>NC_138079.1:64665000-65265000 GCF_964212035.1 Myotis nattereri
TACTGATTCTATAGGGTTATTTTGAGGATCAACTGAGTTAAGGTATAATCACCAAGTGGAAGATGCTAGCAATAACCTCGAAGGACTACTCATACATCATCCTTTTCTTCATCCCATGTCTAATACTACTTTCAAATTAGTCAGACTTCATCTGTATCAAAGATATCAATTGCTTTCCATCTTTTTGCCCAGTTAATTTCACTCATGGGATTTTATATAATCTGTAATTACCTCATTTGCTTTCTGATTGATCTGACCTCTGTTTTAGATTATAAACTATGTGAAGGTGAGAAGCATATTTATCTGATTTACTAGATCTTTAGTGCTTAGCGAGGTGCCTGATCTACAATAGAGATTCCAGCTATTTGTTAGTGTCCTATTAATTCTACCATTATTGCAAGTGTAGCTTCCACAGCTAAACTGTGCTGTCCCAAATGACAATTTGCTTTCTTCTTTTTTGAATCAGGTTGAAACAGTGGATATGGTGAAAAATTTTGAGATATTTTGAAGGTAAATACAACAGGATTGTCTGGTAGATTGAGTGATTGAACATGGAATGTGAGTGAAATAGAGACAAATATGGTTTCAAGGTCTGAGTTAATAGGTGAATTTTCCATTTACTGAGAAAATAGTAGAATGGGCAGGTTTGGGTCAGAGAGAACTGACTTAAACTTTGGATATGTTAAATTTGGGGTCTTGTCAGACCATCAAGAAGGAAAAAAATGTCAGTGGTTGTTTACCTGAGCACAGAATTCAAGGGAAAATTAGGCTCCTAAGGGTCCAACATAAAAATGGGTATCATTGTGAACCTCACTAACTTAAATTGAATAATTTATACTACTTTTCACCCATTTGCTTCAGACATATACACCCAAAGCCTTATTTGATCAGGTTTACCTATGTTGAATTCTACAGGTCAAATTTGGTCAAGATCTTTATTCTTCTCAACAAGCCCATTCTTGGAGCCCTATACTTCAAAAATACAGAGCAGGCCCTAAATTTTGCTGCTGAATGCTCAGCAAATGTTCTTGTTCACCTTATCTTCTGCTTTAAGAACATTAATCTGTGTTGTTGGCAAATGACTATGCATGAAAGAGCTGTGTGACTTCTTTTAGAGGGAAATGATTCCCTTGAGTCTTCTATACCCAAGGAACTGACCCTTAAAATTGTATAAGAACATTGGATAATTGATCCTTGATATGTGTTGGGGTTTTTTTTTCTTTCTCTCTCCATTTGTCGTTTGCAAGTCATGCAATGCATTCCTTTGAATATCTTGGCAGTATATAATCAGGCAACTTGTGAGAATGAAACAGGATTTATTGTGCATCTATAAATGAAAATAGCTATTATTCTATCTTTAAATATAATAGTCACTTTAGACAGTGCCATTTTAATTGATTGTTGTTTTTGTACTAGTTTTCATCTTATAATGTGGACCTTTTACTATCTTTATTAAAAGTCTCCTTTGAGACGGAGAGCTATAAAAGACCAATCGGGAAAAAAATAAAATATTGAGCACACTTTTTAAAATAGCCGCTTGAGTAGAGGAAAGTTATTCCTTAGAATATTAAAATTCTGGGCTTTTAAAAAGAGATGATAATGCCGGAATACAGGAGAGCATAGCTGTAGCATCGAAAATAACACAAAACTTGCTACATAAATTGACTAGACAATTTTCACACAAGAAATCCTAAAGATTTTAGCTCAGAAAAGTTAATAAAATTTTAGTTAATTCCTATCAATGTGCCCTTTGAAAAGACTTTATTTCAACTAGTAGAGTATTGCCACATCTCTGAGAATTTGAGGTGTTCAAATATGAAACCATACAGGGAGTAAGGAAATCTTAGGTTCTTATCCAAGGCTGCAACCTTTGCTCCATATCTCCTACGTAACCTTATGAAATCTTATTTTCCTCATATACAAAAAGGGCATTGGACCAAATGACTCCTATGGCTCTCCCATGGAAATGGCTCTTGCAACTGGTGACAACTCTGACTGGTTGGCCTCCTCACAGTTGTAGTGAACTCCCCAGCGCTTAGGCAAGAACAAGTCCTAGCAGTGATCATGGCGGTTAAAAAAGAAAAGGAAGGGACGCAACATGATCTGCTAACCTGAATTTTTCACAGTGGCCATAGTGGAACATTAGGTCTTCAGTACCCCTTATGTTCTCAAACAGGCATGCTTAGATTCACAAAATTATAGAAAACAGAACAATTCTCCTTTTTTTATTCCATTGAAATATCTACCAGAATATGAGCAGGGGATTGGAAGTGGTAATGAGGGAAGGAAGAATGAGAGGGACCTGATTAGTACAACTTGCATGACTAAATCAGACTTGCACACCTAATTTCTTAAATTTATCATTAAAACATAGAAGGTGTGTACTGTTCTGGGCTAGTTTCACCGTTAGGGACTCTCTAATAGTAATCTGTTTTTTCTTCCAACACACTGCCAACCATAGTAATCTTTTGTGGTCCCAGTTATAGAAAGTCTAGAAATTTATTTTCTACTACACCTTACAGATATCAGTGGGTGTTAAATTGAATTTTATTTTTACCAAACTTAATTATGGTTGTTGTGGCAGCAGTTATGTGTTTCTGTCTTTTAATTTTTTGTACTTTTGTGTGTGAAAGCTCTTTTTCCCTCATATTCAGTCTACTTACTTTTAAAAAATCTACTTGAACTTGAATATAATTCTATAGTCCCCAACAAAATATAAATGCAAGTGGGCTGAGAAAACAGTTTTAGAGGTGGTTGTCCACATACTGAAGGGAAAATATGGTAATTAGCACACTGTTGGAACTCACTGAGACAGCCAAATAGGATCATTCAAGTCCTAAAGGGAGTTTCAGGGGTCTGAATTACCCACTTCAGCTGTCTACATCAATCAAATTAACTGCCTTCTTGTCCAATTCTCATTCATGCAGTAACATATAGTCACAATTAAAGGTAAAAGATATGGAATGGCTGTCTGACAGTGAGGCTTATTCAGCAACAGAGTATATGAATACTGAATAATTTCCATTCCTGATAATTAAAACCCTGTTGAGTCATGGTTGGATTAGATGCATCCCTGACCATGGAAAGCAAGAGAAAATGTCATCTTGAGAAACTCCCTTAGTGCTTCCATTTATTTAAATATATTATTTCCTAAATATGTAGTTTTATGTGTATACATCCTCCCCAAAAAACAATTATATATAGTTTTATATCTTCCAGACACATTACTACTACCTTGGGTCTGTCACTTTATCATACTCTCGAATAGATCTGACCTACTGGCAACAAAACTCTGAAATGCAGGGTTAAAGGGTTAAAATGACTGCTTACTAAGTCAGGAGTGGAAAAATTTATAGTAATACTACTGGCCAGTCCTATCTGGACTTATGTGTAATATTAATGGATATTCTGGATATTCTAGCATTCAGAATTTGAAGATTTTCATAACATTGAGATTAAATATAGAGTAAAATATGGAATTGAACAAGAGAGAGAAAAGGAAATTTGTAAATTATTTTCTGCATTTTTTTTTCTTTTCTATGCATGCACTAGCCAGAATCTCTCCCTGCTTGGTATGAGTATGTTTGACGTACAGTTGGTTCTTTGGCCAGCTATGTTTAGAATTCTGTGACAGCAAGTGCTATGTGATAACTGAGTACAGGTAGGATGAATACATAAATGTCAGTAGATTTTCCAATATGAAGTAGAGGGTCTTGCTGGTAGATTTTGGGATTCGCAAGCTTGTTCAGTTATTGTTTCCGTCACTTCTTTTGCCATTTCCACTGCTCCCCTACCTCCTCCACAATTTCACAACCGCTGATGAGATACACTGGTATGCTGAAAATAAACCTGGAAAGTCTTCAGTCTGAGTTAATCCAATGCATACTTGATCAGTACACCTCAGAGGCCAATATATAGAATATTAATGCTGGCTGGGTTCTCAAAGTGGGGTTAATTGCCCCACCTAAGTCCATGGGCTGTGTCACTTCACAGGCTCTTCTCTCCCTGCTGAGTATGGAGGTTGTCTGAGTGCCCAGTGGAATTCACTGTCTATTGTCTTTCTTCCCATGTTTTATTACAGGGACAGTAGGTAAGCATTATGGGAATAAAACCAGTAGGCATTTGGGAATTTGTGAGGATGAGTATGTCAGATTTGTTTTAATGCTTGGCCTTTAGAGAGGAACTCCTGAAAATCACTGTTGGCTGCAACATAGCCAAGCAATAAAAGAAGCTAGTGAGCCCAGCTGGTGTTGCTCAGTGGTTGAGCATCAACTAGGAGGTCATGGTGTGATTTATGGTCAGGGCGCATGCCCAGGTTGGGGGCTCGATCCTCAGTAGGAGACATGCAGGAGGCAGCAGATCAATGATTCTTTCATCATTGATGTTTCTATCTCTCTCTCCCTATCCCTTCCTCTCTGAAATAACTAAAAATATATTTTAAAAAAAGAAGCTAGTGAAATTACTACACACGACTTTTTTGGGGGGTGTGGGGCTATGGTACACTTATCACTAGCTCTTCTTGCTTAATATCCATATATTAATGGGTGGTTGACTTGTTAGACAGATGTGCTTAGACTTCTGTGTGACAATAGCGGTTTGCTTATATAAATGTTTTAGTAAAATTACAATGCTAAGGACAGCTTTTTTCCTTTGACTGCTTTATGTAGAAAATAAAACACAGAAAGGGGACCACTCAACATTAGTTCTAGCTCGACAAGACTCAGGTTAGTGAACTATTGTGAACAGCCAAGAATTTAATGACACATCACTTCAGGTATGATAAATGCTTAGCAATTACTGATCTTATATTACAGTGACAGAGTTGGCACTGAAAGTTGAAGCTGTTCAGAGTGATAAATCGATATGACAATTTATTAAAAATATAAGGCATGATTAGTGTTGGATGTGGATGCACCCTTTTAAAAAGAGGGTGGAAGGTTAAAGAAAAAATCCCAAATGAAAAGAGGATTTAGAATGTGAAAATTAAAGTTTTGGGGGAAAAGACACATATGAAGCACAGGCTAAATATATAAACAAGTGTGCAAAGTTCAGACATGCAGCAGCAATATAGTTTGGAGATAAGGAAGACATGCATGGACACATGCAGATGTGTCACACAGTTTTTATACATCCTGGTACCATCTCTCTTTCTCCTGATGGTATCTTCCATCACGTTCTTCTCCTGGTTATTATATTCCTCACTGGGCTCTATATTGCAAAACACCTGAAGCCTGTTAGGCGCACGTTTTGAACTCGCTCTGAGATCTCCAGTTTCACAGCAGCCATTGGCATAAACATTTTCACATAGTCTGGTTTGGGCTGAGTTTTACTTTCTTAAATGAAAATGGAGGACATGAAGTAAATAGGGGGCCTAAAAGTGTTATGGGGAGAAATTAATCCCTTAAGTGCATATCTCTGTGCCTTTTTTGTTGGATAGACTGGTAGGAGAGATACACTGTGCCATTGTTAATGATATCAGTATGTCATTAACAAATCTTTTTAAAAATTGGAAAGGCTAGTACATTTTTTTGAGGCCTGTAAGCTTGTGAAATAACTAGGAAAGTTACTGAGTTTTTGCTTCTAAGTGATAATCTGCCCTCATGATTTCTTGGTATTTTGATACATGCAAATATCTCATTAAAGGATGGAAATTCATTTCTATTGTGTGTACATAGATATGCATATGTAATATACAGGATACCATACTTCCATCCACTGGATGTTGTCTATGAACTTAGAGAGCTTCATGTACTGGTTTGGCAATTTTTCCCCATTAGGCAGACAGATACTAAAATTTCCTTGGAAGTATGCTCTCTGTAATTATTTTGTCACTTGCATTTGCATTTTTTGTGCAATGAGCAGAAAGTACTGACCAGAGATATTCAAAGAGAAGGATTCAATAGATTCTTTAGGATAGTCTCCCTTATCTTTCCTTGAATTAACATCTACATACACTTTAAAATTTTAGACACATATTTTATAATTGTAACAAATTTTTATAAATTTTCTCAAGTTGTTATAAATCCTCTTGGATTTTCTATGTCTTCATCTGTTCTTAAAGTTTTTTGTTTGTTTTGCTATAGCATTCTCCTTTTTCCAGACATTGAATAGTGTTTTTCCTTAAAATTCTGCCCATGGCTCACCTCTCACATCATTTGATGTTCTTCACCAAGGCACTGCTGCTTGTGCCCATGACTTCAGTTACCACCTTTATTCAGACTTCTTCCCTGTTGACAGAACTGTGAAACTCACTGCCTACTTGAAATCACCACTTAAAGAACTCAAAAGCACCTTCAAATTCAACATGTCCAAAACCAAACCCACAATCTTCCCCTATCCCAACCACATCTTCCTCTCCCCCAACTGAATGGCACCACTATTGGACTAGCTGCCTGGAAAAGAGATTCTTCTCTCATCACCTCCTATCACTTTTTCATATCTAATAATCATCAAATTCTGCTGATTTTTCTTTCAAATATATGGAATTCATCTGCCTTTTTTCCATTTCTATTGCCACCAGCCATGCTATATTTCAATAGCATCCTATGTACTTTCCATACATAATAAAGCCAGTAATGGCAAGAGTGAAGATGATTATGATATACTAATAATGAGATAATTATTGTACTGATTAATAGGTCAATATATTTATTAAATTATTTATAATTATGCTATCATACATTTATTAATATAATTATAATAATTTTATGCTCATTCTGTGCCAGGTACTGGACTAAGCACTTTTAATTGACTACTTCATTAATTTCTCATAAGAACCTAACAGGAAATGTGCTATCATTACCTCATTTTATAGACAAAGCCAATTTGGTTTAGAGAAGTTAAGCAACTTTCCCAAGGTCATTTAGCTAAGGTACTTCACACCTATGATCATGTCACAACCTCAAATATATAAATGTACAAACACCCTTCTCTGTTCACTCCTCTCTCTAACACATAAAACACAATCAGTGCCTTCTAAGATAAAGTTGAAAACCCTGACCACCTCTCCAACCTAATCTCCCTGGGATTAAATGCTCCATGATTTCTTTTACCATGTGATCTTGACACATACTGTGCCCTTCTGTTTAGCATACTTGAGCCCCCCTCCCAAGTTCATGTCTTCATAACACCATATACCTCCTTCCCTCAGGACACATCATTATTTATATACGAGGTCACACTCTTTCATAGCACTTATCATTGTGGAGACTTAACACATATATTTGTGATTTTCACATGTATTTGTGTGGTTTTAATTAACACCTATCTCGGACACTTGGTTGGGAAGGAAAAATAACTATTTTTATTCACTATTTTACCTGAGACATTTTATTTCATAGTACCTCACCTTATTTATTTATAGTAGGCACTCAATAAATAATGATTAGATAAATGAATATGGAAAAAAAAAACTGGGTGCAAAGTCCCAAATTATTTTATGGTAGAAAACCAGTATGCTAAAGATAAAAGCAGTAGTTCTGGACAAGAACCATCAATCACACTTGAGCATGGTTTATTTGTCTTTATATTCCCACTGCCTAGCACAGTGCCTGCCCATAGAGATGTTTAGTTAATGCTTACTAAAGGACTAAACCACCTGTAGTAGCGGTTCTGTCTTCTGCCTCTCATTCAAAGCCATAGTAAGAGATGTTCTAGGATAGGCTGGGTTAGTGGAGGAGCAACATTTGCTCTGAAAGGTGGATAGAAAGTACCTGCCCTGGGCACTAAAGTTTTCAAAGAATTCATATGTCTGATCAAGTATTTGATCTTATCAAGGAAACATGTAGAAATGGGAGAAGATTAAATCCTTGAACTAACTCACTTAATATTTTCTGAGAGCCTAGAAATTTGGGAGGGTATATCATTTGATTAATGTCATATCCAAGTTTATATTCCAGTTAAGCAGTTAATACATGTTTGCCAACCACTACAAATGCATTTCATCACAAGCTGAACGTTGCCCTTTTCTTTGAAAGAGCATAGTACACATGAAAAACAACAGAAAAATATAGATTTTGGTTTTGGTTTTGGTTGCACAATTTTTGTCTTCCATAGGGCTATCATTTTGATTCTCATTGATCTGTATTTAAAACATAGCATGTTGCCCTAGCCGGCTTGGCTCAGTAGATAGTGTGTCAGCCTGTGGACTGAGGGGTCCCAGGTTCGATTCTGGCTAAGGGCACATGCCTGGGTTGCGAGCTCGATCCCCAGTAGGGGGTGTGCAGGAGGCAGCCGATCAATGATTCTCTCTCATCATTGATGTTTCTATCTCTCTCTCCTTCTCCCTTCCTCTCTGAATCAATAAAGAAATATATATAGCCCTGACCAGTTTGGCTCAGTGGATAGAGTGTCGGCCTGCAGACTGAAGGGTCCCAGGTTTGATTCCGATCAAGGGCATGTACCTTGGTTGCGGGCTCATCCCCAGTGGGGGGTGTTCAGGAGGCAGCTGATCGATGTTTCTCTCTCATCGATGTTTCTAACTCTCTGTCCCTCTCCCTTCCTCTCTGTAAAAAATCAATAAAATATATTTTTAAAAAAGAAATATATATAAAAAAATAAAATAAAACATAGCATGTTTTTACATCTTGCCCAGTTTATTTCATAACTATGCAATTTAAGAGTGCATTGCATCGTGTCACTATGAATGAAGAACTCCTAGGGTTAATGGTCATATTGAAGCTAGACTCCTATCTTAAAAGCATAAAGTCACTATATTAAAAGCATCAGCTAAAGGTATGGGCCCATCGATCACACCTAGATTTCTAGTTCAGACTAAGGCTCCAGTGGAAAGGCAGAAGAGGATAGGAGACATTAGAAGATAGATGGGATTGACCTGTCTCTAAGGCAAGACTTCAGGCAAACTGAATCATGTATTGGAAATGGATATATGAAGCATGGTTCTGTCACTGGCAATTGGATTTCACTTGCAATATCACTTCAATCTCTAGAAGTTTTAACACTTCAAATGATTGATCTGAGTTTATGATGTAACCAACTTTTTAAAAATCCAAGAATTACTTGAAACTTTCCATTTTAAATCCCTCTATGTGTATATATATTATATACATATTATATTATATACATATATATAATATACGTGACATATATAATTTATATAATTATATATAATACAAAGTAGGTTTACAGTTGTTTATATGGAAAATAATACAATAAGTAATAAATAATAATACAAGAATAAACTGTTTCATGTACTCACAACTGTAAACCTACTTTTGCTCCACCCTGAATATGTGTATAATTTAATATAACATATTAACTTAAATTATAGTATACTAGAGGCCCGGTGCATGAATTCATGCATGGGTGGGGTCCAGCCGGACCATCCTGATTGGGACCGATCAGGCTGTGCCAGCCGGAGGTGGGGCTGTTGGGAGAGTGGGGACCCACGGGCAGTTGGCCGGTTGGCCCCACCCACTGGTTGAACTCCCAGTCGAACTCCTGGTCAAGGGGGACAATTTGCATATTAGCCTTTTATTATATACAATTATATATATATATATATATATATATATATATATATACACATATATATGTATATATATACACACATATATATATCTACACTAATAAAAGAGAAATATGTAAATTGGTCATCACTCTTCTATGCCCACCAGCCAATCAGGATGAGTATGCAAATTAGCCCAACAAAGATGGAGGGTTAATTTGCATAGGCAGGCATGGAGCAAAGACTAAAGGCTCCGGCCCAAGTGAATACTGAAGACGACTGAAGACTGAAGACTGAAGAGGCTTGGCTTCTCCACTGTGGCCACAGTGGAGAAGCCAAGCCTCACTGTGGCTGGAGCAGAGAAGCCAAGCCTTGTTGCAGCCGGAGTGGAGAAGCCTAGCCTCAAGGCTTGGCTTCTCCGCTGTGGCCAGACCAAAGGCCTGGGTCCTGGGTGCTGGAGGAAAACCGGTGCCGGCAGCCAGGGGAAGGAAGGCCTATTGTGCAAATCTTTGTGCAATGGGCCTCTAGTATCCTATCTAATAATAGACAAAAATGGTAATTGACCATACCTCCGCTACACTTCCCATTGCCTAATCAGCAGGATATGCAAATTAACTGCCAACAAAGATGGCGGCCAGCAGCCACGCAGCTGAAGTGAACATGAGGCTTGCTTGCTCCAGTGATGGAGGAAGCCAAGGTTCCCTGCCTGCCGCAGCCCGGCTCTGAGCTCTAAAAGCAACAATGTTTCAATTATAGAAGCTAAACAAACCCCAGATACCTGCTTTCAGCCAGCCGCAGCCTCAGAGCTGGAGCGAGCAGGACAGCAACAATGTTTCAATTATAGAAGCCAAACAAACCCCAAATACCTGCTTTCATCCAGCCACAGCTTCAGAGCTGGAGACAGGCCTCAGAGCAGGAGCCGGCTCTCAGCTCCAGTGACAGCTATAGAAGATAAATAAATCCCAGAATAAAAAAAAGAGGGGGAAAAAAAGAGACTGGGAGCTTCAGTCGCCCGCCAGCCTGAAAACGGCCCCCAGCCCCTCACCCAGACTGGCCAGGCACCCCAGTGGGGACCCCCACCCTGAAGAGGTTGTGACCAGCTGCAAACAGCCATCAGCCCATCATCCAGGCTGGCCATGCACCGAAGCGGGACCCCCACCCTGATCCGGATCACCCTTCAGGGCAAACCAGCTGGCCCCCACCTGTGCACCAGGCCTCTATCCTATAAAGTAAAAGGATAATATGCAAACCGACCCTAACAGCAGAAAGACTGAGAATCACTGGTCACTATGACACACACTGACCACCAGGGGGCAGACGCTCACTGCAGGAGCTGCCCTCTGGTGGTCAGTGCGCTCTCACAGGGGGGAGCTCTGCTCAGCCACAAGCCAGTACAGCGTTGGTGGTGGGAGCCTCTCCTGCCTCCTCAGCAGCGCTAAGGATGTCCGACTGCAGGTTAGGTCTGCTCCCCGCTGGCAAATGGACATCCCCGAGGGCTGCCGGGCTACCAGAGGGCTGTCTGATTGCCATCTTAAGCCCAATTCGCTGTGAGTAGGCCTAAGCCAGCAAGTGGTCACCCCCGAGGGGTCCCAGACTGCAAGAAGGCACAGGCCGGGCTGAGGGGCCCCCTGCCCCCGAGTGCACAAATTTTTGTGCACCGGGCCTCTATATATAAAAGCCTAAGTGACCGGACAACTGGCCAGTAGCTATGATGAGCACTGACTACCAGAGGGCAGATGCTCAATGCAGGAGCTGCCCCCTGGTGGTCAGTGTGCTCCCACAGCTGGAGCACCACTCAGCTGATAAATGGGTGCCAGACACCAGGCTCACAGCTGGTGAGTGCTGCTGTGGCAGCGCAAGCCTCTCCCACCTCTGTGGCAGCACTACCGAGAGGTGGTGGTGGCAGGTGTAGTGGAGCCGGGATGAGCAGGAGGGGCACGGCCCTGGCCTGGACTCGGGCTCCTCCCTGACCTCCTGTCCCTTCGAGCACTACTACATCTGTTGGGGATGTCGGACTGCCGGTTTCAGCCCGATCCCCACAGGCCAAGCCCGAAACTGGCAGTCCTATACCCCCCAAGGGGTCCCAGATTGTGAGAAGGCCCAGGCCAGGTTGAGGGACCCCACTGGTGCACAAATCTAGGGGTCTTAAGAGTCTCCAATTTGGCAGAGTTTCTCCCAAACCCAACTTCCCAAGGAGTCCAGTGGCCTTCTAGGAGCACGTCTCAATGACTCCAGATTTGGGGAAGCTGACATTTCTAGCATCCCCAGTCCAGCTGATTCCCAACTTCAGATAGCGTGGCAACTGAGCCCAAGGTCTTTTTCACACTTAAATTGCAGTACACAGACAGTAGCAGTTGGACAGTGTCTCTTCCCACAAAAAAAAACACTGACTGTCCAATTGCTTCCCACCACTCCAGTGCACTTCAGTGAGATGAGAAATGAGGATCATGCGCCTCTTTTTGCTGCCAATCGGTCTCTGCAATAAAGCCTGTTTTTAACCTCTCTCCTGGGATGTAGTGGTATTAACCTTCCCCTACCCTGTCTCCATTCAGCAAATGTTGGTTACACCTAGTTCTATCACTTGAGAATTAGCTCATTTTATAAAGGAAGATGCAGAGGATGTGCAGTAACCTTGGATTCATCCATCCTGTTTATGAAGTCAGTCATGTAAAATTTCCTGCCTAAATGACAACAGATGTTTTCAGTCCATTCTTGCTAGTTTCACCTGGGCTCTCTTCCAGGTGCTGGTCTTACGAATGAAGTCTTCCAACATAAAATTTCCAGCAAACTAAGCATGATAAGAGATGAAGTTTTAAGCTAATATTCTCCTAGTCTTTACATATGTGCAAAAAAGTAGTTGTTTGTGAGTTTTTAGCAATTCAAGGTATAATCTTAGAAAATACACTTAAGAAACCTCAGAGGCTATATGACCAAAAAGTATAGATATGGCAACTAATTTTTGAAAATTTGGTCTTCAGGGTCCTGAATCTCAGCCTTAAGGTAAATTTAAGATAGTTTTACTGACAAAGAGAGGAAAGGAAAATACTATGCTTTGAAGTAGAAGTATTATATGCCTGTTTTTTTGGCTGCGCTTTTATGATATAGTAAAGAACCATAATGATTTTTTCATTTTGAAAGAACTGCTGAGGGGCAAAAAGAGCATGTACCCAGCAGCATGGTGCATTAACTTAAAGCAAAACCCAAAAATTCGATGTACAGAAGCAAAATAATACATTTTCTTTTGAAAAATTTTATAAAGAAAAGAAGTATAATCTTCAAGTCATTCAGAGCAAAATATATGTTTATGAACATATAAAAGACAGAATTCCTGCTTTCAAAGAATTTTATAGGCTAGAAACACAAGTAAGAAAAAAATGTTTTTGGAGAAAATTATAGGTCATGCGATGTAGCAGATGCTTCATTAATAAGGGAAGCATTCTGCCACCCTTGAAAAAGCAAGCTCCCATTTTCTTTTTACTAGTAAATTTTCAGATCTTCACCCTGAAATAAGTATACTTTAGTGCTCTGAGGCAATAAGGAATCCTATTTTAAACTTTCTTTACGCCTGCCTCTTAAATGTGCCCTATATCCTGTAGGAGTCCTTAAATGTTGGCCTTCTTGTAGGCTTTCACATTGCTATTGGTTGAAAACACAAAGTAGAGATTCCTAGGAATACTTGATGAAGAATTGGTGATATGACCCTATGCATGAAGACCTTTAAGAGGTGAAAAAGAACTTAACATACAAAGGGATGTACATTATGTCTTTGTGCTTTACCTATGCACTTCAACATGCTCAGATGTTCATTAATTGTATTAATTCCAGTTTGTGGACTTGGACATGGGAGGTGGAGAATTAACAAAAGGAGTTAGCTATAAGGCTGTTGAGTAGATGGAGGACCAAGCAAAAAAGAAAATTTTCCACTATTGTTTAGTGAGCCAGTGGCTTCTTTTTTTTTCCAATGCATAGCTTACATTTAAGCTTGCTTTCCAACAACTTCTTAAAAAAAACAGGGATATCTCATACCCCTTTTAAAATATATATATTTTTATTGATTTCAGAGAGGCAGGGAGAGGAAGAGAGAGAGATAGAAACATCAATGATGAGAGAGAATCATTGATTAGCTGCCTCCTGCAGGCTCCACAACCAGGCATGTGCCCTGCCTGGAAAATGAACCATGACTTCCTGGTTCCTAGGTCAATGCTCAACCATTGAGACATACTGGCTGGACTATCCCATACCCTTAATAGACAACAGAGACTAGGCCTGACCTAACTTTGTCTTGATGTCATTGAGCTATAGCCTTACTCCAATCACCTCTTTTGTACCCAGAAATTAGTTTGCACCAAACTGCACCTGGAAATGTCCACACTCCAGGGGGCACTGTCCACATGCACTACAGCATAAATGTGAGAGTCGCCATGGGAGCTTCCGCTAGAGATGCCTAGGCTGCTGTACCCCTGGGAGTTTCTCATGTGAGCCTGGGACTCTAAGCTTAATTGCTAGGGCTCATTATGAGCAGTGAGGAAATGGATAAGGAGATAATACTTATTCAAATATTTACTCAGTGATGAATGCTTATCATTTAGGTAATGAACTATAGGCTCTGATGAGAAGCTTTTTAATAATCTTTAAAAGCCTATAGGTTTCTTTGGGTCTTAACCCCACTGCTCCTTTTTGTCTCTTCTCTGAGTTTGCATATTCTCTTCTCGTACTCCAAGGCCCTGTGCATACCCCTCTATTTTTACCTTTCATCCTCAGTGTGTCTGACTTTCCTCTTATATCTTCTCCCTTTCCTTTTGGTCTCTCTCATCTTTCTCTCTACTTATAACTTTTATTGCTCTGTTCTACTATTTTAAGCACTCCCAGTATGTCTCCTTTTCTCTCTCTGTCTTTCCTTTCTATGTCTCAGCAAGCACCATTCATCACCATCTGTCTCTTTCCCTTGCTGTTTGCTTAAACTCCTTTTGTCAAAATCTAATTTCTTTTATTTTTCTAGTTTCTTTCTTCCCTTCCTTTAATTGACCATGATGAGAAACCAAAGTACACTCTTTCAGTGTCCTCTCATTGTGGTTCCAGAATGATTTTTCTTCGATGTCTGCAATCCCTTAAGAATAGACAGGAGGCAATTGGGGACTCTAAAGTAAATCTCAATAGCCATGACATTTAAAGCTGGCATTTCCATTGTACCTTGATCACATTGCAATTTTTTATGTGTTTTTATTTTTAGAGAGAGAGGGATAAAGATATAGAAACATCAATGATGAGAGAAACATCACCAATCAGCTGCTTCCTGCATGCCCCCAACTGGGGATCGAGCCCGCAATGGGCATGTGCCCTGACCAGGAATCAAACTGGTGACATCTTGGTTCATGGGTTGATGCTTAACCACTGAGCCACACTGACCAGGCAGATCATATTGCAATTTTATAAATATTTATAATATATGCTGAAGAATATTTTTAAATGTTTAGTTCTGTACCTGAGACTACTAAAGTGCAGGCTGTGTGATACTTAATCACAAATTTACAAATCTTCCTCATTGATTTAAAAAAAAATTTTTTTAATGCTTACATCTATTTAAAAATTCCCCTCAAGCATGTTTATTTTTCTGTTGACTCTGCACAAAAGAAAAGCCTGCCTACTAATCTTGCTCCATCCAATAATTATACCTGCAATAATTGGGCAGCAACAGACCCATGATTTGGGAACTCACATAATGATTTAAACAAAGGCTAAAAAAAAGATTTCCAAATGATTTAGCATCTCTTTCAAGAAATTAGAAAATCAACCACAAAATAGATCAAAGGATAGAAGCAGTAACAGATTAATAGACATAAGAACATACATGAGTTAGAATCCAAAATCTGGTTTATTGAAAAAAATAACATAAAATAGATAAAACAATAAATGAATGAAGGAAAATAAAGGGACAAAATGTAAATTTACAGAATAACAATTGGCTAAGAAGAGAATAACGACAGAAACAGAGAGAATGAAAGGAATCTTAAGACACTACTTTGTTCAGTTATGGCTAGGTAAATTCTGAAAAATGGAGTGAAATAATATTCGATGAAAGCATAATATGCTAAAATTGACTTAAGAAGAAAGAGAAAGTTCAAAAGAGGCTGGCATTCAGGATTGACATTCCAAATAATTGTATGGCAAGAGCCTCAAAAAATAAGAACTTAATCTAGCTGTTCTTGCACATTATGACTGAATAACAACCTTGCCAATACCTATATAAAATGGAAAAATTTGACAAAGAGCTACCCTTAGAAGAAGCATAAGGTACTGATAGTCTAAGAGGGAATTCTACCAAAGTTTGACAGTAGATAATTTAAATTACTGAAATTATTTTAGAACATAGAAAAAATAAGTTGGAATTTAGTTTTTAATTAAGATAGCAATTAAAATAAAAATATTGAAGAAGATAGATGACAATAAATATTGCTGGGACAATTGAGTGGTCACATGGAGCAATCCCTCACACCAAAAACAACAAAACCCTTCCATTAGACCAATGATTAAAATGTTCAAAATGAGTCCTTAAAAGTACCAGGAGACAGTGTGACAAATTTTTAATCTAAAACATGCTTAAACCATAGTGAAACTTGATGTTATTATGTAGAAAGATGGCAACAAAATGTTATAAACAAAATTTAAAGATAAATTTAAAATGGTGCAAAAAATAAACATTTGTAATTCTAACCGTAAACAAAAGGACATATTGATTAATAGGCAAATAGTTCTTGCAAAGCAGAGAAGAGAAAAGACAAAAACACAACAGAAAAATGGACAAAATAAGTACGAGTTATTCCCATATAAAGAAAAAACAAAAGGCTTTAACATATAAAAGGTGTTTGAAACACTCATCTTAAGAAAAACAAAAATGAAAGCTACTTCTGAAAACTATACTTTTCAGAATGTCAAAACCCAAAGTTGTCAACATCATCTGTTGGAAATACTAGAGAAAAACTAGGCAGTCTCATATATTGACAGGCACTAAGATATATTAAATTTGCACAACTCCACTAAAAGGCAATTTGGAAATATCTACCCACGTTACAAAGGCATCTGCCTTCTGACACAGCAGTTATACTTCTGAGAATTCATCTTACAGGCAATTATTCCACATTGAAAAATATATCTATGTGAAAGTTTACTTTTGTGGTAGTCTGTAGTAGTAGACAATCAAAAAACAACCAAATGCCAACCAAAAGGCAGCTGGTTAAATAAATTGTAGTGCATCCTTACTAAGGAAAATATCATAACTGATTAAAAAATAATAATGATAGCCGAAACCGGTTTGGCTCAGTGGATAGAGCGTCGGCCTGCGGACTGAGGGGTCCCAGGTTCGATTCCGGTCAAGGGCATGTACCTGGGTTGTGGGCACATCCCCAGTGGGAGATGTGCAGGAGGCGGCTGATCGATGTTTCTCTCCCATCGATGTTTCTAACTCTCTAGCTCTCTCCCTTCCTCTCTGTAAAAAATCAATAAAATATATTTAAAAAATAATAATAATGATAAAATGCTCTATGTACTGGCATAGAAAGTTCTCTAAGAAATGAAGTTAAGTGAAAAATGCAACAGATGTTTACTATACCAACTTTCATGTAAAAATTGAGAAAAAAAATTAAAATTTACTTATAATTTCTTATATTTAGATTGTATAGAACCTGGAATGATTCACAAGCAATTAATGATAAGTGGAGGTGGGGGGTAAACTAGGCAAATGAAGGTCAGTGATGGGAGGGAAGATTTCACTTTATTAAAACATTGATTTATATTTTATAATAATACCTATTTTAAATAATCAAATAATTCCCTTTTTGAGAAGGGAATACTTGCTCTTGATAGAATACCTAGGTGGTGCTAGAGCCAAAATTTGAATTAAAAAAAAGAAACTGAGTTAAATAATGTGGCACATGATTATAAATAATTTCTATGACTTTGAAATATAATGTGTTAGAATAACAGCACTATTTTGAATAGTGCTTTACTTTACCTTACAGTAAAATGTAGAACTTTCTTCTTCATAGAATCTTGCTTTTTATACAGATATTTAGTTTTATGCGGTTTTATCAATGGTTTTTTCAAAGGAAGAATATCAGCGGAGGGGAAGAGTAGTTTGGAAAGAATGTTGGCAACTCTCCATCCTATATATTTGGAGAAAATCTCATCCCCTGCATTTGATGAAACTCTAGTGAAAGGATCTGTGGGGTCATTTAACTCAGCCTGTTGAAAGAAAAGAAAAAGGAACCAGTTAAGATAGCATTAAATGGGAGGGAAAATGATTTATTATTAAATAAAAAATAAAATGTATGTTTGTTTTCTTTGACTAATGTTGCAGTCTTTCTGTTAAATAAAAAAAGCCTTTATAAAATAGTAGTTTCCCCCCAAAATATTAAAATAATTACCATTTTCAATGACATACAAAATTAAGCAAGAATGAAATTTTGAAATAACATTTTTAATATAGTGATATAATTTTTATTTTAAATTTGCATATTTCCCACACAAGAATTTCATAACCACTTATAGTATTTATTTAATAAGTAATTAAGCAAGCAGTTGAAGAAATATAGGCATTTTATTAAATAAGAATTTCACTTCTTTATGTATAATCCAAACTCCTTGGAATCAACAGAAAATTTCTATAGAACAAAATTTCTGTCAAGTAAAAAAGCAAAAAGGGCTTTGTATTTAACTTACATTAAAGATGTTCTAGGATTAGAATTAGATTTAGATTAAATTGAACATTTTCTAATAACAAAACAAAAAAAAAACCTAATATAAGAATTCTACAATGTTTATCCAATCTTTACTCAGGAAAGATCTATTTTCTGTATTTTCCTATTTATGCTCAATAATGTTCATGACAGATTTTATTTACATCTTCTTTTGAAATGTCTAAAGGAATATTTTCATTGGCTGAAATTGGTAATAACAAATGAAAATATAAGTTCCAAAATGTCATGTATTATACTTATTTATAAGGTTCAGAATAGGTTTCTGTTAGGAATTCTCTCTCACAAATAAATTATATACGTTCTCCTTTCATTTAAGATTTACGTTTTTTTATTCAATGATATCAATCTCATGCAGTTTATTACCAGTCACTAAAGATTCATTTTATATGCTTATCAATCTTATGGTAGAAAATGAAGGAGTGGAAAATGCCTTTTTGCACATGCACAACTAACTAAGACTCTTTAGGATTCCAAGATCAAGCTTGGTTCAATGAAATACTGTTTAAATATTGACTATTGTATTATTTAAACAAAATTATTGTGAAAAAAATGAGAACAATCCTATATAATAAAAGGCTAATATGCAAATCTACCAAACAGCAAAATGACCAGTAGCTATGCTGAGCACTTACCACCAGGGGGCAGATGCTCAATGCAGGAGTTGGCCCCTGGTGGTCTATGTGCTCCCACAGGGGGAGCGCTGCTCAGCCAGAAGCCGGGTTCATGGCTGGCAAGTGCAGCGGCAGTAGCGGGAGCCTCTCCCACCTCCGTGGCAGTGCTAAGAATGTCTGACTGATGGCTTAGGCCCACTCCCAGCAGTTGGACATCCCCAAGGGCTCCTGGACTGCGAGAGGGCACAGGCCAGGCTGAGTGGCCACCCCCTCCAAGGGCACAAATTTTGTGCACCAGGCCTCTATCTGATAATAAAGATTCAAAAAATAAAGCGTTAGAGCAATAAGGAAAATAGGAAAAGGGAGGTAAGTAAATATGGATTACTGTAAAAGCCATTGAATATGGGAAATAAAATGCAAAAAAAATATTAAAAAGCTAGAGGCCCAATGCACAAAATTTGTGCAAGGGGCCCAGCCCTCTCAGCCCTGGCTGCCTCGGCCAGCCCTCCCAGCCTCAGCCAGCCCTGGCAGTCTCTCACAGCCCCAGCTGACACTTGCAGCCCTGACCAGCCCTCGCAGGCCCTCACAGCCCCAGCCAGCCCTCGCAGTACCCCACAGCCCCGGCTGCCTAGGCCAGCCCTTGCAGCCCTGGCTACCTCAGCTGGCCCTTGCAGCCCCTAGCTTCATCCGGAAGGTTGTCCAGAGAGTTGTCCAAAATGTCATCCAGATGGTCATTTGGCTGTTTGACCTAATTAGCATATTAGCTCTTTATTATATAGGATAGAGAGAAAATCATGCAAATAGGTAAGCACCAATATATGAAATGAAGACTCAAGAAAGCCCCAAAATGCTGGAAAGTCAATATTAAAATTTATAAAGAAAACCTATTTTTCATGTTTTAGAAAAAGAACTTAATCAGTACTTCTCATTGAAATACATGTATTCTTAAAATATCTTTTATTTTCATTATCTCTGGATATTTGAATCAGCATACAATCATGTTTATACTCTTTTCAGTTGTGTATCTTGCTTATTAACTACGTCAAAATCATGAAAAGCGCAGTCAATTTGAAACAACAAATTAAACTGTGTCTAGGACACTTAGCACCTATTGTGACTTTGAGGACATTATTTACCTTCTCAAAGTCTGTGGTTTCATCTGGAAAATGGTAATCATGATACCTGGATTATTTATTCTGCTTAGCCTCCATGCCTTAATTTTTCATGAGAAAAGTTATTTCAATATCAATAGCAACATATAGTAGTGCAAGGACCTATTATGAGCTCTTCCATTTACTAAGAGAGTGATAAATTAATAAATTTGTGAATAAATGAATGAAGTAGCAAACATAATGTCTTCTGATGACAATTTCTGATAAAACACATTGTTTCCAGGGTAGCATTACACTGCTTTATAGAATCATGATGCTCTCTCCTATGTCTTGACTTCTTGTTTGCTTCCCCCCAGATTGGATAAGTTGTAGATCCAGATGTCAGCTTTCTCAAGAAGCAAATGATGGCATTCCCACCTTTCATGATGGTTCCCTGGTTGAAATTCTGTTAATCCCTCCCTCATTGATGTCCAAGGCATATGATTTCAAATATGGGTCAAATGCATCATTGCTGGATCTATTAAAAGGTTTTGCTTGTTTGTTTTCCTACAGAAAGTAGCCAGGAAATAGTATGGGCTTTGTAGTTAGAAAGATCTGAAATCAGGTCTGGCTTTTCCATGTACTAGTTAAGAATGTAAACTTGGGAAATTTAAATTCTCTAGGATTATGTTTGGTGTTTGGTTTAGGCCCATCTTATATTTCATTGTGATATGGAGTTAATAATAACTGCCTTTCAGAATTTTGTTAGATGGCAGAGGGTGATCTGTCTAGTAGACAGTGAGATGTTCAATGGGTGTCAGTTCCTTTCAGGGCTTCTCTAAGGCAAAGCACTAATGCTCCAGCCCCTGCACCTCCTTCCACCACCAACCCACGGAAGACTTGGTCCATCCTCTGCTGGGCTGAAAACAGTGTTATGTTGTCACTTTTATATTATAACTAGAGGCCCAGTGCACAAAATTCATACATGGATAGGGTCCCTAGGCCTGGCTGGTGATCAGGGCTGATCAGGTTCCCCGCCTCCCCACCTCCTCCTTCCCTCATTCTCTCAGTGCCCCACCACCGCAGCTGGTCGCCCGCCATGTTTTGTGCTGCCCTCTAGTGGTCAGCGCATGTCATAGCAAGCAATTGAACTCCCATTCTCCCGGTTGAACTCCTGAGGGGACACTTTGCATAGTAGCCTTTCATATATATACTAGAGGCCCAGTGCACAAAAATTTGTGCATGCAGGGGGGTTCCTCAGCTTGGCCTGTGCCCTCTCGCAGTCTGGGACCCCTCAGGGGATGACCACCTGTTGGCTTAGGCCCGCTCCCTGGGGGACCAGGCCTAAACTGGCAGTCAGACATCCCTCTGGCATCCCGGGAGCCCTCGGGGGATGTCCACTTGCCAGCGGGGAGCAGGCCTAAGCTGCAGTCGGACATCCTTAGCGCTGCTGAGGAGGCGGGAGAGGCTCCCACCACCACCGCTGTACTGGCAGCCGTCAGCCTGGCTTGTGGCTGAACAGAGCTCCCCCACTGGGAGTGCACTAACCACCAGGGGGCAGCTCCTGCATTGATCACCCCCTGGTGATCAGTGTGTGTCATAGTGACCAGTCATTCCCAGTCATTCTGCTGTTAAGGTCAATTTGCATATTACCCTTTTATTATATAGGATAGATATTTGTCAAACAGGATCATGATTATACTTCTATTAGTCATATTTTGGTATAATAGTCTTCCTTTTTCCCTTAAAGCCATTATTCTAATGTTACAACATTCAGCAACTTAAATACCTCTGTGGAAGTAGATGTGCACAAAATATTAATGACCATTCCTTATACCAGAATTCAAATTCATGAACTTACTACTAGTTTGCATGCTAATGAACATTACCACCAGCTCCATCTTTAAATGTTATTTATACATTTACAGTTTCATCATAGGTTCCTATTTTTTTATTTTAGCAATGCCCATATAGGCTTTAAAATTCAGGGTTTTTCTTATTGCATTGTTGAAACTTGACATTTTTCTTAAGAACAAATGGCATTTTTTAATATCTATGTTAATTTTACTGATTGAGTATTAAAATTGGAAAAGTTATATTCTTGAATATTTATCTTATACATATTCTAACCATATGCAGGAGCATGGCTTTGTATTGGGTATAAAGATGGTAAAAACTGCCATTAATGAAGTTTAGCAGGAAGATGGTTAAGTCAACACAAGGGGATACCATAATTAATACCATAACTAAGGATACCATAATTCAGCTAATTCATTATACTTGACATGAGAATAAAAAGAAAGAAATAGATGTTAAGCCATTGTAACACAAATTGCAGCTAATTCTACCTCTCTCTTGCTATCGCTTTTTTGTCTCTACCTGTCCTTAACTAATCTTAGAGCTAGGAATATTTAAGATTTTTTGTAAGAAAATGCCGGGAGCCGGTCCATGCTTGCTGTTTCAAAGGACCTGGCATATATGGCATACTGTTCTTAAAATGTTTGCTCACCTTCTTGGCACTATGTGTTTTAACCAAGGTCTCCTCTCTGAGAAAGATTGTTTCCCCAGGTAGGGATTTTCCCCTGAAGTTAGGGAGGGAATAAAACCCCTCAACTAAGTGCCAGGCGGGTAATTAATCACTTTAACTACGAACAATCATGCTTAAGCTACATAATCTTTACTCCCTGGAATGGAGATAAGAAACGCCCTAACCTTTGTAATAGAGATTGATAGGATTGAATCAACTGGTATAAATACAGATGTAACAAGACAGCAAGAGACAGAACTTAGAAGACAGAACCAGGAGGCACAGAACCTAGACACAGAACCTAGAGAAGAACCTAGAGACAGAACATGGCAAAAGATCCTGGACAGAAACTGGCCTCAGAACCTAGAGACAGAACCTAGCGAGAGAACATGGCAAAAGATCCTGGACTGAACCTGACTACAGAAATTGGCAAGTGAACCTGACTAGAAGCCGGTGACTGAACCTGGCTGGAGAACCTGGACAGAACCTGGCTGGAGAACCTAGCGAGGGAACATGGCTACAGAACCTGGCTGAAGAACCTGGAGAACCTAGCAAGAGAACATGGACACAGAACCTGGCTGGAGATCCGAACCAGAACTTCGCTGGAGATCCAGACCAGAACTTGGCTAGAGAAACTGACTGGGCTGCTGATCAACTGAACGCTGTCTCCGTGTCTTTCCTTCTTCGCCACCTCTGTCAACACCTTTGGGGACCCCTGGACCTGCTGGGGTTGGACCCCAGCAAGAAAAATAGTAATTTTGTTCTTTAAACCTCAAAATTTAAATATAAGGAACTCATTGTTAGTCTTAAAAGACTATTTCCTACAGGAGTTATAAAATCTTACAAAGGACAAAATGAGTAACTCCTTGCTACTCCTTAGACCATTATTATTGTCATTACTTCCTGGGAGCATATTATAAATACAGAATCACAGGCCCTATTCCTTTACACAAATTAAAGTTTAAGACGGACTGATGTTGTAGATTAAGAAAGAGACTGGTTGGGAATATCTCATTTTCCAATTTACTAATTGTCAGATACTGCGCAAGTTATCTAACCATTCTGAGCACATTTCCTTATTCCTAACATGTGGTGATAATACGGCACATTTTTGGGTAGTTGTTAAAATTAAACACAAGAACGGATTATATTTTTTCACAGTGTCTGGCATGCAAATACTTTTTCACTAAATATTAATTTCTTACTTATATTTAATTTTGGAAAGAGGCACAGTAGAATTGGCAAAGCTTTGGGTTAAGCTCAAGAATGTATACATCACTTGTTTTAATTCTGTTTAGACCCAGATCCTCCTCTCTGTGTGGGTGATGATGGTGGGAGCTATGGCGGTTAAATGAGTCAATGTATATAAAACTAGGGGCCCAGTGCACGGGTATGTACACCTTGAAAGGAACTTTGGGCCATGAGGCGGCAGTGGGCACAGGGGTGGGTCTCGGCCCATCCTCTGAGCCCCTGCCAGGCCCCTCCCGCCACGCCCTCCCCCATCCCATTTGCCATCTGCTCTGCTCCCACCACTGCTTCTACTCCCATTTGCTGATGATGCCAGCCCCACTCGCACCTGCTGATGGTGTGCAGTGATTGGGGCTAGCACCAACAGCAGGTACAAGTGGGGCCGGCGCCAGTGGCAGGTGCAAGCGCTGGGTGGGACTGTGGCATGTGGGAGCAAAGAATTTTCAGTAACCACCAGAGGCTCACCCTGATGACAGCGACTGGCGCCCCGCCTTGATCTGGTGACCCCGCTCACTTGCTCCACCATCCTGCTGCAGCTGACACCCGCCATGTTCAGTGCTCTTCTGCCAATCCGTGCCCCCTGGTGGTCAGCGCACATCATAGTGACCAGTTGTTTGGTTGTTCGGTTGTTGTGCCGTTCAGTCTATTTGCATATTAGGGTTTTATATAGAGAGATACTTAGCAGTGTGCCTGGTGCATTGTAAAAGCTCTACAAATATTTTGTTCTCTTAAATAATATATCTGTTACATTGGAGTTCTGTTAAGTATTTAAAAGGACTTTGTTGTTCCAAAAATACATCTCCCTTTCCACACTGTTTCCATTTATGTCAAAAGAGGAGGCATATGTGGAGGAGGAGATAGGTACTGAGAGAAAAGAGACTAATAGTGTTGTTTTTTCTATTTTGCTGCTTTATAGAGTACATTCAAAGTATGGAAATATTGTTAAAAATGAAAACAAATTTTATTTTAAAGATCTCACCATGAAATGTTAACTACAAAGTGCTTTCCCTGATGAGTACTCCAAATAAAGTCACCTATTCATTTTATCTGTACATATTTCTTTTTGATATTTTAGGTCATATACCAGATGGCATAAAGCATTTATACATGATGACTTTTCCTGCGTGTGCCAACATATGCTGCTGAATTGCTTACACAGAAGAGCCTTGCTCATTGCAAGTCTCCCTGGAAGTATTTCAAACAAAGCACATCAATTAACATTTGTTTATTATGCCACGGTGAGTATATGGCAGTTTTTTATTTCTTTCCCAAATACTCAGGCAACAGTTGGGTTTATATTGAGTATGTCAGTTGAAGGGCTCATGTTTAGGAATCTATTTAGACCTGTTTTTTATTTCAAATATGCTATTAGATATCTCACCTTTCCTCTAGCCTCCATTAAGCATCAAATTTTATGAACAGATATAACAAGAATTGTAGATGATAGAAGAGTGTAATTAATTTAAAAACATACAAAACATGGAGCACATAATATAGTTAGTAATGGGTTTACCAATGATATAGAGAAATTGACATATTTATTACAAAATTTTATTCATAAAATCAATAGTTTCATATAAATTGCATATTTATTTTTAAAGTATAAATAGAAAATTTCTACTTAATTTCACATGACTCAAGTATACTCAATACTTAAAAAATAAATCCTGCCCATTATACATTAGTTTACAGTTAAGGCTGTTTCACTCTGTGTAGGAAATATTACTTTACATGATGAGATGTTCAGGGACCAAGGTGTTAGGAAAGGAAAAAAGTAAAGGTTGTGCTATAAACAGTCATTTTCATTAACTTAAATAAGAGTGGATACATATTTGATTTGAGATCACAGCATATGGGGCACAAGCCTTCGCTGTATAGATTTTTTTTTTTTTTGATAGTCTCCATTCATGTTGAGCAATGAGGCATCACCTAAAGACTGACAGTTTTTATCCTGTATAAGAAAGCTTCTAGCCGAAACCGGTTTGGCTCAGTGGATAGAGCGTCGGCCTGCGGACTGAAGGGTCCTAGGTTCGATTCCGGTCAAGGGCATGTACCTGGGTTGCAGGCACGTCCCCAGTGGGGGATGTGCAGGAGGCAGCTGGTCGATGTTTCTCTCTCATCGATGTTTCTAACTATCTCTCTCCCTTCCTCTCTGTGGAAAATCAATAAAATATATTTAAAAAAAAAAAAGAAAGAAAGAAAGCTTCTAGCTAGTTCATACTATAAAATGTATTGCCCAAGGAGGTATCACAGAGCAATAATATGGAGGTTCAATGGGTTTAGAAATTAGTAAATTATTAAGAGAAAACTAAGGATGTTTAAGGATAAATAACTAACCTCTGTAGTTTTATTACTGTAATACTGTTGCCATGATAGTGCCACAAAAAGAAAAGATCTTGAGTTTATCATGCTCATGTTTTATTGTAAAATTAGACACACCTGTAAAGATAACTAATATAGAAAGTGTTCAGACTATTTCAGACAAGAAAATATAGTTTTAATAAATTCAGAATATTTGCTCTCATACATCAAACCTATAGACAAAATGTGCTCATTCTTTTTTTTTTAATGTGCTCAGTCTTTTGAAATTGTTTTTCTTTGTCTTATTCATGTGTGATGTTTAGTTGTTTAACTTATTCTATAGTACCATTATTAACTCCCTTAAGGTAGACTTTAAAATATGAAATAATTATGACTATTTTCCTCAGAGAAATTAAGCATAAAAGGAATGGAGTTTCGGCTACAAACCTTGCTCCTCTCCAAAAACATTGCTCCTCTCAAAAAAAAACAAACAAAAACCTTGCTCCTCTCCCCCTCTTTCCGACACTCTCTCCTCACTCTTTTTCTCCCTTTCACCAGGTTCATCTATTTGCTTTAAAATAACCCCTCAATTGAAAATTGAAAACAATTCAGGAAGGAAGATTTGCAACATAAATGGCATCTGTGAGTGCTCTGGAAATTAATCCGTTATATACATCATTCTTTTTGAGATTGTTTTATCTTCCTTCTAAAGAACTCAGAAACTCAATGGCAACTTGAAACAGAACCCCATTTAGTCCTGTCATTAAACCAAGAGGGTTTTATTCTCCCTGGTCCTCTGTCAGATTTTAAATGGATGTGGTTTTATTCCCCTTCTCATCTATTACTGGAACATATCCATCTACAGCAAGACCTCACTTTTAAATGATGTTCTTGTATTTCAAGAGACCTTTTAAAGGGGAAAGATAATAGCTCCACTCTAGACAAAGCTCATGGCGGGAAAGTGAGTCTATTTATCTCCAAAGATTCAACAAATTCTTACGAAGTGTTGGGCCCAAATTCTTGGTGGCTAGAGGAGGAGGTGGGATTCAGGAAGGGGACATGACTTTCTGAGTCACATAGTGTGTCACCTGTGTACTTTCTTTCCTCTCATAGCTATTGGGTACTTTCCCTCGAAGTGAGACCCAGACTCTGGTTGGAACAAGAATTCCTGTCCTATGCTCCTCTGAGATATAGCACCCTAGAGAATTAAAATGTTCAGCTGTTGCCATTGTCTGGTGTAAATCTCTCTGTATTCACCTGTTTCCCGTGGGAGAGAGTGACTCACTGGACCATGGCTGAAAACCCCACATAGTCCAAACCTTGGTGAACTGTTTGGTTTATTCTCTCAATGGACCTCTTCTCTGTAGCCACACACATACCCTCTGTCCATTTCTTATACTGTTTATAGTTCCTCCCATCACAAGATCTGTGCATTTATGTATTTCCCACATTCAGTTGTCCTAGACCACCCTACCAGCCACTGTTCACCCACCTAATCCTCTCTCATTCTTTAGGTCTTATTTTAAATGTCCCCAAGGCAACAACCACCAACTACTGACTTCTCAGACTATCAGAAATATAGCTACCTATACCATTTATTCATCACACTGATCATATTTGTGATTATTTAATTGAGAGTCTCTCCCACTTCTCCAAAAACGTCATGAAAATGGGAACAGAGCTAGTCATTGTCTTCAAAGCCATAGAAGTAGTCATGTGTTGACGAATTAGTCAATGTGGCCTTCAGGCTCTGGGGTGGAGGAGAAAAAGCAGGCTTGTTTAATCCCACAGGGTCCCACAGGACCCCATTAAGCTCCTGGATTTTGTACTGGCATCAAAGAAAGCAGGTCTCTAATACCCTCACTTCATTTACAAGCTAATCTTCAAAATCTTTCTCCTTAGGCCTCCTTATGTTCCAGAACAGCTTCTCACCTCTGAGAGTCTCCTTCTCTGATTTCATTTCTCCTGCATATAACACTGCCTCCAAATAGTTTTGCCTTTCTCCATCCCCAAACCATGGTTGGAGCTCCATCCTTCTTAGCTGAAGATGTGCCTTGTCCATGTTCTGGTTCCCCCCAAATGCAGCTCTATGGATACTCCACCCTGATTCATAGCCTTTCAGTTTCTCAAGTCCTTTGCTCCCTCAACCCCCAGAGTTCTGCATATGCTTTTCCACTGCCAGGAGTATTCTTCTTCCTACTCTGTTCATTTGATTAATTCAGACTCATACTTAACACAACAACGCAAATAAGAACCCTTCCCTGACTCTTAGCTTCTGTTAACACCATAAACAGGGCATTTATTTAAAAAAAAATATTTGGAGCAGTTTATAAGGTTGTATTTGTGAGATTATTCATGTCTATCTATTCTAGACTTTAAACTCCAAAAAGGCTGTCCTTTTGTTGTTGTTTTTGTTCATTAGTACAACCTCCATGCCTGGCATGGAGTGTGTGCTTAAAATATTGGTTGAATGAATAAGGGTAGAAATTCTTCAAATTGGATACATCCACCTTGAGCCTCTGCCCTTTACTACTCTAAGAAAATGCGTTGAAAAGCATGGACAGTCTCTTATATAACCTTCTCTAAATGTCTCCTACAGTAGGGAGGGCAGATACAGATGTCCTCAATTACTAACAGTGAGAGACGAATAAGTACTCAATTGCTCTGCTCCTCAGTCTCTACCTTTCCAAATGATTCCTAGAATAACTGCCTCAAAGGGTATGTTTATTTATTCATCCAACCATCCACTCATTCATTTATTCAGTAAATGGCATTTTTCAAGGTGAGCTCCTAGGACCAACTGCATGGAAACCACCTGGCTACTTATTAATGATGTAGCTTCCTAGCTCCTATGAGAAGATTATAAAACTAAAATCTCTTTACATGCAATTTTCATTTTAACAAGTATTATTAGTGATTCTTATGCACCTTTTAAGTTGAGAGCCAATGGGTGTCGTGGGTTGTGATGATTGAACAAGATGCTCTATATAAAGCATATGAAAGCCATTTTATAGCACAGAGCCTGGCACATGGTTGGTGCCACACACCAGTCCATCTTTCCATCTACTTAACCATCTGTCTCCCTAACCATCTATCTTCCTCCATCTTTTCTAATATAGTACTTTCATTTCTCAATCTGATTCCATCCTATTCTTCTATTTGCTTTTCCCATCTTATCTTAAACTAGAGGCTCAATGCACTAAATTCGTGCAAGGGGCTTGACCCTTGAAGCCACGGCTCTCACAGCCCCAGCTTCATCCGGAAGGACATCTAGAAGGTTGTTTGGCTGTCTGGTCTAATTAGCATATTACCCTTTTATTATTATAGATATCTTACTCTGCCCAAAACTAACAGGAGGTCCATCACTGAACTAAGTGATGAGAGGAATATAGAAGACAAAGACCTGGTTCTCAGCGAGCTTCTAGCAAAGAGAGGAGATATGGAACTCCACAGCTGTATACAGATGTGTGGGCACATCCTGGCCCATGAGCCTTGACCTGTGCAAATTGCCCCTCCTCTGCTCTTTTCCCCTATCCCTAGTTCCAAGCTCCCCCAAATGACTCTAGCTCTGGTTCTCAAACTTCTCCATCCTGTGCTTCTTTGTCACTTGGAGATAGACATAGTCACTCATTCACCACATCCCACCTGGGCATTCAGAACTTCCTCCTCAGGGTAATCACAAGATAAGATTAATTATGCTAATCAGCCTCTGCAGGCTGACACAAATAACCAGAGCATGAGATAGCTCCAGAAACCTGTATAGGAGCTGCCTACCTGCTGGGTTTAATTTCACCATCCAGCACAGTAATTAGAGGGGAGAGGTGGGTGGTGCAGTGAGAGGAGTTTGCTCTTTTCAACTAAGGAGCACATTGTTCCATCTTCCAATGGAAGTTGCAGGAAGTTTTCCATGGACTGTCTAGCCATTTAATTTCTCCTCTTCGGACCTGCCACTGGACATCTTCTTGGAGTTAAGTACCAGCACTGTAGCCATTTTTTTCTTGATGGTGGTACAAAATGAGGTACTTGTATTTTGATACATTTTAAAATCCTTTTCACTCTCCTATCTACTCTTAAGCACCTTTAATATTTTAAATATATATTTTTCTTATTCAAATATAAGAGAAGTTGGCCTGGCTGGTGTGGCTCAGTTGGGTGGGAATCATCCCATGCACCTAAAGGTTGATGGTTCAATTCCCTGCCAAGGCACATGCCCCTGTTGTGGGTTCAGTCCCTGGTTGGGGTGTGCAGGAGGCAGTTGATTGATGTTTCACTTCCACCTCTCTCTCTCTCTCTCTCTCTCTCTCTCTCTCTCTCTCTCTCTCTCCCTTTCATGCTAAAAATCAATAAAATATCGTGTGTGTTTTTTAAGTAAGAGAAGTTGCAAAAACTTTAGATCAAGCATCCCTAACACGAGAGCATCCCTAACATGAGTTTCAGGAAGTGCTAGTTCTGCAAGTTGCCTTGGGATAAAAGTTTACAGTTCAAGTTTGGGAAGCACGAATTTCTTTATCCCCTCTTGAAGAGCCATGATCAACATTAGCATATTAAAACTCTTAAATTCCTGTAACAAAGAAAACATGTTTAAGTATAGTTAAGTGAAGAGTTTCCAAATTTATTTTATCATATATTTTAGTTTTTCTCTCAAAGGTGACCTAAGATAAGGACTTGAGTACAGTTAGTTTGTTGAGAGACAATTTCAGAAAACAAAAGTGAGGGGATGGGAAAAGTGAGGCAAGTTAGGAAAGAAAGACAATCAAGAGGTATTAATGAACTCATTACCGCTATGAACAATCGGGATTTAGTTTTGCTAAGAACTCTCTAAAGAAACATGTAGAATGCCTACAGAGTTGCCGTGCTTGAGGATAGAAAAGATTCAGCATTCATACACTGACTCAATCCCTTATTGTTTGGGAGTTGCTCTAAGGGACTTTAACCTTTGTGTACTATTGAGTTCATCAGTTAAGCCTTCTCCAGCTTTGGAAAAGCAGACTGGAGAGATTCCGTGACTCAATATGGGATACTGGCAATGGAATATGGAGCTATCTACCACCACGGTGCTGAAGTCACGAGGATGAAAGAGGTGTGGCATGGTGGTCACAAGCACCTGCTATATTACATACTCTTTTAAAAAATAGAATTCTAACTTATTGACATCTAAAATACCTGTATTCCATGTACATCATTTAGGAAATGCTGCTCTGTTTCTCTGTTTGAAACTGTAGCATCATCTATATCTAGTTCTCCCTCCCACCACTCACCCCACCCCCAGCCCCATCTGGAACATAAAAGTCAACATTTCCAGCCCCGTTGCAGTGACCAGTGCTGGTCAATAGACTAAGAGTAAAGTTACATATGTCACTTCCAAGCTGAGGCAGTAAGAGTCTCTGCCAAACTCTTCATCTCTCTCTCCCCCTGCAGTGGCAACTCTAAATGTACCTATTGAAATGGCCCCAAAAAGGAAGCAGACAGGATCCCTGAGTGACACTGGAAGAAACGACCCCAGTGAGCTGATTGACCTGCAGTGGATTTGGGGTGAACAATAAATCAGTTTTTATGTGTTGATCCTTTAGAATTTAAGGCTTTGTTTATTATAGCAAAGCCCAGCCTATTCTCAACAACAGAACAGCCTTAGAGAAGCAAAAGTCATTGTAAATCTAGGGTATCCCTTACACGGATATCTAATATGGGCAGCTGGTATTATAGCAGAAAACCAGGAGAGGACACAGAAAGGCTGAATTGTTGTCTGTGTTTTGTACTATAACTAACAGAGAATCATAAATACAAGTGAAGAAAGGATCAAACCAGTGGCCCAACCACTACATGGAAATGTCCTATTTCTGCAGAATGAGATGGTCAAGAGGGAAGTGTACCATTTGGTGAGGGCAGATATAAACAAGCTCACCCTGAAAAGTCAGCGTCATCTGGTGCTGTGCTTCTCTGCCCTGCTCTTGACTCTATGTGGGCTCATTGATCTATAAAATATATACTTGTTGGCAGATAGATGTGAATGATTGAAGCAAGTCTCCTACCCATAGTTATTGTAATTTGTTTCCAGTACATTTTCCTATGAAAACTAGCTCTGAAATCTTGGCTCTGAAAACCTTGTTCAAATATTTTTCTGCTCCCTCTTTGGGAAATCTAATTGCACATATATCTGACTGAATTCATCCCATAGCTCATTAATGCCCTATTAATATTTTAAAATTTTCATACTTTAATTTTTAATGGTTTCTGTTGCTATATCTTGAAGTCCACTAATCACTTCTTCTGCCACATCTAATCTGTTAATCCCATCTATGTTTTTTAAACTGTCTACCTAAATTTTGAATATTTTGAATATAGTTATAACTATTTTAATCTCCTTGTATGATAACTGCAATATCTGTGTCCATTCTGGGTCAATTCTGATTAATCAATTATTCTCTTCAGTATCAGTCATATTGTCCTGCCTATTAATTTTCAGTTGGATGCTAGGCATTGTGAATTATGGCTTGTTGGGCGTTGAATGTCTCTGTATTTCTATAGATATTCTTGAGCTTTGCTATGAGACACAGTTCAATTCCTTGGGAAGGTTCCAGCTTTTCAGATCTTGCTTTTATTATTTGTTAGGCAGAACAAGGCAATTCTCAGTCTTAGATTAATTACCCCCAGTTATGAGACAAGATCCTCCTGTGTACTCACACCAATGCCTCATAAATCAGAGGTTCTCTTATTTGGCTGGTGTGAACAGGCACTATTCCCAGCCCCATGTGAGCAAGAAGCACTGATACCTCTAATCCTTTGGGTGATTCCTTCCCTCACACCAGCTAGTTTCCTCACATGTGGGGGCTAATCAGTACTCAGCCAAATATTCAATAGGTACCCTCTTTAGGTCTTGCTAGGTGAGCAATAAATACCCCTTACCTGCTTAAGTCACTGCTTTTCCTTGTTTTTGTGGCTGTAGCTGAGCATAATCTTGACTCATATCCTTCTGTTCCCTTCCTTCATAGGTAACAACTTTGGTCAGTACCATCCCCCAAACATCAAAAGCAGAAACAAGTCAGTTCTGCTTGGGGACCCCCACATCCTAGCTCCCATTAGGTTTGATAGAACTGATGTGAAAACAGAAGCTCAGAAGTGGGAATTTTTATTTAAAGCAAGGTCGTGAATGATTAGAAAAACTACATTATGGCATGTTATTTATGTGTCAGACCCTGGGCTAAGTGCTTTACATAAATTATCTCATTGAATTGTCAAAACTGCACTATGATGTAGGTACTTTTCTGTTTATTTATGACAGGTTCCTGGATCATTAGAACTGATTTAGATACTGTGGACATCACCATGAATCACACAAGCTACTTTTTAATCCATGAAATTACATTCTGGCAAGAGAGAAAGACAACAGAGAATAAATAAATAAGATAAAAATACAAGGCTATGAACAGATCTCTGAAGATCACTAAAATGTGTGATAAAGATAGAACGTGTTGCTTTAGATCAGGTTACTGTGGAAGGTGTCTCTGATGTGCCATTCAGGGCAAAATCTGAATGACAAGAGACAGCCATGTGAAAATCAGGACATTCCAGTCAGAGGTCATGGCTAGGACAAAGGTCTTAAGTTGAGTATAAGCATGGTGGGTTCAAAGAACAGGAAAAAAAGCCAGTGTGGCTAGGGAGTGGAGAATGAGAGGAGACAAGGCTGAAGGTATTAGTAGGAGCTGAGTAAACCAAGATCAGGAATTTTTATTCCATTCCAAGTTCAATGCTAGAGCATTAGAGGGTTGTAAGCCAGGTAGTGCTATAATTTGATTTCTATTTTACAGAATCAATCTTGCTGCTCTTCAGTGAATAGATATAAGAAGCAAGAATAGAAGTAAGAAAATGAATTAGGAAGCTTTGCAGCTGTCCAGAGGATGAAAAGACTCAGCTGGGATATGATGATAGTGAAGATGGAGGGATGGAGATGAAATTGGAGCTGGGATTTTTAGAGCTTGTTCATGGGTTGACTATGAGCTATGAGAGAGGATAATCAAGAATTGCTCTTAGGAATTTGGCTAAGGAATTATCACCCCATTTTATACATGAAAAGACAGAGAGAGACTATCTATGAGAGAGATGCACACCTTACCAATGGTTATAAAATGAACTTATAATGTATTTATTTATTCATTCAACCAATATTTGTGAGATACAAAAGAATTCACAGTTGTAGAGGAGAAAGAGTGTATAAATAATCACACACACATGTACAGACACACAGAGAATATTTTACTTCCTTATTAAAGTGCTTAAAAGAATCTAAAATTTAAACTCAGTCTTTATAACCCAAAGCTCATACTATACCTCATGTTACAGTTGCCTGAATTTACTAGGGTTTGAAAGAAGAAACCCAGGAGTCAGGACTGTGTAGACCCTCCCTGCCACCCCACTTAGCCCACCCTGTTCTGTGCTTGGGTTCTTGTCATCAGACGCAAGTAACTCAATTTTTTTCTTTTAATCTTTCTCCTCACATCCTCCATTGGTGATTATTGAAAGTATCTTGGCAAACACTTACTGAATACCTACTAATTGTCAGGCACTGGGATGGTCACTAGAAAATAAAAAAATGAGTAAGAGCCCAGCCAGTGTTGCTCAGTGGTTGAACGTTGACCTATGAACCAGGAGGTCATGGTTCAATTCCAGTCAAGGGCACATGCCCAGGTTGTGAGCTCAATCCCCAGTCGGGGGTGTACAGGAGGCAGCCAATCAATTACTCTATATCTATAAAGGGAATAATAGAGTTCATAGAATTATGCCCACTGTACAGCTAAGGGAACGAAGGCACATAAAATTTGAGTGATGAATCTGCTGTGCAATTCTCACAACACACATGGAGTGGGGTGAGGAGAAAGAATGTAACCTTGAATCTGGGAAAGCCTGGGCTTTTCTATTAATTAGCATTCCCTTAGGGCATAAGGTAACTAGGAAAATTAAAAATATAAAAAGAACAACTCTGCCAACTAAATACTGAAGTAATTAGATGGAAGTCAATATTAACCAGCTTCTGGATTGCAGGGAACCAAAGGCAAGGATTCAGAAAACTCTGCCACTTAGCAATTTTGTAGACTTGTGGCCTAGAGGCAAGGATATGACATAGGAATTAATTCTTCGCCAGCTGACTAGTTAGTTGCTTGATATTTCTCCAACAGGTTTAGACCCATCCCAGCCAACACTACATAGATGTTGCAGACAATCACTAGTTAAATGCTCAGTCTGCTGAGGAAGCTCATTGTTTCAGGGAACAGAGCCCCCTGCCCTGCACACACACACAATCAGTAAAAGGTGTTTTTCCTACTTTTGACCTTGGCTACCCAAAGCACCAAGCCAAGAACTGATCACCACTCTCAATGTAGCTGACATTAAATTCATTTCTGCAACTGGATAGAGTACTGGAGCTCAAGGGCAGTTCTTCAGGGAGTAGGTGGAGCCCTCCAGCCAGAACAGGCCCATGAATCTTCCTTAGACTCTTCTTCCTGTTCCACAACCTTAAGCAGTCCCTCACCCAGTAATGCTGGCTCTACCTCTGTGCTCCATTCCTTGCCCACCCACCAGTGTTCATTTCCATCTTCAACTTCCTGAGCTGCAACAGCTTTACTTGGATCTAGCTTCTAAAAAATATTTGCTATGTCTGATTAACTGATTTATGAATATCAAATGTAGTTATCTATAGATATTTACTAAAATTTTGAAGAAGAAAAGACTACCTTATACCAAATTATTAGCCCTGGAAATATCCATATAAATAGAATCCTAATTGTGGAAATGAAAAATTTGAGTTGGTTTATTTACTTACAGAATAATCCATTTGAGATGTGAAGTGGCATATAAAAATAGATTTTAAAAAAGCAGGAAATACTATAAATAATTGAAAATGTCATGAAAACAGAAAAACAGGCAAAAAGAAAACAGTAAGACTGAGTGAAATGAATACATAGCGTTCTCTTTTTCTGTTAGAAACTGGTCAAAACTTTGAATCATTTTTTTAAGCTCCAGCAAATCGCTTATACAAAATCAGTAATAAAGTTTGAAGAGTACATGAAACTGAGGAGGATTTATTTCCTAAATCCTAAAAAGGTGATATTGGGTGATATCGTGGTCATCTCTGTAATAGGTACAATAACTGTCTTTATTTCTATTTCTTTCTGTGCTCCTCAATTTAAAACCAAGGGACAAGCTGAAGCACAGTTGCATAAAGGAAAGTCCATGAAATCCAAAACAATGTAGTCCAAGTAGATAGCTCTCTGATTATCTTTTTCCATGAAAAAAAAAAATTTTAAAATCTAGAGGGGAAAAAACGGATAGTCTTTGTCAGAGCACAGCTAGAGCACTGCTCAGCACTCCTGCTCTGAGTTGCTCTGAGTCCATATATTCCTCTAAATTCTTCCCAACTATACTGGGGCAGGTCCTCTCAAACCCTGCCCACTGTACTAACTGTAGGGAACCTAGTCCAAGTTCCTGCCTAGGGCTGGAACTCCTAGGATGCTGGATCTTAGACAGAGAAGCCATGAGAGGCTGTGGGTATATAAGAATGAGTCTTTATTGCAGAGGCCATATAGTCGTCAGACAAAACAACTCCTTCACAGCAAGTCCTGTACAGGCAGGTGGCCAGATACCGGCTGGTTAACATGTACATCTTTCACACAAAGCGGCATTAGTCTCTGTACCCACAGCTATTATCTGAGCAGCCGCATGCTGCCCCCTAGACTCACCACCTCACATCATAGTGGCACCTAAGCTCTCTGCCTCAGCAGCTTCTCTAGCCTTTTTGGCTCAGCAGCTTCTCCTGTCTCTCATGCCCAGCACACTGGCTGCTCTCTGTAGCCTCACATAGTAACTACCTCCGAGCTTCTCTCCTAGCTCCAGCTCTCCAGCTTCATCTGAGCTCTCTCCTCCTCCCTTTGGCTGGTCAATGACGGTATTATACTCCTTCGACAAAGAAGGCCACATGCCAATAGTCACATCATTCATTCTGGCTACAGAAGAGATCGCTGTACACCTGCACATGGTCCTTGGATCTGTGTATGGTATCTTAGCCTTGAACATTCTGATTATGGGTCCCAGGCCTAGAGTGGCCTTGACCATCTGGCACACTCTAAACAGAGTCCCCACAGTCTTTCATATTCCAAATCAGACTTACGATTAAAAATCAGAGTTAAATATTTTGTTTTCTGCTAAAAATCTAGAATGTAGCTACTCTGTATAGCCAACAACCCATCCATAGGCTTTGATGATCAATAGGCAGAGTGGATTCCTTGTTTGTTCTGCTCATTCAACATTAATTCATACCCATAATAATTATTAGAAAACAGAGCATTAAGAGCATTAGATTAATTGCATCTGTGAAAGCTAGAAAGAACCAGAAATATTTAGTGACATTGGGGAGAAAAGCGTGTGTAAAGATAACAAACAAATTACCCTGGCTCAAAGTAAGACACAGAGAAGAAAAATATTGTTTGGCATAGTTTTGAAATATAGGCTACCATATGAATAAAGCATCACTAGAAAATAATATTTGTATTTTATGAAAAATAAATATCTCATTTCATAATGATTTTCTTCGATGTCATTCAAATAGAACTAGAAAAAAAACAAGAACTTGTACAATACATTTTTAACTTTAAAGAAAATTAACTTATTGTTAGTGAGTCCAGATTTGCAATTTATATTGTCTAATGCTGGAAAGAAAAAATACATACATATAAATAAGAAAACTAAATAATTTATTATCCAAATGGAGACTCTTTTGAGAGTGAATTAATTCACTACTAATAAGGAAGCTGGAAAATTAGGCACAGACCCTGGTTAACCTTCGCAATTGGAATGCATGGTAAATGTTTCTCAAAGGCACAAGCCCTAAGAAGCACAATTACTCTTCCTAAAAATCAACTCCTCTCTTCAAACTATTTAATCAGAAGATTGCCTACCCTCTTATCTTTAACTAAAAATAGTTCAGCATTAAAATTTAAAAATCATGTTCTCAACTGTGTCACTGATGCTCACTGAATGTGGACATTCCTTTCTCCTTAGGTAGAAACACCCATTTACCCCCCAGTGTTTATCTTACCTCAGCTATATTTAGTGCATTATGGATCCGCTCATCTTTTTCATGATTCTTTGTTTTCTGTAATGTTTGCCATATAACGTTTCTAAGTCCATCCTGTTCCTCATCTCCTCGAAGTTCCCATGACATTTTCACCAGGTTGTACACTAACTCGTAGTATCCAATCCATATGACTTCATCACCTGTTTAAAAAGAAATATTCTGCCCTAGTCAGTTTGGCTCAGTGGATAGAGCATTGGCCTACAGACTGAAGGGTCCTGGGTTCAATTCTGATCGTGGACGCATACCTCAGTTGCAGGCTTCTCTCTGGCCCAGGCCCTGGTAGGGGCTCATGCAGGAGGCAACCAATCGATGTGTTTCTCTCACATCAATATTTCTCTCTATCTTTCCTCCCTCTTCTAACCTCTTCTAGAGGAATATAAAGAGGATCTCAAATTGAGCTGAAGTGGAGAGTTCATATTAGAAATGGGTAAGGTAAAACAACTAAAAATAAATGGAATCAGATTAAATGGTAGATGTTTGAGCAAAAGAGTAATGTTATATTTGTTCAAAGAAATGTTATATCTATTCAAGCAATAAACAGAGTTTTATGGGCTATTCCATCTCTTTACTGTGATGAGCAGCAGAAGATTGGAGATTAAAGGAGAAACTTAAGACATTGTGGAGAAGATCTGAGAAGGCTTCTGAGGGAAAAGGAAGGAATGAAGTGTAAAGAAAAAATACATTTTTAAGCTCAGAAAATTGAAATAATAATGAAATCACTTGCGTAAATGGAATTAGGTAGAAGAGCCTAACTGGGAAGAAAGAAGACAAATATTATTTGGAAACTGTGACATGGTAGAGTGTGAGGGAAATCTAATTTTTAGTGTCATGTAGCTTGTCATAAAATTATAGCTAATTTTCAAATAAAATAGCAAAATGAAAGTATGGATTTTTAACTAGAAAAAATAAGACGAACTAAATATGAATAAAGAAATAACGAGTATTTAATAACTGAGGAATTATGAAACTCTGAAATAAAAAAATAGTTTTTGAACAATACGATAAGTAAAAATGCTGTGGACTTTAATCAATTTATAAATTTATTTATAAGCTTCCAAATTCTTTACATTAAAACGAATGATTAATAAAAATATATCCAAACCACTTTCCTTAATATACTTTAAATTACTTTTTATGGAGAAACAATATTTTATAAGCCTACAATATTTGAATCATTGAACTGAATATGATTTGCTTTTAGACTCCACAAGACCAGTGATGAGCCCATAAAATATATTCTGAGAACTGTTCTCAAAACTCAAAAAAAAATTAAAATGCCATTGATTTTAAAAGTGAGCAGTTCACCTGTTGATTATGAATAATATTTGGTGAAAGAATCTATTGCATCCAATTGACTGACAACGAAGAAGAAAAAACCTTCTAAAACAGATGGGATGTGTTACAGCTGTCATAAAAGGAACAGTGCATTCTAACATGCACAGCTAGACATTTGCCTAGAAGCATGCCTGCTATGAAACTCCTCAACCAGGGACCAAGCTGTAGCATAAGGCACTCTTCTGTTCTGCTTTGAGTGACCCTGTGGCAGCTATCAAAGATGTCACTTTAAATATACTGAGAGAAAATGTGTCTCTTTGCAGCTAAGCAGACAGAAACAAAGCTCAACCAAAATAAAATTCTTAATAAATCTTGAAAATTTATTAAGAAACGGTGATGTTTGAAAACCAATATTATGATTCTTTTTGTTGTAGCTATATTTTGGTGTATGAACTCCTTGGAAGTCTTTAATTTCCAGTCTAGATGTTTACATTTCACATATACAGTGATTATAAAATATGAATATTTCTATTTATATAAATGAATATAAATAAATACATACAGCCTTTATAATTTTGACAAATCTAATTTGACACCACAAATTCAAATGTATTACTGAAAGGTAACTTGAATGTAAGATGTTGTTTAAAACATTGTCTTTATGAAATGCCATGATGTAAAGTGGAAGGAACTAGATCAATGCCAAGAAACCAATGAACAAGAACCAGTCAGCAAGCCAGACATTTAACAAGTATTTAATAAGTCAATGCTATGTGGCAACCACTGTCCTATATTCCAAAAAAAAAACAGTTTCCCAGCCATTGTGGTTCTAGTGATTGAACACATGTGAAAGATTTTCAACTTGCCTGTCCCATTCGATTCCTGGTCAGGGCACGTGTCCAGGTTGCTGGCTTGATCCCCAGTAGGGATGTGCAGGAGGCAGCCAATCAATATCTCTCATCATTGATGTTTCTATTTCTCTCTCCCCCTCCCTTCCTCTCTGAAATCAATAAAAAATATATATTTTTAAAAAAGAAAAAGACAATGTTATTGCTTTCAGGACACAATATCTAGTTAAGAAAGTAAACAGAACAATATCAGTTCATAATGAGTTTTTAAAAAAATAATAGAAGATGGTAATGTGACCAACAATGACTAGGAGAAGAAAACTACTATGGACATAGAGAGAAAGACCACCATGAGAAGATGATATTCAAGCTAAGATCTGATGAAAACTAGTTAACCATCCAAGGAAATGGGGAAAACTGTACCCAGCATAGGGGATAGATGATGCAAGGTCTTTGGGCCTAGAATATTATGATAGTGAAGAGAAGCAAAAATCTTGTAATTATATTTTAAATTTAGTAATTTGTTTAATTACATAATAAATCCACTATGACTAATTGATCACCTACTATATGCCAAATACTATACTATATGCTGGGCTAAATATAAATATAATTCAGACATGATTCTCCAGTCTTAATTATCTCATAATTTAATGGAAGTGAGAGTCATATACATAACAGGCCATAATAACACCTACTACAACCATACTCATAAAGAAAAGTTTTAGTCAACCTAAAAGGACACTTTTGAATGTATATTGTCCCTATAGTACCATTTTAAAAATAAAAGTTTTTTATTTTTATAGCCCCCATAAACAACAGTAGCAAAACAACCTTTAGTCTTGAGACACCAAACTTGTATATTTTGATAGAGTATGAGATCACATATGTGAAGAATGTACTAAATTATGTGATATGTTGAAGAGAAATTTTCTGGGTGGGAAAAGAACAAGAGAAACAGTCGATGCTTAGAGAAGATAGATGAGAAGTCCTTATGTGAAAAAGAAAAAAACAAACTTATGCACATTTCATAAGTTTGCCCAGATCAACTTTTGTTTTCAAGGAATATAATTTGAATCATAAATCAACTGACTCTATATTTCAGTTGTTTTTAAATTATTGATCAAAAATTTCCATTTTATAAAATATTCCTAAATTTATAGAAAGCCCTACTGAACTTAAAATTATTTCCAACTTTAAAATGCTAACATTTTGTGAAAGGAAGACATTTTTTAAATATTTCTTATCAAATCCAAAAATAATTTACTTACAATTATCTGACATTTTTGAAGAGAAATAGTCCAAAAGGCCTAAAAAACTTGTTTCCCTCAGTTCTGGCTGTTCTTCTGATTTGTCCAATGGTAAAATATATTTTTTTGAACTTTTACAGTCACAGAAACCAATAAAAGCAGTTTTTCTCAAATTAGAAATGGCTGCATACAAACAAATTTCCGTAAGAATTGTTATATAGATGGAGACAATAATCCAGGCCCAGGAAAAATCAACAGAGCCATTTTCTTTCTAAAATAAGGAAATAGCTATTAGATAATCCAAACATATTCTGTTATAACAAGAACAATATACTGTATTTATAAGAAATGACTTCAAATTTTATAGAGTTGTTAAAAGAATATAATCTAATATTTCTAAATGTACTTATTAAGAGGCAGATTTTATATGGATAGAATGCATAAAATCTAATTCAAAGAATATAAAATACAAGCAGCTAACTAGTATATGCAGAACAACTTTTCAACTTCATTAGTAATCAATGGAATATAAATTAATCCAATGAGATACTATTGTCCATATCATATTTTAAAAGAATATTTTTATGTAAAGCTCAATTCTAAATTTTAGTCCTGAATAGACAAGATTCTCTGGAGTGTGTGCTTATCAAATCTTAAGATAATTTAAGATACATTAATCTGACCTTGCTCAGAAAGGAAATTGAGTCATATCAGAAAAAAAAAAAAAAAAAAAAAAAAACCCAACCATGGCACTTTTACACATTTTTCATAGGAAAGGAAGAAACATATTTTCTGGAAAGAAATTTGGACATCTACCCTAAGAATGTAAAAGTGTAATTTATTAAGCTATTCTAAAGAAATAGTCATAAATGAAAATAAAGATTTTATATATGAGAATCTGTTTAACATCATTTGTAATTAACTGTGATTAATTATAAACAAACTCAATGCTTAACAATAATGATTAAATGATCACATCCCCACTAAAATGGAAATTTTAATAAAAATGTTTTAGAGTCCCAGCTGGTTTTGCTCAGTGGATAGAGGATCGGCCTGCGGACCAAAGGGTCCCAGGTTTGATTCATGTCAAGTGCACGTACCTTGGTTGCAGGCTCCTCCCTGGTCAGGGCTCACAGGAGGCAACCAATCAATGTGTTCCTCTCACACTGATGTTTCTCTCTGTCTTTCCCTCTCTCTTCCACTCTCCCTAAAAATCAGTGGAAAACATCCTAAGGTGAGGATTAACTACAACAAAAAATGTTTTAAATATTTTTAAAGGGGAAACTAAATCATATATAACCATATGATTTCAAGTTTAATAAAATTTAAAGTCCCTCTCATGTATGTGTGTGTGTATGTGTCAAGACATATCTATTTCTATAGCTCTATTTCTTTCTACATCTATATCTATCAATCCATACTGGGATATATGGTAAATAAGAATTTAATTCTATATGTAATTAAAATTACTATTTCAAAGTTATGCTCATTATAAGCCATAATATGGTATACAATTTAAACAGTACCAATTTTTTTTTGTTTCTATTTGTCTTTTTTGCACACCAAAATTAATAAATATACTGTTACCTGATTCTGAACAGACATAATGGTTAAAAGAAAATCTCTCATTATGTCCATTAGAGTTTTCAAGCAGGCCATGTTTAATTTGGCAGCCTCCCCAAGGACCAACAAAGCCAGTGCAGAATCCATCCTAAAAATGTTATTAACAAAAAACAGACTTTAATGTACAATAAAGTTTTTAATGAAAAAAAAAAGTATTTGGCCAGAAGAGAGGAAAAGAGGAATACCCTGGATTGCAAGATACATTACTTTCAATAAAGACTAGTATTGCTTCACAAATATAATATTCATCTACCAATAAATTATAATTACAAAAAAACAAATATTGGTTCATACTGTTTATGATAAAAATCTGCAGGAAAGAGTCACATTTTAGCCAACCTAGAAATGAATAGTACTTAAGAACTTAGGAATTGAAAATACTGTTAAATAGCTGACAATGAGTAGAAAAACTAGATACATTATAATAAATTAACATAATTTTATAAATATGATCCAAAAATAAATTTAATACATAAATACATAAATCATTCTATAAGGAGGAGATAGACATTTTAAATAATGATTTAACCATAATTTTATCAGAAACTCAGGTTTAGCCTGGCTGGCATGGCTCAGTGGTTGAGCATTGACCTATGAACCAGGAAGTCACAGTTTGATCCCCAGTCAGTGCATATGCTGGGGTTGGGGGTTCGATCCCCAGGAGGCAGCCAATCAATGATTCTCTCTCATCATTGATGTTGCTATTTCACTCTCCCTTTCTTTCCCCTCTGAAGTCAATAAGAAGTATATTTTTAAAAAAAGAAAGAGAAACTCAAATTTAGATTTAGAGGCCAGAAAGGGGAGGACTGATATAAATAAACTAGAGGCCTGGTACACAAATGTGTGCACTTGGAGGCAGGGGTCCCTCAGCCTGGGCTGCGTCCTCTTGAGGGGAGTATGCCTAAGCCCCTAAGCCATCAATCGGATACCCTTAGCACTGCTGCAGAAGTGGGCAAGGCTCCCATCACCACCGCTGTGCTAGCCAGCCTTGAGCCCAGCTTCTGGCTGAGCAGCGCTCCCCCTATGGGAATGCACTGACACTAGGGGACAGCTCCTGCGTTAAGCGTCTACCCCTGGTGGTCGGTGTGCATCATTGCGACTGGTTGTTCCGCCATTTGGTCGATTTGCATATTAGGGTTTTATTATATAGGACTAGTGGCCCAGTGCACGAAATTCATGCACAGGGGAGAGGGGGGTTCCCTCAGTCCAGCCTACACCCTCTCCAATCGGACAACCCTCTCGCAATCTGGGACCGCTGGCTCCTAACCACTCACCTGCCTGCCTGCCTGATCGCCCCTACTTGCCCTCCCCTGCCAGCCTGATCTCACCTCCAACTGCCCTCCCCTGCCGGCCTGATTGCCCCTAACTGCCTCTGCATTGGCCCCCACCACCATGACTTTGTCCGGAAGGAAGTTGGACGTCTGGAAGATGGCCGGTTGACCCAGTCTAATTAGCATAGTACCCTTTTAGTAGTATAGATAGATTATATAGGATAGGATTGCTTAAATGGAGGGAAAAGCCTTTTTCAGCAGGAGGAGATGCTCTTGGCAGACAAAAATACATAACCCCTATATCTGGACTGATAGCCAGCCATATGCACTGTACTGCCAAACTGGTCATTAAAAAATTGAACCGCTTTCTTACACCTTACACCAAACAGCTGTTGCCCTTAAAACCCCTCCTCAGCCCACACCTTAGGTTCTGACTTCCTAGCTCACACAGATTAGGTTCTGATTGGTCGTTTTCTATGCCAGTCAGCATCAAAAGCTCTGCCTGCTAGGCAGCCACAGGCACTTCACCCAGATTTTGTTCTGATTGGTCAGCTTCTATGCCAGTCAGCATCTCCAGGCCTATCTCTGGGCCTGATCAAAGAGGCAGAGCTGATCAGCAGCGGCGGAGGCCCAGAGAGAAACAGAGGTGTGGATGCTGGTAAAGCCCAGAGAGAAAGAGAGAGGCAACTGCTGATCAACAGCTGCCATGGAGGCTGTGGATCAGACCCTGCCTCTGTCTCTGCAGGCCTTTCTCTGGGTCTGATCCACAGCCCCCTCAGCAGTCAGTGCTGGGTGGCTGTGCCATGACTTCGGGTGTTCGGTGGAACCTTAGGTTGTTGTGGATGTTATGGACCCTGGCTCTTTACATCTATAGATTAGTCTCAATCTTCATTGAACATGGAGAAGAGGGCAGTTAGCATTTCATTCTTGACTGTGAACATTTAGGAAAACTACTTTAAAGACTGTATTTATTTTGCCAGTGCTTGATTTTTGATACCCAGAAGAGATGGACTATATGAAAAGCCAGGCTTTAGCATGTCTGCTAAAAGGATTCTTTCTCCTGCTTACAGAATTTCATTTTTGAAGCTCCAGAGAAGAATGTGGAGAATATAGGCGGTGACTTCTGCCTCGTCAGAGAAGGCATAGGTAGGCCACTGATTGTTTTCTTCCATTCAGCTCTACCAGGCACTTCTCTGACTGTGTTGGTAGTAATTAATTACAGCAGCAGGAACTCTTGTTCTTTTGTTAAAATTGTGTCAAGTTGTGAGACCCTAATTTGGGCTGCAACCCCTGTGCCAGGAAAAATAGTTCTTATTAAATAATTTTAAGTAGGAGAATGGTATAATCACATTTATGTTGCAGCCCTGGCAGCAGAGTCTGACAGATTATGGAGAAGAAAAATTAAGGCAAAGAAATCAATTAATAAGCTTCAAGAGTCATGAGACAATAATGGCCCAAACCAAGATTGTGACAGTGGCAGTTGAGAGTAGGGGACAGTTCTGAAATGTAGTGGGTAAGCTGTCTAATTTGGTTAACTTGAGCAGAAGACATGTGTCAGGTACTGAGATGGAAATTCTTTAGGCAGGACTCTATCTGGAAAAAAAATTAATTCAGATATGAACTAGCAGGAAATGAAATATTATGGGATGATGAGTGTATCAAAAGTATTTTCATATTACTTATCTTATTAAAATACCCCCAAAGCCCTTTGGGGTGACTATTATTTCTATTTAACTGCTAAACAGACTGTTCAGAGGGGTTATGTGACATTCAAAATTAGGCAGCAAAAAACAAGACTAAAACTCAGGTCTTCTGATCTAAGGTTGAATTTTTTTCACTGTACTATAATGCAGCAAAGCATAATTGATATATTTACCCTAGATAGAGACTAAATGTTTATATTTAGCTCAGAGGATCAAAGGATCAATAAGAAATCCAGGAAATAAATTAGAAAAGTGGACCTACATTGGCATCTCACCTCATGAATAATGAGAAACATTATTAATGAAAACTTTGTTTGAATGCTGTTAGACTGTCACATAAACATAATAATCACTGAGGATCATAAAGACAATGTGGATATCAGTTATCTAGCCAGAAGTAAAAGGCTTCTTGCCCATGCAAAGCAGTTGATTCTTTGATCGATTCATGTCGATGCAAACACAAATACTGTACATCTGAAAAACACTCACTATGTCAATATAATTTTAAATTGTCAAGCTTATTTTGGAATACATGCATGGGGCGCATTAAATCGGCTATTTTGCTTTTGGAGATATAATTTTATTTTATACTGCTCTACTGAAATGCCATGCTGCACTTCTCAGCAATCTTCATTGGCTAATAATTCAATTATAAACCAATTCATTATTTTCATGTTGGATTAGAAAGCCCTTTGTACTGGCTTGAGCTATCTCACCAGAGCAAATAGGGCAGTTTATAAAAGGCCAAACCACAAGATGGAGCATTGAGAGGATGAAGCGTTATATAAAGTGTAACCATATTAAATGGAAATCTGCTTTATAGCAAGCTGCTTATCTGCAGTTCAGGGCTGCTAAACTTCCAAGGTAAAGGGTTGGTGTATGGCAGCTGGGAGGGGCTCATGGATTCTCCTTTTCTCTACTTCTTCACCCTGGTTTATAATTTATTGTCTTCGGTGCACTTCCTTTCCTTGTTCCCACCCCCCCCCCCAACCCCCATAGAGCAGAGGTTGCTCTAATTCTGAGTCCTCCTTTGAGCCATTTCATGGATTCAGGCTTAGCTGAAACCACATGCTTCCATTTCTTTCCGTTTGAGTTGTGTGATCTTTACAAAAGGGGTTAAGAGAAGTCTGGCAGGCACATGCATGATGGGATACCCACTGAGGGCAGAAATGGGCAGAGGAGAACCACTCACCTGTATGGACACCAGCAATTTTTGTCAATATTAATAACATTTCTTCTAATCGATCAGTTGAATGGTCTCCCTCTGCATTTTAAATCTCTGAACATTTATTCATCACTATGGTACTTTTTTTACATAGTATTTTACATGTAAAATAAAATTGCTCCTGTTAATACTCACTTAGCCTTCAACTTCAGGTACTAAACCAAAGATATCTTCTGCCACATATCACAATTCTAAGGCTATCTGGTCCAGAAAATTCTGACAAAGTCTTAATTTACTATCAAGGTCTGATGCCCCAACATTTCTATTTCATTTTAAGCATACTCAGTTCAATTTCTTCATTATCACATGTTCCCAATCTTAGGAGTATGTGAGACCATGTAAAGGCATTTCTGATTTGATTTTGATAATTATATCACAGTTTGTTTTGTTTTATCTAGAATAATTACTTTTTTAAAATTGTTTTATTGCTTAAAGTATTACAAAGAGTATTATATATGTCTCCTTTTTTTTTTCTCCCCTTAACCTTCCCCTGGCCTCCCTTACCCCTCAGTGTCTTGTGTCCATTGGTTATGCTTATACGTGGGCATACAAGTCCTTTGGTTGATCTCTTTACTTTTTAAAAGCAGTTTAGGCTATTACATAAATAACATAAATACTTTGTAAGAATAAAAGTTATTTTTTAATATTTTAATGTTAGTATAACTAACAGAATATTTGACTAATGGAAAAGTTAGTCAAACTGTTCACTTAAAAAGACATTAATCTCCTAATGTCAGTGGGTTATTTTTGTTTCAAGAGTCATCTGTTTTTTAAGAAAAGATCAAATCATTTTCTTAAAAAAACAGTAAATACACGAAATAGGATCAAAACTGTCAGTGCTTTTTAAAACAAGTATCTTGTCCTTTCTCTTATAAACAGTCACTCTGTTTTGCCATCTTTCAGTTTACCCCTCTGTTTATTCAGCATTGTCCAAATATTTCCATGCCCTCCCTCAATTGATTTCCACAACGCCCTCCCAGAAAAAAGAAATCAGGTTTCAGCAACAAGGTGCCCCAGAGCAGTTCTCTCCTTAGTAATGCAGCCAGAATGGCAGTGGGATGATGGGCTAAGAAGAGTGCCACACTGGGACCCGTAAAATCTGGCTCCAGCCACTAGAAAGCCTAATAAGCCTAGTCTCAGTTTCTTCATTTGTAAAGTAAAAAGTTTTGTATTAAATTCAACACACCCAAATCTATAAAATACTAAGTTTAAAAAAAAGAACTGCCTTAAAGACAAATCATTAACAAAGTAAATTAGATCAATGTTGATGCAATATAATAAAACTGAAAATTGGTTAAAGGAACAATTCCTTGACTTAACAATTCCTTAATCAGATATTCTTAATCAGCCACTTTTAGTATTTCAGCACTTATTTGAACCTGTTTACATGGTAATGATTAGAATACTTTGAAAATAAATTTGGCAAAGTCATACAATATTTACTTTTTTATGTTAAAATATAACTTGTTTTTAAATCCAAGCTAGAGTCTTCCAAGAGCTAGAGTAGCGCTAGTTGTTTGTAGTTTGAAAATAAATTGTGTTTGATTCCCCTACAATTTGTTTTCTATAATAAGATTGGTCTGAAAGAATCAACATAATTTGCACCAATAAAACTCTCTAACTTTTCTTACATTTAGCAGCTCTATATTAACACATATTTATTAAAATTATATTCTATATCATTGATATAACATATTGAACCATGTCCAGCATGATCAGTGGTGAACCTGAGGGGGGAGTGGGGGGAGGGGTGGTGAAGGATTAAAGAAGACAGACAAGATAAGACAGTTAGGGCCAGGTGGGACACTGTTCTTAGATGGAGAGACAGTGCCTTCAAGCCGAGTTTTTATTTTATAGTCAGATCCCAGGAGGCAAAGCAAGGGAGTGGTCAAGATGTTTACAATGTTCTCTCAAGTTTCAAATCTACTTAATTACATGCACCTGAGAATTCTATCAGCCTACATCACTCAGCCAGCTGTGAGCACAGGTTCGGACCATAAGGTCAATCTTACCACCATAGCCTTTGGCTATAATTGTGCTGCGAGGGCTTTGCCCTCAAAGCCGGGACCTGTACGTGGCTTTGCCATGAGAGGACCATGCCCTCTCATTAGTCTGAGGCTTGAACCTGTCCAAACGCTGTAGCCGCTCGCCACACATATATTCTATTTGCATTTTGATTTTCCTATTTAAAGATGGTAGCCTCACTAGGAAGGGAGATACTAGATAAAAGAAGGTGAAGGGATTAGCCAAAGAATATATATGCATGACACACAGACACAGACAACAGTGTGGTGATGGCCAGAGGGAAGGGGGGGCAGGGGCTGGGTTGAGGTGGGCAAAAAGGGAGAGTGTATGAGGACATCTGTAATAGTGTCAACAATAAAGTTAAAAATAAATGAAATATAAAAGAATCATGATTTTTGTTAACTGCAATACTGAGTAGGTTGTTCTCATCACACTATGAGATGGAATAAGTTCTTTATGAACTCTCTTCTAAACTAGGCTATTTCTAGGAAATTAGACAAACTCTAAGCCATCCTCCAGAAATCTTTACTTGATCTAGATTCCCCAAAACTTCCAAATGAAACTGAGAAAACAGCTTTGGTTCATAAAGGAGGCTCTTCATTCTTACAATTTACATATACAGAGACCATTGGTACAGAGTGGGCTGCCAGAAGCTTAAAAACTGGAAGTAATTTAAAGAAAAAAAATATGACAATTGAATTTGAAACTTGCTATGGAATAACAGATTATTATTACTGTTAGCATTGGAAAAGGAATTCTGATCATCCTCAAATAATTGAAAGGGGTATCTCTGATCAATTTCCTCAGAAATACTCCATTTTTTCTCTCCTCCATTGAACCCATGCCCTGTTTTGTAGTAACTTAAGACTTCTTTTCCCTTCTTAAATTCACAGTTGTACAGGAGGAAACTAACACTTATCAGTCAAGATTCACTTTTGTTGTACAAAAGGCATAACAAAACAATCTTTTTCCCCCAAAATAATAAACTGTACTTCATTGTTGTTTAACAAGCTGGAAAATAAAAAATGTTTTAAATATGGGAATTATTAATAATATATTTCATTAAATAAAGACAAATTGTAATACATGCATGGTTATCTAGCCCCCCTCCAAAAAAATAGGAACAATTTATTAATGAACTAAACTAATGCAAAATATATAAATTGCCCTTGTCTTTGGAACTCAGATTATAAATTTTTTTCATAGTCAACTAAGGTGTGATTAACATTTAAGTACAAAGGTTATTTAACATTTAAACACAAAGGTTTCTCCATGAGTTATTTTGGATTTATATACTCCCTCTTACCAGCATTTGTTTTGAAGCTGTGTTTTATGAAAGGTGAGATGTTCAAGCACGTTATTCAAATGAGGACTATTTTTCTGAACACAAGTCCAGACAGCAACACAATGCCAGAGCAGATTGTTAACTTCATAGCTTTTCTGATTGTCTTGCAAATGTTCCTGAAATTAAAATACAAAAATATACGGGGAAAGAATTATTTGACTTGAATAAACATAAATTTTAAATATGTGAGTGAGAAGGCATATTTTATTACACCTCATACTTCACCAAATGGAGCAATTTTTCAAGTTAACCTGAATGTAATGTCTTAATATTGTTCATATGGGACCCTGGTATTCAAAGACATCAAGTCTATAGTATAACAAAATTAATTAAGGAAAAAACTATTAGACACAATCATGCTTCTTAGACTCTATATGACTTAATCTGTCCATGACACCCAAGGAGGAGGGGACCAGGGAAAGTCTGAACAACGATCAACCAACAAACTAGGTTTTAAAATATGGATTTCTACTTTATGGACCAAAATACATGCCTAGCTGGACACAGTCAATGTCTGCAAAGTGTTTTAAAAGCCTACAAATTCAGAATACAAATAGACTGGTTTTAGTTTGTTTTTTTCTTAGAGTGCTAACAGTTTTATAGATTGAATTGGTCTATTAAAGTAATTTGTTTAAGGAAACCTGACTTTATTGTTAGATAATGATAACATAGCATTCTCATTGAATTTCTGTCAACAGTAAAGATTCAAATACACAACCTATGATATGTACTCAAATTGCTAACTTAGCTGATATTTTACTCTCTTATGCTCAAAAGAAATCCTTACAGAGACTCCACTTGTTTCCAAAGGAATTTAGAATTCTCACTTGTCATATAAAAGTCAGGACTACAGTATAATTTAAAGAAAATTTTCTTAAGATAGAAGGCCAGAAATTCATACATAAATGCTAAGCTAAGACATGTCAAGTTGTAGTAGGCTGTTTAACTCCCGCAAATGTGTAGTGATCAGCTTCATATCAGTAACTCAGACAGTGGAGAAAAAGGCACGAGAGATAAAATCTTTGCACTTTGCTACTTACACTTGGGAACAATCATTCAGAGAAGCAAATGGAAACAAGTCAGTGTTTACAATGTAAAAACATTGCACAGAAACGCTTTATTTTAAAACAATGTAAGACATCAGACTGAGACATACTGACTAGTAAATGCATTATTTTTAATCCAAGTAACTCAATTTCCTGCTTTGCAGTTTAGCCCACCCAAAAAATGGAACCCATAAAAATGAAGTTCTTTTCCCAAATTGTTCTAGATGTCTCAGCCATGGTGCCTGATGGTCTCATGTAGCAAACTTATTCAGGATCAATATGTAAGTAGATATATTTTGAAACTTGTAGTGGGCTTGACTAATTAATTTAAAACACTTTTTTCCCCCATAATGTACACTGCATGGCTACGCAAACTATTCAGTTAGGTCAAAAGATCTTGTCACAAACCTATGCACCATCACCAGAGGAAAATTCCCCAAAGCCTTTGGGAAAGCAAAGATTAGGATTTTGGACAATGAACAAGATTTAAGTTTTATATGATACCATTTTTACTCATCATTGAAAAAGAAGGAAAGCAGCCTCTGATGTCTGGAACTGATTTGACATCAATATAAATACAAGCTGCTCTGACGCTCACAACCAGGTCATTTTGTTTCCTGTTGGATATAAACTTACAGAATATCAACCTCAGACAGCAGTACTCTGAGAACATGATACATGAACAAACAAAGCTACATGATGAAGTTTTGCTAAGCACAGGCAAAAGTTTCTGTGCCACCCGCAAAACAGAATTGTCCCTACTTTCTGGCAGCATCAAATCTTTATAGCTCCCCCCAATCACCCAAACAAAGTCCAAATCCTGTAATAGATTCATTCGAACACCCTCTTACTAAAATAGCCTGTGGGTCCTTGGGCATGTGTTCTCTCTCTGCAACAAATAATAAACCCACTTTGCTTAAAATGCATGTGCAGTCCTGCTGGGCTTTGGGTGAAGGGCATTGGCATTATTAAGAGCAAATGATGAATTTGCTATACCTGTGAATTTTCCAGGTAAGTGAGGCTGATTTACCCTTGTGCATTTTATACATTTTAAGCATTTGCATGGAAATCTTGCTCAAGTTTCTTCCCTGTGTGTTTTCTTAAACACACACACACACACACACACACACACACACATATTTGCCAAACTTGAATAAATGGGTATAATAATGATGACTATGTGATTTAATGCAATCATCATGTACATCATCAACGTAACAAACCAAAGCTATTAGGTGGCATAGAGTTCTTTGCCTTTACACTATATATCCAAATCAGTCTTACTCAGGTGTGGTTAGTAGATAAGTGCCATCTGCAAACTGTTATACAGACATAAAGAATACACATTGAGAAACTTTTATAACAAGTTGAGAGAGTTAATTTTATATATTTTGCCTAACAGAAAAAAATTATGCTTGCATTTTTATGTTTTTATTTTTGGTAATTCATTATTATTGTAGTTTACAAAACTACCAGTCTACGACAGTTTGGAAACGAACAAAAAACATTAAGAGGGATCTTTGACCCTAGTTTGAAAAGCCCTGAGCACTGCATTAAATGACTTCCAGAGAACTTTTTGCCCCTTCCCTCTCCCTCCTCCTTCCCTCCCTCCTTTCCTTTCTCCTTTTATTTTATTTTTTTTACTTTATGAACACTTCCTATAGTTCTTTCATCTCCCCTCTCAATGTCCTGTCCAGTTTTGGGCTACGTTGCTTAGCAAACTGGCCCCTGTGCAGAGAGGGTGGGAGAGACCTAAGAATGAGGCAGACCACTTCAGATTGGAGGTGGCAGGTTTAATAAGCAGGGCAACTTACCAAGCTTGTCTTGAAGGGCCACCAGAAGAGTAGATCACATCCACCACCAGAATCTAAAGTTCACATAGAGGTCTTAACTGGGTTCAGTCCTGTATACCACCCACATGGTCTGAACAACACATTGCTTTGTCAAGGTCACATCCTTGAAAAGGGCTCCCATTGTGGGAGCAGTGAGGAGAACATACATTCTAAGGACAGAGGAGGGTTGAGGAGCTCTGATTGCCCAGGGTCGACTGGAGGTCAAGTCCTCTAGATTACCTCCTCCAACAGTGGCTATCAGTGTCAGTTAGTACAATGCCTACTTTAGAACGCCCACCTTAAAAAGTATTGTGAAGTTTTTGTTGGCTAAGAATTCAAAGGGCCATATCAACTTGAATTCTATGCAAATTTGAATGCACAAGCTCTGAGGGTCTGACCAAGTTCTCTTTTATAACAGAAACTAGAGGCCCAGTGCACGAATTCATGCACGGGTGGGGTTCCTTGGCTTGGCCGGCAATCTGGGCCCACTGGGGCCAGCTGGCCAGGGGGAGGGACCATGAGAGGTTGGCCGGCCACAGGCAGGAGTTTGGCTGTGGAAGTGCACTGACCACCAGGGGGCAGCTCCTGTGTTGAGCTGAGCTTGAAAGCCTGGGCTCTATTCTGGCTGCTCAGAGACAGCTTTTTTAGTTCCATTCTTGTTTTCAGCCATTTTTGGGATGGTTGACATTGCCCTGAAAGAACCTCTCAATACAAATGTGTTGCTTGGGTAGCAGGACATGAATCATAGGATAATGCTCCTAATTTAAAGAACCTGTGTCTCAATTCCTAGTAACCATTTCCAATTAGAGTACAGTACAAAATGTCCCAAATTTAGAGAATACCTTTGGCATACCAGGCACTTAAAGCAGTCAGGATAAGATTGCTAATCACATTTTAATGTAAACTCTGCCTGTTTCCTTGCTTTCAGAAAACTATTTGTACTTTAGGACAGCTGCAACTATCTTGTAAAGAGTCTATATAGCATTTAAATTGAGATTGAATCCACCTTCTTCAAAGAGCTATGTTATTATCATGTGACAACTAGCAAATCCAGCTTTGTTAGTGAGCAAAGGACAGAGTGAGAACTCAATCCAGTGGTCTGGCTCTGCAATCCACAGAAATAATTAAAGTGTATTATTTGTCAAAGTTGGTGGAAACCCTGTGTCTGTATCAGCTTAAAAGGATATTGAAAGGAGAAATTGGTTCCAGCAGCAGGGAAAAGAAATGTCTTATTCTTAAATAGAACCAACACCCATTTTGTGAGTATCCTAATGTGTATATCACACAGAATTCTTTTTTCCCCCATCAATTTTATAGCAACACTTTGGAAACAAATTAAATAATTACGTTTATACTCCAATGTTTATAAATATATTAAAAATATTTTACAGTGGCCAAAATATGCTCTTATGGACCTTTTAGCATTATTAAAGGATAAGGGCTATAGAAATAAATCCACAAATCCTCTACTAAAGCATAATAACAATAAATACGGGAGAGAGAATGAATACAAGTATATCTTTTATATTCCCCTATTTAATGAATAAATACTCAATAGAACTGAGTTAGGTTAATAATGGAGAAATGACCTGAAACTGGGGCACAATATTAAACGATGCAATCAAGCACTGAATCAGTTAGCTCAACCAGCAGTGTTAGCAGCACTGTGGCTACACTACCTTTTATATTCTTTATATTATAAGGTGATGGGAGGAGAAAAGGGAGAGCAAGAAATCTGATAGGCTAAAATCTGTTTTAATCTCTTCACAGAATTACACCTATAGAGCTGACATAGAGCTTAGAAAAGGTTGGAACTGTGCCCTTAGTTCCAAAAAAATGGAAAAAGGAACAGAAATTTAGGGACTGGTCCCATTCTAAAGAGATACATTCTTTTCTTGTGTTGACATTTTGCCCCTTCCAGTTCAATCCAAGCTGTACAGCAGTCAACTTCCATTTTCTGGTGCACCAAGAGTGACAAGAACTGGCTGATTATCAGAAAAGCAGAATCTACATTGAAGGTTGCCTACCTCATGACCAGAACACTCATGTCCTAAAGATCTCACAGTATCCTATGTGTTTAAAAGAAAAACACTCAGATCACTACATTAAGTTAAGGACAATTAACTACATAGTTAAGCACATTTAGTCAGTATAATCATGTCCTTAGATGAAAATTATTATATTTCAATAATCATTATTTACACTTGCATGACAATAATTTACAAGACACATGCTTTTTGCAATTTTCACAACAACCCTATAGATTAGTTAGGGCAACTATGATGAGGAGGATGATGATGATGACAACGACAGTGATAATGATGTCTTTTTGTTTTGAAAAGTCAGTAATAAAAATCAATTTTACTTCATAAGTAACATGTCTCAAAAGTGATGGTTATAATAAGCAACTCAGAGAAGGCTAAGAATGTTGCATACATCATTTTTAAGTAGAGTTGGTATATAATATTATATTAGTCATATTAGTTTCAGGTGTACAATACAGGAATTGGATATTTTTATAGTACTTGACAATGTGAGGTGACACCTTTTTTAAAGATATGCAAATGAGATTTGGAGAGCTGAATGGGCCTCCTCTGGATCACACAGCCAGTTGGTGAGCAGGTTTCTCCTCTTCATAATCAATGCTCTTTCTGTTGCTCAATATCATAGGTTATGTATTTATTGTTAAAACATTTTTTAAACTTAAAAACAAAATCCTTTTTATGCATGCAGCAATGTGTGTTCATTAGCAATTACTAGTAAAACAAAAAAGTTCAGACTGCTCAGTATGTGTCGCTCTTTATATAAATGATTCACCAAGTAATGAGAAAGAGAGAAAACACTAAAGCCTAGAAAGATTTAAAACAGGTGTGCTTAAATGTTTTTCCTTATACACTTAAATTTTAGGTAGTTTTAGAAAGGGCTCAATGGAAAGATGGGAAAACTGTGAGGTAACCTCTAGATAAAACTATTTAAAAAGCTAATCTTCCTTAAATTTCCTTAGTTGTTTCAACTTGCATTATGTTAAATGTATTTTTTTCCATTTAAAGAAAAACAATTCAAATAGAAAAATTATCTATATAAAAGCCTAAGTGACCGTTTGACCATCCAACCGATAGCTATGATGCACACTGACCACCAAGGGGCAGATGCTCAATTCAGGAGCTGCCGAGCTGCGGTGACTTGGCAGCTGTGGTTCTCGGGTGACGCACCCAGCACCAAAGAGGAAGGAGCCCGATTCTGGGGTGCATCACCTGAGAACTGCCCTCTCGCAACCTGGGACCCCTCAGGGGATGCTGGAGAGCCAGTTTTGGCCTGATCCCCACAGATAAGGCCAACGGCCTCTAGTTTTTTATATTTATACTAGAAGCCCAGTGCATGAATTTGTGCACAGGTGGGGTCTGGCCAGCCCACCCTGATGGGGGCCCACTGGGCCAGGCCAGCAGGGGGGAGGGGCCGCAGGTGGTTGGCTGGCCCTGCCCCTGATCGGGGTGATGAACTCCTTTAGCTTTTTCTTGTCTGTGAAGCTCTTTATCTGGCTTTCAATTCTAAATGAGCTTTGCTAGGTAGAGAAGGGCATGGCAAGAAATATTCAAAGTGACAAAGAGCAAGGACCTGCAGCCAGGGTGACCTTCCTTTTGAAAGGACGTGGCTGCTCCGGGAGTCAAGGGTTCAGTCTCCTGAAACCCAGGTCAGTCTTTGCATCAGGTGAGTGGAATCGCTGAGGCCTATTTGAGAGTCACCAAGGCTGGGAGGTGATCTCAGAACAGTTAAAAACACATTTGTGAAGGGATGTTATGGGTTCTCTCTCATCAAAAAGCCCACGTGTCTGTGCTACACCAACAGGGTTGCTTTAACACTGAAGCCTCCATCCACAAGCGAACCCACCTCCAGGAGCTGGCAGAGAGTTGAAAGTGGCCGTGTCGACGAGGCCAGTGCCAGGCAACCTGGCAGGTGTCAGCAGCTCAGCAGTCTGAGACCTAGGTGTGGGGAGATGGGCTCTGACATCACCATCATGTGGAGGATTTGTTGCCATCACTGGTGCTCCCGGCATCCCAGAGCTTGTTGCTATTTTGTTTTATTTTTATCTCCTTTTCCCTTTAAACCTCTCCAGGTTGCGTGCGTTCGAGAGAATAGCAGTCTTGGCAGCCTCCTCAGCAGAGAGCATGCCTTCAATCTGGGTTCATGCGCAGCCGGACAGAGTCCTGTTTAGAAACACGTTTGGGTTTGCATTCTTTGCGCTATTACCGATAAAGAGGGTTTTAGATTCTGGGACATAAATATGTTCCCATCCATGAGGGCAGGATGCTGAGCGCAGCCACAGGCACAGCCACAGTTCTTCCCTCACTCACAGGCCTTTGTCCAAGGGCAGAGATACAGGCCCTTTACACACGGAGGAGGCCGGGGAGCAGGGTCGGGAAGCAAACGCAGAACACGGCCATCCGTGGGCCTGCTTTCCCAGACCTCTGTCCCAGTCCCAGTCTTCCGGCTCCGGGTCTGTAGTGTCTTCCTCTTAAGGCAGGTTCAGGCGGCTGTGGGACATGATGTTTACCACACGCTGTTTCTCCATGTTGGTGGTCAGCATGGGGTTCCTGGATCAGGCTTCCTTCACCATCACCATTGTGGTGGTGGGGGAAGACAGCATGAAAGTGCGAGCACAACCCGTGCGGACTCCTCACTGAGCACCTTCTGTATACCTTCTGTATACTTGATGGGCATCTCCCCTCAGAAGGGGTGCTGACAACTCAGTTGCCTGCTTCCTGTAGGTGGGGCCAGAGAGGGGGAAGGGCCGCAAGAGGTGGCGGGGAGTCTGGCGCAGATCAGGCTGGTTGGCTGCCGCAGTGCACGTCATAGCCACCAGTCGTTCCGGTCGTTCGCCATAACGGTTGTTGGGCTTTTATATATATAGAAACTATAAAATGATAAGTATATACAACAAAAAAATAAGATAAAAGAATCAAGGTTTTAAAGTGTTTACTTCTTTCTTTTGGAATATATGCAAGAAAAGGAAATAAAGACATCATCAACCCCAGAGATTGAAATGTGTCATTTGACATACATCATCCCATAAAGTATATAAACAATTACATGGCTCACTGCAGTTCTTTTTGCATAATACATTTTCATAAGAGTTTATTACATACCTAGGAATTATATAAGTGGGACAGCTAATTTTCTCTAATGTTAATGACTAATATCTGAGTTAGAAATGGAAAGGAGATTTTTCATATACTAGGGATTATTTTAATTTTTCAATTTTGAACCACTTAATTTTTTTCAGTTGATTTTAATAGCACATTAAATGTTATTACATATGAATTATGGGAGCATAAAAATATTACACTTGTTCTCATTAATAGACTGCACTTTACACACTTTCCTTTTAATAAAAATGTAATATCTTAAAATGTTCATTTATGTGTCAAACTAAATTATGTTGCAGTTTTCATTTAAACAGCTGAGATGGACTCTATAAAAAAAGGCTTATGACGTTACTCTATTTAAAGTAGTAGTGGTGAATTTTGATGCCCCACTACTAATCCCATTAACTTCTCCTCCTGGTGACATGAATTTAGTGTCTGTTGTTCCCTCCTCCCCGCAGCTAAACTCAATTTAGAAATGCTTACTAAATTGGCAAGCACAAATATTTAATCACAGTAATCTAAATTTGATTCATCGTGCACTAGTATAGACTCACCATATGAGAATCTGTGCCCTCATGTTGATTCTTGTTTTCCACACGGCTAAAAATTGAGTCAGATGGTAATTCTCTTTTACATATAATGTCCATGGTTTTCAGAATAACTTGCACATTTGAAAAAATGTTTGGATACATATAATATATCTCTCCAGAGAAAGAAAGTGCTATTTTAAGAAAAAAAAATTGTGAGAAATATTTCATTAATATCTTGTATAGTGTTTCATTTGTCTTTTAGTTATTAAAGTATAATTAAATTCAGTACTTCAGTGCTGAAACTGCTGTACAATTCCCCATGCAGATTTATAATGTTATGTATGCCCCCTTGTGGTGTAATAGAAAACTACAAGGTAAATAATTTGTATATGAAAGTTTATATGGCGGAATGCCCAATTAAGAATAGTTACTGCCCAGCTGGTGTGGACCAGTGGTTTAGCATTGACATTTGAACCCGGAGTTCACAGTTAGATTCCCAGTCAGGACACATGCCTGGGTTGCAGGCTCGATCCCCAATAGGAGGCATGCAGGAGGCATTCGATCAATGATTCTCATCATTGGTGTTTCTATCTCTCTCCCTCTCCCTCTCCCTTCCTCTCTGAAATCAATAAAAAATATATTTTAAAAAAGAGTACTTACTGCACAACAATGCTTGGAAACTTTCAGCTGATAATAAATGAAGTTAAAATAGATACTATATTTATAATGAATACTTTAAAATTGTAACCCTAGAAACAAACTAATGTCATTGCTTTTAACCCAACATTCTCCATTTTTATTGCTTTTCAAGATATTATTAATTTTTTAAAGTATATATTTTAAGTATAGCAACAATTATGCCATTTAACATAAAACTATATGATATTTAACAGAACCATCTTCATGCTGTTTCTCTGATAAACTTTTAGACTATCTCTGAGTTTCAGTTCATTGACAAAGTGGAAAAATTCGTAATAACCAATCTTCTACTGGATTGTTACATGGATAGGTGGCATCTGCTAATAGCTTTGGGTAGGAATCAGCCTGTTGTTGAAAACAGAGATACAGCCTAAGTAAGGCTGTACTTACCAGTATTTGATAAGAGGGCAACATTTGGAGATTTTATCTTTATATAAAACAAAGGTATTGGCTTTCTTGGGATATCTACACTAATAAAAGAGAAAAATGGTAATTGGCGTACGGCGCTACCGTTTTCATTGGCTAATCAGGGCTATATGCAAATTAACTGCCAACTAAGATTGCCGCCTTTGCCCTGCCCCCCAGCCATGATCGGAGAATCAGGCGCCTTTGCCGCCCTGGCCAGTGATAGCAGGAAGTAGGAGTGGAGCCAGCGATGGGAGCTGGGCACGGTCGAAGCTGGCAGTCCCTGGAGCTAGGGGTCCCTTGCCTGGGCCTAAAGCGGAGCCCACGATCGCGGGGCCACTGCAGCTGCGGGTCCCCACTGCCCGGGCCGGACGCCTAGGCCAGAGGCGTTAGGCCTGGGCAGGGGTGGAGCCTGCAACCGCGGGGAGCTGGGGGGGGCGGAGCCGGGGACTGGGGGGATATGATGGTCCCCTTGCCCAGGCCTGAAGCCTGGGTCAGAGGTGTCAGGCTTGGGCGGGGGGTGGAGCAAGCGATCAGAGGGAGATGGGGGTCCCCTGCCCAGGCATGATTCCTGGGCCAGAGGCCTCAGGCCTGGGCGGGGGTCAGAGCCAGTGATCGGGGGAAGATGGGGGTCCCCTGTCCAAGCCTGACACCTCAGGCGGAGGCGTCAGGCCTGGGCAAGGGGCCGATCAGGCGATCGGAGAGTGATGGGGGTTTACGCCTCTGGCCGAGGCATCAGGCCTGGGCAAGGGGCAGAGCCAGCAATCGGAGGGGTTTGGGGGTCCCCTGCCCAGGCCTGACGCCTAGGCCAGAGGCATCAGGCCTGGGCTGGGGGCAGAACCAGTGATGGGGGGAAATGAGGGTCCCCTGCCCAGGCCTGACACCTGTCAGAGGCGTCAGGCCTGGGCAAGGGGCCGATCCTGCGATTGGAGAGTGATGGGGGTCAACGCCTGAGGGCTCCCAGTATGTGAGAGGGGGGAGGCTGGGCTGAGGGACACTCCCCCCCACACACACACACCCAGTGCACGAATTTCGTGCACCGGGCCCCTAGTATCCACAATAATAGGCTAAAGTGAGAACTTCAGGTTTTATTCAAAATTTACTTGTCATCATCCCCTGAATATTTGAGGAATCACTATGTTGAACACTATAGGAATTAAAGAAAGGATCCTACATAATAAAAGCCTAATATGCTAAGTGTTTGGTTGTCTGTTCAACCAATCAAAGTGTAATAAGCTAATGATATGCTAAGGCCGCTCAACCACTTGCTATGACGTGCACTGACCACCAGAGGGCAGTCAACCAGTCGTTATAACGTGCAGTGACCACCAGGGGGCAGATGCTCCGACCGGTAGGTTAGCTTGCTGCTGGGGTCCAGACTATGGAGACTGAGTTAGACGGGCCAGACATGCCCTGGAGCTCTCCTACAGTCCCTCCCCGGCTGGCCAACCTTCCACGTCCCTCCCGGCCCTGATGGTACACTGGTGGGGTCCGTCGGCCTGGCCTGCACCCTCTTGCAATCCAGGACTCCTCAGGGATGTTGGAGAGCCAGTTTCAGCCTGATCCCACCGGCCAGGCCAAGGGACCCCACTGGTGGATGAATTTGTGCACCAGGCCTCTAGTTTATAATATAATAATGAAATCAAAACAAGAAATATGATAAGCATGCATTCCTATTCTGCCAGTCTACAGCCTTGTCTTGGTTTCAGACCTATCAGAACTTACAGTAGTGTTTATCGGTCAGTCTCCAAAAACATTTCCACTATTACCTTCTGTTCCCTCCTCCATAACTTTTCATCAAATACTATTCTGTTTTTTGTATCTTGAGTCTCTTCATGTCTTATCCTACAACTAGAGGCCCAGTGCACAAAAATTTGTGCACTCGGGGGTGAGGGGCCCCTCAGCCTTGCCTGTGCCCTCTCACAGTCTGGGACTCCTCAGGGGATGACCACCTGCTGGCTTAGGCCTGCCCCCCTGGGGATTGGGCCTAAGATGGCAATCAGATATCCCTCTGGCAGCCCAGCAGCCCTCAGGGGATGTCCACTTGCCAGAAGGGAGCAGGCCTGAGCTGCAGTCGGACATCCTTAGCGCTGCTGAGGAGGGAGAGGCTCCCACCACCACCGCTGTACTAGCAGCCATCAGCCTGGCTTGTGGCTGAGCAGAGCTCCCCCATGTGGGAGTGCACTGACCACCAGAGGGAAGCTCCTGCATTGAGTGTCTGCCCCCTGGTGGTCAGTGTGTGTCATAGTGACCAGTGATTCCCAGTCTTTCTGCTGTTAGGGTCAGTTTGCATATTACCCTTTTAGTATATAGGATAGAGGCCTGGTGCACGGGTGGGGGCCGGCTGGTTTGCCCTGAAGGGTGTCCTGGATCAGGGTGTGGGTCCCGCTTGGGTGCCTGGCCAGCCTGAGTGAGGGGCTGATGGCTGTTTGCAGCTGGTCACACCCCCTTCAGGGTGGGAGTCCCCACCGTGGTGCCTGGCCAGCCTGGATGAGGGACTGATGGCTGTTTTCAGACTGGCCACACCCCCTTTAGGGTGGTGGTCCCCACTGGGGCACCTGGCCAGTCTGGGTGAGGGGCTGAGGGACATTTTCAGGCTGGCCAGCGACTGAAGCTCCAGCCTCTCCTTTTTTTCTTTTTTTTTTTATTCTGAGATTTATTTACCTTCTATAATTGAAACATTGTTTCCGTCACTGGCGCTCCCAGCTCTGAGGCCGCGGCCAGCTGAAAGCAGGTATCTGGGGTTTGTTTAGCTTCTATAATTGAAACATTGTTGCTTCCAGAACTCAGAGCCAGGCCATGGCAGGTGGGGAACCTTGGCTTCCTCCATCACTGGAGCAAGCAAGCCTCCTGCTCACTTCAGCTGCATGGCTGCCGGCCCCCATCTTTGTTGGCAGTTAATTTGCATATTTCCCTGATTAGCCAATGGGAAGCGTAGCGGAGGTATGGTTAATTACCCTTTTTGTCTTTTATTAGATAGAATATACTAATCTTCTTTTGACCCTGGTTTTTTTTTTATCTGAATTACTGACATATTTCTCCTTCCTTTCATAGCTAAGCTTTTTTAAATAGTTCACCATCTCTGTCTTATACTTAAATTTTCCCTTCACTCTTTGTTTACAGTCAGTCTGAATGTTGCTTTCACGTCTCCACTCAGGAAGCTCCCAAGATCAACAGTGGCTTTCTGGTTGTAGAAACCCATCATGACTTTCAATCCTCCAGCTACTTAATACTTCTACAGCTCTTAATAATGTTGATCTTAAACCAAAATCTTAAATCCAAATCTCTTTGGATTTCTATGCCATTGCCCTCTTCCTATTTCCCTCAGTTTTCTGTTACTGATGTCTGTTACTCCAATGATCTATTAAATGGTTATGATCCCAAGACTTTATTTCTATAATTAATTTATACCCACCACCATCTCCCACCCTCAGGTTGTCTCAGCCACATTAACATGGAAGATGGTCAATTCATCCATGTTAATATCCATGAAATAAGGGAATCTAGGCTTCATGTGTTGCTCTAGTTCCAATCCTGTGTTTCTAACTACTAGCTTGGTATATATACATAAGTGACCTTCAAATTCAACATGTCCAATGTTTGTACAAAATTTTCTCAGTTTAAAACATCATTATCTCGAGCCTATTAATCAACATGTAAAACTTAGGGTTCCTCTTGAATTCTTTGCTTTCCCTTATATATTGCCTAGATCCAACACATCACTTAAGTCCAGTGTCTTGTCAAGACTACTTTACTGAGTCCTATTCTCATTTTAATTGTATTTAACATCTCTTGCCTATACTGATATCATAGCTAACTGACCTCCGCATCCACTCAGTCCTTACTCCAACCCAGCACCCCCATCATCACTAGGGTTACCTTACTAAAATATTAATTTAACTTCCTTACAACCTAGAGAAGTAGCGACTACTACATATAAGGAAACTGAGTCAGATAAGGTGGTAGAAGTAGCTAAGTAGAAAAGTTAAAAGTAAAAACACATGCAACCTGATCCAGAAACTGTACCCATCATCTTTCATGAAATACACAGCTTATGCTCTTTATAGTGATAGCCTGAGCTGAGCTTCACAAAATATAACATAAAACATTCATAAGTGTAGAAAATAAGAGATAGTCTACCGTATAAAAATGGTTGAAGTCTAAGTAAGTGTTCTTTAAAACTTTCTAGGTGACCATACAGGAAATATATAAAAAGTCTTAAGGAGATCAAATAGCCAATCTGTCAAAAGAGAAACAAAAAAGCATTTTTGTGTTGCATCAATAAATGTTTAAAAACCATAAAGAAAATAAACCATTTTCTTATTACATTTGCTTTTGGTGGAACAATTTCAAACTCTTGAGATTGTGTGCTTTTGAAATAATTCTAAAACATTTATATCAAGGTTGAAATACTGGTTCAGCCAAAACACATTTATAAATCATCTCTACATTACATATAATGACCAATACTGAATGATATTCTGTTCTGTGTCCTTTAGAACAGTATTTTTCAAATTGTAAGCCATGGTCTTTAAGTGAGTCATGAAATCAATTGAGAGGGGATTTTAAAATAAAATACCATAGTACATTGCACAGTTCCTCGTTTTACTTATATATAAGTGAGTATGTTTTAATGTGTGTGCTGGATTGCAATGCAAAATATATTTCTCCCTATGGGTCTCAGTCAAAACAGTTTAAAAACACTGTTTTAGGTAGTTTGAGAAATAGTCTGCCTAGTCATAGTATTCTGTACTAAGATCCCCATTCCCTCATGAAAAAATATCATTACTAAATAAAGATAATGACTTATTTTTGTGAAGTTTAAAATACATGCATAGCTAAAACAGTTTTTTCACATAGACAAGAAAATGGAATATCTTCAAAATCATATGATATGCAAGATTTCACAGAAAATAACCAAAAAACCCCCCAACTAAGTATGGAAATAAAGAGAACACATGCGCTTTTAGTTACTAAATCACAGGATTGTGGAGAACCAAATAATCTTCTCTATATATAAAAGCCTAAGTGACCAAACTACCAAACGACCGATCAACCAGTCACTATGATGCGCACTGACCACCAGGGGACAGATGCTCAATGCACAGGATTGGGCTCCCTCCTGTCTGAATTGAGCCTGTGGGGATTGGGCTCCCTCCTGTCTGGATTGGGCCTTTGGGGATCAGGCCTGTAGGGATGGGACTCCCTCCTGTCTAAATTGGGCCTGCAGGAATCAGGCTGAAACCAGCTATCTAACATCCCCCGAGGGGTCCCAGATTGGGAGAGGGTGCAGGCCAGGCCGAGGGACCCACTGGTGCATGAATCTCTGTACTGGGCCTCTAGTAATAATAATAATAACTATCACTATGTCAATGTCAAACTATATGTGTATCTAAATCCTCTTAACAATAATGAAGAGAATTATTAGATCTACATGTAAAAAAAAACACACAAAAGAAAATCTAAAAATGATTCTACACAGTCACAGTGATTCACCTACAACTATTAAACAAATAAGTGTCATTACTAGACTTTGAACCCAGAATTATGTGACTTGCACCAAAAGTCATGAACTTTCTATTACAGCAGGGATTTTTCCCAATATTTTTATCACAAACTTATATCAGTAAAATAAATTCTGAGAATTCATCATCAGTATTTGTAAGTGTATCCTTAAATTATAACCATATACCATTCATAGACTTAAAAAAATAAAATGTTTATAAGGTATGCCCAAGATATCTTCTCATATAGACCACTTTGATATATTTCTGGGCCTCTCTAAGAAATTGAAGTGAATAACTAATCTGAAGAAATTTAGGATTTTGTAAAGGATTAAAGATTGGCATTAAAATAAAAATTAATGTTTTAAAATTTAATATGAGAAAAATAGAAAACTACCTGAGACGCATATCAGTTTGATCACTGTATTATACCCCAATTTGGTCATGAGTTTTACCTGATCTAGAGTCTGTCTCTCATTATAGCTATGCTTGAGAAACAGGTTTTTAAAACTTTCCTTTATAATATTCTGAAAGGCCAGATTTTCATTGAAAACTCTACTTTTGTATGTCTCTAAAGAATTCAGGAACTTTCTGTGCATCCTGCCTCATGTATCATTTATCAACATAGTCTCTCTGTTGCTTGACAACTCAAGCTTTGCCTCCTAAAGCTCTGCTTGTCAATTTCTCTTTCTTTACTCTCCCATCTTTTTTTTCCTTTATTCTTTACCCCCTTCTCTCCTTCTCTTTCCATCTCTTCTCTTCTAGCCTTCCTTTTATTTCTTTATAATAAAACTATAAAACCACTAGTTAAGCTAAATTTATTTTACTAACAAACTTTGCAGCAGGCAACATGATCACCACACATGACATCAATCCAGGAGCTTATAAAACATGAACTACTGGAAGATGATTTCCCATCTGATGGCTCTAAAATGGCTGGGAATACTGAGAGAACAATGATTTTTCTCAAACTGAGCAAGCATTTTAAAAAGTGAGCAAGCATTTAAGGTGATCTGTTGGTATTTTTAAATGAAAAAGTAGCATTTTAAAATCCTTAAAATAGGAGAAAAGCTACATATACTAAGATATAAGGATACACTTGATTTTTAATTGAATCCTAGAGGCCCAGTGCATGAAATTCATGCACTGGGGCGGCGGGGGTCCCTCAGCCCCACCTGCACCCTTTTGCAGTCCTGGAACCCTCACTCCTTACCGCCCACCTGTTCACTGCTCCTTACTGCTTGGCTTGCTGCTCCTTAGTGCTGCTGCGGAGGCGGGAGAGGCTACCGCCACTGCTGCTGCGCTAGCCAGCCATGAGCTCAGCTTCTGGCTGAGCGGCGCTCCCCCAGTGGGAGCACACTGACCACCAGGGGGCATCTTCTGCATTGAGCGTCTGCCCCCTGGTGGTCAGTGCGCATCATAAGAACTGGTCATTCTGGTTGTTCCACCATAACGGTCACTTAGGCTGTTATTATAAAGACTAGAGGCCTGGTGCACAAAAATTTGTGCACTCGGGAGGGTCCCTCAGCCTGGTAACCCTCGGGGAATGACCACCTGCTGGCTTAGGCCTGCTCCCTGGGGGATTGGGCCTAAGCTGGCAGTCAAACATCCCTCTGGCAGCCTGGGAGCCCTCAGGGGATGTCCACTTGCCAGCGGGGAGCAGGCCTAGCTGCAGTCGGACATCCTTAGTGCTGCTGAGGAGGCAGAAGAGGCTCCCACCACCACTACTGAACTGGCAGTCATCAGCCTGGCTTGTGGCTGAGCAGAGCACCCCCTGTGGGAGCACAATGACCATCAGGGGGCAGCTCCTGCATTGAGTGTCTGCCCCCTGGTGGTCAGTGTGTGTAATAGTGACCAGTGATTCCCAGTCGCTCTGCTGTTAGGGTCAATTTGCATATTACCCTTTTATTATATAGGATAGAGGCCTGGTGCATGGGTGGGGGCCAGCTGGTTTGCCCTGAAGAGTGTCCCGGATCAGGGTGGGGGTCCCACTGGGGTGCCTGGCCTGCCTGGGTGAGGGGCTGAGGGCCGTTTTCAGACTGGCCATATCCCCTTCAGGGAGGGGGGTCCTGCTGGGGTGCCTGGCCAGCCTGGGTGAGGGGCTGAGGGCTGTTTTCAGGATGGCCACACCCCCTTCAGGTGGGGGGGGGGGTGGTCCTGCTGGGGTGCCTAGCCATTCTGGGTGAGAGGCTGATGGCTGTTTGCAGGCTGGCCACAGCCCCTTCAGGGTGGGAGTCTCCACTGGGGTGCCTCGCCATCCTGGGTGAGAGACTGATGGCTGTTTGCAGGTTGGCCACAGCCCCTTCAGGGTGGGGGTCTCCACTGGGGTGCCTCGCCATCCTGGGTGAGAGACTGATGGCTGTTTGCAGTCTGGCCAAGCTCTCCAGTAGGGACCCTCACCCCATGAGGGTGTGGCCATCCTGGGTGAGGGGCTGATGGCTGTTTGCAAGCTGGCCACAGCCCCCAGCCACCCAAGCTCCCAGTGGAGGCTGGCTGGAAGCAGGTATCTGGGATTTATTTAGCTTCTATAATTGAAACTTTGTTGCCTTTTGCGGAGGCCACAGCCGGCCAGAGCAGGTGGGAAGCTTGGCTTCCTCTATCGCTGGGGCAACCAAGCCTCCTGCTTGCTCCAGCTCCATGGCTGCTGGCTGCCATCCTGGTTGGGTTAATTTGCATATCGCCACTCTGATTGACTTGTGGACATGGCTTGGGCGTAGTGAAGGTACAGTCAATTAGCATCTTTGTCTTTTGTTAGTGTAGAATAGAGGCCGGGAGAATGAAATTCGTGCATGAGAAGGGAGGGTCCCCTCAGCCCAGCCTGCACCCTCTCCAATCTGGGATCCCTCTCACAATCCAGGACTGCTGGCTCCTAACTGCTCACCTGCCTGCCTGCCTAATTGCCCCTAACTGGCCCCCCTACCGGCCTGATCACCCCTAACCACCTCTGCCTGCCAAACTGATCGCCCCTAACTACCCCCTCTGCTGGTTTTGTCACCCCTCATGGCCCCCCTCTGCTGTCCTGGTTGTCCCTAACTGCCTACCCTTCCAACCTGGTTGACCCCAACTGCCCTCCCTGTTGGCCTGGTTTCCCCCAACAGCCCCCCTGCTGGCTTGGTCACCCCAACTGCCCCCCTGACAGCTTGGTCACCCCTCATAGCCCCCCTTTCCGGCCTGGTTGCCACCAATGGCACCCCTGCCAGCCTAGTTGCCCCTCACTGCCCCCCTCTGCCAGCCTGGTAGCACCTCACTGCCCCCCCCCCCGCCAGCCTGGACACCCCATGCAGCCTGCTGCTCAGTCGTTTGGTTGTCCCTCACTAACCCCCCTGCCAGCCTTGTCGCCCTACTCCGTCTGTTCGGTCATCCTTTCGGTTGTTTCAGATGTGACGGCCCCTGGCATACATAGATAGATATAGATATAGGTATAGGTATAGGTATAGGTATAGGTATAGGTATAGATATAGATATAGATATAGATATAGATATAGATATAGATAGCTATATATAGATATATAGATATAAATATATATAATTATTTTCTTACATAGTTGGTGATATATTCTCTAGAACTATCTCTATTTGAATAGCAAGCAATAATACATTAACCAGCCCACCCGGTGTGACTCAGTGGTTGAATACTGACATATGAACCAAGAGGCCACAGTTCAATTCCAGTCAAGGCATATACCAGGACTGCAGGCTCAATCCCCAGTAGGGGGTGTACACGGGTAGCCAATCAATGATTCTCTCTCAACTTTGAAGTATCTGTCTCTCTATCTCTCTCCCTCACTCTTCCTCTCTGAAGTCAACAAAACTATTTTTAAAAATGCATTACCCACATTTAGAGAAGACTAACACAAACTGCCAAGTGAGAGAGTATTCTACAATAAACCAAACACTCTGTTCAGATCCTAAAGCAGATGCTATACAGTTATACATAGTACATGTAGTAATTACAACACATTAAAATTATTTTAAAACATACCTTTGCCAGCTTTATTTCCAAAGAATATAAGTATGGCTTTAGGAATGCATCACAACAGAGTCTATATAAAATTGATTCCGCAAGAAAAAATAAGGCAGGTGGATGATCATAATAAAAGGAAGCATGGTCCAAGGAAGCATAAAGCACATTTAAAGCTTCTGAAAAATCAAAAAGTAGAAACTCTATAGTTGATAAATTATGCTGTTTTCTATATACTACAATTAAGTCTTACAGTGAACTATTTCCCAAGACCAGACTGTAGTTTTAAAATATTTACAAATTCTTTGACCCCTCCCATCAAGTCTGTCCCCTTGAACCTTGAACCTGATCAGGTCTAGTAGCTGCTTCAACCAATAGACTGGCAGAATTAACACTGCAGGGTTTCCCAGGCTAGAATAGAAAAGGCAATCCAGCTGCCACCTGGATCTTTCTTTCAAGATAGGACCTTTGGAACCTTAAGCTGCCATGAAGGAAGTCCAGCTTTTTCAGAAGTCACAAGGCTCGAAAGACCATAGAGACAGAGATGAGAAAGAGAAAGAGAGAGAGAATGCCCAAGGAGCTCCAAGCTCTTCCAGCCAACACAAAATAGATCACCAGCCACATACACAATCGTGTGGGAAATTAGACAGAATTGGATGACAAAAGACAGTGCTAAAAATAAGTGCTATAATAGAGAAGAGTAGGAGATCAAGGCAGAGAAAATAGGGCCCAGTGGAACTGAACAAAGAAGAATATTGAGCAAAGGCCCTAAAGAAAATTGCACCTCAAGTAATCACAAAGATTTGAAGAACTGTCATGTAAGTATCTGAGGAAGAACAGAAAATGCAGGGATGCCGGGAGCCGGTCCATCCTTGCTGTTTCAAAGGACCTGGCATATATGGCATACTGTTCTTAATATGTTTGCTCACCTTCTTGGCACTATGTGTTTTAACCAAGGTCTCCTCTCTGAGAAAGATTGTTTCCCCAGGTAGGGATTTTCCCCTGAAGTTAGGGAGGGAATAAAACCCCTCAACTAAGTGCCAGGTGGGTAATTAATCACTTTAACTATGAACAATCATGCTTAAGCTACATAATCTTTATTCCCTGGAATGAAGATAAGAAACGCCCTAACCTTTGGAATAGAGATTGATAGGATTGAATCAACTGGTATAAATACAGATGTAAGAAGACAGAACGAGGAGAGACAGAACCTAGGCACAGAACCTACACAGAACGTTCTCTAGAGACAGAAGAACTTTGCTGGAGAGAACATGGCAAAAGATCCTGGACAGAAACTGGCCTCAGAACCTAGAGACAGAACCTAGCGAGAGAACATGGCAAAAGATCCTGGACTGAACCTGACTACAGAAATTGGCAAGAGAACCTGACTAGAACCTGGTGACTGAACCTGGCTGGAGAACCTGGACAGAACCTGGCTGGAGAACCTAGCGAGGGAACATGGCTACAGAACCTGGCTGGAGATCCTAACCAGAACTTCGCTGGAGATCCAGAGCAGAACCTCTCTGGAGATCCAGACCAGAACTTGGCTGGAGATCCTGGCTAGAGATCCTGGCTAGGCTGCTGATCAACTGAACTCCGTCTCCATGTCATTCCTTCTTCGCCGACTCCATCCACACCTTTGGGGACCCCTGGACCCGCTGGGGTTGGACCCTGGCACAGGGACTTGAGAAAGGAAAAGCCCTGGCACAGTCAAGGGGCGGGAAGGAGACCAGCAGGGCTGGGGCATAGGGAATAAGTAGGGAAGGCAGCCAGGAGCCAGACCACCCACAGCCTCGTAGCCCATAATATAAAGTTAGAGTTCTTTTTAGGTTAAGATAAAAGAAAATATTTGAAATTTAGAATGGTCACTGCTGACTGGAGTGGACAGTAGAATAAGGAACCTCCAGACAAGGGTACAGGCTGGACACTGATGAGGAGGGTGTTTGAGTTGTGGAGCTGGTAGAAAGAAATCATACTTAGGTCTTTTATTTGGAGTTCAATATTATCATGAGCTTTTGGTTGTGCGTGACAGAAAACACAGTGTCTTCAAAATAACTATGCTTGTAACTTCACAAGATCAAAGTCGGAAAGGCTCCAAGGCTGGTCGAGGTAACTGCCCTCTGTGTGCATGTCTCCATCTTCTAGTTCCCCTGGTGTACCTGATGACTGTGATGACTACACAAGCACTAGACATTTTGTTCTTTCCACCATAGCATTTAGAGAAGAATCCAGAGAGCATAGGGAGGAAAGGGGTGCTTTGTTCTCAGATATGTCTTTATCAAAAGCAGTTCAAAGAATAAGTATTCCTAACAGACTCGTCTTCACATCTCTTGATCAGGACCAGGTCCTGTGACTCCCCCATCTATCTAATCACTGAAGTTTAAAGGGGTGTTGTCTTAATTAGCTTAGCTCAATCATGATTCACCCCTGAGGCTGGGAAAGGCCAGTCCACTTCTGAATCACATGACTGCAGGATGCCTGAACAAAACTGAGGTTTAATTGACAAAGAAGAGCAAGTGGCTGCTGGTTGCTGGTAAGCCAAGAGTGTTTACTTCCATATCATTTAAACATTTAATAGAGGTGAAGCTGTGGATGGCACTGTGACAAAGTGCCGTATAGGCAAGTTAAATGCAAAATTGTTCTTACTCTTCCTGTTGCTTGGAAGCTCCCAGACAGCACTACAAAACCCAATTTTCACAGGGAAATACTCTCTGACCTCATGCATTTCACATTCTAAAAACTCATTTTAAAAGGCACACACATAAAATGTAGGATAATGATAGAAGCAATTTTACCTCCTTAAAAATAATGGTTTTTAATTTCTTTTTTAGATTAGTTGGAGGGTAGTTTGAAAGGAGACATATAAGTGAGAAGTGATAAATGAAAAGGTAATGAGTAAAGTGGCTGTTTAAAATAAGTGAAAAACTAACGGCCATTTGGTTAATGTTTTATGAGTAAGAATTCTAAAGTGCAGAATCAAGTTTCTCTATAGTCCCTATTATAATTGAAAAATCACTAAATGACACTTTATATTACTTTTTAATTAGTTACTAATTTTAGAAAAAAGCAATAAAGACTATGCTGAGCAGAAGAGTTTAAAGCAAATTTGTAATTAAAAAGTTGAGCAAATTCATTAATTCAAAATTACAAAAGGAACTTTCATAATGAAACATTATCAGGTATTTCGATAGAAAAAGACAAATTTTTTCCTGGATCTTACACAATTTCTAAATATGAAAGGTCTCGAATTACACCATCACTGCTAATTTAAAAAACACTTATAGTAACTAGGAAGAATTTAGTCAAAGCACATACCATCTTGAATTTGTCCTTTGCATTGAGCCAGATATGATATTTCAATCCATGTAGTGGGAAGATGCACATGTCCCCCGGTGCCTAATGTGCTGAGACCCAATTTTCTCTGTGATGGGGAAACATGAAAGAGGCAAACAAACATGTACAATTTATTTATTTATTTATTTATTTGAATTATCTCTTAATTATATTTTCAAAGTCATTCTATGAGGCTGATGCTCTGTGGCTAGAGTTGTATAAATTTTTGTTTTTCATTTTTGCTTTTATTATTTTTACGTGTTGACCCTTTATGTAAACTGTTTTAGTATTAAAATGTAGAGAACGTTTGCTACTATTCTGAGTGATATTATTAGTTATTTGTTGAAAATAATTATCACTATTTTCTAGGGCTTTCTTCTATTTTTATCTCATTTCCCTACCAAGAGGATGCATCTCTGATTTTAAAAAGAAAATAAAAGTATATTGATGAAATGTAATTTAATAGGAATTAGTTTCATGCCAAACAGCTGAAGAATTCTGGCTACTGTACTATAGATGGGCAGAAGTTAATAAATATGACAACCCTCTGTGCATATATAGTGAAGGTTAAGAAAAGCTTTCTTGCCCTGGCCAATTTGGCTCAGTGGATGGAGCGTCGGCCTGCGGACTGAAGGGTCCCAGGTTCGATTCCAGTCAGGGGCATGTGCCTTGGTTGCGGGCACATCCCCGGTGGGGGGTGTGCAGGAGGCAGCTGATCGGTGTTTCTCTCTCATCGATGTTTCTGACTCTCTGTCCCTCTCCCTTCCTCTCTGTAAAAAAATCAATGAAATATATTAAAAAAAAAAAAAAAAAAAGCTTTCTTCCCTCTTGGGAAACCTGATATCTCAGTTACCTTTTTTTTTAAAGACAAAGTGGAATTTTCACTATCAAAAATGTATTTACCAGCCTTTGATATTTTGATGTGGGCTCTTTGACTAGTGTCAGCAGCAATATTCCCTAATAATTTAAGTGGAATCTTCACCCCAGAAGCCATTTGACATTGAATTAGCTCTACATATAAAAGGCTAATAGGCAAAGTGTCCCCTTGGGAGTTCCACCAGGAGAACAGGAGTTTGATCGCTCACTATGACATGCGCTGACCACCAGGGGGTGGTGTTGAACATGGCAAGCGACCAGCAGCAGTGGGGTGCTGAGGGAATGAGGGAAGGAGGAGGTTGGGAGGCAGGGAGGTGGGGAGGTGGGGAACCTGATCTGCCTTGATCATCGGCCAGGCCTAGGGACCCTACCTGTGTACAAATTTCATGCACCAGGCCTCTAGTTTGATTATAAACTTTAATTTGCATTAATATTTTAAACTATGTCTACTTATAATTAAAGAAAGGTGTATTCTTACTTTTTTCTTTCAATATTTTAGAACAAGTAATCATCCACCAACTAGAACAGAAAGTTCATATACCAACTAAATCAAATAATGTAACACTACCTTACATTTGAGAAGGATTTTTCTAGCTAGATCCAACAATTTTTTCTTCTCTTTTGGATTTTTTGTTTGGTTGAATCTCAAAATGAATTCTGCTGTGATTGAAAATGGTGGCCTAAACAAAACAAAACAAAACAAAACAAAACAAAACAAATCAATAATTATAGCTATCACTTCTAAATTTTAATTAACCAACTTCTGATGGTTAAGTATAACTATTTTTTCTTAAAAAGCACCTTATAATAATGTTTCATACAAAACAAATCAGTAAAAAAATATGTTTACAGTCCTCCTAGATTAATCTTATAATACTTAACATATTTGGATTGAGAAACAAAATTCTCACGATGTCAATGAACTTTATAGCCTCTGGAAAAAATTTTCTGCTATGGTTGCCAGAAATCTTGTTGGTATATGCCTTCTTCCTAGGTAAAATCCAGCACAGCTTTAATTATGAAGACTGATTTATATCCTTAGATATGTCACTATTATTTGAATTTAAGATAAACTTTTTATTCCATAATGTAAGCTGAATCAGTCCAACTATGGCTGGAGTGGGCAGGGAAGGAAAGATATATGTAGTAAGGTCAGAGTGACAAGTAGTCAAATTAACTCTAGATAAGATGGGAAGCCATTACAGGGTTTTGATAAAGGGTATGGCATGATTTAATTTAATTTTTAACATGATCATCCCAATTCTGGGTTGAGAGTTGAAGTGTGTGGAGGTAGATGTAGCAAGGGAGGGAGCACACATATTTAAGTTGAGAGGTAATGGTGGCTTGGATCAGAGTTCTAGCAATGCAAGTAAAAAGAACAGTTTGGATATTGGATATATCTTGACATGAGCTCTAATCAGACTGCCCAATGAATCAGAAATTAAGTGTGAGGGGGGGAAAGGGAATTATGATTGAACTGAGTAACTGGAAGGATGGAACTGCCATTTACTGAGATGGGGAAGATTGATACAGAAGCAGATGTGGGGTGAGGGTGGAGAATAGGTTCAGTATTGGACATGTTATGTTTGAGATGACCATGGCCATCCAAGTGATTAAATATGAGTTTAATCTCAGGAAAAAGTTTCAGACTTGATACATCATTTTAAAAATCATTAACATATGTAAAATCTTTAAAGTCTTATGAATGAAAAGGATCCCATGAGGAAAGTATAGAGAGAGTACACAAGTATATCAAAGACAAGTGAGACAATTGAGTTGAGGTTGCATGCTAGAAAATGAGACTAAACTCGAGCATGAAAGATTTCATTTACATCCTGAAAAGATCACTACGGCTGCTGTGCAGGAGCAGGGACACTGATTAGGAGGTTGCTGCAGAAAGACAGGAATTAGATGATGGTGACTTAGTGGATGAGGAGGTCATAGAGATGAAGAAACTGCTTAACTACAAAGGGCCAAGAATTCATCTCAACTCTAATTCTAAAGCTCCAAAAATCTGTTCCATAATTTAGTATTGATGTATGTGTTTTAGTCCTTGCTATAACTTGAGGTTCTTAAGTTTTTCCTTATTGCTATATATACAGTTTGCTTAGTGAACATCTGGTGATTAACTGATACTAAACTGTACTTTCTCTGTTCTACAGGAGCGGGGAAGGAGGCTCAGAGAGGGTAAGTATCAAACTCAAGGTCATAGCTTTAAGAGTGAACAGAACCAATATTTGAAATAAGATGTCTAAGTCTTTTTACTCAGGTTTTTTTTATAAGATCCCTCAGAATATATTACAGTATAGAAATATATACTAGGTGCATTCTTCTTAATAAAATAAACATCAATGTGACTTAAGCCTATTTCTCCACTACCATCTACAGACACCCCCAAACATACCCAACACACACACAGAGACACACACAATATTTAGGGTTTCAAATATAAATTAAAAATACATTTTCTGAAATGAGATATTTTATCTCAACTTTTTCATAGGCTCTGAGGAAAATGCATTTGTATGATTTTATTTCTAAAGCAGAGAAAAGCCTCAGGCTGAAAACAATATGTAATTTAATTTATATGCCTAGAATACACTTTATAAATAATTTAAGTTTTGTTGATTATTTTTCAATATGGATTGTGGCCTGTAATGAATCACAGAAAATATGGAAAGCCAGTGGTTTTCAGCTTTCTGTGTAGATATCACATACTTAATTGGTCTGCCACACTCATGTCAATAAATATATTAATGGAAAATCAATATAGCTATTTTAATCATTTCTTACCCATCACAAATAAATTGAGATTGTTATAGTTATTTAATGATAAATACAACACATGATAAGAAGCAAAAGGAAACTTTGAAAAAGCAAATATAGGCATTTAAAAAGAAAACATACTTTAGTCTCACACATTGCAATTTTTTCAAATAATCAAAGAATTTCACAAAGATAAATGTAATCTACTCTAAGTGCATGAGTGCAGTTCTGTAGAAAAGGTAGTAGCTGAAGATCATTGTCATAATTCTATATAATGAAAGCCTGATATGCAAATTGACCGAACGGCAGAACAACCGGTGGAACGACTGGTGGAACGACTGATCACTATGACGTGCACTGACCACCAGGGGGCAGACGCTCAACGCAGGGGCTGCCCCCAGCCCGCAGGCCCCAGGCCAGCCAAGACAGGTCCCAGCAGGGGGCCCCGGATCACTCTGCTGGTCACCCCACAAATGGGCCCTGATTGCCGGCCAGGCCTAGGAACCCTACCCATGCATGAATTTGAGGCAGCAGGAACTCTAGTTTAATATAAAGAGAATATATTAAAGTCTCCTGACCACATGAATACCCTGCTCAAACTGACCCTTTATATACATTATCTGTGAATTCAGAATTTTTTTAGATGAAAATTCATTTGTTCAGTACACATTTAATGAAAGCCTCCTACATACAAGGTATTCTGTTAGCTACGATAGGACTAATAGAGGAAACGCCTGGCCTCAGCAAGTTCCCAATCTAGGAGGGAAGGGAGACACATCACAAATGATGTAGCATAAAGGAAACTACTAAAAAGAAAAGCAAAGCTATGGGAGCACAGAAGGAGAGCTCATGATTCCAACACTTCCTAGTCCTATAAAGTTTGTTTAATCAGTAAGCTATAATCTTCCATCTGTGGAAATGTGGACAAAATCTTATAGAATTTTGAAAAGCATTAAGCCAGGATACACAGTCTGGTTCCTGGCAAATATTCAGCTGTAGATAACTGTGAGTTATAAGCATTATTGCTTTTGGTTAAATATTCAGAAATAGCTTCTTTGCACATATGGCACTTGAGCTGTCCCTTGAAGTACAGACTGAACTGGAATGTGACAGAGCAGCAGTTACCCCTTCCAAATCTTTCTCTGCTTCTTCCTGAGCACACGATCATCCAGGCACAGTCTTTATTTCCCAGTCTTTCTGGAAGATGTGTATGACCCATGGGCAAGCCTGGGGGATGTGCACATTTCAGGTCACATCTTACAGACAGGCTACTTTCTCTAGAATAAGACTTTTTTCTCTCTCTTTCCAGTAGACTGGAACACAAATATAGTGCTGAGTCAGCTTTGATCAGGCAAATGAGTACAATGCCCTATGATAATGAGGATCCTGAGTTTCTCACTGACCACGAAAATAGAGCTATTCTGTCAGCCTACACCCACTAGATTCATATGTCAGATAGTACATGTCTACCTGACTTAAACCGCTGACATTGGTTGCTTGAAATTTACCCTAACAGAATACTTAAACTCAAGATAAGAAATGAAGCTGCAAATGCTCAGTTCAGAACAAAAGTAAATGGCATTAAATAGCAATCTATGGCAGGCACTTACAGCTGCCTACATCAATGTCTATTCTCCTTCATTTCTTAGGAAAGATTCTTTCTGGCAATTATGTATGCACTTATTTCTAGGTTTCAGCCAGTGAGATATAAGTAAAATTAAGATAGTAGTTCTAGGAAGTCCCCTAATAAAGTACACAAACCTTTTTTCTGCCCTTCCTCTATTCTGCTGCATGAAGCATGACTGTGATGAGTGTCATTGCCAATGGATCATGAGATGACCTTAAGAATAAGCCATTTACAGCAGAGCAGCTATTTAGATGGAACCTAGGTCCTATATCATCTTTCCAGCTCTGGACTAGTATGAAAAAAACTTCAAAGAAATAAACTTTGATTTTGTTTGTCATTGCTATTTTAAATTTTCTTAGTTGCAGTGAGCACTAATTCTATGTTATACATAGACTTTTGAGTTATATTTGATAAATAAGAGGGAATTACTGAACAGAAAAGTGATGACATTACAGCTCTGTTTAAAATGACTAAACTGAAAATCATATGTTCAATGGTTTGTAATGAGGACTGACTGTAGGTAAACAGTTGGGCAATTATTTCAATGATTTAGATAAGAAGTAATAAAGGTCTGAACTGCAGTTTGGGCAATAATAAAAAAAGGAGTAAATGAATATGGGAAATTAAGAAGAAGTAATAGAGTTTGGTGACTAATGAAATGTGAGAAAAGGAATTGTGAGGTTGGACATATACATAATCTCAAACTTTTGGTCCTACATGATTAGTAGTAGAGAGCTGACATCAAGACAATTAGATAGAGGAATTTGGCGATTCTGGACATACTATGGTTTACCTGTGAGATATCCAAGAGCAGAGGCCTATAGTCCCAATGAACATGTGAGGTAGGCATTGTGAAGTGAATAAAATCTGGAAATAAATATTTCAGATTTACCTACATATCAGTGATACTCAAAACCATAAAATTTCAAGAGGAAGAGTACTGAAGAAATGGGATATCTTTTGGATAAATCCCAAAGTTAGGAAATAAGAAGGAAAGAAAAAACAAATATGATGGAGAATCAATAAAGTACTATAATGGAATTCAAATATATGTACAATTTGAAATATAAACTCCTCCTCTGAGAATTATTCATTACTCCCTGCTGAGCCAGTATGTCTAAATTCTTATTAATACCATATGACTCCAAACACACCACCCCCACACCCAGGGGGTTGGCTCACAATAGACATCTGGTTCAAGCTGGGCCAATCCAATCCTCTCTCAAGGGATTTTAAATAATCCTATATAATAAAGAGGTAATATCTAAATTGACCCTCACACCCTCACAAGATGGCTGCCTATGACCAGGCCATCAGGGGGTTAGTGAGGGACGACCAAACGACTGAACAGCAGGCTGCATTGGGCAACCAGGCCAGCGGGGCAGCGGTGGGGGGAGATGAGGGGTAACCAGGCTGGCAGGGGGGCCATTGGGGGCTACCAGGCCAGCATGGGGGGCAGTTGGGGTCAACCTGGCCAGCTGCGGGGGGCAGTGAGGGGAGATCAGGCCATCGAGGGGTGGGGCAGTTAAGGGTGACCAGGCAGGCAGGCAGGTGAGCGATTAGGAGCCAGCAATCCAGGATTGTGAGAGGGATGTCTGACTGCCAGTTTAGGCCCAATCCCGAAGGGTCTAGATTGGAGAGGGTGCCTGCTGGGCTGAGGGGACTGCCCCCATGCATGAATTTTATTCACTGGGCCTCTAGTTATTTAATAATTTAATTAATTGATGTTATAGCTTAAAGGTGGCTTTTGAAGAAATGTTGTTCAAGACAACAAAACACCCTAAAGCAGAAAGCTAGTTTTTTACAATTGATCAATGTTTGTTGGATAATTTACTTTTGTATAGCCAGATTCCCTATCTTTTTAGAGTTTATAGTCTAGTGTAGTTACAGACTATATCCATTGACTGTTTTATCTCCAGTATCTTTTAGAGACCACAAAGTGAATACTGAGTGAATGAATGAGGTCTGGCTATAACTTCTGCTCTCAGGTTCCACAGGATAGCTCTATATATTGTTCCATTACATTTTACTTTTGCTTCAATTAAACTGAATGTACCTGTCCCATGCAAACAACAATCCTATATTGAGATACCAAACAATGGATAGAAGATGAAGACCATGACCAAAAATGCACATCTGCAGAGATATGAAGGCTAAGGACAACAAGAGATTATTAGAGTTAATGTTAGAAAGTCAGTGGATATCTTTAAGAGTTTCACTAGATAAATAAAAGCAAAACCCAAATTTAATAGTACTAATGAATACATGAATGAAAAAAATTAGGTACTGCTACACTTTGGGTAAGTATGATATGGGAAAGTAGTGAAAACATGGAATGGAAACAGACTGATATTTTGAATAACAATTAACCTTAAGAATTAAAGAATTGCCAGGCCCTTTCCGGTGTGTCTATGACACAATTGAATGTATAAAGAATCCAGGAAGACAGATTTATTAAAAGACATAAATAAAGATTTGGTGATATGGGCATGTACAAAAATTTACTCTATAATCACCTCATCTAAATTTATTAATCCTGATGTACTGATCGTGGATTTGGGCTTTTGAAGTCAGATATTGGAAATATCCTCTGCATCCCTGATACATGTGTAATTTGATTATAGCATCTTTACATTGTGGATATCCAACAGACTTTATTATATGAAACCAGAAATATGGGCCTTCGATTCATTTAGAAAAATATCTATGATTTTATATATTCTTCAGTCTTAGTAAATGGAATACTGTCTTAAGCAGCCGTGGGCAAACTACGGCCCACGGGCCGGACCGTTTGAAATGAATAAAACTATTGAAAAAAAAGACCGTACCCTTTTATGTAATGATGTTTACTTTGAATTTATATTAGTTCACACAAACACTCCATCCATGCTTTTGTTCCGGCCCTCCAGTCCAGTTTAAGAACCCATTGTGGCCCTCGAGTCAAAAAGTTTGCCCACCCCTCTTAAGCCTTGAAAATGCCTTTTTCTACTTACTCATTATTAATGAAGAAAACTCTAAACAGTTAAGAATCAAGGTGGCTGCTAATGCAGATTGAATTTTGAGCAGAAAATCATCTAGAAGAAAATTGAAGACTGAAAAATATTTACAAGTGTAAAAACTTACTTTTCTAAATGTACTGTATGCTCTTATACTTAGAATCATTCTATTCTGCATTTGGTGACAGCTTCAATGGTCCCTTCAAGGTTGTCTGTAAGAAGTCTATACTTAGAAAAATCTATACTTGTAAAGCTTAATGTGAAGTCTCAAATTCACTTGTTACCTGCAGACTTTCATTCCCCAAACACTGAGCTGCCCCTCCTCTCCAACATTGGAGCAGCCAAGGGTGGAGTAACATATTCATTCTTGGAAGAATGAATATATTAGCACCTATAGGGTGAATCTTGACCAAGGAAGATGCTAGACAGCAGGGAGCAGAAGAGATGAGTACTTCTTTAATTCTCTCTTCTACGGTCTACTGTGAGATGAGGGTTCTTCCTGAAATCGGTCTTGGTAAGTCCTGTATGTCAAGTATGTCAAGTTCTTCTATGTTTCTATGTGGCAAGTTATGATTTAGTGATCAGCATGGTAATAATTCAGAATTTCTTGCCTCATTTTCTGTTAATTTATTCACTGCATTGACCTTCTACAACTGAAATCAAGTATTAAAATCTTAATCTTTCTCATATTCTACCCTGTAGATACTTGAGCCAAGACAATGGTACAAGCCCAAGAATAAGAGGACTGTGGGTTTAAAATCTTGCAAGACACTATATATTTTATACAGATAATCTTATCAGTAGTTGCTGATATACTTTTTGGGGTAATATATCCTAAAGGAAGCTACACTGTAATATATTGAATGTGTTCATGCTTTTTATGGCCACCAGGCTCCTAAGTTACCATATTTTTGGCTAAATCATTTGTTAGCCAACCCAAATGCTACAAGTACAGATGTCTCAATCTAAAATTAACATGTCTAATTACAAGATCTTAACCATTAGGATTTCATTTAAAGGCTTATAATAATTCAGATGCATAAAGCAAATACTATTGTTCAAATAACAAAAGACCAGCATATAAACGAGTCTAAAAAGGTTTCTTCCTGGTGCTTGACAGCAGACATTTAAAACCCACATAAAGAGCTATATTATATTAAAAATATATACATATAAAAATCAAATTATATAGATATACACTATAAATATATAATATTTTTAAAATATTTAGAATATGCATTTGTTGAGCACATTTTACGAAATATAAAAGTGCCAAAAACATTAATAAAAAGGAAACATTTCAGGCTTATTAACATTTCAGGAAGCTTTGAAGACAACAGTATCCTAGACATAAAAAATACACAAGCAGCTTCTGTAACAAAGATGTAAAATAATCTTAATAGTTTGCCTAAATCTTCTTAATGTAAGACTTAGATTCCCTTAATTTTTTTCCAGTCAGCTAAAACAAATGTGTATAGTTCATTTAAGTCTTCAAAATCTTTTGGTCTTTTCCATCTCTAGATGATGTAAAAAAGAACAAAGCATACTATACACAATAAAATAATCTTAGTTATAAAATAAATAGTGGCAAAATAGTGTCATCTGAACCAGTAATCCATTGTAAGACTGTGTGATTCTCTCTTTGGTTCAGAAATGTGTGGACTTCAGTACCTCATTTGAAGGATTTACATGGGTCCCCTTGTGTGTCTCTAACAGAACACACTCTGAGCCTCCAAAAACTCATGTTTCTAAGAAAGAATAAGTGAACCGGATACTCTAAGCCTAACTAGAAGATTTGAAGAAAAATATTACTAGAAATGTAAGATATAATTATTAAAATTCAATGGATAAGTTTGGTAAGAAGAGAGACAATTAGTCATGTAGAAAACAGATCACATCAGAATAAATTATTCACAGTAGAATAAAAATAGACAACAATGGAAAATGGAGATGAAAGAGTAAAGGATGTGAAATATAAAATGAGATGGTCTTATATGCATTTAATCAAGAGTACAATAAGCAGAGATAAGAGAAAATGGGTTTACAAGGTAATATCTGAAGAAACCATGTCTAATAATTGATCGGGAATTATGAAAGACACAGTCCATAGATTCAACAGGCTTAAGAAATCCAAGAAGAATAATTTTTAATTACATTCTGACACATCACAGTAAAACTGCAAAAAATACAAGATAATAAACATTTTTGAAAGCATTCAAAATTGGGGAAAACACATTAATCCTAAATAAAAGAGCATAAAAATTTTACCCAACTTTTCAACAGCAATAAGGGAAGCTGTGAGAGGAATGACATCTTTGGTGTGCTGCAGGAGAAGAATAAAAGCAATAACAGACCAAAGATAATTCCATATTCAGCCCAGCCAGCATGGCTTGGTGGTGAGCATTGACCTATGAACCACAAAGTCAGAGTTTGAGTCCCAGACAGAGTATATGCCTGGGTTGCAGGGTTGATCCCCAGTGTGGGGCATGCAGGAGGCAGCTGATCAATGATCCTCATCATTGATGTTTCTATCTCTCTCCCTCTCCCTTCCTCTCTGAAAGCAATAAAGAAAAATATTTAAAAATAAAAATCATGACAATATTAATTTTCCAGACTTCTGTATGACGAAAGGTACCACAAAAACAAAGTCAAAAGACAAGCCAGACTGAATGAATTAACAATAAATATTTAAGAATATCAGTCAATTTGAAAAGACAACACAAAAGTAAATTGGTCAAACACATGAGCAGGCAAGTACCACTTTGGACCTACTATACCAGCAAATATTAAGAAGTCTGACAATACCAGGTATTGGTGAAGATGGGGGAAGTGATATTTTTCAAATACTGATAAAGAAAGTGTAAATTAATTCAGGCACTTTGGAGAGCAATAGCATCAAGTTAAATTTAAGAAGCAAGGCATAAAATAATCCACTTCAAAGAAACATACAGGTACACAAAGAGAAATGTATAATAATTTTCACTATAGCATTAATTTTATGGCAAAAATTTGAAAATTAGGTAAGTAAAATAAAAAGAATTTATTATATTTGAACATTATGCCACTGCTAAAGTGAATGAAGAAAATACATAATTAGCAGTATGACTTGAATTCAAATAATAACATTAACTTTTTAAAATCAAATCATAGATAAATGTTATAATTTATCTCTGTATGTGATTTATGTAAAGACATAATTACATTGAAAACCACATGGAAAATACAATTTTGTATTCGGGTATATTAAAGGAGAAAAATTAACTGAAATAACATAGACCACCATTATTATAGTTGGGAGGGCATGTTGTCAGAGCTACAAGTTGATCTGTTGATCTATTCTTCATTAAAGAAAAATATTTGAAACAAACATAACAGTAAATATATGTTTTATTATATATCCTACTAGAGGCCTGGCGCACAAAAATTTATGCACTTGGTGGAGGGGGCAGGGGTCCCTCAGCCCAGCCTGCGCCCATTTGCAGTCCAGGACCCCTTGGGGGATGTCCACCTGTTGACTTAGGCCCACTCCCCGGGGGATCAGGCCTAAGCTTGCAGTCAGACATCCTTCTGGCAGCCAGGGAGCCCTCAGGGGATGTCCAACTAAAGGCTTAGGCCCCCAAGGGATCGGGCCTAAACTGTTAGTTGGACATTCTTAGTGCTACCATGGAGGTGGGAGAGGCTCCTGCCACCACCTCTGCACTGGCCAGCCATGAGCCAGCTTCTGGTTAAGTGGCACTCCCCATATGGAAGTGCACTGACCACCAGGGGGCAGTTCCTGCATTGAGCGTCTGCCCCCTGGTGGCCAGTGCGCATCATAGCAACCAGCCATTCTGCCATTCAGTCAATTTGCATATTAGCCTTGTATTATTGTTATATAGAATGTCCCTATTTCCCCCCCTTTTGCCCCCTCTACCCAGCTCTTGCCCCCCACTTCTCTCTGGCCATCACTATACTGTTGTCTGTGTCCATGGGTTGTGCATATATTTTCTTTGGCTAATCCCTTTTTTAAATTCACTTCTTTAAAGTTTTATTTTCAGATAAGTGCTTATAACTGCACTATTACATATTTTCTATCATTTAGAATTAAGATATTTTTTAATTGAACCCTTGTAAATTTTAGCACAATTTAATAAATTATGCTAGAAGCAATTAGGAGATTTTTCATGTAATGCAGATACATTTCAATTAATATTTTATTTTTAATTTTTTAATATTTTAATTTGAAATAATCTCATATATGTAAAAAAAATAACTATAAAATACTACAGCATATTATATGTGCCCTTCACCCAATTTCTTAGGTGTTAATAATTTAAACATAACCATTATACAACTCACAAAATTTGGAATATATTTTTCTTATAATCTCTTTAATGTTACTTAATCCATTTACTTTGTTTTTGTTAATCTTTACCCAAGTATATGTTTCCATTGAATTTTAGAGAGAGTGAAGGGAAAGGGAGAGACACATTGATTGGTTGCCTCCTGCATATGCTCTGATAGGGACTGGGGACCAAGCCCGCAACTGAGGTACTTGCCCTTGACTGTAATCGAACCTGGGACCCTTCAGTCCAAGGGCTAATGCTCTATCCACTGAGCAAAACAGGCTGCAGCTTAATTCATTTACTTTTAATCTATGTGTCTTTATATTTAAAGTGGGTTTTGTTTTTGATTCACCCTCATAATCTGTCTTTTAATTGGTGCATTTATGCCACTGACTTTCAGAGTGTTTACTGATAGTTACTGCCATATCTGGAAGCTTCTGGGGCTTCTGGGGCCCGCCAGCGGCTGGGACCGATCCAGTCAGGCAGCAGGCAGGCGACTCCTGGGGCTTGCAGTGCCGGCCTGCCTGTGGCCCAGGACCGGATCCAGTCCCGGGCGGCAGGCAACCGGCTTCTGGCTTCGCCCATGAGGGCCTGGATGGTGGCTCGTGCTGGTGGCTCGCGCTGTCCCGCCCTGCCTGCAGTATGCAAATTAGCCACCATCTTTGTTGGCGGTTAATTTGCATATCTCGCTGATTAGCCAATGGGAGGTATAGCGAAGGTATGGTCAATTACCATGTTTGGCTATTATTGGATAGGATTCTCTTTTTAAATTTTTTAAAATTTCTTAAAGTCACATACAATTTTAAATTATCAACAAACTTTGATTTAGTAACTTCATTTTAAGACATTTTATCCTAAAGCAAAAATTTGATGCAGAAAAACATTCTACTGTGGCTTAATATAAAATAGCAAAGGATTTAATAATAACTAAAATGTTTCACAATGTAATGGTTATTAAATGCTTTCTCATGTGTTTCAGGATTATTATGGCAACTTAAAACATATATGATTATAAAAGGTTTGCTTATTTTAAACAAACGTAGAACTCAAAATTTTAGAAATGATTAATAATAATGACCTATTTATTTAAAAATAGTAAATTTTAAGATTTTTTTGTTCTGTACAGCATTTATATTGATGTAAAAAACAGCCTGTAGTTATACTTATTGCTCACATTGTCTGTATTTTCTAAATTCTACAATACCTGTGGGTCCACTACTTTAATAATATGAAAAAAATTTTAACATATTTTTTAAATATATTTTATTGATTTTTTACAGAGAGGAAGGAAGAGGAATAGAGAGTTAGAAACATCGATGAGAGAGAAACACCGATCAGCTGCCTCCTGCACACTCCCTACTGGGGATATGCCTGCAACCAAGGTACATGCCCTTGATAGGAATCGAACCTGGGACCTTTCAGTCCACAGGCTGATGCTCTATCCACTGAGCAAAACTGGTCAGGGCAATAATATGAAAATTTTTAAAACTTACCTTGATTTGTCACTCCTCTTTTTCTTTACCTTTTGCAAATTAAACCTCAAGACTTTTTCTTTGTAAGAGGGAGCTATTACTCCAAATATATCAGTCACAGATGATGTCTTAACAGGCATATTCACAGATCATAAACCTAAAGAGAAATATTAAATTGTATATTAGAATACAAATATACTCCGAGTGCCACATAATATATTTCATGTAAATTTATTATTTATGGGGAAAAGGATGGCAAGAAGGTAATCAGGCTGAAGCATGAAATTGTATTAAGGAAGTATTTAAATTTAAATTTAAAATGTCAGACCTAGGATTCAAACCCAACTTTGAATCAAAAACCATGTTCCATTCATTGTTACTACTATAAAATTAACCTTTCATGTAATATTTAGTCTTTATTGTACTTTACCAGTTTTATAAGCAAAACCATTGAAAGAACAGCATGGCATAGTAGTTAAAAGAATACAACCAGACTAACTGATATACTTAACTGCTCTGTGCCTCAGTTTCCTCTCCTGTACAAAGAGAATAGTACCTTTATAGTATTGTTATAAGAAATAAATAGGTTAATATATGTAGATTGCTTAGAATAGCCTGACTCATAGGAAGTTTTACATAAATGCTTGTGATCATTATTAGATTACCATGCTTTCAGTTTTTTAAGGTTACTTATAAATTTCTTTTTATGTCTCCTTTCTTTTGACCATTTAGATTATGCTTTTTTTGCTTGCCCTTACATCCAGATTTATTTTCCTTTTAAAGCATGTCTAAGCACATTTTATAGGTGTGTGACCAAAACTAGGGCACATTATTTGTGTTTAGTGGAATATTTAAACAGCAAAATGAAGTAACAAAATGGGTAGTCAGAATTATATTGAATCATTTTGCATTTCATTTTTAAGATATCTGATTCTTAACACACATCATTCTATCAGTCAAGGTTTTTGCAGGAAACATATGACACACTTAAATGGGGTAACTGAATAAAGAGACTTTCCAATGACGTTGGCAGTTATTTAAATGAAAAAGAAAAGGAAATCTGAGATGGTGTTCTCAGGGGCTGGCAAGAAGAAGATAAACCATTACCACTCCCAGGACTCGACTCCGATTGTCTGCCTGTGCTTTCCACTGGTGTGCCACAAGGATTTTTAGAACATGCGAAAACTGACTATATAGTCAGGGGCACTGACCTCTTTTCCCTTAGATCAGTGGTTCTCAACCTTCTGGCCCTTTAAATACAGTTCCTCATGTTGTGACTCAACCATAAAATTATTTTCGTTGCTACTTCATAACTGTAATGTTGCTACTGTTATGAATCATAATGTAAATATCTGATATGCAGGATGGTCTTAGGCGACACCTGTGAAAGGGTCGTTCGATCGCCAAAGGGGTCACGATCCACAGGTTGAGAACCACTGCCTTAAGTTGTCAAATTAAAAAAAAATGACAACTATAGCAGCCTGATGTGAAAGAATCAAAATTATACCTCTTTTTTTGTCAGATAGGGAAAAAATATATTTTTGGTGTCCCACAGAATTTTAGTAATTAGTTTATATGCCATGAGATGAAAAAGGTTGAAAATCGCTGAGCTACACCAAACTAGAAGCCAGAAGGTGCAGGGCAGAGTCTAGAGAATGGAAAGTGGATCTGGAAGGATAATGGGAAAATATTTAGCACAAAATAGATTATAAACTCAAAATATCATTATCTATTGCTATTGGCTATAGTAAATTCTACTTCTAATAATCTATACCCATTAGAATGTAAAGCAAAAGCATGTTTATGTCAGTAGCTATATTGAGCTATGTATAGAGATGTCATTCAAAGTGGACCTAACTGTAATATAAAATACAAGTTATTCTCAACAGAATTAATCAGGAATTGTTTTTTCATATCTGCTGGTAACAGGGGTAGATATTTGGACCATCTGCTCAAAATGCAAGTTCTATACCACTTTGCTGATGACACTTTCCCAGATGGGGTGGGTAGAAAATATCAAATTGCTGTGAAAGTTTTTCATGATTACTCTCAATTTCTGGCTTATTTTGGGAGTGCTTATCTTGATAGTAATGGTGCTTAACCAACAGTAGTTTGTGAAACACTATTTGAAAATATTTTTAGGGGAGGAAAAATGGCGGAGGTATAAGCGGACGTGTCCTGTGCCTTGTCCTGGAGCAGATAAGGGTGAGCAGCTGAAACGGGTAACATTCAGCCCGAATAGGTAGAGGATTTTCAGCTGAGAGATTGTCTGCAGCTAGGAAAGACTGAGAACCCCCCAGGGAAAAAAAAAAAGGACGGTTGGAGACTGCGGCTGAAGCCTCTCCTGGTGCGCCAGCTAAGCAGCGGAGACTGCGCCATCTTGGGTGGTCGTTGCCGGCATCCAGAGACCAGCTACTAACCTGGAAACAAGGGATCTCCAGCAGCGTGACTGCGTGAACTCAGACGAGCACTGCTTCTTCTCACAGAAAGGTTGGACATCCCCTAAAGGTGCGGTTTGCAGTTCGGGCTGGAGGGAGGACCGAGCTCGCGTGCGCGGGGCGGAATCTGCGCCCCACAGAGTCCGCAGCCGCTGGGACCAGCGTGACCCGCGAGTGGGGAAGGGGCCCCACAGGGCTGCTGGCAGAAGGGAACGCGAAAAATGAGCCCATAGCTGGACTGGATGTAAAGGAGCAGCCTTGGACTTTGCCAATCTGCTGGCTGCTTGGTGCCAGGGGCGAGTGGGCGCGCGGAGACTGCGCGCGCGGAGACTGTGCGCAGACCTGGAAGGTGGAGGCTTGCGAATTCGCACAACTATCAGGCTCTTGCTACAGTTCCCCTTAGATCCGTGCATTTGATTATTAAACCCAGCGCATGGGATTCCCCAGTTGGGGTCATTCGCAGAGCCTGTAGGGGAAAGTTCTTTTTGGGGAGCCTGGGAAACAGCGGACAGTGGCAAGGAACCAGCTCTGGGCAGTGGTCTTTCCGGAATTAGTTCCAAATACCATAGAGGACAAAACCCTACTGATAGAGAGGACTTAGAGCCTCGGTGGTAAATCCAGACACACTGCCACCCAGAGGCAGAGCCACGAACTGTCTCTTTTGCGATCACAAATAAAGGCAGTCTGGTAAAAAAATACAACCTGCCTTAAAATCAGGTCTGTGGTTTACTGCACAGAGGGACAGTGTATCGCAGGGAAGTTCAACACTCCCCTGAATGCCTGGCAGGACTGAGGCGTGCCAAAAAGAAGAGTGGAAGATCTGAAGCACCTTCACTTCCGAATATTTTTATATATATATATTTTTAATTCTTTTTTCACCATTTCATTAAGAACCTATTTTATTTTTTTTATTTTTTTTTCATCACCTGATTTTACCTTTTTAATTACTACATTTTTTTAACCAGTATTACTGCTATCCTTTTACCATTTTTTCAAGTGTCATTTTATTTTTTATTATTTTTTTTTATTTTTCTTTATTTTATTTTGGGATTAGTGTTCTACACTCTATTTTCATCGTTCCTTTAGCATCATTTCTCTCTATTTCACATTTACCCTTAAGCCAAAACTCTCTTCCTCACTTTTCCCCTTTTGTTGTCCTGTTTCTCTTACCCTATTCCTGCTTTGGATTTTACCTATTCCTTCTTTCTACCCACTGTCTAAATTTCACCCTACTTATATATCTAATTTCCAATCCCTCGCTCTCCCCATACAAATAGCCTCTTCCCCACCTCTATTTCATTCTCTTAATTTTTTTTTGTTTTTGTTTTTGTTGTTGTTGTTTTTTTTGGTTTTTTTTTTTTTTTGGTCTTTTTGTGGGTTTTTTTTTTTTCTCTCCCTTTTCCCAATCTCATTTCAGCACTCCTTTTTGTTTTTTATTTTTCTCTCTAATATTTTTCTCTTTTTTCTTCTTTAGCCCCTAATTCTCTTCGCTCGGGGGGGGGGGGGGGTCACCTTTATTTGGGGTTATTAATATTGTGAATGCATTTAGTTCGGTGCCTTGTACGTTGTGCCTTGTTGTGTTGTATTTTGTGCCTTTGAATCAGCGCAACAGAGAGAGATCTACATAACCAAACACCTTGAGAAGAGAAATCATGGTGAAACAAAGAACCAACCCAAATATGAAAGAAAAACAGGCATCATCAGAAAAGGAAGTAAACGAAATAGAGGCAATGGAGGCAAGCAACCTGTCAGAGAAAGAATTCAGAGTAATGGTCATAAGGTGGATGAAAAGAATGGAAGACCAATTCAACAATATGTGTAGGAACCAAGAGGAAATGAAGAAGAACCAAGAGGAAATGAAGAGAAACCAAGAAGAAATGAAAAACGACATCACTGCCATAAAGAACTCAATAGAAAGCATCAACAGTAGACTAGAAGAAGCAGAGGACCGTATCAGCGAGCTAGAAGACAAGGTAGAAAAAAATACCCAAACAGAACAGCTTCTAGAAAAAAAAATTAAAAAGCAGGAAGAGAGCCTAAGAGAACTCTGGGACAATGCTAAACGAAACAACATCCGAATAATAGGGGTGCCAGAAGGAGAGGAAACTGAGCAAGGAATAGAAAACCTGTTTGAAAAAATAGTAACAGAAAATTTCCCTGATATAGGGAGGAAAAAACTCACACAAATCCAAGAAGCTCACAGAGTCCCAAACAAAATGAACCCGAAAAGACCGACACCAAGGCACATAATAATTAAATTGGCAAACACCAACGACAAAGCAAGAATCTTAAAAGCAGCCAGAGAGAGACAGAAAGTTACCTACAAAGGATCCCCCATCAGACTAGCGACCGATTTCTCAACAGAAACACATCAGGCAAGAAGGGAATGGAATGAAATATACAAAGTCATGCAAAGGAAGGGTCTGAATCCAAGAATACTATACCCAGCGAGGCTATCAATCAAAATTGAGGGTCAAATCAGGAGCTTCACAGACAAAAATGGTCTACGGGAGTTTATTACAACCAAACCAGCAATGCAAGAAATGCTAAAGGGTCTGCTGTAAATAGAAAAAAAACAGGAAACAAAGAAGGAACGCAGCGGTAAAGAACAAAAATGGCGACTAACAAGTTTCTATCAATAATAACTTTAAATGTAAATGGATTAAATTCCCCAGTCAAAAGGCATAGGGTAAATGAGTGGATAAGAAAACATGACCCATATATCTGCTGTCTACAGGAAACCCACCTCAGAAAAAAAGACGCACACAGACTGATGGTGAAGGGATGGAAAAAGGTTTTTCAGGCCAATGGAAGTGAAAAAAAAGCCGGGGTAGCAATACTTATATCTGACAAATTAGATCTCAAAGTGAAGGACATAAAAAGAGATCAAGAAGGCCACTTCATAATACTAAAGGGAGCAGTCCAACAAGAAGAAATAACTCTGGTAAATATATATGCACCCAATATAGGAGCACCCAAATACGTAAGAAAGCTTCTGGAGAAGATCAAGGGAGAGATTGACAGCAATACAATCATAGTAGGGGACCTTAACACCCCATTATCGCCACTGGACAAATCCTCTAAACAGAAACTCAGCAAAGAAACATCAATCCTAAATGACTCACTAGATCAGATGGAATTAATTGACATCTTCAGAACATTTCACCCCAAAGCCACAGAATATACATTCTCCTCAGGTGCACATTTGTCATCTTCAAAGATAGACCATATATTGGGTCACAGACAAAGTCTCTTCAAATTCAAGAAAATTGAAATCATATCAAGTATCTTCTCAGACCACAAAGGCATAAAACTGGAAATCAACTACAACAAAAATAATCCAAAAAAATCAAACACATGGAGACTAAATAGCATGCTATTAAACAACGACTGGGTCACCAGTGAGATCAAAGAAGAAATAAAAAACATCATGGCAACGAATGACAATGAAAACACAACAATCCAAAACCTATGGGACACAGCAAAAGCAGTCTTGAGAGGGAAGTTCATAGCTCTACAAGCCTACTGCAAGAAACAAGAAACAATGAGAATAAATGACCTAACTCTACAACTCGAAGAATTAGAAAGAGAGCAACAAAAAAAGCCCACTGTAAGCAGAAGGAAGGAAATAACAAAGATCAGAGCGGAGATAAACGACATAGAGACCAAAAAAACAATACAAAAGATCAACAAAACCAAGAGCTGGTTCTTTGAAAGGATAAACAAGATTGATACACCTCTAGCCAGGCTCACCAAGAAACAAAGAGAGAGGACCCAAATAAACAAAATCAGAAATGAAAGAGGAGAAATAACAACAGACCCCATAGAAATACAAAGGATTGTTAGAAAATACTATGAACAACTCTACTCCAACACACTAGACAACCTGGAGGAAATGGACATATTCCTAGATAAATACAACCTTCCAAAACTTAACCAGGAAGAATCTAAAAATCTCAATAGGCCAATAACTATGGAGGAAATCGAAGCAGTAATCAAAAAGCTTCCAGCAAACAAAAGCCCGGGGCCAGATGGCTTCACAGGGGAGTTTTACCAAACATTCAAGGAAGACCTAAAACCTATCCTCCTCAGACTATGTCGAAAGATCCAAGAGGAAGGAACACTTCCCAGCTCATTCTATGAAGCCAACATCACCCTAATCTCAAAACCAGATAAAGACAATACAATGAAAGAGAATTATAGGCCAATATCCCTCATGAACATAGATGCCAAAATCCTCAACAAAATCCTAGCAAATCGGATCCAGCAGTACATCAAAAAGATCATACACCATGACCAAGTAGGATTTATCCCAGGGATGCAAGGATGGTACAATATCCGCAAATCAATAAACGTGATACATCACATAAACAAATTGAGAGAAAAAAACCACATAGTCATATCAATTGATGCGGAAAAAGCATTTGACAAAATCCAACACCCTTTCTTGATAAAAACTCTCAGCAAGATAGGAATTGAGGGATCATACCTCAACATAATAAAAGCCATATATGACAAACCCACAGCCAACATCATAATCAATGGGCAAAAACTAAAACCATTCCCCCTAAAAACAGGAACAAGACAGGGATGCCCCCTCTCACCACTCCTGTTCAACATAGTACTGGAAGTACTAGCCATTGCGATTAGACACGAAGAAGAAATAAAAGGCATGCAGATTGGAAAAGAAGAAGTAAAACTGTCCTTATTTGCAGATGACATGATACTGTACATACAGAACCCTAAAGACTCCATCAAAAAATTATTAGACTTAATAAATGAATTCGGCAATGTAGCAGGATACAAAATTAATGCTAAGAAATCCATGGCATTTCTTTACACCAATAGTGAACTTACAGAAAGTGAAACTACAGAAGCAATCCCATTTACCATTGCACCAAAAAAATTAAAATACCTAGGAATAAACTTAACTAAGGAGGTAAAAGACTTATATGCTGAAAACTACAGGACACTGAAAAAAGAGATAGAGGAAGACATAAACAGATGGAAGAATATACCGTGTTCATGGATTGGTAGAATCAACATCATCAAAATGTCCATACTACCCAAAGCAATTTATAGATTCAATGCAATCCCCATTAAATTACCAATGGCATATTTCACAAATCTAGAACAAACGTTCCAAAAATTCATCTGGAATAAAAAAAGACCCCGAATAGCTGCAGCAATCCTGAGAAAACACAAAGTAGGTGGGATCTCAATACCAGATATCAAACTGTATTACAAAGCCACTGTTCTTAAAACAGCTTGGTACTGGCACAAGAACAGACATATAGATCAATGGAATAGAATAGAGACCCCAGAAATTGACCCAATCCACTATGCCCAATTAATATTCGACAAAGGAGGCAAGAGCATACAATGGAGTCAAGACAGTCTTTTCAATAAATGGTGTTGGGAAAATTGGACAGATACATGCAAAAGGATGAAACTAGATCACCAACTCACACCATACACAAAAATAAACTCAAAATGGATAAAAGATTTAAACGTAAGACGGGAAACCATAAAAATACTAGAGGAATCCACAGGCAGCGAAATCGCAAACATATGCCGAAGAAATTTCTTCTCTGATAATGCTCCTAGGGCAATGGAAACTAAAGAGAAAATAAACAAATGGGACTACATCAAAATAAAAAGCTTTTGCACAGCAAAGGAAACCATCAAAAAAACAACAAGAAGACCCACTACATGGGAGAACATATTTACCAATGATACCACCGATAAGGGTTTAATTTCCAACATATACAGGGATCTCATGAAACTTAACAAAAGGAAGATAAACAATCCAATAAAAAAATGGGCAACGGACCTAGATAGACACTTTTCGAAAGAGGACATACAGAAGGCAGAAAGACATATGAAAACCTGCTCAAAGTCACTAATTATACGAGAGATGCAAATCAAAACGACAATGCGTTATCATCTCACACCTGTCAGAATGGCTATCATCAACAAATCAACAAACAACAAGTGTTGGAGAGGATGTGGAGAAAAAGGAACCCTTCTGCACTGCTGGTGGGAATGCAGACTGGTGCAGCCACTGTGGAGAACAGTATGGAGCTACCTCAGAAGACTAAAAATGGAACTCCCATTTGACCCTGTGATCCCACTCCTAGGAATATATCCCAAGAAACCAGAAACGCCAATTAGAAAGGATATATGCACCCCTATGTTCATAGCAGCACAATTCACCATAGCTAAGATTTGGAAACAGCCTAAGTGCCCATCAGCAGATGAGTGGATTAGAAAACTGTGGTACATATACACAATGGAATACTATGCTGCGGTAAAAAAAAAGGAACTCTTGCCTTTTGCAACAGCATGGATGGAACTGGAGAGCATTATGCTAAGTGAAATAAGCCAGTCAGAGAAAGATAAATACCACATGATCTCACTCATTTGTGGATTATAGAGAACAACATAGACTGATGAAAAAGGACAGACCCAAAGACTGAGAAACAGTGATCAGGCTATCAATCCCTAGAAGGAAAGTAGGGGAGGGCGGGGGTAAGGGGAAGAGATCAACAGAAGGACTTGTATACATGTATATAAGCCAAACCAATGGACATGGACAACGGGGGGATGGGAGCACGAGTTTGTGTGTGTGGGGGAGGTTGGGGGTTAAAGGGGGGGGGGGGATGAGGACACATTTGTAATTCCTTAACTAATAATAAAAAAAAAAAATGTAAAAAAAAAAAAAAAAAAAAGAAAATATTTTTATATACAACAGAGACAATATGACTCCCTAATGTATTTTATGGGTTAGAATTGCATTTGACTAAGAGTAAAGGAAACACGCTCAAATAATCTCAAGTTTCCCAAAAGGAAATAATAATGTCTTCATAAAGGTTTCCCAAAGAGGTATTGGAATTAAACCCTCAGTGGGATAAATAAACAAAAATAATAATAAAATTTTAAATTACTCCTTTGCCATACCAAAAGTAATCAAAATAGAGAACCTAATAATATTATCAACTTACCAAAAATTTTTAATCGTTTTGTAAGAACATTCTTCATCAAATTCTCAAAACTTAAAATCTAAAACTATCAACAAAGTAGAGTCCAAAACCTAAAACTATTAACAAGGAATTGTTGTTATTGTTGTTGTTGTTATATGTAAAGTAGGATCCAGTCAACCTTCATATTACTCTTATTATCAGTAGTAGTATTACTATTATTATTACATGTGCAGTAGGGCCAATCAAGCCTTCAAGTGACTTGAGCTTCAGTTGATATCTAACTGAAATCACAGGAGAGACCCTAAATGAGAACTACTCAACCTCAACTGTGTATAATCAACTCAAGAACTATGAAAGTTGATAAAAATTATTTAACCTACTAAATTTGAGTGGTGATACCCAACATATTCATTAGATTGTACAATGAACACTTATGCATTTCATTATATGCAGATTTTACCTCAATAAAAATAAGATTAAAAAAGAATATGTTGTATGGGAATTAGGTTTAGTGACATATAGCAGAAGTAAAAATGACAATTGCTTAGCAAGATAGTAGTATTTTTCTTTCTAATGTTAAAAAAAAATGTTTTGAAGTTCAAACCTAGACAATTTAGGATCTGTTTGGCAGCTTCACAGTCATAAGAAACCAAGGCTCCATCTACTAGTATATCTTCCCTTCATGGTCATTGTCAGGCCTCACCTTGCTTCAGATTGTTCACTGGTTCATGTAGCATCAAATTATTAGAGATGCACTATTGTGGCTATGTGCTATTAACTTCCGTCTTCAAGAAAGTCTCCATTCTCCTAGGTTAGGATGCCATTATCTTTGTCCTAGATTAATACAGTAACTTCTTATCTTCCAGTCTCCTGACCTGGCTTCCTCTAGTCTATTCTTTTACATAACTGCTAAAACTTTTTCAAACTTAAATCTCCTAATCATTTCACCCTTCCCCAGTCCCCACTTCCTTGTTTAAGACCCTCGAATATATCCCTACTGTCAACAAAAAAAATCCAAACTCAGAGTAGGAACTGTCAAATTGTCGGAGCACAAAGTTTGAGTATATGATGTATATTTTATCTATCGTTTTTTTTTTTTAAAAAAAAAATAGCTAATTGTTTTATCATTAAAAAGTTAATATATGTGAATATCAGTTGTAAATTTTAATGGCAAACTGTTTAGGAAAAAATATATTGGGAACTGGATTATCTCATCCATTTTAGGGTCCTACACTTACGTTAAAAACACACCTTATTAGACCATTTCACCAGGTGGCATGGGGGTGGGGAAGAAAGTGAGGAAATACAAAATCATGTCCCATTTGGAAATAGTTAAAAGAATAAAAATGTTAAATTTGTGCCCTGACTGGTTTGCTCAGTGGATAGAGCGTCGGCCTGCGGACCGAGCGATCCAAGGTTCGATTCCAGTCAAGGGCATGTATCTTGGTTGCGGGCACATCCTCAGTAGGGAGTGTGCAGGAGGCAGCTGATCGATGTTTCTCTCTCATCGATGTTTCTAACTCTCTATCCCTCTCCTTTCCTCTCTGTAAAAAAATAAATAAAATATAATTTTTTAAAAAATGTTAAATTTGTAAAAGAGAAGTATAGGCCATGGGGTACCATTAATATCTCTTAAGGATGACGGTTTTATGTATATTTTCAAGAACTCCTCTCCCTTTCAGTTTGTACTTCTCTATTAAGAGAATTTATGAATATATATACAGGCTTTCTTCTCTTCTTGCCTGCATTTCTGCAAAGCAGGAAGCTGAAGCTGCCTGAAGTCACTGGCTTCTCCCCATCTTAAGAAAACAAAAACAAACAAAAAAATTAAGCTCGTTGAAAAGATGATACTAGATGAATTCTTTTATTTGGCTTATGATGTGTGTCAGTACTTTTTATTTTTTGCAACATAATATGAAATAAAAAATATATACAAACTCAAACTTCCATATAAACTAGAAATAAAAGAATGTTTTTGACTATTTTATATTTAGCACCACCAAACAGTACCACATAATTTTTTGTAAGGGGTTGTCATTTAGGAAATTCACTTTGGTCCAGTTTTCACAAAAGTAGAAGTGCTTCTTTTCCTGTGTTTGATAGATGTACAGATAATTAAAACGCTGCCCCTTCCCTTAAGAAATTATAACATATGAACAACATAAACTGATGAACAAAAACAGATCCAGAAACAGAGAAGCATCAATCAGATGGTCAAACCTCAGAAGGAAGGTAGGGGAGGGTGGGGGTAAGGGGGAGAGATCAACCAAAGGACTTGTATGCATGCATATAAGCATAAGCAATGAACACAGACACCAGGGGAGGGCCTGAGCAGGGGGGTGAGGGGGAGTGGGGGGGATAAGGACACATATGTAATGCCTTAATCAATAAAGAAAGAAAAAAAAAGATTTGCAAGGGGGACGAAAAGGAAAAAGAAAAAGAAATTATAACCTAGAGAGAAAGGACTGGCTTATAAACCAATGCTATCACATTTCAAGATGCTGAATTCCATGACAAGGCTCCAGGTGATTTTAGGGGAGAAAATTTGTCAAGAGAAATATCTGATCAATATGGCATTCTAAAAAGTATGACAAGATTTAAATAATAGTCTATTTAAATTTAAGAATGACTATCTGTCTAAACAGAATTGTTTGTTTTGGCCTTGAGTTCAAAGAATGAAAATATCTTTATCTAATGAATAGGATACCTAAAATTTGAAAGAACTTAACACAATGGAATTATTTCAGCCCAAAATTATCAAATAATATGGGGTATTTAGTTGTTCTTTTTATAATCTAAAACAAGCATAAATCAAAATCTTTAGGCCATTTCTGAAGGAGCAAAGGAATCATGAATGTGGAAATTTAATAAGGTTTAAAATATTTGAATATCTGAATGACATCTGACGAATACCTCAGTCCTGAAGCTGATGAAACAGCTCTGTGCTGGTGCTATGTCCTAGAAGAGCATTAACCATGCCTGAGGATAAGCAACCCACAGGTTTTAAGGACACTAAGCACTGGTTGGCCGCTCTTAGGGTACTACTGCCATAGGGTACACTTGGCAGTAATTAGAAAAATCCAGTGTTCACAGTGTATGAAGGACATGCACACTTTGCCTAAGCATGACTAATCAAACAAGGAAATCTGAATATCCAGAGAACTGAATGAATGACCTACTAGCTGAATGACCACTTCAGACCAGGTACATGAAGTTATTACAGGCAATCTGTATTAAAAGAAAACTGTAAAATGTATTTTTCTCAAAGAACTGCTTTCTACATCCTCTCCAGGACTTCTTGTAAAAAGTAGTATTTTCATTATTTGTTCTCCCACCCCACATACCCACATACAATGTAACATCAGTGATAAACACATGTGGTCATGAAAATTTATGTTGTAGAAATAGAAGTATAAACTTGTCTTAACTTTGAGATAGCTGCCCAGAGATCCAAAAATCCAAGGTCTGAATAAGTTCAGGCTTAATGATGCCATTAACATCATGTACAACTTTATGTGTCGATGTTTCCAAGTCTCTTGAGTATATACTTGGAGAGGAATTGCTGAATCATGTGGTAACTCTATGTTTAATCATTTGAGTAACTGCCAGATTGTTTTCCAAAGTGACTACACTATTTTACAATCTCACCAGCAGTGTATAAAGGTTCCGATTTCTCCAAATCCTCACTAACACATTCTCTTTTTTATTACAGATACCCAAACAGGTCTGAAGTGGTTTTGATTTGAATTTCCCTAATGGCTATTGACTTAATCATCTTTCCATGTGCTTATTAGACATTTGTATATCTCTTTTGAAGAAATGTATATTCAGATCCTTTGCCTATTTTTCATTGTGTTGTCTTTTTATTATTGAGTTGCAATGTGTAAAAGAGAAAGCATCTCTTTTTGCTAAAGGCCATGACACCACATCTAGATTTAATACTTAACCTACTTGGTGTTTCAAACTCTACCAGAAATAGATTTTTAATCAACCAATCTGTAATTTTATTATTAATATCCATGAGGTAATCTGTCATGTGGGCCCTGTTCATCCCTACCCCCTCACAGACAGAGGAGGCAATCGCATGTAAAAAACAAACAAACAAACAAAACCTGTATACTTCTTTCCCCCTAAAAGAAGAAGTTTTGATTAGAAAATCCTTTCTTTTCTTTTGTTAATAGCTCCCTTGCCCCACCTTTCTTCCTATATAAACCTTTTATTTGTATAACTCCTTAGAGCTCCTTTCTAGATGCTAGATGGGATGAATCACTTAATACAGCCAATTAGATCTTCAAATTTACTCAATTGACTGTTGTTCTTTAACAAATTGTTTTTATACATTTCAGATACAAATCCCTTTTCAGATATATGATTTGCAATAATTTTCTTCCAATCTGGACACATTTTCTGGATGCCATAGAAACTAATTCTGAGGCCCCTTGAGAAAGGGTTTTGGGGGAGGATGGTTCTTTTCACTTTGACTGGTGGGTCGAAGCACAGAATCCCATCAGAGAACAAAGATGTGTCCAGAATAAAGAAGTGTGTAAGTATCACAAAGGTAGGGGAGAACCTCCCCAGGCAAGAGATGATCTCAAAATTACATGGGACCAGTAGAAGTACCTTGGTAGAGGGTAAGAATGAGATTGATTCAGCTCGCAGGCCTGCTAGCGTGTTATCAATTAAATACTTGTGGGTTGATTGACTACTCTCGGGATGTGATTAAGTAATTAAGCTGAGGAGCCACTTGGAGCCGCCAGGTGCCCACCCTTGAGGTTTTTGAAGAACCAGCTGGGCCAGAGCCTCTGCTCCTCCCCAGGGATGAAGCTGGCAGCCTGGGCTCCTCACAGGCCCCCCATGGCCAGGCCCCCCACCCTCTGTGCTGCCAGGCTGCTGTGGCTTCCATGACCCGGGCACCGCACTGGCCCTGCCTCACCTTAGCTCAATCCCTGTTGACTGTGACGCCGTTGCCCCATTTTGCCTCCATTAAAAATGTCTGTGTATTTCCAGAAAAAAAACCAAAAAACATAAATGGGTGGGAATTAAAGGGAAGTTATTGTATAAAATCAAAGTTGTAGTCAGTGTAAAATGAACTTTTATGTCTAGATGAAGTTTTACATAAGCTCCAGTAACCACACAGCAAAAAACCTACAACAGATTCACAAGAGAGAAGAAGGAAGATGCAAGGAAGAAAGAATTCTACCCAAAATCTCAGAGGGTGGTGGCCCTTCTGATACCTTGATATAGGACTGTGATGCAATAAATTTCTGTTCTCTTAAAAAACAAACAAACAAACAAAAACCACCTATGTATAACTAATCCATATGTATAAATAATGCATATATATAAATAACCCATATGTATAAGAAACCCATATGTATAAACAGCCCATATGTATAAGTATCCCATATGTATAAATAACCACTTTTTTAGCAGGAAGCTGAGCATATCCGGCACGGTGCATATCAGGCTCTTCCCCAGATCACACTTGTTCCAGTGACCCCACAGCTATAAAGCTCACATGCCTCCACATTATTTACTCTTTTCCTTGTGAGAATCAAGTAGAAAAACAAAGTACTATTCAGGGAGTTCAGCAAAAAGCATTTTATCGAGTGTCCTCTAATTCCTTTTCTTAAATGATTAACATAGACAGAAATGACTTTGGAAAGAGATGGGGGGAAAAACAAAACCAAAGCAAGAACATCACCTTCCGATGATCAGTATGAAACTGCTAACCTGTTAATGATTCACTTGGGAACCAACTGAAAAAAAAATTAAATTTACTGTGAATATGAAAAAAAAAAAAGTTATTTGAGACATCAAAACAAAGAACATATATGCACTGAAGAGGTATGTTTCAGTTGATGAAATGGCTCCAGCAAGCAGTCTGGTGCTTGGCAGTTCATTTGCCACCTGGCATAGACCCAGAATTTTAAAAAAAGAGATTTCAACATTAATCCCTAGTGTATTTTTGTTAAAGTTCCAGTTAAATAAGGTTAGAAAAGGTACACTTGTTTAAAAATTTTTTTTTTCCTGAGAACTGGACAATGTTAAAAATTATAGCAAAGCCTTTGGATAGGTAACCTGCATTACAGAATGTAAGATTTAGACTATAATCTTAAAAAATACAGGATAATTGGACCAAAGACCACCAAAAAAAAAAAAAAGATATAATTCAGACATATTGTTGAAATAAGGTAAATAAGGGAATCCTATAATCATCTCACCTCCTCCTAGAAATTTTTCCTAGTCAATAACTTGTGCCACCCACTCGATTGCCTTTAAAAAAAATTGCATTTCACATCCTCAGTGATCCCCCTCCCCAAACACACACACACACTGCAAATTTTTGAATGAGAGAGAGAGAGAAAGAGAGAGAGAGAGAGAGAGAGAGAGAGAGAGAGAGAGAGAGAGAGAGAATGGGAGGGGCAATTTCACCTACTATACAAGGACTTAACTGTCCAGCTGGCTGGCCTGCCTAGGGGCGCGAGTAATGATGGAAGCTTCTTCCAACAGCCAAATCCATGGAACACTAAAAAAATAGGCTCAATGCTCCCATGAGTGGGGTTTTGTGGATCTCCCGGTTGCCCAGGTGGTGAGTGTGGCGATAACCTTAACTCAGGTCCTCAGAAGCAAAACCTAGCAGTCACACACAAACTCACCACAGTGCTCAAGGTTGCTAGGGACCAAGACTGGTTGCTAAGGACGCTATAAGAGCCGCTCTTAGAGCCCGAATGTTGCTCTTTTAGCATCTCCTGACTAGGTTTAACCAATCAGGACCTTTAAGTGCAATTCCACCGTCCTTTCCCCGCCTTCACCACATTTGTGTTCAGTATCGAACAAATAGATGCAATTATAGGTGAAAGACCTTCATTAGCTTTAAAATATAATCATAAAGCACATAGTAATGATTCAGTTTTAATACTGTACATACGTTAGCTATCCGGCAGTAGCTGCAGCGAGAACTGGAATGACAGTGCCAGTGTCCCCTCAATGCCTAAATACCCACTCCATAGCCTCGTCCCCCCAAACATAATAATCTACACTTAAAATTAAAACAGCATACTTATACAAAGGTAGCTGTTTCTTTTAACCAAATTGCTGTTCAAAGGCTCCTTTTACATAGAAAATTTGGATCTAATGGTGGATAAACAAAACATCCAGGGTGTTCTGTAAGTATTAACCACAAGGGGGCAAATTTCAATTCAAAAGAATGCCTATTTTTGTAGATAGTATCCATTAGTATTTTCTAATTCAAATCCTTATAAAATTCCCTGTCTACCAAGTGACGAGCAACTTCAACTTCAAAAACACCACAAATTTTGAGGAATTCTGATTAACTTTAAAGTTAATTTACAGAGATTGTTCTTGTTAAGTAAATTGCCTTAAAATATTAAGAACTTCAAGACACTTTAACTGATGAAAACTTCAGATACATCAATCCAAAATTGTTTCTGTTCATAACAAGGATCAGGTAAGTCTTGTGATTTTATAGCAAATTTTTATATTTTAAACAGAAAGTATTAACCCAAACCAGAATGTATAACACCAAGAGTGAACTCTTAAACTGTGAACTTTGGACAATTATGATGTGTCAAGTTCATCAATTACAACAAATATACCAAATGGTTGGTTATTGATAATGCAGGAGGCTATGCATGTGTGGGGGAAGGGAGAGTATGGGAAATCTCTGTACCTCTTATTTTGTGTGTGTGTGTGTGTGTGTGTGTGTGTGTCTGCATGTGCACGTGTAAACTTAAAACTATAGTAAAATATAATAAAAATGTAAAATTAATTCATTCACTTTAAAAAGTAATAAAGTTTGAAAAAACAGAAATTACAATATCCAGTCCCAGGCTTCTCTGAAACACATTTCTCCTAAAAGATCAGTAAGTTGAGGGTAAAAATAAAACTAAGATATAGCAGAGAGAACAAAAACATGGTCTCTGTTTTCAAAGACTGAATAAGGCTGACAACTTCCAGAATGATAATCTCTTGTTCGTATAACCATTGTCCCTTTACATTTCATTTTTATGATTTGCCTCTTCATGTCCTTTGCTCACATTTCTACTGATTTCACTTTATTGGTAAGAGCTTTTTTCTTTTTTTTCTTTTTTTACAATAAAGTGACCCATTTTCTAAATCATGTTAAAAATGTGACATTTCCCAATTTGTGACTCATTTTTCAATTTTGATTAAAATGTTTTTCCTTTTTTATTTATCTAGAAATTTAAGCCCTAACTGGTTTGGCTCAGTGGATAGAGCGTCGGCCTGTGGACTCAAGGGTCCCAGGTTCGATTCCGGTCAAGGACATGTACCTTGGTTGCGGGCACATCCCCAGTAGGGAATGTGCAGGAGGCAGCTGATCGATGTTTCTCTATCATCAATGTTTCTGATTCTCTATCCCTCTCCCTTCCTCTCTGTAAAAAAACCAATAAAATATATATTTTTTAAAAAAAAGAAATGTAAATGTACCATGGTCAAATTGATTAGTCTTTCCTTAGATGTTTTTTGCTTTATTGTCGCTTTTAGAAAGTTTTTCAATCTATTTGAAAAATATTCACCTTTTATTTTCTTTCTGTATTCAATATTTTTTAAAAGGGAAAAATACAACATATTATAGCTGGAAATTATTTGGGAATAAATTGCGAGAGGGGGCTGTTACTGTATCTCCCCTCAACTGGCTACCCAGTTGTCCTCCTTTTAATAATTCATCCTTTCTTCACTGATATGAATGTAAATTGTAAGATGCCATTGCTTTTACTGGTGTATTTATTAAAAGCATACACACACACATACACACACACCCCTTTTCCTCCTTCTCCTTTTAATAAATAAACAAAATTTTGGATCTGAGATAGTCCCATCTTTGAGCCAATATTCCTAAGGAACAGGGAAATATTATTTTATTGCCATGTGCAATAAAACTAACTAATACTGGTTACATAGTCACTTGGTACTCATCCTCAAGTAATACTGGATACACATTTTAAGGGAAAGACTACATACATTTGCCCAAGCCCCATCACAACTCAAGCATGTCAGTCCACTTCAGACGAATTTGATTATCGCTTTAAATAAAGGTTCCCTTCTAGAAGATTGAGAAGAGTGCGTCAGGGTTCTCTTCTGGACGCCCTCGGAATGCTGGGCCCCAGTGGGGGGAAGGGGCACAGGAAGAACCCACGGTAGGCTCAGTCAGATCTAGGGACAGGGACTCCGCCCGAAGAGCCCTTGGAGCTGATGAAAACAGGTAGTAGGGTCATTTTAATTTTCCAACTAAGGTCTTGATTTGTAAAGGTATAAATACCCTGATTTAGATGCAGCATAAAATACCCACAGAAGACTATTTGTAGGTCTTTTGTGGCCTTGGAAAAGCAAAATGCTTAATTCTTTAAGTCCCTGAGTGTAGTTTATGTTCATGGCGAGGAGCCGGAGAGGACAGAAGAGGGGGGTTGTCTCCCTGCACCTTCCTTTTTAATGCTTACTTACGCCGTCCACACCACTTCTGCGCTCACCGGGCCGAACTTATCTCGATTTTCCCTAAAACGCCAAGTGCGGGAGGCAAAGTTAGATGTGTTATTACAAATATCTCGCACCTGAGCAACTCCCCTGCGGCAGGTGAGGCACCAGCCTGGTGAGAAAAGACCGAGATCCGAGGCCTTTGTGTGGAGCGGGACGTTCAGGCTGAGATCTCCGCGAGTCAGATCCCGCGAGGCCTTAGTTATTATTTCCCTATGAGACGTCTTCATTCGACCTTCTCTGACCCAGGTCGCATCGCCCATCCCTGTTTCCTCACGGCATTTCCTTGGTACAGTGTTCCATTAACTCCGGTCACTTCACCACTTGACAGTTTAAAGGCGGGCTCCGTATACCCGAATCGTCTCCCTAGCAACCGCGTCTCCGAAGACCGCCGGAAAAGGCTATGATCACGTGCGCTGTGAACTTCCGGGTTGTCAACGTGACTTCCGGTTGTCAGTTTCTCCGGACGCGGTGGCGGCAGCGGCGGCGGCGGAGGAGGAAGAGGAGGAGGAGGAGGGAGAACTGTGCGGCCCCAGTAGTGGTGGGCTCCAGGGGGCTCGCCTCGTCCTGCCCCGCCTGCGATGCATCCGCGGCGCCCGGACGGGTTCGATGGCTTGGGCTATCGCGGGAGTGCACGGGATGAGCGCGGTTTTGGCGTGGCCTTCCCTGCAAGGTCCTTCAGCTCCGGGCCGGAGCTGGGCCACTGGGTGACCACTCCCCCAGACATCCCCGGGAGCCGCAACCTGCACTGGGGCGAGAAGAGCCCGCCCTATGGCGTGCCCGCCCCCTCCACCCCCGAGGGCCCGGCGGAGGAGCCCTTTCCCGGCGGCGGCGGCGGCGGCAGCCTCGGCGGCGTGCCGGGCCCGAGCACGGGTGAGGGACTCCGGGAGCCAGGCCGGGGTGAGGGGACTGGCGGGGCGGCGGCCCGCGGACCCCGGGAGCCGCGCCGAGGGTCCCGCCTTCGGGTCCTCGGGTTCTAATCGCGCGCCACACCCGGCGCCCTCCCCGCGTCCTCTGCCCTTGAAGCGGGCCTCCTCTCGCGTCCTCGCACGAATGTTTTCTCCGGGGTGACTTCCAGAAGAAAGACACCTGTCTTAGCTAATTCAGTGACCACTGCATTTACTTGATGTGGTTCGTTGTAGCTTTGTGTTGTGCAGAGTATTGTGTGTGTGTTTCAGCATGGACAGGCTTGGGCTCACACCCGGCTCTACCGGTATTAAAAGCTGAGAGACGGTGTAAACGTCTGTCTGTGAGCCCTGTTTTCTCATCTTTAAGGTGGATAGAAGAATAACAGGGCTTTTTTTAAGGGTTAAATAAAATGAGATGTGAGTGATGCACAGTACGTTGTGGAGCAAATATGTGTTTCCTTCCTTTCCCCTTTTAATTAAAGCAGTTGAGTCTGTTTTCTAAGCCCCAAAATACCCCCTGGCATCAAACCCCTTTTTGGTAGAAGAGAAAATGTTTATACTTTCCCGTTTTCTTCTGTTAAAACTTAATGGTAATATCAAATTGAGCCTCACTCATATTAAATGATTCGCTTGAAATACATAGAGAAGTTGTAATTTTATTCTTTTTTATTTTTAATGGGCTAGTAACACTTTTCTACTTACATAAATTATAGACCCTAAATTCATGTACCCCATGGGAACTCTGTAAAGATTTATGGAATTGAGAAATATACCCACCTTCTGCTTTTTTTTTTCTGACCTAAAAATTCCTCTAACAAGCAAAAATCACTTGATACAATTTCAAGATAAGACTTTGAATTCAAGACATAATTATTTTCCAAAGGATTGTCAGAAGACCTGTCTTTTAATTGCAGTGCTTTGTGATTTAGATATTCTCAACATCTTTTTTTTATTCATGAAATGGAAATAATGGCACCCTCTTCCCATTCTCCTGAAATTGTTAGAATAGTAGATTATATTAAACTAGAGGCCCGGTGCACGAATTCGTGCACAGGTGGGGTTTCTTGGCCTGGCCAGGGATCCAGCCGATTGGGGCCATCTCACCCAGTCCTGATGGGAGCTGGTGGCTAACTTCCTGCAGCCCCTCCTGCTGGCCAGGTGAAGGGGCCAGGGGGGAGGGACTGTGGGAGGTTGGCTGTGAGAGCACACTGACCACCAGGGGGCAGCTCCTGTGTTGAGTATCTGCCTCCTGGTGGTTAGTGCACGTCATAGCAACCAGTCGACTCGTCGTTTGGATGCTTAGGCTTTTATATATATAGATATAAATGTAAGTATATTTATCATTGAATATAAACTCTAAGTATATTTTAAACGTCAGTTTTATTCTCATTTCTTCTATTTTGACTTGCAGGTATAATAAGATTGATTTGGGATAACTAGGAGGAATAGACTTTATTTACATGCAGTATGATAAGCAAATGATGTGGAGGGGGACCAGTGATTTAGTGTCATGCAATTAGCTTGTTCACTCTGTCTGGTTTTCTTTCTGTTGGTCCCAAGAGGAGTACTGGAAAATTATAAATGAAATAATTCAAAATGCATATATACCTGCTACATAGTTACATTCTTAGGCAGTAAAGTTTAGACTATTTTTTCATAATTTATGCTTTGATGGTTACAATGAGGAGGAGCTCTTAATGTAACTAGGGCTGTTGTTTTTTAGCACCAGTAAGAGGCTGGTGGGTCTACTTTGCAAGGTGGATAGAAGCTTGAGAGCATTATACAGTTAACAATAATAAACCTTCCTAATACCTTCCAGAAAATATGGTATTTTCTGTTAATATTAGGGGATGATCGGGACACACAAAAAGGGGAAAGAGCTGAAAGAAGGAAAATACCTTAACTTGGGCAAAGAAAAGCTATCTCGCTTATACATTTTCCAAAATAAGGGTGAACCAAATAATGTCCTCAGGGACATGTTTACATGGTCTTGTTCTAACTGTAAGGAAATAGTGTGTTGCTTCATTTAACAGAGCTGAGTTGAGAGAGAGTGGGGAGATGGGATAAGAGAGGAGAGAGAGAAAAGAGATTGAGAGCCCTTTATTGCCCATGTTGATTCTTTCAATTTAATAATTTTGTGGTGTTTTACTTGTGATTGTTGGTTTAACATAGATGCTCTCTACCACTAACAGTGAATGACTAATTTTATAATATGGGAGGTAAAGTTGTTGGTGTACGTATCAGAGCTTTCTAGAGAAAAAATTGTATGTTGTTTGCAGTCAGAAGTTACAAACTGGTAGCCCTTAGATTCTACCTGCAGATATGTTTTATTTGGCCCACATAATGTTTTACTGCTTTTAAAAATAGTTGACAATCTTTTTTATTAAAAGATACTGCAGAAAAATAATTTTTTTTTAGAAAAATCACAGCTAAAAAACCAACCCTGAGCCCATAGTCCCACATTGCAACAATGAATTGGAGCTGAAGAGCAATTGTGCCTTGCAACTTGCCACAAGCCCAATAGAGTTCTTCACTCACTCAGATGAATTCCCTGGCCCCTATCAGGACTTGACTTGGGGACCTGGATTTAAATGAATGTCATGTTAATAAAAGAAAATATTTTTTGTTGTTCTTTACAGTAAATCTAAATATTGGTTATGAGTAATCTTATTTCTTCTATTTTAGAACAGTTGAGTAGATTTGCTGGATTTGGTATTGGACTTGCAAGGTAATGTTTTATCTAAATAATTTTAATTTTTATTTATAGTTTTTACTGTTATGATAAATGATTAGTAGTGTTCCCTTAAGATTGATTCTTTGTAGCAGTAGATTAAATATTGAATAATATTTTGCAGAAAAAATTATTTAAAATTTATAAGTTAATTTTTTCCCCCAGTAAGGACAGAGAATAGTCATTAAATTTTATAATCACAAAATAATTTTTAAGGAATAGTGTTACACCTTTCATATGTATCTATCCAACGAGTAAATCATTAATTCTAATGTTATCTATTCTCCTCCAAAAACCAAGTCATTTTACAATGAATCTTTTTTTTTAAATTGAATTATAACAAGATATTTAGCAACATGGAGTCTAGGTTTCAGGTATAGTCGGCATTTAATGAGCATCTTTTTTATTTTTTATTTTTAATGATTACTTTGTATTAGAAAAACCTCTAGTCTTGATTTATGTGACCTTTAGTGAATACTGTTTCAAAAATACTGGAATTGCACAAAGGCTGATATATGCTAACATAAGTCATTGTTTTAAACATTTTAATCAAGAAAAAATGACCTTATTTGTATAATTAAACTTGAGGATGTTAATATCAATAGAAATAAAATTTGTGTATTAAGGATTTCCTTGTGCTGTAGTGAATTTTTCTTCAGCCTCACCGTTTATACTTAAAAGTTATTATCATCCTATATAATAAAAGTCTAATATGCTAGTTATTAGCATTGATCAGTTGCTATGATGCACACTGACCACCATGGGGCAGATGCTCTGACTGGTAGGTTAGCTTCCTGCTGGGGTCTGGACGGGGTGAGACAGGCCAGACACACTCTGGAGCCCTTCCACGGTCCCTTCCTGGCCAGCCAACCTCCGCAGTCCCTCCACAGCTGGCTGGCTGGCCCTGATCTGCCGGCCCTGATCAGAACTGGGCGAGACGGGCTGGACATGCCCTGGAGCCCTCCTGCAGTCCTCCTTGGCCCTGATCGTGCACTCAGCCTGGCCTGCGGGGATCAGGCCATAACTGGCTCTCCGACATCCCCTGAGGGGCTTGCATTATGAGAGGGTGGTTCTTGGGTGACACACCCCGGAATCGGGCTCGCTCCTCTCTGCTTCTGGGTGCATCACCTGAGAACCCCAGCTGCCAAGTAACCACAACTCAGCAGCTCCTGCGTTCATCATCTGCCCCCTGGTGGTCATTGGGTATCATAGCTACTGGTCGGATGGTCGCTTAGGCATATCTATCTATCTATCTATCTATCTATCTAGATAGATAGATAGATAGATGCATCTATATATATGTGAGTGTGTGTAGATGTGTGCATACCCATGCAGGCATGTGTTACTGTTGGTACTTAAGCCACAGTTGTAATTAGTTTGTGGGAAATATTTTCAGAACTATTTTGTAAATAAAATACTAATCAATCAACATGGTCATTGAAATCCCTATAACTTAAGCGCAAAGTACATCAAAAACAAAATTTATAGAATGAGATTCATGAAAAATAGATAGCTCTTCTGATAGGAACTTTGTGCATAAGACATCTGGAAGAAATTGAAAGGGGCATTTAAGTTGTCTAGGAAAGGAGTTTCCCATATTAGATATACAAAAATGTCGTTTCATCTTTATATTATACATATTAGTATTATATATTGTTTCCCTTGATTATCAGTTTCCAAATCTGGCTTTAATTCTTTTCATGTTGAATTTTGTTACTGGTACAGTGATTTGTAAACATGATATTTTTTTAATTGTTTTTTTTTTTATTTTAAGAATGGGAAACATAAAATAATGCATGATTCTTCAAACAAAATTTATTTCAGATACATATATGTTATAAATTAACTTTTAAGCTATATTACATATGTTTATAAATTGTTCTTATATAGTCTCTTTACAGAAAATGTACTGGCTCATCCTTGCATTGTTCTACGCCGCCAGTGTCAGGTAAATATACTTCCTATGCAATAATCCCAACTCTGATTTGAAGTACAGAACTCAGCCCAGCTGGAGTGGTTCAGTGGTTGAGTGTCCCCACATCCCAATGAGAAGGGACTGGAATATGTGCTTCATCCTAATACTTTAAAAAAATTATTTCACTTAAGTATTGGTCCTGACCCCCTTTACTGATTTTATGATTTGCTAATTGTTTATAACTAATAGTTGGAAAAATACTCACCATTGGGAGACACATATCTCCTGTTCCTGAGTTCTTTGTGGTTCCTGAATGCTTTGCCACACTAAATGTAATATGATTATTTTAGGAAACAAAAATATCAAACCAAAAGGCCCTATTACATATGCTATATTATTGTGTATATTGTGCATTTGTTTTCAGGGTTATATTTATATAACGATATGTACTTTACTTTTAATAGTTATTTAAAGCCATTTAAGAGTAATTTTGCTTTGCTTATGTGTAATTTATGCTGACTTTAGAATTGAACTTTTGTTTATGATGTGACTCCACACCCTTTCATACCCTTGTCGTTTCTTGCAAAACAAAAATACAAAATAATTATGAAATATATTTTTTACAGGTTAATTACCATGCTCGGCATTATCATCTCACTCCATTTACAGTCATCAATATTATGTACAGCTTCAATAAAACTCAGGTGAGAATTAGTGTATAGATTTTGTTAAAATTATTTATGTGTCATTTTGCCTTAGTAATAATTAAAGCAACAGTAATTTCTTATAATCTAGTTAATAAAAATATCTTAACTCTTGTACTAAAACTAATGTAACATGATAATGGAATCTTTTTGGTGTCACTGAATAATCAGTGAATTTACACCTTTGCCAAAATTAATTAAATATTAGTGGTATTTAATCAGTAGTAGAGATACTCAGTTAATTGGAATGTTCATCTTGGCCTAAACATAGGCTACCAAAAAATATTAAAATAATGTTAGAAATTAGTTTAGTTGTAGTTTTCCACTAAAATGTCCTTTTAAATAATGTTTCATTGGAAATACCAGTAAACATTCAATATCAAGTTTTATTAAGTCTCTTTTTTTGGTGTTTCTTATTTACCAATTAACAAAAATAACAATAAATTTTGTTTATTGCAGGGACCAAGGGCCCTTTGGAAAGGAATGGGAAGTACATTTATTGTCCAGGGAGTCACACTTGGAGCAGAAGGAATAATTAGTGAATTCACACCTTTACCAAGGTACCTTTTTTGGCATTTTCTCAATATTAATGTCATATTAAAAATATAGCAAAATATGATAGTTTCTAATAATACATTAAATTTAAAAACTTGATTTGCCTGAAGTAGCTAAGGGGAGAAACAGAAAATAAGTTTAATTGCTATCTTATTGAATTAGCGTATGATAAAAATAAGTGTTTCCTGGTATAGTATCTATTGAGATATATCTTTCAGCTCCTGCTGCTGTGTGTCAGCAACTAGCAATTAAGGAATAAACGAGTATGTGAGTAATTCCTGCTCTTTAAGTAGCTAGTTTGATGAAGGAGACACATGTAAATAAATTACAGTACATCATTATGTGTTCTGTAATTAAACAAACCCCTTTCAGAGCCCAAGGGACACTTTGCATAGAGTTATTGTTAGGATTTCAAAAAAGAACTGAAATCTGAGCTAAGTTTTGACTTATGGTCAGGAATTGACTTGGCAAAGAAGGAGAGGATTCAGAGTAGAGGTGACAGCATGCCCATTGGAGGTTGGAACATCTGGGTAATAAGTGTCTTATGCTAAGAATAGTGAGCATGTATGGAGTGGAATAGAAGGAAACGAGGTTAAGATGCTAAACTGAAGCATGGCAATGCCTTTGTAAGGGATATAGGTTTTATTCTCTGTGAAATTGGGAATCGAAGGTGTTATTTGTTGTTTCTTGTTGGTAACATATGGGTGATTTGATCAAGGATAATATTCAAGTGATAGTGTGGGGAAAAAAGAAAAAAAGACTGGTGTAGACTGTCAGTAATCTAGAAAAAAGAAAAAGAAAAAAAGACTTGTGCAGAACTGTCAGTAATCTAGGCCAGATTGAGAAGGGTTTAAACTATGGAATAGAATAGAAAACAATGAGCTGGAGAGACATTTCTGAAGTATATTTGATAACTGGTGATAGACTGGGAATGGGCATATGGGAGAGTGAATTGTCATCAGTAACTGAGATTTCTAGATTGGAATCAAGTTGAAGAATTCATGAAGGAGAATAAGTTGGAATGGGAAAGAAGAAATTTAACTTTCAATAGATGATGTTTGAGATTTCTGCAAGACAATTAGGGGGAACATGTCTAATAAGTGGTTGGAACCGTGGGTCAGAGTCTTAGAAAAAATTTGAAGCTGAAGTCATAGCTTTGAATTTAGTGATATAAAAGCAGCAGTTGAAACATTAGGATGGATGCATTTCCAAAGGCGATAATGTAGACTAAGTGACAGGAAATGGACCAAACACAGAATCCTGGGTAATGTGTGAATGCACAGATGTGTGCCATACCTGTATGTGTATTAGGAGAGGTAATTGAGGGGAGTAATACGAGATGATCACAAAACTCATTGAAAATAGCAGCAAACTGTAGGACAATAATGTCATCGGAGCCAAGAGAGGTGAATTGGAATTGTTAAGATACATTTGCAGGGAGAGGGTAGAGAAATTGGGTAAATTTACTTGTGCACCTGTTTTCTCTCTGAAACAGGATACAGATAATTAGGTGAAAGAAGAATGAGGGGAAGTATGAAAAAAATGAGGAACCTAGGTTCTCAAACTTAATATGTTCTTGAAGGCTGTTAGAAAACTGAGTCATGTTTTCCCATTAGAAATAATGTAAATTGAATTAATCTGTTCCAGATCCCCAAATGATTCCCTGCTTTAACCTTTCTTATATACAGTACATATTTAATTACTGATTAATCTATAAATAAACACTTTAAAAATAAAAAGGACATTAAATGTAAGTGAAAATTTAACAAAAAAGAAATGAAAAATTTCATAATAATCAGCAACAACAACAAATATTCACAGCATAATTCCCTGAGATGTTAACGTGAGATTTAGTTAACAGTAAAATGACTCATAATCCCGCATTCTCTCCTTTGTCGCCTGAGAGATCAGTGACTGATCATATAGGTATCATCATTGATAGGGCTGTTGGTTTGAGAAGTGAATTGTTTAAGATGGGAAACATTCGAGAACCAGGTTCAACTGTATATGTTTGGGACAGTCACAGCTACTATGTGTAACAGAAGGCGAACCTTACTAGGAATATATGAAAGGAATGGTAATAGATAGTATTGGAAAACATAAATTAGTGTAAGTGCTATTTGGTAGGAATCTTATGATTTTTCCCTATCAACACTAGATCCCAGAGATAGCATTAAAGATCTTGAATGGTTTGCTAACGTAATGGTGGTGATAGAAAGGTATTAGCCTCAGAAGCTACTGTGATGGTTCATTCTATCCTAGTATAGTGTAAAAAAGAGATTTTGAATGGTTTGTTGATCCAAAGGTGGCCCCTGGCAGGTGAATTTTTTGGGTTGATAAGGAAGTGAGGTTGTTGCCGGTACAGTCAACTGGCATCTCAATCTTGGGATTCAGTCTTTATAGGGAAGAAAATGAAGACAGGCAAGACTGATAGTAGGCTTTTTGCCAGTGTTTGCTTTCAAGGACTGTATAGTCTTGAAGGTCTTAAATTTCTTTTAACACAGCTTTGCTAAATGTTATAAACAAAACAAAACATTTGGCCAGCGACAAGTTTCTCATCATACTTTAAAAATCTGAATTTATGATGTTGGCTAACTTTATTTACCCTATTGCTTTTTATATCACAGGATAAAATGGAAAGTTAGTACTTGTCATCAAATGTTCTTGAAGTTCTGCCAGAAACACAAAATTTTATAAAAATTTAACAAATTTCAGGAATTTCTGTATGGTAAAGTGTAAAGAATTCTACATTTGCAGTCAGACACCTTTGGTCTTGCCTACACCAGTTTTTAGTTCTGGGAACTTAGGCAAGTAATGACACTTCTCTAAAGCACAGGTGAAGTAGTAACTTTCACTCCAGGTTGAGAAGGAAAAAAGAAATAGGAATGGGAAGGCACAGAATTTTATCAAACTTTCTCATTCTGTAGACATACAGACAAATCAGAGTATGTGGACATTTTGAATCATATTTAGGAAAATGAGAGGTTATCTTTGTTGTATTTTATCTGGATAATTTTGGTAATAAGTCCCACTCATTAATTAATTTTTTTACTTAATTTACTAATATTTCCTGAGCACCTACTATGTTCTAGGACTAGGTCCTGTACTAGAAATCAGGTATACAATGAGAAGAAACAAAAAGTACCTTAGGTCTAGTATAAGGGACATTCATTAAGTAAAATAATCCCACTAATGAATAACTAAGTACCAGTTGAGATTGTTCACAGAAGAAAAAGAATATGGTTCTGTGAGAGTATTATAGGGTTAGGAACAGTGTCAATAATAAAGTGACACTTGTTTTTGTGTAGATTATGCATTAACTATGTATATTCATCTATCAAGTGAAAGAAACACGAGTGCCTGATGGCTGCTGAAAGGACAAATAAGTTGCCAACTAAAAACTGCATTGGATTTAGTGTCATGCAGGTCATGGGAACCTTGGCAAGAACTGTTTTTGTTGGAATAATTGGGTAGAAACCAGTTTGGAGTGCATTTAGAGGTGAGTGAGAAGTTAGGACTTGGAAATAGCAAACTTAAAAAGTTGGCTGTGATGAGAGATGAAAAAAATTAGCTGAAGATGAGAGGTTTGGGTTGGGTTGAGGGAAGATTTTTTAAGAGGGAAGCTATTTGAGCATGTGAAATGAGAGACAATGGAAATTAAAGACTGCTTAACTGTAGTTATTTAGACAATGGGGGAGGGGTGGGGACGGGGCAGGCTGGAGAGGATCAATGGGGGAGGGGAGAAGAAAACATGTAATACTTTCAACAATAAAGAATTATTTTAAAAAACAAAAAAATAAAAATTCTATTGTTTTTGTGTAGATTATGCATTAAGACACTATCAAATAGAAAACTATTTTGAGAAAAAGCAAGTCACTTCTCTCAGTTTTGTTGCTTGTTTGAAGGGTAGTTTTTGCTTGTGAAAACAGTGATTTAAATGTATTTACACAGATTTTGGTATTTAATAATGAAATATAAAAAGGTTTAATCACAAGTAGATTTCTACACTACCCTCTTTCCTGAAGCACTTACATGTGCTAATTTAAATTTCTAGAGCTGTGGCAGTTAGCTTTACTCATTTTATAAAGCAGTAGAGAATAGATACAAAGAAGAAAGCCTTAATTTGTTATAATTGATTATAAATTTTATTTTTCTCTTTTTTACCTTAATAATCTTCCCTTAATAATTAGTTTTGTATTCAAAGGGAAGGTGGCCCTGTCCTTTCAGAAACAGGCCACAGACCCTTCTGTCCATAATGGTAATAACAGTTTCATGCTTCAAATCAGTGTCATAATAGCCTTGAAAAGAGTAATAGTGCCCAGATGATTGGCAAACTATGTAGCATATCTTGTTTTATAATTATAAAGTCACTGTCAGTAAGATGAAAGGCCTAAATTTTTTTGCATTTTTCATCTTAATCATTAAATATCATCTCGGCTCTATTTTTCTGTGGTTGTTCAGGCCTATAGTATTCTAGTATTAATCAGAATGTGACCCGGAAGGTTCCCTAGGGTCTAATAAATCAGAGAAGGTTATTCTATTGTCTAAAAATTTCTCTGCAGACCTCTCAGTCTCTTGTAAAATATAGGAAAGTTCACATACCACCCGTGCTATAATTGTACTGAGTCTGTTTTTACAGCACTTATACTATTAGTGATTAATTATTTTTGCCTTTTTATTGTAAAATATATTTATTCCTTTATCTCCTTATGTTTCTTATATTCACTTACTTGAGATAGAAAATGTTTTCTCAGTTTCCTGCTGTGGCTATTGTGCAGTAAGTGTCAGTTTTATCAGGGGAACTGGTAGTAGCTAGTCTCTTCTTTATTTTACACCCTCTTTTCTTTGTTATTCTCCCTCTCCCCTCCTCCTCCTTCCCCTCCCCTTCAATCCTCACTGTCTGACTCTTCGTTTACTCTCCCTTTTGCTCTCCATATTCTTTTCTCTTTTTTTTTCTTTTCTCTTGATACAACTTTTTCCTTTTTTGTTCTTTCAGCTTGCCTCCTCTTTTTCTTCTTTTTCCTGGTTTCCAAAGGTAACCCACAAATAGCAGGAAACACCCAGTGCGAGACCTTGGTTCCAGATCTAGCATTTTTTCTGTGTCTTTTGAACATGTCCCTGTGACCTTTCTGAAAACCTTTATTTTCTCAAAGTAAAACAAACACAATACCTGCTCTGCTGCTCTCACAGGGTTCCTTCTTGTATCAGATGAGAGGAGAGGGAGTGGAGGCAGAAGCAGACTTCACGTCAGAGACCAGGGTTTAGAGCCCTTGTTTTACTACTAACATTAATCTGCATATAATTACTTCATTTTGTTTATTGTTTTTTATTCCTATTCTTACATACTTTTTAAAGCTTTATTTCTCCCTTTATCCTATTCCTTGTTACCTTTTCCCTTTCCCACCCATTCTTTTTTACTCAACCTCTTTTTTTTAAATATTTTTTTATTGATTTCAGAGAGGAAGGGAGAGAGGGAGAGAGAGAGAACCATCAATGAGGGGGGAGAGAATCATTGATCGGCTGCCTCCTGCATGCCCCCTACTGGGGACCGAGCCTGCAACCCGGGCATGTGCCCCAGAGGTAACCCTTCAATCCACAGGCCAATTCTCTATCCACTGAGCCAAACCAGTCAGGGCTCAACCTATCACTTTTATATCTCCTTTAATTTCTCATGTTCATTTTTGTAATCAGTTATAACTTCCTCCTCTGTCAGCCAATACAAAAATACTTTGAACGTTGTGTTTGTTTTTTTTTCAAACCACTACAATTGTTTCAAATGTGTCCCAGAAAGGAAAATGTTTACCATTAGAATATATTTCTCCTATAGATTTTTTTAAATTAAAACTTGATTACCTTTTTGCAAGTTGGGCTAATTCAAGATGTTTTAAGTAACATGACTTTTGTTTTACTTAAATTTATTTTTTAGGGAGGTTTCACATAAATGGAATCCTAAACAAATAGGAGAACACCTTCTGCTGAAATCGTAAGTGAAATTTATATTGAAAATTTATATTAATTTTTATAGCATTATAACTGAAAATTTTATTAAATAACTGTACTGAAGGAAATTAGAGCAATGAAATATTTGAGGGACTAGAATTTCAAAGGACAAGTTACAGGGTTTAGGAATAAAAATCCTGAACTATTATTATCTTTAAAATAAATCTTTCTAATTTGAAAGGGTGAAATCACAACCTAATTTTTCTTTGTGTTCTTAGGAAGTTAGCAGAGGTCCTCAACTTTTTAAACAAAAGTTGCCAAGAAAATTATTATTATTTTATTATTAATTAGAGATAACAAATTTATTTGTATGGTGATGAGCAAACTAAAAAATGTAGTCCTGAAGGCACTTAGTGATTTTACAACATTGACCATTTTCGTAGATTAGAATTTTACTCTTCACTTTTTAATTTTTTTTGAAGATTGTGAATTGGAAACCCCCCTCCAGCTTGCTGGCTCCCTTGGTGGGGCATTCTAGCTCATTATTACTTAGTGATGTTCCATTCACCTTGAAAACCTACTACTTGCCAGGACCTGGCCCGTAGGGTTAGGTAAGTCCCACCTTGATATTATTTTAATAACTATATTTTGCAGGCTTGCAAAGTTGTAATATTACTCTGCCTAATATTAGTGGTAGGAAACAACTTTGCAAAGCTGTACAATATTGTTTTTTAATAATAAAAGGGGACTTCACTTACCATTGAAGACTGGCTTAACTCTGCTGGGTGGGAAATCTGGGAATGGATAATAATAATATAGGATAATAGCAGAACTTGTTCAGATATCACTGAGAAGGCAAGCAATAGAATGGATCCCACACCCTATATTTTACGTGTCAGAGTTACAGGCTTCATTACCTATGTGCAGGTAGAGGTCCAAACAATGACTCAAACGAGCCTCCATTTCATACTGCTTTAAAATAAGATCTATGTTCTTTGCAGGCTGTCCCTGTGTTATTATTAATACTTAATGTTTCATTTCTAATTGTTGAATAAAGATTTTCTGTTACAGGTCTCTGAAGTATCTTTAGGCTATAGGTATTAATAGTTGAAAACCTTACAAATATAACTCAGGCTTGAATATAAATTATGTTGATACATTAAAGTAGATATTAAAAGATCTTATCTAATGAAGAGGGAATATGCTAATTGACTGCCCTGCCCTCAAAAATGGAGCGCCCACAGCCACAACATGGCGGCACCCAGTCCCCCTCAGCCCCGCTGCACGCCTGCCTCCAGAGTCCCCCAGTCCCTTCAGCCCCCTGGCCGCCCACGGCCGGCTCGAGAGGCAGGCAAACCTTGGATGGCGGCTGCCCAGCCGCCCAGGGCTGGCCAAGGCTCAGGTAACCAGGACTGGCCGAGGCTTGTGCTTCTGGCAGTGTCAGCAGCAGAGGTGTGATGGGGCTTTGCCTTCCCCTGATTGCCGGGTCACCTCTTGCCCCTGAGGGCTCCCGGACTGTGAGAGGGGGCAGGCTGGGCTGAGGGACCCACCTCCAGTGCATGAATTTTCATGCACCAGGCCTCTAGTTTAGTATAAGTATCTTGTTTCAATAAGCTGATGTTTGTTTTAATTTCTACAGCCTAACTTATATAGTGGCAATGCCTTTTTATTCAGCAAGTCTGATTGAAACAGTGCAGGTAAGCTATTTTTTATGGTCATTTTTTACTTAATAATGTTTTTGGAATATTAAATGTATTATTTATGCCTGGTTGTATAATAGAGAAATTTAAAACAGTATCCTTTTAAAATTTTATTTTGCAAATACACTTACTAGCACTTTGCTGGTAAGTATATTTCCTTTGCAAACCTACTTCTCACTTTTAGTTTTAATTTATTTTATCCCTTCCGTAAACAGCTGTATACTCTTTATCCAGATATCTCAGAATCCAGCCTATGACTTGCTTTGAATACAAAAAATCCAAAGAGTTGTGTTTTTTTTTTCAGCTTTCTAAGACACAACTCAGAATGGTTATGGCTTGTCATAGGTCACTAAATTAAGCATGAAACATGATAATCATCCTAACAGTGAGAAGGTAGTCTGCATAGTAGTTTACTAACAGCATTCTTATTAAATATGCTTTTTAAGGAACATTTGATGCTGTGGTGTGGTAAGTGCTACAAAAGCTAAAGCAGTCTTCTGCTAGTGTTTTAAATTGTTTTATTATTTCTAACCACAGGGTGGCGCTCAAGTACATCAAATTCATAGATTTTTTTTCACCATTGGGTTCTTAAACTTAAAACTGTCAGATGAAGATAGTTTAACTTCACCTATACACAAAATCCAATTAATTGTTTATCACCTATCTGCCATCTCCATCATCACATCCTCTAGCATATTATTTGTCTTCAATAAGTATGAATTCCTTCTCTATAAACACCTCAATGGATCAGCCTTTTCTCTTCAAATTACTCTTTTCCATGTAATTGCTTTTCTGGCCCCATCATTGATTATATACTTATTTATTTTTTTTTAGAATTGACTTCAGTTAACAGAAGTTAACATCTTGCTACTCAAATACACTTTTCTCTGCTTTTGCACTTGGCATTGTGTTAAATAAATGATAATACCTTTGTTTGGGACTACAGCTTACAGTTATTACTCTATGAGATATTCTCATAAATAAGGAAAAAAACAGCAAGAAGGTGATTGTTTAAGAAAAAACAAGCAACATGATATTAAGTATATCAGAATCACATGTCTGTTTAGATCTGTGACTTTAAACAAATATCTTAACCTTTCTAAATCTTAACTTTCTCATTCATAAAATGGGAACAGTATTTTAATAACTGGATTCTAAAAATTGAGTTACTTATATAAAGTGCTCAGCTCACTATGTTTGTTTGCTTATTTAACCCAGTATCTACCCCTCTTTTTCCTGCTCCAGGTTCTACCTGCTAATTGCCTCATTTTGATTTCTTTGGTCTGATTTTCTAGAAATCTTTTTATGTCTTCCTAAGTTTCTCCTCTTGCACATCTTCCTCTTCTTTAGGTAACTTCTTTGCCACCTGTTCTACCATACTCCGATACTTAGTCCTTGACCCTGTCTGCTTTTATCCTGTATTCACCATCCTGGAGAACTCACTCACTCTCATGAATCATTTTGACTCTAATCTTTAAAATGTGAATTAAATCATCATCACCTCAAGACTCAGCGCATAAAAACAATATTGTCTTATTCCCCTGAAAATTAGCTTCCTTTTGAGCATCTCCTTTCTTATTAATGTATTATTGTTATCTTCACCCTAGAGACTTAAAACTTTAGTTCTTATTTTTAGAAATGTCTTGATTTTTATATTTCTTTCATCCTTCATAACCAGGCAGTCATTATGCCTTCTTAGTTCTAAATCCAAAACGTAACTGAGATTTGTCTGTTTCTCTCCACTGAGAGGCAACCATTCCCATCCCTTCTTTATCACATACTTGGTTTATTATGTTAGCTTCTTTCTTCCTTTTTTACGTCCAGTGGGTTTTTGCCCTCCTGGGAGATCTTTGAGAACATTCTTCCCTTGAAAAATACACATTCATACATAGATCTCCTGAAGACCTCCTTGGTCCCTTAAATATGAACTTCCTAGTGAGCTGTTGTCTTCATTAACAATCCTTGTTCTAGTCACTGCATTCCACATCAGTGTAAGATTGATGTTCTTCACTTTCAGTTCTTACATCCTTTTGCTGATTAAGGATCCACACTGACTCATACTTCCTAAAATCAGTTTCAGACTTTTCAGCATAGTATTCAATTAAGGTTTTTATTGACTACATTTTACCTTTTCAGTTAATCTTACTTAACTGATCATTTTTTTTAAACATCATTAAATATTTATTGAGTGTCAGCCTATATCAGGCACCATTATAGACCTTGGGGATATAACAGCAAACAAAACAGACAAAAATAGTCTGCCTTCATAGAGTTATATTTTTGTGGGGAAGATAAACATAAACAAAATCAATATAAAGTATACTAGGTGGTGCTTAGTGCTAAAGAGAACAAAACTAAAGCAAGGAAATTAAATAAGATTAATGGGTTGAGAGGAGCAGCTATTGTTTTGTTGTTTTTTAATCAGAAAGGCCTCACTGAGAAGGTAACGTTTGAGTAAAGATCTGAGCATATGAACTACTTAGATATTTGGGAGAAGAACATTCTAAGCAAAGGAAAAGTAAGTGCAAAGGCCCTGAGGTCAGATTGTATTTCATGTGTTTGAAGAGCAAAAAGGGGGGCAGTATAGTTGAAGCTCACTAAGCAAGGGGGAGAACAGGAGGAGATGAGTACTGAGAGATAAGAGGATGATAAATCATAAAGGACATTTTATTTTAGGTCATTGTAATAATTTAGCCTTGACTTTGAGGGGCATGGAAAGTCTTTGGCATATTTGAACCAAAGAGTGATTCTAACATGTCTTCATTAGGATCTCTTTCGCTGCTGTATTAAAAATAGACTAGAGTGGGAAAGGATCAGAGATTGGTAAATGGACTAGGTGAGCTGATTTTAGTCTGTGGTTTTAAATGTATTATATTTACTGAAAACACATTGATATGTTCAGCTTGAAGCTTTTTTTTTTTTTTAAATATATTTTATTGATTTTTTTACAGAGAGGAAGGGAGAGAGATAGAGAGTTAGAAACTTCGATGAGAGAGAATCATCGATCAGCTGCCTCCTGCACATCTCCTACTGGGGATATGCCCGCAACCCAGGTACATGCCCTTGACCGGAATCGAACCTGGGACCTTTCAGTCTGCAGGCCGACGCTCTATCCACTGAGCCAAACCGGTTTCGGCTTGAAGCTTTTTTTAATCATTTAAAATGTAAATGTAAAAGTTTACCCCTTAGACTTAACATTTCTGAACTCTTGATTTCTCCCCAAAATGCTACCCCATCCATATTTCCCAACCCAGTAAGAGCCATTGCTATTCCACTTCCTCTGGCCAACAGCCTTGAGGTTATCCTTGACTTCTCTCCTTCATACCCAAATCCAATGCACCAGTAATTCTTATTGGCTGTAATTTTAGGATAAAAGCACAACTGACGCACTTCCCTTCCATTACTACCTGGTAGTCCATCATCTCTTTTCTGGATTATGTAATAACTTTTTAACTGGTTTCTCAGCCTGCCCTCTTGTTCTCTGCACAATAGCCAGTGTTAACCTAAATTATATCTTGTCCATCTTCTGCTTAAAACCAGCTATTTTTCCATCTGATTTTTCCATCTGACTAAAAGCCAAAGTCTACTCAATGGCATGATATGGCCCCTGACTACTTTATAACTTCATTTTATACTTTCTCTTCTTCAATCATTACTGTAGCCAAATTGGCTTCTTGCTGTTCCTTTTGTGCCTGTCCGTGACTCTGACCTGTATCACAAACTTTGTTATACATATCCTCAAAATTATAGATAGGCAGAAACATTGCAGATGATAATGACATTTATTCAGTGCCTTCCGGCTTTCAGGCCTTTTTTCACTTAATCCTAGCAACTCTATGGATAAAACATAGGTGGTACTAATTCCATTTTTATAGAATGGTAAACTGTTAGGAGAAGTTAAATAACTTGCCAATGGTCATATAACCAGTAAGTAATGGAGGCAGGGTTGAAACCCATTTGTAAGAAGTCTAAGCACTATACTACCTCTTTTGGTGTTATGGAGTTAATGTGTTTCAAAATTATTTCTAAGGAGCTTCTTGAGGCCGGGGGAACCAGGTGTGTCCCCACCCACATCTCCTTCTCTATTTTCCTTGTCCAATAAAAGTAGCTTCCACTTCACTGCTATCTGTTTTATGAAATTTCATTTGAAAAAAGAATTTAACACCTAGGTAACATTTGAAGTCTATAAGCTATTGATGTTTTCCCTTTTTGGTTAGCAAATTAGTATTTAAAAGAAACCTAAAAAGATCCCTTTTGGGGGGGCAAAATAAGCAAATATTAACTTCCACTCATTTCATCATTTTTATTTTAGAGTGAGATAATTCGAGATAATACTGGGATTTTGGAATGTGTTAAAGAAGGCATTGGAAGAGTGATAGGCCTGGGAGTGCCTCATAGCAAACGACTACTTCCTCTTCTCTCCTTGATCTTCCCCACGGTGCTGCATGGGGTTCTTCATTACATCATCAGCTCCATCATTCAGAAGATCGTCCTACTAATTCTAAAGAGAAAGACTTATCATGGCCACCCAGCTGAGAGCACTAGCCCAGTGCAGAGTATGCTGGATGCTTATTTTCCAGAACTTATTGCTAACTTTGCTGCCAGTCTTTGCTCTGATGTTATACTTTACCCCTTGGAAACAGTTTTGCACCGCCTTCACATTCAAGGAACACGCACAATAATTGACAATACAGACCTTGGCTATGAAGTGCTTCCAATTAATACACAGTATGAGGGAATGAGAGACTGTATCAATACCATAAAGCAGGAGGAAGGAATGCTTGGTTTTTACAAAGGGTTTGGTGCTGTTATAATACAGTACACACTGCATGCAGCTGTCCTACAGATTACCAAAATCATTTACTCTACGCTTCTTCAAAACAGCGTTTGAGATATAAGTTCCCGATTAGTCTAAAAGGCACAATCTGGACACTTTGCTATGAAATTGTAGGGTATAAAAGTGATACTGGGGGGGAAATGGAATATAAGTGAAACTGGTAGAGAAAGCCCATGCTCATTATATTGACTTTTTTTTAAGGCCTAGGTCTCTTTGGGATCAAAAGTATTCCAAATTTGAAAACTCAATAAAAATAATACTCATCAATTAAATTCTAGCTAGTGTAGCACGCATACTGAACTAAAATTGGTCTTGAGCAGAAGCAAAAATTTATCAGCAAACACAAAACAAAATTTTACAGAGCTGAATTTATTCCATCTAACTTTAATATTTATTACATGTTAATTTTACCTTCTTGGTTGATATTGGTATGCCATCCTTAATATATAGTATCAAGAGGTCATAGTTTACCTTCAAGCAAATAAATATGTAACCAATGATAATGATGAGAAGGATTAGATTTGGCAATCTGTAATCAGGAGTTGAAGTTTTAAATTGTATTATCTCTATATAACGTTTTAATGGCTGCATATTTATTACATAAAGCCATTTATGTTCACATACAAAACTTGGAATTTCCTTCCTTTCAACAAATTTTCCATCTTTAGATCAGCTTATTGCATAAGATGAAGTCACACACTTTCTGCTTAAATATAAAAATAAAATATTAAAAGCCAAGTTATCCAAAGATTTAAGGCAAACAATATACTTGTCTATATCCAAATACAGCATTTCGGTGCCAGCAACTTAATATTCGTCATATGTTTATAAAGCTTGATTTGCTTACCTAGTTATGTGAATCATCAGGCTGTTTTTAGAGCCACTCTTAACAGAGATAGAAAATAAAATAATCATGGCAACTATTACTGTTTCTAAATTTAGAAATTGTGTACTGAAAGGAATGTCACTTGTCTTTCATTTCTGAATGACCTGTCTTAGTGGAGACGCAATTAAAATTCACCTGGGAATTTGTGCCTCTTGCCTTCTGTATAGCTATCATAAATTAATGTCTTCAGTTTTTATTCCAGGTTTGTTTAAAATTTCATACTCGAAACTAGATATACATAAATGGAAAAGCAGGTCTCTCCATATCGCCTTTTGTTTAAACTTGTTTGGATGAATACTGAAGAAAAAATACAAACTTTAAAGGAAGTTTGTCCTCGCTTTTTATGGAGGAGGTAAAGAGGTAAATTTCAATAAATAAGCAAAAAAATAATCAGTTTAATAAAAAAAAAATTGTATGTTCCTAAATGGATGAAGCTCTTTGTGTAGTAAAATGATATGCATTTGACTGATCCATCATTAAACATTTTGAAGTTTCATTTCCTCCTGTAAGTGGTCACAGTTTTACTATGAGCCATGTAGCACACTGAAGTGCAGTGACTTTGCACTTACATTTTCCAACCAGATTTATAAATAGATTTATTTTAGTTGCTAAATATCAGCGAAGTGGTTACTTTATGTGATTAATAATGTCGGAATCAAAAATGATATCCAGAAAGTGCGAAACAGTATTTAAGTAGCAACTCTCTTTACTATCCTGTGTTGTATGTTTGTGGGTGGTTTTTCCCCCAATTACTAAAACATACAAGTTGTACGTTTTAAATTTCACCAAGAGAGGAAAAATAAAATTAAACACCACTGATCATATGTATTTTATGGTTATTCCTTCAGATTATGGTTTATTTTGTCCAACATATGGCATTTAAATTATATTTATTGCTTTTAAACTACTAAGTAAATTGTTAGATATTTATATGTCGAACTTCCTAAAAATCCTTTTATTTTTATTATAATCAATGAAGATTATTTCAGACAAGAGTTAACTTCTGAAAATTCCAAGTTTCAGAATATTTCTGGAAGAGAATCTGAATGGAATCAAGTATTTACTAGTGGAAGTATTGGGATCTTTCACCTAGCTAAAAATTAGGTATTTCAAGATTGATGGAAGTTAGCATGAAGATTCAGTTAGATAACTTTCATTATGAAATCATTATAAGACTAATAATAGCTTGAACCACACACAAGTAAGGTTAGTCTTGTTTTATGTCTCTTTGGAAAAAGAATACAAATTAACATCAAAACTAAAATTGAAATGTGGCCAAAAAAATTGAAATGTGGCAAGTTAAAATACTAATTTTTTTTAACCCCTCACCCGAGGATATATTTTATTGACTTTAGAGGGAGAGGAAAAAAGAGAGAGATACATGAAGAGAAACATTGATCTGATCAAATCCGCAACTTGGGTGTGTGCCCTGACCCTTTTGGTGTACTGGACAACACTCTAGCCAACTGAACCACTCAGCTAGTGCAAAATACTAATATTTTTTACTCCATTCCAAATTAGTTGAAATATAAAAATCTTTAAAATTTAAGCACTTAAATGCTGGCCAAATATATTTAACTGAATTTAGAGAGGAATAAGTGAAACATTGGATATTCTCTTTCCCTTTTTAAAAGTGATCTATTTCTTTAGTATATAGGTGCCAAAAGCAAATATCCATGCACTGCATTTCTTTAGGTGATAATAGCTCAGAATAATATTTGTAATTCAGTATGATTAATAGTATTATGAATGAGCATCTATTAAAATATTCCATAGGCCCAATGGTCCTTTCACACAATTGATTTTGGCCATGGACATGAAGTGTAATATGCTTCTCTTACATTGTATGATTTCTTAATTTGAGTCATAGCCAGAAAGCAATTGAATTAAAAACTGAAACACATGATAAATATTAATTTACTTTGTTTAGTGAATTTGTTCATTACTTTGTTCATTGATTTGCTAAATCTGTTTATAAATTTCTTTACCGTGAGGTACCCTTTCTAGACCCTTGAAAAATAATTCCTAAATTTACCAAATTTAGTCAAGCCTCTAAACTTTCAGCACTAGATGCTATGAGATAGTTAAAAAGCAGCCAATTTCAAAATGGCTCTGGATTGGGGGATGTGATGTCTTGGTTACTGTTTTCACAAACAAAACTGGAGAGGTAAGGAGTCTCGCTCATGTACCTGACTACTCACAGCTGTCTTTTTAGTACTGGCTTTCTTATAACTGCACAAAATATTCATTTTAGGTAAAATGAAGCTTTTGGGCACAAAAGCTTCAACATTTCTCTGTGTTGATAGATCTGCTCAGAAAATAAAATATTCTGCTTTGATACTGGTCTTTTTCACATGCGATTCTGGAGAATGTTTGCCCTCAGTTTGCTTACTCCCATGTTTTAACATAAAGGACTACTTTTCCAGCTCTTGAAAGGATAGGCAGGTTTGAATTAGTTATTTTTAATAATACATAAGCAAATAAAACCCGCTTAGTAACAATCCACATTGCACTCGAATTTCAGTCATCTTAATGTTGGCATTTCTGCTTTCTCTTCTAAATTGTACATTTTGCTTGCTAATGTAATGTCTTTCTTTTGAGTCATTGAGAATCACTGATATGGTACCAAGTTGTATAGCACAGTAGCAACAATTTGGGATTTGACAATGACTCTTATAATATTACCTCAACTAGAAGAGGTGTTTTATCTGTATGTGTATTTTGGTGTATCTTTTTAAGTTGTTTTTATCTCACCGTTGTTTTAAATCTTTTCAGTAAGTTGTGTAACATGAAAAGATTCGATAAAATGTTGAAATAAAATTAGAATTTTTCTATTACTGAAATGTTGAAATAAAATTAGAATTTTTTTATTACTGATGCTGGAGAACTAACTATACAGGCTGGTGATATAGGGGTTTCAGAATATGTCACCCCAAAATATGCCGGGTTGGCATTTGTTTTAAAGGCACTTGAGAAATAGTGGTGCAAAAAGGACATTGCCCCTCTGAAAGTGGATGATAAAGTTACCCTGCTTGTACCAGGGGGGTAGAAGGCACCCTCATCCTACCAGAGACATGGAATTTAGGCCTGAAAGGGCTGTGTAAATAAACCTTGTTAATTCCTCACCATTTACTTTCCTTAGCCTAAACTCCTCTGCCTTGTCAATTCTTCACAAATGGATGTTTCAGTGTCTAAAAGATAATAAAACTTTCTGCTATGTTCACTTCTTTGCGTCATGTTTTATAGGGCTCCTGTATATACAAGCTTAAATTTTTCTCCTGTTAATTTGTCTTACGTCAATCAAGTTATTAGACTAGCCAAAGAAGGGAAGAAGGAAGATATTTCTGCATCTAGATTGCAAAAGGTTACATTTTTGTAAGAAATGAATATCAAGAAAAAATGTATATGTAAAATTAAACTTTTTTGCCCACCATTTAAAAAGTCCTGTCTTAGTGATGTTTTTATGAATTTGACTCCAAAGGCAAGGGAAAAGAATAAACAAATGTAACTATATCAAACTGAAAAGCTGTACAGCAAATAAAATGACCAACAAAACAAAAAGATGTTATAAGACATTTGCAAATGATATTTCTGGTAAGGGATAACATCCAAAATATATAAAGAACTCATACAAGACCACCACAACAAAAATGATTTAAAAAGTGGACAAAGAATCTGAATAGACATTTTTCTAAGGAAGACATAGTAGGTATATTGGTTAATTGATTTTTTTCAATAGGTGGAGTTACACATATGTTGATATATATGCGATTTGATATGTATGCTATTTTGTATTGACAACAAGCTTCAAAATTTCATGTCAAATTTTCTGAAGGTGTTAACATCATAGATATTTTTACACTTAAAAATGTCAAATTTCGTGCCCCAGAAAAAGCATTTCCGGGAAGTTTTAATTCATTTATTTTGAAGAAAAGTGCTGCTGAAAAGGTTACTGTATACTTCGGGAAGCTTATGGTGAACATGCTCCATCTCAAGATACTCGTGAACACTGGTTTAAACGCTTTAAAAGTGATGATTTCAATGTGAAAGACAATGTTCAGGTCAACCGAAGAAGTTTGAAGACCAACAATTACAAGCATTATTGGATGAAGTTGCGTGTCAAACTCAAAAACAGCTTGCAGAAAAATTAAACATTGCTCAGCAAACAATTTCCAATCGTTTACAAGCAATGGGAAAGATTTTAAAGGAAGGAAAATGGGTGCCACATCAACTGAACAAAAGACAAATGGAAAACCAAAAAGTCATCAGTAAAATGTTGCTTCAAGGGCACAAAAGAAAGTTTTTTTGCATCGAATTGTGACTGGCAGTGAAAAGTGGATTTATTTTGAGAATCCCAAATGCACAAAATTATGGGTTGATGCAGGTCAACTAACAACATCAACTGCAAGGCCAAATTGCTTTGGAAAGAAGACAATGCTCTGCGTTTGGTGGGATCAGGAAGGTGTGGTGTATTATGAGTTTCTAAAACCAGGTGGAACCATTAATATTGATCGCTACCAACAACAAATAATCAATTTGAACCACGCTTTGATTGTAAAATGACCAGAATAGGCCAGAAGACACAGCAAAGTAATTTTGCTTCATGATGATGCACCATCACACACTTCAAAACCAGTTAAAGACAAATTAAAAGATCTTTCCTGGGAAGTATTAAGCCACCCGATTTATTCACCAGATCTTGCCCTTTCAGATTACCACTAGTTCTGATCGATGGCACACGCACTTTCTGAGCAGTACTTCAAAATATATGAATAAGTGGAAAATTGGGTCTGAATAGTTTGCCTCAAAACAAGAAAAGTTCTATTGGGATGGTATCCACAAATTACCAGAAAAGATGGGGGAAATGTGTAGCTAGCAATGGACATTACTTTGAGTAAAGCACTTTTGATGTTTCTCTAGAAATTATTGTGTTTTCTTTGATTACAAAATCCACATTATTAACTGATACACCTAGTGGATGGCCAGCAGGCACATGGAAAGATTTTCAACATGCAAAGATTTTTCACTGATTATCAGGGAAATGCAGATCAAAACCACAGTGAGAAATCACCTCACACCTGTTCGAATGGCTGCTATCAAAAAGACAAAAAAGTGTTGGAGAGAATGAAGAACCTGAACCCTGGTGCACTGTTGGTGGGATTGTACATTGGTACAACCACTATGGAAACAGTATGGAGGATTCCCCTCAAAAAATTAAGAGTAGAATTACCATATGATCCAGCAATTCCTCTTCTGGGTATTTATATGAAAATACTAACTTGAAAAGATAAATGCACCCCTATGTTCATTGCAGCATTATTTATAATAGCCAACATATGGAACAACCTAAGTGTCCATTGGATAAAGAAGATGTGATGTATTATGTACAATGGAATACTACTCAACCAAAAAAAAAAAAAGATTAAAATTGCCATTTGTGGCAACATGGGTGGATCTTGAGGGTAAGTTGGCCAGAAAAGGATAAAAATCGGATGATTGCATGCACATGTGGAATATAAAAAAAGAAATGAATGAATAAACAAAAACAAACTCATAGATACAGACAACAGAATGATGGATATCAGAGGGGAAAAAGTGGGGAAGGGCAAATGGACAAAGAGGGTCAAATATATGGTGGGGTATGTCTAGTATGTAAACTAGACTATTGGTGGTGAACACACATAGTGTATACAGATGTTAAATTATAATGTACATCTGAAACATAATGTTATTAACCAGTTACCTCAATAAAATAAAATTTTTATTATATAACTGTGATGTGGCTCACAAATCAAATAACATTTTCTAAAATACGGTTTCCTTTGCATTATCTTTTATTTACAAAAGATACATATTCTCATATTTGATCCTTACAACAGTCCTCAGCCATTTTCTGAGTAACCCTGTGTAGGGAGGAAATAGATATAAGTGGTGGGCATTGCTTGAAAGTGGTGTAAGGTGGGAAAAACCTATAGCCTCCCATGCAGGACTGATGGTTGAGTCATGCAAGAGACTGCCTAAAGCCAGGGGGAAAAAGCCAGGGAGGGGATTTCTTTGGCAAATTGGGATATTTAAATGTGGTCATGCATACTGGGGAATTTAGAAAGCTACACACATGCCCAGGACAGGACACATGCTCAGAACAAAACTGAGAAAACCCTAAAAGTTCACTATTGGATGACCTATAAACTCAGACAGGAAATGAAGGGTTACGCAGAGTTGTAAACAACCTGGCTAAGTGTTCAAGGGGTGCCCCAACACAGAGCCCATCCACCAAGTTAAAAGCAACTAACTAAATACAAAGCCAGAAAACAAATTTAGGTCTTGTAATCCAGTTCAGTGTCCCACCATAATGGGACCTCTCAAAGTCCAGAATAGATGGTACTGGGGCCCAAGACAGGCTGCCCCAAAGTATCCCACAATGACATATTGATTACTTTGAAATAAAACTACTTGACCAGGAGCTGGTGCCAGAAGGGCACCTTGACCCTCCTTGTCTCCTTGACTGCAGGAAATAAATGCCTGTGAGGGGTGTCTTCCCACACCTGGAAGACACCCTTATGCTAAACAACGTAGAACCCAAAAATCTGTGTAATCAAATCTTATTGCAACTTTTCTAATTTACTGATTTTGAATTTCTCATTAACAAATACCCAAACCTTGTTTATATTCTTTTCTAATGAACATTTAACTTTTTTTTGTTTGGTCAGTCTCTCACAAATGTATTGTTTCTTTGTCTAAATAGTATCAAAAGGTGCCTGGTTTGATCATTTCTTTGAGCCTCATTTTATGGTCTGAGCATCGTATTGCAATTCTCCTGTGGGCAAGCATTATTTTTGTTTTTCTCCTGTTAATTGAGTCTTGTGTCAATTTTATTGTCTTATTATTAGTTCAGTCATAAGAACTAAAGAAGGGTAGAGGGGGAAAATTCTCCCCCTCCTGACAATGTTCTAATAATATCTGCTCTTTAAAAATAAGAACAATGGCTAACACTTATTAAGCACTTAGTACAATGCCACATCATTAAGAATTTAAGTGCATGACTTCATACATTCCCTCCAGCACCCTTATAGAGTAGGTACTGGTAGTATCTCTTTTTACAAATGCAGGAACTAAGGCTAGGAGGTTAAGAACTTTGCCTAAGATCAGACAGTAAATAGCATAGCTAGGATTTAACTCAGGCTTGCTCTATTCTTGCACTTCTAGCTGGTCACCAGGTTAAAGTTTGTCTTGCTTTAGTGACATCCAACAGAAGGGCCAAAGGACATTACTGTTCCAACTAACTGATGAATTGCTTCTCTGCTGGATCTGTACTGGTTTCTGAGAGCTCTTTGGTAGGTCCTTCCACAGTCCTCACCATTCCCCTGGAAACAACCTCCAACCTCTCTCTTTTTCTTTGAGCTTCCATAGCCTCTATTCTTTCTTATGACATGGACTTTCTACCTTGTAGTTATCTGTAGCACTTAAGTTTTCAAAATATACTATACATCGTGTTTTCTCCACATTCCCACTGCACATGCATAGACAAAGACATAATGAATTACACAAACATAATACATTGTGGAATGAATAAAGGAATCTTACAAAACTCTGCACCCAATATTGTCTATATATTTTAAACTTATTCCCTTTAAGCTTATCATTTCAAAACTAAAAGTGACCTTTGGAAATCATATTGACCAAACCTCTAATTTCACAGAATTGTAAACTAAGTCCCGGAGATGTTTGGTGATTTTACTAAGGTCACAGAATAACAGAACTGGTACAGCAACCCAGGTCTTACCACTCCCAGACTGGTTTGTCCTGTATCACCTGCCCCTTACCTTTCATTCACCACTGACTGACTCCCTCCATTCTGTCTAACATATCTTTACAAACATATAAATATATACATGAAACTCTGAGCTCTGTGGCACTTGATAGATCTCACTTTCTAAAAAACAAAATCAACTTGCAAATTTTTTATCTCATTCATCTTTTCTTCACTGGCTCCAATTCTGCTTCTGTCCTCAGAATTTTCGTATGTTCTAAGGCTTACTGTTTTGCCTAGGATATATCATCCACTACTGTTGTTTCAATTGAATTTCCTGTGTTTACCCTCAGTTCCGATTTGTCCTCCAATCTCCAGGCCCACATCTCTAATTACTTTATGCATATTGGCACTTGTGTTCTTCACTGTTGCTTCAAATTCAATATATTGAAAGCTAAATTCATTTTCTTTTACAAGCTGGCTGCCTTCTCAATAATGTTAGCATTTTCCTAATCGTACAACCAATTTGCAATAATCTTCAATTTCTTCTCAGATATCTCATAGTCAATCAGTTGTTACAGCTGATCATTTGTTGGAGCCTAGAAATCATGGCACTGAATTCTGGTTCCATGGCACACTAACAATCTTTCTGAGCCTGTTTCCTCACCTGTGAAATGAGCATAAGGCCTATCTCACTGAAGGTTAAATGAAATCGTGTCTATAAACAACCTACAGTATTGAAAGCTTTTCTCTTTTCAATCTCCTTTCTACCACTGGAGTCACTCAAAGGGCCAATGTTCACGAGCACATTTTATGTGCTAAGTGCTCTGACATAGCTGGAGAGGAGCTATGAATAAAACACTACTACATGCACAGGGATCTCTCAGCCACGCTTTCTCAAGCTACTCTGATTCACACCTATGTTTCCTTCTTTGTTGTCTCATAGAAATAATCACTTTTATCAAATCTCTGGGACAGTATCATGGGCTTCTCATTTAACAATGTTTATTATTGTTTCAACAAGACTGTAATCTCTATCATAATAATAGCTGTTTTAATAATGGCTGAGTATTGGATGTGTGCCAAACACTGTATTAAATACTTTACAAATTTTACAAGCATTTTTTTTCATTTAATCCTTACTGAGAACCCACGAGAGTTATCTTAATTTATTTTAATGTAATTATTACATTATTGTAATATCAAATTATATTATAACATATAATTACATGTTATATTATTATAATATAATTTGATATTACAATTATGTAGGGGAGGCACAAGGAGATTTACACTTATATGTGCAACAGTTTATTCTTATGTTATTATTTATTAATTATTATATTATTTTCCATATAAACAACTGTACACCTACTTTTGCCCACCCCTGTATAATTATTAAGATCATAAATTGTTAAGATAATTTTACAATGTAGGAGAGGCTCTTTTTTATTATTGATTTCAGAGGGGAAGGGAAAGGGAGAGAGAGAAATAATGATGAGAGAGAATCATTGATTGGCTGCCTCCTGCACGCCCCCTACTGGGAGTCAAGCCTGCAACCCTGGCATGTACCCTTGACCAGAATCAAACTTGGGACCCTTCAGTCCAGAGGCCAATGCTCTATCCACTGAGCCAAACCAGCTAGGACAAGGAGAGGCTCTTTTGACAATCAAATTCTCATAGCTAGAAAATGAGTTCACGACTATAATTGCCTGCCTAAATACCAACCCTGAGGCCAAGACCTATCTAGAGATCTATCTGTCTTGAGAAATGGCTCACAAAGCCTATTTCTGGCTATTGTAAAATCATATCCATGTGACCTAACCTGCTGTTGGAGGAAAACTTTCCATGACTCCTTCCAACATGCAGTGCCCAGGGAAAATATGTGTTTGAAATACTGACTTATTTAATTACTGGTTTCGTCACAGGATTCCTTTATTCAACAATGGAAACATAGGGCCAAGTACATTTTATTTCTTTAAAAAGACCTGTGATGTGCTGCAACTAGTGAGCTAATGATTTCTTTGGGCTAGCTGAAGTAGTTCTGAGCCAGGCAGAAAAGATCTATCACTTGAGTCTTGGGGAAAAGATAAACTTGGTATGATCAAGCTTTGGGTAATGAAAGAAGTAGTTTCTCAGTTACAAAGTCTGATGTATTCACTACTGAAAAATCTGCAACATTGACATTCTCAACTTTTAATAAACCAAAGCGATGGTAAGTAGGAAGACTATCTGCTATGTAATTTTGAATGTAGCAATTTCTTGAATTGGATCCTAAAGCTAATTTAGGTTCTTTCCAAGGACAACAAATAGGCTCTGCTCATCATAGCTCTATAAAAATATCTAACTCAAAATAAAACTGAAATGTTTACAGTGACATATATGCACATAGGATAGCAAGAGAGGGCAGTGTTTGATAAGTCTGTTGATCTATGATCTTTATAAAAATGTTCATCTTTAAAAGATAAGGTTAAACAAAAGAAAAGTCAAAGACTGAAAGAAAACATTTGCTAAACATTTATTTGATTAAGCACTTGCATCCAAAATATACAAGAAAACAGATCTGTTAAAACTTAAGAAGATAACCCAATTAAAAAGTGGGCAAAGATCTAAATAGACACTCAAACGTCTTACCCAAAAACATATGTAAGATGGCAAATGAGTATATGAAAAGATGCTGAACATCATATGTTATTAGGGGTTGCAAATTAAAACAACAATGAGATACCATGACATACCTATTAGAATGGTTAAAATCAAAAACAGCGACAACACCAAATGCTGATGGGGATGTGGAGCAACAGGAACTCTCCATTGCTGGTGGGAATGCAAAATGGTACAGCCACTTGGGAAGAAAGTGTGGCACTTTCTGGAAAAACTAAACATAGTCTTACCATACAATCAAGCAGTCATGCTCCTAGGTATTTAATCAATTAAGTTGAAAAATTATGTCCACACAGAAACCTGCACACATATATTTATAGTAGCTTTATTCATAATTGCAAAAACAATTAGAAGCAATGAAGATGTTCTTTAATAAGTAAATAAAAAAATCAAACTGTGGTACCTCCATACAATGGAATATGATTCAGTGATAAAAAGAAATGAACTATTAAGTAACAAAAAGACATGGAAAAGCTTAAATGTTTATTGCTAAGTGAAGAAAATCAGTCTGAAAAGGCTACATATTTTATGACATTCTAGAATAGACAACTATAAGACATTCTAGAAGAGGCAAAACTGGAGACACTGAAAAGATCAGTGGTTGCCAGGGTTCGAGAAGTGGGAAAGAGGGGAGGGACAAATAGTTGGAGCACATGGGACTTTTAGGGCAGTGAAACTATTCTGTATGATACTATAATAGTGGGTACACTACATATGCATTCATTAAGACTTATACACTGATGGCCAGATTATTATGACCGGCCAGATTATTATGGCCACCCCATCAGTACTTCGTTGGGCCACCTTTTGCCTTCAATACTGCGGCGATTCTTCTTGGCATTGACTTCATGAGATGTTGAAAGGTGATGCGAGGAATCTGACACCATGCCTGATGAATAGCACTGTCCAGTTCTGTGAGATTTGATGGTTGTGGAACCAGCTGCCTGATGGCTCTTTTGACTTCGTCCCACAAATGCTCAATTGGATTGAGATCTGGTGATTGTGGGGGCCGCCTAAGCAAGGTAAAGTCTCCCTCATGTTCTTGAAACCACTCCCTGCACAATGCGAGCACCGTAGCATGGCGCATTGTCTTGTTGGAAGAAGCCACCTCCATTGGCATAAGCCATCAACATGATAGGATGGAACTTGATCAGCAACAATACTTAGGTATGTTTTCCTATTCAGAAGTTGTTCCACACGAATTCAAGGGCCCAGATCATGCCAGGAAAACATGCCCCAAACCATAACACTACCCCCACCAGCTTGAAGGGTTGTACTCATGCATGTGGGGTGCATGCTTTCATGCTGTTTCCTCCAAATTCTCACTCTGCCATTTACATGATGCAACTGGAAACATGATTCATCAGACCACATGACTTTTTTCCAATGCTCAACTGTCCAATCCTTGTGATCCTGTGCGAATTGGAGACGTTTTATCTTGGTAACTGCAGACAGCAAAGGTGTTCGAACAGGCCTTTGGCTTCCATATTTCTTTCGATGCAGTGTACGGCTGATTTTCCTACAAACGTCAGGTGGTCATAATAATCTGGCCACTCATGTTCAAATATATCCCATGTTCAAAGGCTGTTAAATCGCATTGTTTACCCATATCTTCAGAAAAATATCACTTCTACTATAGTGGTAAACAACCTGCTTCCCTATTTATAATGGTCTGGCCCTCTAGCAACTTCAGCGTGAAATTATAGCTAATTTGCCTACAAATGTCAGGTGGTCATAATAATCTGGCCACTCAGTGTAGACTGTGTAACACACACACACACACACACACACACACACACACACACAAAATGAAGTTAATGTAAAGTATGGACATTAGTTAATAGTAATGCATTAAGATTGGTTCATTAATTGCAACAAATGTACCACACTAATGCAAGTTAATGGGAAAGTGGAAGGAGGTGGGAAAGTATTTGGAAACTATACTACCAGCTTAATTTTTTGGTAAATCTAAAACTGTTAAAAGTCTTTAAAAATACATAATTTTTATTTTATCTCTCTCCTATAATGTTAACATCTTCTATAACCATAGTAATATTAACAAGTACAGAAAATAACATTGGAAATAATATTAACTAAACTACAGATTTATTTGAATTTCACCATCTTTTTCTGTTACCGGATATTATCCAGGATCTTTACATTACATTTAGATGCAAAATTCCAGTTTTTTTTTTTTTATTTTAAGAGAACGGATCAGTTATTTTGTAGTTTGTCCCTTAGTTTGGATTTATCTTATATTTTCTCATACTTGAAATGAGGTTATGTGTTTTAGCAAGAAATTGACAAAAATGGTATTGTCTTTCTTTTTTTTCAAGGGATTTCTAATGTTATGTTTTTTTACTGGTGATGTTCATCTTAGTTACTTAATGAAAATGATGTCTGATGAGTTTCTCCTCTGGAAAATTATCTTTTTTTTTTATAGTTAACATTAGTATCTTGAAAAAGATACTTTGAAACTGCAAATTCTATTTACCCTCAAATTTTTACCCACTAATATTAGTATTCATTGATGTATCTTGCTTGCAAAAATTTTTACTGTGATGTGTGCCCAGTGGTAATTTTCTATTTCTATATTTCCTTTTAAATTACTAATTGAAATATTATAAGGATAGCTTTTCTATTTATGTATTTATTTACACAAGAATAAACTCATGTATAGAAAGGCACATTTAATTGTTGAGTCAAAATTTACCAAAAAAATAAGACATTTATGAATATCTATGCAACAAATAACACAGCAATGACCTTTTAAAAACCAAAGTACCCAAGATGCAAAGTAATAGATATAAACTAATGATAGGAAATTTTTTAAAAAATACATTTTATTGATTTTTTACAGAGAGGAAGGGAGAGGGATAGAGAGTTAGAAACATCGATGAGAGAGAAACATTGATCAGCTGCCTCCTACACATCCCCCACTGGGTTGTGCCCGCAACTGAGGTACATGCCCTGGACTGGAATTGAACCCGGGACCCTTGAGTCCGCAGGCCAACGCTCTATTGACTGAGCCAAACTGGTTTGGCTATAGGAAATTTTAACATGCCATTCATAGTATAATATAGGTCAAGTAAAGTAGACAAAAATAGGTAGTAATATTAAAGAGCTAAACAACATAAATGATCATGTAGATTTGATGGGTATATATGAAATGTTATATCCTAATACTAGAGACCAGATCTTCTCAATATACCATTAAATACATACATATATATATATATATATATATATATATATATATATGTAAATCAAATGCTCACAAATGCTGATCATCTATATATATAAAAGCCTGATATGCAAACTGTCCCCTCAGGAGTTCGACTGGGAGACTGGGAGTTTGATCACTTACTATGACATGTGCTGACCACCAGGGAGTGGTACGGAACGAAGGAAGGCCCCAGGTGGCAGCCTGCAGCTGGGGAAGGGTGGCCCTGGCCAGCAACTAGAAGGCCCTGATTGGCCCTGCTCGCCTGCCAGGCCCAGGAAACCTACCCATGCACAAATTTCATGCACTGGGCCTCTAGTATATTATATTAGAAAGTTGACACTTTTTCTACAAAGCAGAAATATGAACAGTACTCTTCAATCACTACCAATAAAACTAGAAATTATTTTTTAAACATTATTAAAGGCACTTTCACCAAAAAATCAATAACATTTTCTACTAAATAGGTCTTGGATAAAAAAGGAAATAAAAATTGAAATAATGATAACAAAACACTACATCTTGTAATCTATGATTACATTTAAAACTCTGATCAGTGGAAATTTCATAGTATAAACAAAAAAGAATTAAAATAAATTAATTAAATATCAAGCTTACAGAAAACAAATTAAGCAAAGAGAAGGAATGAAAGGGAAATAATAATGATAAAATCAGAATTAATGAAGTAGAGAAACAGATTAGAAATAATTTTGAAAGATTAACTAAATTGTCAAACCACAAGATAATTTTATCAATAAGCAAAAAGAAAAGAAAAAACATACAAAATAAAAAATGACAAGAGGTACACAGTGAACCAAAAGAAATTTTAGAAGGTGTAAGAGGCCACTTTGCAGCGTTCTATGCAAATATGTTTGAAAATTTAAATAAATTGAATACTTTACTAATGAAAAAGAGATTAACGAAAGTCTATGGAAAATGCCATTTGAAATGTAAAGCTCAAACAGACTAATTTTAGTAGAAGAAATTGAAAAAGTTGTCAAGGAGCCATCCCACAGAACCATGGGCCAGAAGGCTTCACAGGAGAATTCTAAGAAGTACTCAAACACCAGAGATAGCCCCCATGCTCCATAAATTGTTCCAGGGCACTACAAATGAAGAAAAGCTTCCTAATTATTTTTTTATAACTTCCTAATTTATTTTTGTATAGCAAATATAATTGAACCTGATAGACAATATAAAACAATTACTGGGGAATGATTCACTGGGGAACTTATATGCATATACACATAGCCCATGGACACAGGCAATAGTGTGGTGAAGGCCTGGGCGGGGCAGGTGCAGGGTGGAGGAGGGCCAGTGGGGAAAAAAACACAAAGGGGACACCTGTAATATTTTCAACAATAAAGATAAGTTTTAAAAAAGAAAGAAATAACACACCATGATTGGATGGGATGTATTATATGAATGCAAGGTTGATTCAGTATTAGGGAATTATTAACATAATATACCATATTAATAGATATGAGGAATAAAACGTGAAATTATCTCCATAGGTGTTCAAAAATCCTTTGACAAATGTTAACACCCCTTCCAGACTACGCCCCCCTGCCCAAATCGTCAAGGAAACAAGAATGATCAATGCTCTGCTCTCTTAACATGATTAAATATATAAACCAAGTTAAATTTACCTAACAAATAAATCCTAAAGATATTTCTACTCAGACTAAGAACAAAGCAAAAATGTCCACAATCTTTAACCTATTCTACTTTATACCGTATTAGTAGCCAATGCAATTAGACAAGAGAAATCCATTAGAGACATAAAAAGTGATTTAAAAATGTAAAGCTGCCCTAGCCAGTTTGGCTCAGTGGATAGAGCATCGGCCTGCGGACTCAGGGGTCCCGGGTTCGATTCTGGTCAAGGGCATGTACCTTGGTTGTGGGCACATCCCCAGTGGGGGTTGTGCAGGAGGCAGCTGATTGATGTTTCTCTCTCATCGATGTTTCTAACTCTCTATCCCTCTCCCTTCCTCTCTGTAAAAAATCAATAAAATATATATTTTAAAAAAATAAAAAATGAAAATAAAAATGTAAAGCTACCTACATTTGTACACAATATTTTGTATACCTAGAAAACACTCGCATAGTAACAATAACACTCAAAGAACTCAGTAAGTTATCAATAGACTATTAAGTTAGATTCAAAATTAATATACAGAAGTTAATAATCTTTATATATTCAAATGATAACCAGTTACAGGATATACTGGTAGGAGAAGATCCCTCTTTCAAATGCAATGAAAAAGATTAAATGCATAGCAGCAAAAATTTAAAATATGCAAAAACCCTTAAAGGTCAAAGAAAAACTTCAAACCACTTCTGAAAGATAAAAGGGTATAAATCAGCGGTTCTCAACCTGTGGGTAGTGATCCCTTTTGCGGTGGAACGACCCTTTCACAGGGGTCGCCTAACACCATCCTGCATATCAGATATTTACATTACAATTCACAACAGTAGCAACATTATAGTTACGAAGTAGCAATGAAAATAATTTTATGGTTGGGTCACATGAGGAAATGTATTTAAAAGGCCAGAAGGTTGAGAACCACTGGTATAAATGAAGAAATTGAAAGACATTTCCTGTTCTTGGATAGGATGACTCAAGATCACAAAGATGTTAGTTCATCCTACTGATTTATGAAGCTGGTTCAATGCCAATAAAAATACCCACAAGATTCTATGCAGCTAGACAAGTTAATACTGAAGTTCACATGGAAAAGCAAACATGCAAGCCAGGACAAAACTGACACAAAGGCTCTATTAGGGACACCTCATCTTGCTAGACATTAACATATATTATAAAGCCTCTGAAAGTAAAACAACGTAAGGGCAGAGCACAAATAGATGAAGAAACAAACAGAATCCTATATAATAAAAGGGTAATATGCAAAATGACCCTACTGGCGGAATGACCAGAACAACCGCTAGACCAGTTACTGTGAGGTGCACTGATCACCTCTTGGTCCCTTTCCCCAGCGGGCAGGCTCTGATTGTCTGATGGCGAACGGGGAACCCGGGGTTGTGGGGGATGCAGGTGGTACCAGGCCAAGGCCCCCGCCCCGCCGGTTGCCCCACACACAGAGGGCAACTGGCGGCAGGGGCGGGGCCAGCGAGCGGGTGGGAATGGCAGACCTCTTGGTCCCTTTCCCCAGCTGTTAGGCTCCGATTGCCCGATGGCAAACAGGGAACCAGGGGTGGGTGGCGGTGGGGGGTGGGGCTGGTTGCAGGCAGCTGGGGAAGATGGCCCTGATCACAGGCAGGCCTAGGGACTGTGCCCGCGCACAAATTTTGTGCGCTGGGCCTCCAGTAGAATATAAAGACCAGAAACAGATTCACCTGCATATGGAAATTTTGTATATGATAAAGGAGACATCTCAAATCACTGAGGGGGAAACACTCTTTAAATGTTCTGAGCAACAGATTTGCTGCTTAGAAAATGACAAAACTAAGTACATACCTCAGATGAAACTCAAGAATAAACTCTAAATGTATAAAAATCTAAATTAAAAAAAAGGGAAATTGAATAAGTACTAAAAGAAAACATAGGTTAATAAATTTAAAAACCTGGGAGTAGGAAAGTTTTTATGATTAAAAACCTAGAGATCTTAGAATATGAGGTTAATAAATGTGTCCAAATAAAAGAATTAAAAACCTGCGTAGTAAAGCAAAAACCCATAAACACATTTAGAAGACACCTGACACTGGAAGAAAATATTTGCAACATAACATTAACACCCCTAATAGGTGAAAACCTCTTAAAAAGGGATGGAGTGAAGTCAAAGAGACAAACAAACAAAAACTTGATATAAAAATGGGCAAAAGAAATGACACAAAATGTATTTAAAATATTAAAATGGACATGAAGTATGGGATAAAATTTTCACCCTCACTCATATCCACTTACGTGGAAATTAAAACTACATTGAGATACCATTTCTCACACATGAGGTTAAGGAACATTAAAAGTGTGACAGCATATTTGGTTGGCTATATAATAGGGAAATAGACACTCTCATGAATTTCCAGTGGAAATACATTGGTATAAGTAACCTTTTTGGAGGAGAATTTAGCAATATTAAACAAAAAAATGGATATGCATTTACTATGTGACCCAGCAATCCCACATCTAGTAATTTACTGTAAAGCAATACCTCCCCAAAATGAAAATGTACATTTTCAGGGTTACTTATTTGTTACTGAAAGATATTGAAAAGCACTGCAAGCTTCTACAAAGGAATGATTGAATAAAATATAATAAGAACTCCATCTGAGTTCTATACAGGCAAAAAAGAATGAGAAGGTTCTCAGTGTGGTATGATTTCCAGATATATTGCTAAGTATAAAAAGCTCACTTATAAAAGGAAAAGGGGGTAAGCATGTGGACAAATTCAGAAAAAGAGAAATCACTTGCTATAAAAATGATTTAAGAAAAAAATGATTTGAGATCAAATATTTTAGCTGTTATACGAAGAGTTCAATTCATACCATCTTTCCAGCTATTAAGCCTGCTTTGGGTGTCTGCAGGTACTGAGCCTGCTTCCTCCCGCGGTACCCACATGGGAGCCTTCTTAATACTTTCAGGGCCTCTCAAGGACCTGACTGGAAATGAAGAAACTGAAGATGATCTAGGCTGGATTTCATTAATGGTTGGGGAAGGATATAATCAGCTCAATGTGTCTGTGTTCACAGGTTCCCTGTTTTACAACCCTACCATCTTCCTGGAACTCAAGATTTTAAGTTCCAGGGTCCAGATTATTCTTAAGACTGCCCTTTACTCTTTCACCTTGCCTTGATTTCCTAGACTCTGTCACCCCCTGGCTTTGCCACATCTCTAACACAGACTGGTAAGATGGCTAACATGACCTTGATTTCAAGTGTCTATAACAGTGCGGAAAAATACTTGCATGTATTTACAAAGAGGTAAGTATAGGAAAAATTTTGTAATCATGGAAGTATTTATAATAGTAAATAATTGGAAGCTTTCATTTTTAGAAATTACCTAAATTAAGATTTTTTATGTCCAGACTCTCAAATATAGTGCAGTAAGGGCAAAAAAAGCAAATCAAAGAATAGCATACACCATATATTAGAATTTATAAAGAAAAAAGTAATGAACCCACCAGAAAACACACAAACATAAATATAATATAAACATATGTATAATATATTTTATAAGTACATATTTATGAATATATAATTATCAACATACATATTTAGAATATGTATAAATATACATAAATACATATCTATACTAATAAAAGGGTAATATGCTAATTAGGCCAGGGGACCGGATATCTTCTGACCATATGACTTCCTTCCAGACAAAGCCATGGTGGTGGGAGCTGAGGCAGTGGAGGTTAGGGGCCATGAGGCCGGCAGGGGAGGGCAGTTGGGGCCATCAGGCCAGCAGGGGAGCTGTTAGGTAGCAATCCAGCCAGTGGTCCTGGATTGCAAGAGGGTGCATGCTGGGCTGAGGGACCCCGCCCCCATGCACGAATTTCATGCACCGGGCCTCTAGTATAATATACATATATAATCTATGAATCTAAACTTTTGTATACAAATACATAGAAAATGTATGGAAGAATACACAACAAATTGATAGCAATAATTTTTAGGAAGGGACTAATCAAAGGGAACTACTCTATTTTCTAATTTAATTTTTATGAAGAAAAAGTATTAGTATTCATATATTGCTTGTGTGATTAAACATTAATAATAAAAAGAACAGTTACTCCCCTAAGTTTGTGAACATTTGTTACATAGTATTTGATAGCTAATACCATTAGTTAATGATTTTACAATACCTTTTTGGAGAGTCTGCACTGATCAAGAAAGAAGAGTAAAGTGCAATTATTTATGGCCAATCAGAAAAGAAATAGCACCTTCCAACTGCAATGTCTTCTCACTTTAGTCATCATGGTTTAATCTCATATTCTTCAGAGGCACAGAGGTCAGGGATCATCATTTCCCGTTCACAGATTTGGAATCTGATGGGTCCAAAGAGGCTTGCTGTCTGTCCAATCATACAGCAAGCTGGCTGAACCTGGACTGGACCTCCACTTTTCCTATTTCTACCCTCATGGTCTGGGCCATTAGACTACCACACCTCTGCTTATCATTTCTACTTAACAGTTGGTTGGTGATCAACTAAATAAGGAAGCTGGGAAGCATTCAAGAGTTTGGCTTTAGGCTGTAATACCCAGCATAAGTGTGGGAGTTGTAATGAAAGCTACCAGCAGCTATATTCCTTGTGCCATTATTACTTTATAAGATACTTAGATAAACTGTCATATTATGTAACAGCTCATGACCTAATTGGCAAACCTTCCATCAACTCTTCATGTATCAGCTACTTGATAAAAACTGTATTTAATTCTTTTTCTCCTGTTTATTTAAGATATAATTGATGTACACATAAGTTTAAGCTGTACAGCACAATGATTTGATTTACATATTTTGTGAAACTAGAGGTCCAGTGCACAAAAGTCATGCAGGGGTAGGGTCCCTAGGCCTGACCAGCAACAGGGCCGATCAGGGCCTTCCGGCTGCTGGCTGGGGACTTCCTTCTGGCTGCCAGCTGGGGCCTCCTTCATTCCTCTGTTGCTGGCTGCTTACCAGTGCCTTCCTTCATTTTGTGCCGCCCCCTGGTGGTCAGCGCACACCATAGCAAGTTATTGGTCTCTTGGTCCAACTCCTGCGGGGACAATTTACATATTAGGCTTTTGTATATATAGATGATTGCCACAATAAATATAGTGAACATCATCATCTCAGGGTTTTTTTCTTGTAATAAAAACTTTTAGGACCTACTGTCTTAACAACTTTCAAATGTACCATACAGCAGTGTTACCTATAGTCATCATGTTGTATATCATATCCCTAATACTTATTTGTCTGAACTAGAAGGTTTACTTTTTGATCAACTCCACCCAATTCCTCCTCCCACCACATCCTGCCTTTGGTAACTACAGATCTGTTATCTTACTATGAGTTGATTTTTTTGTTCTTTTGTTTGTTAGCTCATACATAGAAGTGAGATTATACGGTGTTTAATTTTATTGTGTGTTAATAAAAGCACTTAGGAATGAGATGGGATTCTTATAAGACTTTCTGAGTGTGGAGATTATCTGAAGACTGCATATAAACTAACAACCAAGATGGCCTGACTTTCATATTCAAGAATGCATCTGTTCTGCTGGAGGGTATTTGATTACCTGGCGTCACTGTTGATTTATGAGTCACTAAAAATATTTCTGCATGACCTTACTTTGTCTTGTCTTTATATCTTTGGAAATAATGAAAGCATGAGATTTATGATATTAAAGCATTTGCCATCATTTTGTGAATGGGAAAATATTTGGGAGAACAAAATAATTTTCTTGAACTTAGAAAATATTAAAATGGTCATCTTAAAACAAACATCCTTACATCAATTTACACATGGGTTCCCATTTTTTTCTTTTAGTGTGGGAACCACCTAAAATTAGCGAGCCTGACTAAGGAGGTAGCATTGTCCCTAGTCGAAGTATGATAATTGGTTAAAGTTCCTAAATCTCAGTCTCTTTATTATGAACTGGGATTATTAACCCTATGTTCCTTATAGTATTTTAAAGAGAATTAAATAAATTAATACCTGTAAATTATATAGCATAGTGTCTATGAAATAACTTTTAACAAATGCAAAAAAACTGTTCTTATTTTTAATAATAGTTTCGTAGATAACAATCAGGCAATGGGACCACGTTTCTCCTGCTTGCTATAAACTTCTGGAGAAGAAACCTGGAAATATGACAGTAAGTGAGAAGAAATAGGGGTTAGAAGAGTAGAAGATAAAAATAGTTATATTTATTAATTTTTAATCACACTAGGAATAGATCATATCAAACTTTAGGAGCAAATTATGTATTATGAAGTACATATCAAGCATTTGAAATATTCTTTTAGTCCACTATGTCTGTTTTCCAAAAATATTCACCTGGCAGCTAAACTATATACTTTTGATAGTCAGTTATTTTATTTTTTCATTTCAGTTGTAAAGTACACAGCCAACTTTTCCAGAGTGGCCCGTTGAAACAGATTTCCCATTCTTTAGTAGGTTTGTACTCCTGTTAGAATGTCTGGGCTTTCCATTCATTTAGATCCAGATAAAATGGATCATCCTTCAAGCAAAGGCAGCTTATTTTCCTTGGGCTTCCCCAGATAAAATTTTACAACTATTCCTGTTACACTCTATTCTAAACTTTTATTTGCATACTTTCTTTCTTCCACTAGATGGCAACCACATCAGAAACACAAAGTTTAAAATGTTTTTATTTCATCTTTTGCAGAGAGGGAGGTACATAAATATTAACTGAGTGATGAAAGGAACCAATTTGATCCTTTACAGTGGAGTGAAATACATAGGAACGAAACATGCAGGATTCTGGGGTCTATGTCTATGTATTAACATAAATACAGGATTAAATATCTGGCACTTAGAAAGGACAGAGATCTTCGTCTCTGGCCAGGCCTTACAATGTGGTTACTTACAATATATGATGAAGAGTGCTGCGACTATTGACAATTCCTCCTGCTAGGAGCCCCAGCAACTACTTTCAGCAATTGCTCTTGGCAGTGGCTTCTGGCACAGGCTCTCAACAGCTGCTCCCACCTGCCAGGGCTCTGCTCTGAAGTGGCTCCCTCCGGCAGGGAGCCCCATTGCCAGAACTCTAGGGCAGCAGCAGGCCAGCCTCTCTCGAAGGGCACTTGCCTCCCTCATTCTTCCCTTGGTGCCTGGTCTCTGAGCACAATTTCTATGGGCTGCTCACAGCAGCATCCATACATAGTCCTTGTTACAGTTACAGAATGAAACTGTTCTCTCTGAGGGATGAGTTCAAAGGCATGAAGGTAAAACCCTAAGTTATAGAACACCGTCCTATCTTCTCTGTGATTTGCTATGGTCTACTCAAATGCTTCCTCAGGTTTGGGGTCCCCTCTTTGGAGTTGTAACTACTTGAAAAAATGATGCTAACCCTCAGTGACTGGCGGAACACAAAATTATCTTGTCCTATTTTATCTTATCTTTTCTCACAGCATACATCTCCCCTTCTGGTAAAAGCACTCTGATGTTCATTGGGGGATGCTTCCCTTATCTGGAAGAGTACATGACATACACCAACCCGTTTGTTTAAGGAGTGATACTATGTTCTGTGTTGCACAGATTCTAAGCTGAACCAAGCAACAGAATTCCAGGAGTTTTATCAATATACTAGAGGCCCCATGCACGAAATTCATGCAGGGGGTTCGGCCCTCTCAGCCCTGATGGCTTGCTTTGGCCCTCACAGCCCCAGCTTCATCCAGAAGGTCATCCGGAAGGTCATCTGGCTGTCCAGTCAAATTAGCATATTATGCTTTTATTCTTATAGATGTATCTATGTATTTAAAAAGACAAACTTTTTCTGATGGCCTTGTTAAAGATAAAGATCATGTAATATTTAGCTATGGGTGGCAAATATGGAGAGATGGCCTGCCCATGAGAGTGTGTGTGTGTGTCTGTGTATGTGTGTGTGTGAGAGAGTGAGAGAGAAAGGAGAGAGAGAGAGAGAGAGAGAGAGAGAGAGAGAGAGAGAGAGAGAAAGAGAGATTGAGAAAGAAAGTTCCTGAGAATAATATTTGAACGTCTGGACTTAACCTGCCTGACTATTCTAGCCATGGGCTTCTCTATTACGTGAGTCAATAAATTACTTTATTTTTGCATAAGCTAGTTTGAACATAAGCTAGTTTGAATTATGTCTCTGAAACTTGTGACCAAACTGGCTCAACTAATTTATCAGGGAATTAAGGGACTGATGGAAGCTCCAGGTCCACTTGCCCATCTTTTCCTACATAACAACCATATAACCAGGAAAACAAAATTCCCAGGACAGTTTATTTGTTTTAAGATACATTTTTATTGATTTCAGAAGGGAAGGATGAGGGAGAGATAGAACCATCAATGATGAGACAGAATCATTGATCGACTGCCTCCTGCATGCCCCCTACTGGGGAATTGAGCCTGCAAACCCAGCATGTGCCCTGATGGGGAATCCTCCTGGTTCATAGGTCAACGCTCAACCACTGAGCCACACCACCTGGGCCCCAGGACAGTTTTATTTCAAATGTTTCCTCCTATTTTTCCTATCAATATATTTTAATTTTAATATTTTACACTTCATTTTTCCCCCAAAATGAATGGTATTATGCCAATAGGGCATAAGGGCACCAATGTAAACCAAGTTTCCCCATAGCTGTCTTGGGCCTTTCAATATTATTTTACAAATCTTAAATTTAAAAGGCACTTAATGATAGCTTCTTTCCACATAGATTATTAAGAAAATTAATTAGTGTTTGTAAAAATAAAAAGGCATGTACATGAAAAAATAGTATGTTGGTTTTCATAGTATAGAAAATAAAAGGCTATGCAAATGTGTGTTCTAATACTTTTATTTCTGTGAATAGCTTTGCAGTGATTGTGAGGTGCTTGTGGAGCACCGTGTCTCCCCAGCGCATCACAGGCCTCGGAAACCAACCACATTTAGCCGTTTCTGTTGCGTGTGAAATGCTCTTTGTTGGATGCTTGATCTGGACATGGTCCTTGGGAAAGTTCTAGCTAAGAGCACTTTACTGAAATCAGATGGTTCCCACATGGAAGGAAAAATGGGAGATGCACCTCCACATAATTCAACAACCCCCACCCCCTCAAAAAAAAGTAGAAGAAAATTTCCAGAGAAATGAGGCATTTATAGGTATAATAGTCAATTGATTTCTGTTTCGTTTTATGTGTGCAGATGTAGTTAATGCTTATGTGAATCAGCTGGAATTCCGTAATTCCATTTTCTGGAATGTCAGGGTTCAGAAAAGACCCAGCCGTCATTTACTTAATCATATATGATTTGGGGTGCCTCCCATCTTCCCTGGAACTCTTCCTAGATCCAATCATCACTCTTAGAAGAAAGACCATGGGAAGGACAACAAGAACTTAGAGACCATCCACTTCATCCTCTCATTTTTCAGAGATGCACAGATGTTCATTGGCTGCTACAACCCATTGCCCTATTCTCCATCACTGTCCTAAATTCTGTTGCACTGGGGATACTAGACATGATTTGGACATATGTTGATGAGCTTTTTATTTTAATAATCGTATGTTTAACTTGTATATTTAAAAACTGTAACTAAATCAAACTTGTGATTTCACAAGTATTAGTACTTAGAGCTAGGATACGTAGAAAACAGTAAAGAGAGTTGTTTTAAGGTAATAAATAAAAAGAAAACATTACATATAGCAGGTATGTGGTATGACCCAAAATTATGAATGTGATCAAAAAATGCCTAAAATCTGAAAAGTGATTCTTGCTATGACATATGGTGTGATAAAATATGTATGTATATTTCTATATTATGTGATAGAAAAAAAATCTTACAAAGATGTAAACATAAAATAATTGTTATATTTTTAATAATTGATTCTATTGAAAATAAAGTATATGAAAATATAAAACAGAAAATATGTATCAATTAAAGGGTTTTTTTAAATGTTCTAATATTGAAGCTCAATTTTTCAAGAATTTCATTTATGCCGAAACCGGTTTGGCTCAGTGGATAGAGCGTCGGCTTGCGGACTGAAAGGTCCCAGGTTCGATTCCGGTCAAGGGCATGTACCTGGGTTGCGGGCACATCCCCAGTAGGAGATGTGCAGGAGGCGGCTGATCGATGTTTCTCTCTCATCGATGTTTCTAACTCTCTATCTCTCTCCCTTCCTCTCTGTAAAAAATCAATAAAAATATATTAAAAAAAAAAAAGAATTTCATTTTCGTAAACATTGTTAGTATTCTATTTACATCCATTTATTGCCAAGAATAATTAAGTTATTTAGATAATTGAGGTAAATCAAACTTATTAGTTTGGAGTGTTTTTTCCTACTATTAATTTATTTGTATGCTTAGTAATTATTGAGGGATCCCCATATGTTTAGCACTAATCTCAACACTGGAAATACAGCAATGAGGAAAAAGTGTTTTTTTGGAATTTACATTAAAGTGAATGAAAAAGTCAATAAAATATTGTTAAATAATATGTTAAAAAGTGACAAGTACTGTTGTGGAATGTAAAGCAAGGCAAAGTGATAGAGGCTGACCAGAGGGGATGTTCTTTCTAAAAAGATATATGAACAGAGGCCAGAATGAAGTAAGAGAGTGAGTCTTATGAATATCTTGGGGAAAAGCATTCTGGGCAGAAGAAAGAACAAATGCCAACCACTCTTCTCTGTCTCTTAAACAGAGTCCATTATATACTGTTTCTTTTTAAAAAGTATATTTTAAAGTTATTTTTATAGCTGAAAGTATTGTAGATGACCCCCTTTTATCCCCATTGACCCCTCCACCCTGCTCCTGCCCCCTCACCAACATGCCCTTCCAAACAGGTATGTAGCACTCATGAGCACTATCTAGTTCAAGAGTCTTTTCATGTACATTGTTGTATCTAATATGTACAGCAACCTTGTAATATGGGGGGAAAAACTTTTTATTATTCCTACTTTATAGGAGAAAATTAATTGTTAGGAAAGTTAACTGATTTGCCTAAAACCATTCAGATAATCAATAAATTCTAGTCTCAGATCTAGGTTTGGTGTAGAAAGTCTGAAACCTCTTTAAGGTAAAAGGAAGGAAGGAAAGAAGGAAGGAAGGAAAGAAGGAAGGGAGGAAGGAAGAAAGGAAGGAAGGAAGGAAGGAAGGAAGGAAGGAAGGAAGAATTTTACATATAAAAGTATTGGGAACATGAGGCCTAAATGAAACTAACTTCCCTCTACTTTTGAGTCTGAGTAGTAAAGGACTGTACAGGCTATGTTTTTCTGTCCAAAAGACAACTCTAATAAGAACCTCAGCCATAGGTAGTTGTTTTTGAAACATAAGTAATTATTTAAATAAAATATAATATATTTTGGGATGTATATATAAAAAGATAAAATAAAAACAACACAGAGGATGGGGGAGTTTATGCAAGTATTTATTAGTATAAGTTTATTAGCATTGTAATATCAAGTCTAAGTAAACTGTGATAAAGCTATAACAGATATTGCAACCCATAGAGCAATTACTATTATTATTTTCCTCAGCCAATGATATGTTTTTATTTATTTTAGAGAGAGAAGAAGGGGGGAGAGAGAGATAAACATTGAAGTGAGAGAGAAACCTCCATTTGTTGCCTTGGGCATGTGCCCCCACTGGGAATTGAACCTGTAAAGTGAAAGTTGTGAAAGTGGTGGAAACAGTGAGAACAGAAAAAAAACTTAAGTAAATTAGGGTGAAGCAAGGTCATGAAGTCCTTGAAACTCAGGTTTAAGAGGTGTATCTTCCTTCTTGAATTATTATTTTTAAATATATTTTTATTGATTTTAGAGAGGAAGGAAAAGGGAAAGAGAGTTAGAAACATCATTAATGAGAGAAATCACTGATTGGCTGCCTCCTGCACACCCCCCACTGGGGATCGAGCCCGCAACCCCGGCATATGCCCTTGACTGGAATCGAACCTGGGACTCCTCAGTCTGCAGGCCGACGCTCTATCCATTGAGCCAAACTGGCTAGGGCCCTTCTTGAATTATTGTGAGATGGTGAAAACTCAAAGGAGCTTTAGAAGGTTAGACTGTTTCTTTTCCATCCATCATCTTGCAGCCTCTTGTATAAATGTGCATGATTCACTTGGCATGACTAGCAATTTATTGTTTCGCCTTCCTGTCCACTTTTACTTTTCCTGATGAGGATTTGCCAACACGATGAAACACAGAATGAAACCATGATGTCAGATGCCTGGAAAGGCATGTGTAGGAGCAAGCGTGAGGTGCACAAAGGAAGCCTGATGCTGCATTTCAGGCTCTTTGATCCTGTGGATGCTCCAAAATGGGAGGGGCTTATTTGGAGCCCGAATGGAAATCCTACTCAGTAATTGCAGGAAATAAGCTAGACAGCTTTGTTGTCACGTCTCACATGGTTTAAAAATGCCAGTGGCTTCTTTTGTCAAATAGTGAATTTTTCATTATCCAAAATGCAGACAGCCTCAGAAATAATACAAGTGATGGCTCATGGGTTTGTCCTTTCCACAAGCCCACAGCTAACCCTCGGGTCTCAATCTCCTTCCCATCCTCCATCTCCCAGGTTTACTTTCTCACAAGCCAGCAGGTCCACCATTTGGTCAATTTCATTATTTTGGTCAGTCTCAATGTGCATGTTGATAACATGCTATGTAGTGTGGGCTCAAGATTCCTGATGTGTTCAAATTTAAGGGACGTTCTCGCTATTCCATAACCTGCTTCCCAGTATTACTGCTCAGATTTTGCTATTGCCTAGAACTGCTCCAATTTGAAATCTTGTTTTGGAAATTTTCTTTTTCACTTAAGGAAGCAATAATTTATCATATAGAAACTAAAAAACAAAACAAAACAAACTACTCACAACCCTGTCATTTAAAACCATGCCAGGCTTCATTGGTGCCTCTTCCAATGTGATTAGAGGAGCTGGCAGCGAGAATGAGTTTCCTCCTGTTGGCTTCTTCCAACTCCTCTAAGGATTGAAGTTTGGCTGTGTCTACCTCCGCTAAATCATTTCCATTATCCATTTTTCATCTCCCCAAATTCTTGACAACTCTTTTTCTGCTGTGTCGCCTTCTTTTGGTCCTTACAGGGTGACATTGTTTTATTCTTTTTAGAGGTTTTGAGAAGGGACCAGAGATAAACAAGTGTCTTCAGCCTGCCAGGTTCAGCTCCCTAGCTACAATCAGTACTTTTGCCCTACCCCATTCAACTTGCCTACTGCCTTACCTAACCAGTCTCTTGCTGTCTCCTTCACTCTGTTTTCCCCACCCCCACCTGCTAATCCCTACTATTAATCTATTTCCAAGTGTTTGCAACTTTTGATACTATACTTAGGAAATCAAGAATCTTAAAAAGCCATATGAAATTTGTCACGCCTTACTTATGGTCTCAGCCACATGATTAAAACCTTTCAACAATCTTCTGAGACTTTCCTCCTGTAACCCCACGCCAGCAATTCTAAGGCTTTCCTATACCTTTCAGTTCACTAAGTGCAGGTCTCTGGATTATTTTTCCTGAATTTGCATCCTGGTTCTAGAATTTACTAACTCAAGTGGCCATGAGCATGTTGCATGATTCTACCTAAAATGCCTCCTATGTAAAACAGGGAGGATAATAATAGTTTTTAATAACATAGTTACAAGAATAATAATATTAACCTTGGGATTATTATAATGATTAAATGTGTTAATAGAATTCATATGTGTGAATATTTAATATGTAGTGTATGTGAGAGTGAGGATTTCTCTTCCTTATATAGCACTTCTGAGCACTTTATTAGCTGAATTTTACTATTATTCGTTAATTTGTCAAGTTTATATCTTCTTCTCAGGTTGTACATCTCATATGGTTTAGAATGGTGTCTTATACTTATTCTGATTGCTCAGAGTAGTGGGCAATGTGTTGTAAATCCTTAGCAAATGATTATGACATAATTAATTCTCTGAGATTCAGAAAGTTTTCCTTGCTTACAGTCAGCTATTTTTCCAGTAATCAAGAAAGTGCTTATTTAAATAACCATGCTTTTAATTTGCCAATAAACATATAAACACAAGAGACATTAACACAAGTTGGAACTTAGCATTATACCTATAGTTAATAGAAATAGGACAATGAGTGCATGCAGAACACTGCTTTTATATGCTCTTATGCTAAAGTGATAACCCATGCTAAGATGCAACCAAAATAACATGTGCTTTAAGAAAGACTTCTTAAGAGGAACCAAGATGGTGGCATAGGTACACACTTGTAGTTGCTGCCTCGCACAACCACATCAAAACCACAACTAAAAGATTAAACAGATATCATTCAGAACCATGGAAAGGCTGGCTGAGTGGAAATTCTACAACTAGAAGAAAAGAGAAAAGCACATTGAAACTGGTAGGAGATGCAGAGGTGTGGAAGTGCAGAGGGACGAAGGCACATGCGGAAATGGGTTGGCAACTGGGTACGCTGTTGTCTTTTCAATCGGGAGGGAGATACAAGCTCCCAGTTGCTCTGAACTCCAGTTTCAGGTGAGACTCTGGGGACCCAGACACATATGGGAAGAAACTGGACTGTCTGGCATCAGGCCAGAATCAGACGGTGGCTTTCTCGCAGAGGTGCTTGTAGCGATCATTGTTCCTGCACGGGCCGTGGGACACAGAGACCCCGGGACCTCTCCGAGGCAGAGCAGACTGGCAGCCATTGCGGTTTGCTAAGCCCTGATGATTCCCTGAGACCCCGCCCCACCCAATTTATAACTCCACCCAAGCTGTGAGCACAGCTTGTATATGAATGGCCTATTCTTTTGCAATCTAAAAACCTAACAAACTGCAGCTTTTTCTCAGGTTGTACATCTCATATGGTTTAGAATGGTCAAAGAGCGCCAAAGCTTCCAAAACAAGGCCTAGACAGCAGCCTGTATTGCTTCACAGCTGTGCCTCATCTGGGCACTTCCAAACCCCAAACAAAGAGGAGGAACCTGCAGATCTCTCTGTAGCTCCTCCTGGGTGTCCTCAGGCAGTGGCTGACTTTGCACCTCCTTGGAGATTCAAGAGCCAGTGTACCCAGTGGTCAGAGTGAGACCATACCAGAGTACAACTCTTCACATCCATAAGCGACACACTCAGGGGGCAGACTCAGTGAGCACCAAAGCCCCACTGAAGCAAGTGCTGCTCCATAAGGGTGTCCCCAGCATAGTAGTTCTCCCATTGTAGACATAGCTGGTCCTCACAGCCAACTGGCCTGGTGGTCAATTCCTCCCAGTGATACCAAAAACAATCAAGACTTAACTACAATAAGACTGTGCACACAGCCCACAAAGGGGTGTGCCAAGAATGTCCACCTCAGGTAATTAGGGAGGCTAAGCCACTGGGCCCTATAGCACACCTACCACCCAAAGCCACTCTCTCAACCCAGGGAAGCAGCCAAAATGCAGAGACAAAGAAACATGTCACAAACGAAAGAAATTGAGGAAAACGAACTACTGGATATAGAGTTCAAAACCATGGTTATAAGGTTACTCAAGAATCTTCTAGAAACCTCTGAGAAATTTACTGAGACCCTCAAGGATATGAAAAAGGACCAATCAGAAATTAAGCATGCACTTACTGAAATAAAGAATAATATACAGAGATCCAACAGCAGACTAGATGATCCCAAGAATCAAGTCAAAGATTCGAAATACGAAGAAGCAAAAAACACCCAACCGGAAAAGCAAAATGAAAAAAGAATCCAAAAATATGAAGATAGTGTAAGGAGCCTCTGGGACAACTTTCAGCGTACCAACATCCAAATTATGGGGGTGCCAGAAGAAGAGAGAGAGCAAGATACTGAAAACGTATTTAAAGAAATAATAACAGAAAACTTCCCCTACCTGGTGAAAGAAATAGACTTACAGGTCCAGGAAGCGCAAAGAACCCCAAACAAAAGGAATCCAAAGAGAACCAAAGACACATCATCATTAAAATGCCAAGAGCAAAAGACAAAGAGAGAATCTTAAAAGCAGCAAGAGAAAAATAGTTACCTACAAGAGAATACCCATACGACTGTCAGCTGATTTCTCAACAGAAACCATGCAAGCCAGAAGGGAGTGGCAAGAAATATTCAAAGTGATGAATAGCAAGAACCTACAACCAAGATTACTCTACCCAGCAAAGCTATCATTTAGAATTAAAGATCAGATAAAGAGCTTAACAGATAAGAAAAAGCTAAAGGAGTTCTTCACCTCCAAACCAGTATTATATGAAATGCTGAAGAGTATTCTTTAAGAAGGGGAAGAAGAAGAAAAAGGTAAAGATAAAAACTATGAACAACAAAGTGACAACAAATACATATCTATCAAGTGAATCTAAAAAATCAAGTAAATAAAAAATCTGATGAACAGAATAAACTGGTGAATATAATAGAATCAGGGGCATAGAAAGGGAAGGGACTGACAATTCTCGGGGGGAGGGGGTGTGGGGGGTGTGGGAAGAGACTGGACAAAAATCTTACACCTATGGATGAGGTCAGTTGGAGGGTAAGGGCATGGAGTGGGGTGGGAACTGGGTGGAAGGAAGCTATGCAGGGGGGGAAGGGGGAGAAGAACTGTAATAATCTGAACAATAAAGATTTATTAATAAAACAAAGAAAGACTTCCTTTATTAAATGCAGCCATGCTTACAAAATGTTGATGCATTTTAAAAAGTGATGGTGATCAATACTTACATTAAAGTTAGTATGCACAATTATAACAATAAAAATAAATATCTTAACAACTTTACTTCCCCCTTGCACATGCAGCTCTGTGTAAAATTGGAGTCTGCAAAGTGTCTTCCCCATCTGTACTTCTCCTTTTTGCTTCATAATGGTAATAGTATTCTTTCCACTTAGGCTCCTAGGCCCCATCTACCTCCTGTGTCATATCCTGTTATTAAAAGATGGAAAGTAGTTGATGCAGATTGGACATGCTCTTCTCAATGCCTCCAGCTTCTTATAATACTCTACTTCCTTATTTTAAGTTTCGAAGAGTCCTCTTTCTAAAATTTCCCTTCATTTCATTGTCAAACAGGAAATGATAGCAATACGAGCCATTTACATGTGATGAGTCTTGACAATTTACATGTTAATATGAAAACATTTCTGTCAACATGTTCCTCCAGACGGGAGTTGCTTGTTAATTTTTTTTTTCTCAAGTGGTGATATTGTTATTTCTATTTTAGGAATTAGGCTTGCTTCCAGCAAGTAAAGAAATTTGTGATTTATGTTGTTCAGGGATATTCTGAAGTCATAGTGAAGCATGTAGCTCATTCAGGCAGAAAACAGATCTATTAAAATAAAATTCTAAGTGTGTGGGACGGGGGTGGGGGGCGGGAGGTTGGCAGTTAATGGGGGGGATGAGGACACATTTGTAATGCCTTAACTAATAATAATAAAAAATAAAAATAAAAATAAAAATAAATAAAATTCTATAAGTAGCCTGCTCATTTGATTTGGTCTTCTCTGGACACCCAAATATTGACCCTAATGGTCAAGGGTAGTACAGACGCTTCAGTTACTGAAAAGAAATTATTTACCTGAGACTATGAAAATAGGAAAACAAATATTTATTAACTATCTGGAGTACCCAACAAAAGCCTAAAAATGCATAGGGACCTGGCCAGCCTCTTCCTGGTTTATTCTTCCACTGGAGTCTATGAATCTCCTGTGAAGTCACCTACTATACTTTACCAATGGGTCCAATTCCTTGCTTCCTGTGTCAATTTTTTCAAAACTTGTTGCAGATTATTCTCAGTCTCTGTTAAAGTGGTTGTCAAGTATTACTTTAATCTAATTTCTTTACTAGTTTTTTGGGATGTCATCCTCTTCCATCCTCTTCCATCATTCCTAAAATCCAGTTTTCCTCTATAGGCATCTTCTGACCAGGATTTAAACATACTGTTCATCTTAAAAGTATAAAACAAAAACTTATTTAGATCCCAATGTCTTCCTTCAGCTAACAGCCTATCTCTCTCCATCCATTTACCTCTTCAGTAACAAACTTCCTACAATTCTTTTTGTTTATTTATTCTTTCTCCCTATAGTTCATTTCAAAACCCATCACAATTTGACTTCAACCCCACCAATTCCCAAAACTGCTTTTGTTATGATCATAAAATTAACTTGGTATTAAAACTAAGTGACTTTTCAATATTGACCTTTGCTACATTTGATTCTGTTAACTTCATGTTCCATCTTTGAAGACATTCTTCTCTTGCTTCTGAAGATACCACTGTCTTCTGGTTTCTAGCTATCATTTTATTTTCTCTTATTCAATTGTTTTTGTGAATTCTCCTCCTTTTCCTCCTCCTCCTTCTCCTTCTCTCCTCCCCCCCCCCCCCCCCCCCCCGCCTCCTCCTCCTCTTTCTCTTCTTCCTCCTCCTTCTGCTAACTTTCTATAAAATGCTGGTGTTCTTAAGGATTCCATCTTAGGCGCTCATCTTTTCTTCCTCTACTTATAGTCAGTAATCTCATCCACACTTATGACTTTCATTTCAACACATAAACTGATGACTAAATTGCTTTATCTCCCTTCCTGTTATTTTCCTGAGCTTCATTCATGAGTAGCTTTATACAATGGCCCACTCAATACTTCTGGATTTCCTGCAAGCACAGGAAACTCAACATAGAGAAAAGCCAAGATCCTTGTTATCTTATAAAAAATGACTTCTCCCCCCAGTGCCTTATGACACTAAAACAAATGTAATATATTCAGAGACTCTTAACCATAATCTGTATACTTCTATCTTCCCCACTTCTCATGGTCAGACAGTCACCATTTCTCATTACACTAGATCAGTGGTCAGCAAACTCATTAGTCAACAGAGCCAAATAGCAACAGTACAACGATTGAAATTTCTTTTGAGAGGCAATTTTTTTTTCTTCTTTAATTTCTTCATGTTAAGGTATTACAAATGTGTCCTCATCCCCCCATTAACAAGAGCCAAATTTTTTAAACTTAAACTATATAGGTAGGTACATTGTTATTAACTTAATTAGGGTACTCCTAAGCTGGCCTTTGCTAAAAACGTCCTCAATCTGATTGAGGTACGTTCACTGAGGTCAACCCCTTCCAACTCTCCTGTCCTCAACTCCTGCATGAACAGTGTGCGCCTCCTCCACGCTGCTCCTGTGGCCCGCCTGTGCCGCGTCTCCCGTTGAACGACCGACCGACCGACCGACACCCTCCACTTCTTCTAACGTCACTTCTTCAAAATAGACTCACCCAGGCTGAAAACCGACTTCTGCGCATGGGTCACGAAGTTTCAATCGCACTGTACGTGCGCATCCGCACGTGGTATTTTGCAGAAAAGCCAAAGAGCCGCATGTGGCTCCCGAGCTGCAGTTTGCCGACCACTGCAATAGATATTTTCCAAAGTATAACAACTGATGTCCTCCCTTCTAATGGTCTTACATTCCTCCAGTTCATCCTACATACCTCAGTCAGCATCTTTCCTGGAATAGAAATATGATCATATCTCCTTTTCGCTTCAAATCTTTCAATGGCTTGTCATTGCTCTTGGGAAAAAGTTTAATCTTTTTTTTTATCAGAGTTTTAAAAGCTTTTCAGGAGTCATCCCAGTTTACTTTCATTTTTATTTCTGATCAAATTTGAATCTATGCCCCAATTATATAAAGAATTTTTCCATTCCTTGGACACACCATATGCCACCTAACTTTTGTGCATGCCTTTGCCACGATTATTGCTGGTTGTCGCTTCCCATTTTTTGCCTGGATAGAATTGTATTTTACCTAGAGAGAATTCTATTTTCTGATATTAACTTAAATAGCACTGCCTTCAAGATGTCATCTCTGAATCCCAAGAGAGTTAAATGGCTCTCCTTTATATCACTATTCACCTTGGCATAGAAATTATCACACTATTGCTTTTTAATTTGCCTTTATTTCCTACTATTATGTAAGTTCTGTGAGAGAATGATTATTTCTCATTTATCATTATTTCAGCAGGGCCTATAGAATGAGGTATTAAATAAATATTTCTCAAATAAATATGTAATAAATATGCCTTCTTTTCTGCTAAACTTCCAATATTTTTGAGGGCAGAGACCATTCCCAAATTGTTTTTAAATTTTAAAAAAGTCCTTATATGTTTAAAATGCTTTTTTAATGTATGATCCTTATTCTTTTAAATTTGTTAATGTGTGTTTCACAGCCCAGAATATGTTCTCTCTTGTTGAATTTCCATGAGTATTAGAGAAAAGAATGTATATTATGCTGTTGTTCTATGACATATTCTATAAATGTCAGTTAGATCTAGTTGTTTTCTTAGAGAACTGACTCCTATATGATAATGTAATGTCCCTCCCTCTTGATCACTGACAATTTTCTTTGTCCTGAAGTCTACTTTGTCTGAAATTAATATAGCTATTACAGTTTTCTTTTGATTTTTATTAATGTGGTACTTCTTTTCTCCATAGCTTAATTTTAATCTATCTAAGTCTTTATATAGAAATTGGGTTTTCTTGAATATAATGTGTGATACCCATTCATGGCTGGATATTCAGGGATTTGCAAGGAACATGATTGGAAAATTGGTGACAAGAAAATCTGGGGAAGAGGTAAGTATATAGACTTCTCTGAATGGGCAAAATAAATGTGAAGATATTTATTTCCTGTATAAATGCTCACAGAAAGGTAACCTCAGCAAAGAAGGATATTAATAATCAAGTGGATAGCATAATCCATTCTGTAGATACCAGTCAGCCCCTCTCCCCTGCCACCCCTGTCATCGCCCAATGGGCTGATGCACAAAGTGGTCATATTGCCAAGGATAGAGGTTATGCATGGGTTCACCAATATGGATTTCTATTTACCAAGGTTGACCTGGCTATGACTGACCTACCACCTATGAATACCCAATCTGCTAGCAGCAGAGACTGACACTGCATTCCTGATATGGCACCATTCCCCTGGTGATTAGCCAACTACCTGGTGGCAGGATTAGTATCAGATCATTAGCATCTGGATACAGATTTGCCTTCCCAGCATATAGTGCTTCTGCTAAAACTATCTTTCATGGTTTTTCAGAATGTCCTATCCACCATCACAGTACTGCACAAAGCATTATTTCTTGTCAAGGAACTCACTTCACAGAAAAAGAAGTATGGAAATGGGCCCATGTTACAGGTCTTCCCGAATGTGCTGGCACCTTGATCCTGGACTTCCCAACCTCTAAAACTGTGAGAAAATACATTTCTGTTGTTTAAACAGCCCAACCTATGGTTTTTCATTGTGGGAGCCTGAGATGACTAAGGCAGTTACTAATTTTCATGTATGGTGTATACTAAAAATCAAGTTAATTTTTTTCTGTATGGTAGCCAATTGATCCAGTACAATTATTGGGGGGAAAAACTATATTTCCTCCCCCCACCTCACCCCCGTCACTGAATTGGAGTGGAGTCTTTTTTATAAGTCGGGTCACTGTATATGTGGAGATCTGCTTCAGACCCTTTATTTCCTCTGATGTTATATTTATTTTGAATCTATATGTCATAATTGTTGTGAATTTATAGTAAAATTTGACATCTGTTAGTGTAAGTCCCCATTTTTTTGTTGTTATTTCAGATATTTTTGTATTCTAGGCCCTTTCATTTCCATATTGAATTTAGAATCAGTCTATCAATTTCCACCAAGAAAAATAGCTCCTGGGATTTCTTTTATTAGAATTGCATTGTATAAATAGGTTATTTGGGGTGGGGAGATGACATCTTAATGTTATTCATCTAATTCATGATCATAACAGAGTTCTCCATTTATTTAGGTCTTCTTGAACTTCTCTCAGCAATGTTTTCTAATTTTCTGTATAGAGGTTTTGAATGCTCTCATTCTGAATTGTTTCATAAGTTAAAAATTGATATATAAAATTAAAATTTCTCTTCCTAAATAATGTTTACAAGTGACTCATTGCACTGGGAAAATGATGTGCTACTATGCTGATAGTTACATAAAAATTCAGTTAGTAAATGCATCACAAATTATATTTTGTTCTTATAATTTAAGTTCTGAAGCTATAAGTATCTACATGTAAGACCAATTAATCATGTCAAATTATTATTAAAAATCATTGAGCATATGATTTGAAACAAAGATCCAAAAGAGATAATAACTTTCAAACATCTTTAGTATAATTTTAGGTAAGAAATTATAAGTGATGAACAGATGTTGGTTTAGTCCTATTTAGATATAAAACAAACACACATATATGTGCAGATGCCAGTGTGCATGCACACACACATACACACACACATACAAGCAGCCATTCTCAGAAATTCAGAAATCATATCTAGCAAAGTTGAAATAGGACTAAATTTACTAACCCAATCTTTAGAATAAATATTTTTCAGCCTCTTATATAGTGCAGGCATACAGTATAATTAGCATAAAGCTCACCTAGGAGATACTAGCCTTAGGACAATGTATTCAAAATAAGGTAACCCTATCACATTAAAACAAAAAATAAGACAAAGTAAAGAACAGCAAATTAATCAGATACCTTTGTGTCATGTTTGATTGTGATTATGAAAAAGTGGATAACTAGACCCGATGTAAAGAACTGTAAAAAAACTAATTTTTGAGTTATCAAAAATTATTATTATAATTATTATATTGCCAGGCACTAGTCTAAACACTTCATATACACGAACTGATTTAACTCTCACAACAATTGTGTCGGGCATTATATGTTATTATCAGTTCCACTTTACTGTGCTAGAAATAGGATTGGAACTAGGAATTAGCTCCATAGACCATGCTCTGAAAAGGGCAAAGTACCCAAAATATGAGACCTCAAGGTTCAGAAGTTAACCATTCTTTTTTGCAACCAGACCTTTGGGGGAATTTTCTGCATATCCCTCAATTTACCCAAATCCTTGCAAAAGGATTTTTTATAGCACTTATGGGCACTTGGTCAAAGCTCTTACGAATTTTGCTTTCAGAACAATCTCCTTAGTGACAAAGAAATTCTATTTGCAGTTCTATTAAGAATGAACATTATCTTTAGGGATAGTGTGTCAGAGTTTGCTGGCTAACTAAAACATCTTCATACAAGAAGGAATTCCATTTAGATAGAAACGTTTTACATTGCTCCTTTGATGGTTACAAGAAGAGGAGGCAAAATTAAACAAAGAAAGTTTATAACTATTTTAAGCTTCTTTCTTCTTTGATGATAAGCAGACATACTGTCTTTTGAAGCCACTTAAAATCTGACTGTAGAATTGCTCTGGTCAACAAAATTACTCACATTAGATCTGTGCTTCTTCATTCATTAAGGGAGATAAAAATATAGGAAGATGGAACAAGTAAGAGATCTGTTACGTAAGTATTTTTAAAGGGAAAAGAAATCTAAATTTCTTTTCAATGAGCTTCAAACATCAGACATCTCTTGAAAAACTACCAAAACCACAACAAGATCAAAGATAAGAAGTTACATAAGAGGGCAAAAGTATGGACTAAGACATTCATTAGCTGACTCCAACTTTGGCATCATCTTTCCTCCTTGCCCCTCATAAACCACAGTGAAAGTAACAATAAAAATAACTGTGAGGCTAAACTTGGCCACCTTTTCTGTACTGACACTGAGAAGACTATCAATTAACATGGTCCACAGTGAACCAGTCTTTACCAAGACTGTACTAAAGGCCTGCGTTGAATCAGTGCTTCTGGGGATATGAAGTGCTGGTTGGTATGGGCTAAATTGTGTTCCCCTAAAATTCATATGTCAAAGACTCCAGTACTTCACAATGTGATTATATTTGGAGATTGGGTTCATGAGGAAGTAATTAAGTTAAAATGAGGTCATATGGGTAGACCCTAATCCCACCTAACTGGTGTCATAAGGAGATTAGAACACAGACACACACAGAGAGAAGATAATATGAAGACAGAGGGGGAAGACAGCTTTCCCCACCAAGTAGAGAGGTCTGAGAAGAAACCAATTCTGTTGCCACCTTGATGTCAGACTTCTAGTCCTCGGAATTGCAAGAAAATAAATTTATGTTGTTTAACCATGTGGTCTGTGGTACTTTGACATTGCAGCCCTAGCAAACTAACATAATGGTGTTTTTATAAAGAGAGCCAGTGTTAATTATATTTGAGGAGAAGTAGATTTTTAAATAATAAGAGGCCTCTAAAATTCAGAAGAAAAATTTTTTCTTAAGGAAGATGAGAAAACCAATATGCATCCCTCTATGCTTAGCTCGTAGAATTAGCTCTTGTTGCCCTTAATCATTTTAGAACATATTGAATACAAAGTTATACAGTATATGATTCAACTTGCAATATTCATTCATAAGACTCATTTGAAATTTGAAAACACATGTCTTTGATTGGCATTCAAAAGATTTGGATTGTGTGCTTTAAATCTTTACCAACAAGTTAGTTGCCCCTGTTTATTCATTTTAGTTGTTCAAGATTCTTTTAGTAGAGTAGACCTTAGAGTCTCTACTACCTTCCCTTCTCAGGAGCTTCAATGCCAGCATTTGTAGCTTTCACTCCACCCCATCTCCAGATTATTGATTGCTTAATTCAACAAATATTAATTAAGTGTCCACACTACTCTGCCAGTGTTATTGAATAGGAGCAGGCATGGGCGAGCGCGCGCGCGCGCACACACACACACACACACACACACACACACACACACACACCTACCATCCTAAAGTTCCAGGGAAAATCAGATACATTCACAAGAATGTAAGGACTTCTACCATAGGTACCTAGAATGAAAGACACCTCCTAGGATTGTCCCTTTGTTACATTTCAGGAGTCATGCTCTTCCTTGTCATTTCTGGATGAGCTATGCATGACAAAGAAACATATCTTTTTTCCTCTTATGAAACTCAAATTCCACCTATATAAAATGTTTCATATTGTCCCACAGGTCACCAAGACTCTGCTCACTTTATTTTTTTTTTAATTTTGTTTCTCTTTGCCTTTTAGGTTACATACTTTCAATTCACCTACCTTAAAGTTCACCAATTTTTACTTCTATAGCACATAATCTTCTGAGTCCACCCAGTGGCCTTATTATTTTAGAAGTTATATTTTCATTTCTAGAATTTTTATTAGTTCTGTTTTGTTGTTTAAATTTATCTGCTAGGATTTCATAACTTCATTTATTTTGTCTACGTCTTCCTTTAAATTCTTGAACACATTAGTAATACTTGCTTAAAATCTCTGTATGCTAATCCCAATGTTAAAGTCATCTTAACTCTGCATCTACTTACTGCTTTTAATCTTGTTTATGGAATTCATTTTCCTGGCACTTTGCATATATAGTAACTTTGTATTGTATTACAGATCATGTGAGGCTACACCATAGGGAGCCTGGATTGATTTCTTCCATAAACAATGTTGGTTTAGATTTGGCAAGGGATCCTGTGTCTGTCAAGCTTGCTTTTTAGCATGTAGTCCTTTCTTTTATAGCACAACTACTTTGTGGTTTTGTTATGGACTGATTTGTGTTCTCTCCAAAATTTATACATTGAAGCCCTAACCCCTAATGTGTATTTGGAGAGAGAGCCTTAAGGAGGTAATTAAGGTAAATGAGGTCATAAAGGTGAGGCTTTCCTTTAAGAACACTATCCTTATAAGAAGAGGAAGACACACCAGCATTGCAGGCACACAGAGAAAGGGCCTTGTGAAGACGCAGGAGATGCCAGCCTCTTAAGTTGGGAAGAAAAGTCTCACCAGAAACCCATCTTGCAGGGATACCGAGCTTGAACATCTAGCTTCCAAAACTGTGAGAAAGTAAAGTTTTATTGTGGTATTTTGTTATGGCAGTTTGAACAGACTAATACAGGTCTCAACTAAATGCTCAGTAGGGTCTCTTTGCTCTAATTAAAATACTCAACTTTTACGGATTGTTGACTACTGGTCCTTACTTTCAGCTGTCTGCCCGTCATTGTCCCTTCCTGCTGGACTTCATGGAGTCTTGTGTGCATGCAAAATTCAGGTCTCAGCATAAGGTCTGAGGGAAATAAAACCCCACAGAGACTTTGAGGACTATCTTCAGAGTTTCCTTTTATATATATAATTGATCTCAGAGAAAAGGAGGAGGGGCAAAGAGATAGAAACATCCATTATGAGAGAGAATCATTGATTGGCTGTCTCATGCATGCCCCCAACTGGAGATTGAGCCCACAACCTGGGCATGTGCCCTGACCTGGAATCAAATGGTGACCTCCTGGTTCATAGGTCAACAATCAACCGCTGAGCCACACCAGCACGCAGTTTCCTTTTTTGAAATACTTTTCATCTGGCCTGAACTCCAGCTTCTACCATCCAGCTCAGTGAAGTCAAACTCTCCAATTGGCTTCTGCTCCGCCCCCGCCCCCAGACTCTGGTCTAAAAAATAAGGATATTTTTAGGGAGAAACCTAAAAGAATGTGGACCTCACCTTTCCTGCAACTCTTTTCTTAGGAATCACAATCATACATGATATAAATTAGTTGCCAACATATATTCTGCCCAGTGTTAGAGTGGTGTATGGTGAGAGAGTTACGTTCAGTAGAAGTTACTTCAGCATGTCTGGAAACAGTGACTTCATAAGAATTTTCCCATTTAAAGGTCAAACATATCATAAAATATAAAATAGAGTGTGTTCACACTACACCTGACAGCTCATCGTTACACCTGGGAAGTTGAGCAATATGTCTGGATTACTTGATAGCATTAATACCTGCACACGCAAGAAACTCCCAAACTTTACATACATTAATTCACACAGGACTGCAAGTAGAGAAACATTGTGAGTAACATAATATTGCCCAACAAGTTTTCGGTTTTAATTACCATAGTCCTTAAAATGGCAAATACTAACAAAGAAGCAATCACAAATCTATTTAGATCTCCAACTATAATCTCCAGTCATAATAATCCAGAATTTTTAAGGTTTTGTTTCAGACTGTAAATCCTTTTTTTTCTTAATTCATATGGATAGTAGTATTTAATTTATGAAGCAGAGGAGTACAGTGAAGATGGTGTAAAACTTGGTGTCAAAAGCTCAAATCCTAGCTTTTTCTTCTTTAACTTGGGATAGTTAGTTGACCACTGAGACATACTTTCTGCATTCTAAAATAGGCTAATCAGCCTAAAAAGACCCTTGTAAGGCTAAGTATCATAGGAAAAGCAGTTGATGCAAAGTAGACAGTCAATACAAAATCCTTAAATCATTTAAGGGAAACAAAGACCTGCAATCTTTTAATATTGTCAAGATTTTAAAGCTACAAAAACAAAGCTAACCACTATTTGTTCATATTGGATTCCAAGAAAGGGATTTAGTTAACTAAAAAAGTGAAATTGATGACTCACATAAAAAGGTGATTTATATTTTCCTCTCAAAAAGGAAGTTTAACAATGGTGAGCTAAGGAATACACTGAAATGCTTATAGACGTTTCAACAGGTTCATATTCCCCTGCTAAGATATATGTTTATTTTCTCATGGTAGTTTGTGATTATAGAAAAATCCTTCAGAAGCCAAATGCTAATAATGTCTGGCTTGTAACATGACATTGTGTTATTATGAGTTTGTTCTTTTGGAGTTACCAGATCCAGTCCTTAAAGTGCCTCCAGTTTGGTGGTTTTAATAGTGTGTTATGGAGAATTCTAGAGCTCTGCTTATTTCCTTTAGAGGTTAAATATTAGGGTTCCACATATGATTTCAGTGAAGGAAGAAGGGAAGGTGGGAGGGAGGGAGGATAAAGGGGGGGGAAGGAAGGAAGGTAGAAAGGAAGAAAAGAAAGAAGAAAGGAAGGAAGGAAGGGAGGAAAGGAAGGAAGGAGAGATGGAGGGAAGGAAGGAGGGAGGGAAGGAGGGAGGGAAGGAGGGAGGAAGGAAGGAAGGAAGGAAGGAAGGAAGGAAGGGAAGAAGGAAGGAAGGAAGGAAGGAAGGAAGGAAGGAAGGAAGGAAGGGAGGGAAGAGAAAGTTTGGGACAATTATGGCTCTTTCTGAATTCTGTGATAATTCCTGATTTTAATAATGGCAATAATAATTATAATCATTAATGTCAGCATCATTATTGTATAGCTATTGAGAACTTAACAACATTCTCTAAAAATTATATGAGGAAAACCTTATTAAGATTCACCAGTCCATGTTGGAGAATTGGTACAGAACTAGGATTAAAACAAGCACCTATCAATTTCAATCATCTGTTCCTTTTCCAACATGCTATACTATCCCTTGGCATAGTGGCTTCCATGGAATGCAGCCTGCACAATGTAGATTAGCAAGGAAGTAGTTTATTATGAAATGCTCTTGGGCTCACCACATGTGAACTGTAAGGAATGCAGTAGGCCTGAGAAGAGGGGAGAAGTGGGCTCTGGTGCCATCACAATAATGCCTCAGACGACCCTGCAGGGAACTGTGAAGCTGGAATGGCCCATTATATTGGTCTGAGTTGTGGGAAGGAGACAGGGTCATTATACTCATTTGTCAATAAATGGTTGAATGTGGTCTACCCAGGGAAGGAGACTTGAACTTGGATAAGGCAGGTTTCTTAGCAGAAGCAATTCTCAAAGAAGCTGAAGACTAATGTTAAGTTCTTAACAACATTTCTAGAAGTCTATGGAAGAAGTCTGTCAGTCTAAGGGGGAAACCAGGTTGCACAGCATAGCAGTATTAATTTGTCTTTATATAGAGAAAGGAAACTTCAAAAGACATTAACACAGGGAAGGAATCAACTAATGCATAATACATTTTAAAATTCCTAGTAGAGGCAGCTCATTTTTAAAAAGATTACACTTAGGCATTTTTTCAAGTCCTAGAATAAATAATCCATATATATATAAAAGCCTAAGCGACCGTTGCAAATGAAACAACCGAACAGATGACCGAACAGGCTGCGTGGGGTGACCAGGCCAGCAGGGGGTTTAGTGAGGGACCACCAAACTACTGAGCAGCGGGCTGTGTGGGGCAACCAGGCTGGCAGGGGAGGCAGTGAGGGGCAACCAAATGACCGAACAGCAGGCTGCATGGGGCAACTAGGCCAGCAGGGGGGCAGTTGGGGCGACCAGGCCAGCAGAGGGGGTAGTTGGGGATGACCAGGCCAGCGGGGGGGGCGGGGTGCAGGGGGGGAAGGCAGTTAGTGGTGATCAGGCAGGCAGGCAGGTGAGCAGTTAGGAGCCAGTGGTCCTGGATTGTGAGAGGAATGTCTAACTGCCGGTCAGAAACCAGCAGTCAGACATCCCCTGAGGGCTCCTGGATTGGAGAGTGTGCAGGCTGGGCTGAGGGGAGGCCCCCCACCTCCCGTGCACAAATTTTGTGCACAGGGCCTCTAGTATAATATAATTAACACATGTATACTCATCACCTAACCTTGTTAATTCAAAACATTTCATGCTTATTCTCCATGCTATTTAAATGAAATATTCAAACTATATAATCAACTTGAATATCCCTCCAAGATTCCAGGGGGAACAATCAGCAATAGTATTTATAAGCATGTGATTGGATGAGTTTAATAGTAAGTAAATGTAGAGAAGAATCTCAAAATTTATGGAACAGAAAAATAAGCTGAATCAAATAGAAGAACGAACAGCCAGGTAAAGTGGAAATCCAGGAAAGGTTATTATCTTGGAAGTTTAATGAGGTGTAAAGAGGGAGCTAACAACTGTGTGAAATCATGAAAATGCTAAAAATAGTGTTAAATTCTGTGCTAAATTTTAAAAACAGCTTTTTTGTTAAGATCAAATTTTTTAAAAAGTTCTGTCAAATGTAAAGAATCTGAAAAATCTAAGGCATTAAGGAGTGGAACAGGTTAATCTGTGTGACTCATGACCTTAGAAATGTCCTTGTTTGCAAAGCACAGTGCGTTGTTGGATTTTATCAAGGCACTTATAAATTTCATAATTTATTATGAAGAAAGGGTACTTTTTTTCAACCTTTTTATGTGATCATAGGGCCACTCTGGTAATTATAGATGTAAGTTTCCAGTTCAGTTCAGAATGGTTACATAAATGAGCTTCTAATAGCTTGAAGCATGTCTGACATGTGTAAACCTGCTTCTTAGTAGTTGGACCAGTTTTCCATACCAGGAGCTACAGTGATATTTTTGAAGTCCTTCCAATTTCCCTGACTTGCACATGGTTTTGCACATGTCAATAGGGAGTCAGTCTGGTTTCTTCTTCTTCTTCTTCTTCTTCTTCTTCTTCTTCTTCTTCTTCTTCTTCTTCTTCTTCTTCTCCTCCTCCTCCTCCTCCTCCTCCTCCTCCTCCTCCTCCTCCTCCTCCTCCTTCTCCTCCTCCTCCTCCTCCTCTTTCTTTAGATTTTGGTCTTATACCAACTACTTATTTGCTTATTGCTATGGAAGATAAATTACAAAACTATGTATATGGCTTAATAGCACTATAAATTCACATTCCTCAAATATAACTCAAGTTTTGATGCTGCCTAAGAATCCTTCTGGGTTTTCCAAGTAAGTTATTGTTTCCATTTTCTGCCGTCTCCATTGGATTCAAAATCTTTAATTGCCTATTACATCTCAATATTAATAAAGTACTTAGGCAAACTCCCTTCCCCACCAAGTCCACACACTTCCTTGCATCCTTACCATTCTTCCTTCCTTCCCTTCTGAATGTGGAAATGATTTCATCCTCCTTTATAAAGTGTCCTCCAAAAACTATATTCTGGATGCCTCCTTATTCAGAGACCTCAGTTTACTGACTTTTACTTTTCTTTCCTGTGTCTTTAACCTTTTTGTTGGTTTGTTCTTATCAACATTTAAATACGTTCAGTTTCTACCATCTTCAAACAAAACACCAAGATAAATCTCCCATGACAAACACTCTCCTCTAGCTCAGCGGTTCTCAACCTGTGGATCACGACCCCTTTGGGGTTCGAATGACCCTTTCACAGGGTTCGCCTAAGACCATCAGAAAACACATATATAATTACATATTGTTTTTGTGATTAATCACTATGCTTTAATTATGTTCAATTTGTAACAATGAAAATACATCCTGCATATCAGATATTTACATTACGATTCCTAACAGTAGCAAAATTACAGTTATGAAGTAGCAACGAAAATAATTTTATGGTTGGGGGTCACCACAACATGAAGAACTGTATTAAAGGGTCGCAGCATTAGGAAGGTTGAGAACCACTGCTCTAGCTGCTTCTCATCTTTCTTCACACACAAAATTCTTATCAACAATGATTCTCCAAATTAACCTTCCCCTCAAATCACTCTTCAATTCAAAACAGTCTGCCTTCTGTTCCTGCCACTCCATTGGAATTTCTCTTGCTCAAAACACCAATGACGTTTTTGTTTCTAAAACCAATACACATTTCCTTTTAACGAAACTGAACCCTTTGGGCCACTTTACTTGTTCAATGAAATCTTCCTAACTGTCTTCTGTGAAGTACACTCACTCCCATGGTTTATTTCCTATTTCTCTGGCCATTTCTTCTCCATTTGCAGACTATTCTGCCTTTTCTTTAAATTCTGGTCTTCCTGTGGATCATGAAATCTACCCCCGCTTTTTGCATTTAGTGCATTCTCCCTGGTAATCCTGTCTACTACCATGGTTTCAACTATGACACCATAGTGAAATTTACCTTTTAGGCAAAAAAATCCCAAACTGAAATGATAACTACTAATAATAATAATAGAGCACAAACTTTATGAAAAGTATTGAATTGGGAGTCAAGATATCATGTTTCCAATGTTTCTACTAGTATAATTAAAACATGAATTTAAACAAGTAACAAGCTTCTCCTTTAAGATTCAATTTATTTATTTTTAGTAAAATAGAAATTAAAAGACTTCCTTTACTTAAACTGGTTTTAGAAATAAAGTGAGATTATTAAAGTACAGTCAGAAGTATATAGATGTATATAAATGTTATATGAACATAAATGGCTTTTTACAGTTATATATAAATTTGTACTATATCTCTGATTTTGTATACATGTATATAATAGAACTATAGAATGTGGTTTATAATATGAGGCATTACTCTTCTGCTTTGGCATTTGAAATACATATTTTTATAACTTTTGCTTTAGTTTTATGTGCTTACAACATAACACATTTGGAGAGCTATGAGACAGTTATTATATTTTCCGTATTATACTATGGTTAAGAGAGATCAAATAATTTGTAGTTAATGACAAGTATATGTAGTTGACTTCATTTTACTGCTAAGATCAGTCAGCTTCTTATTCACAAAGTGTGGTTAATGGGATCCATTTTCTTCTCTTAAATATTCTTCTTGGTGGTATGTGCTTTCCTTCTAACTCTGGGATAGCTCCCTCATTCATAATGCTGATCTGAAGTCCAAACCTCATTACTTAAGATGATTTGTTTTAAGCTCCAGGCGATTTTAGAATGATCCTTTATTTTTAACCATTGGTGTTCTGAAATTTTGCTAGGTTATAAAATTTAGATAAGTATATTCTAAGTACTGATTACTTTTTTTTTTCTTCCATGCAACAACGTTAGAGTCCACGCTCTGCCTTTGAGTACAGTATTTCTGAATCTGGCAGGAGACCAGTACAGATGATCAACTACAATACAACTTGAGGAGAGTTGTCAAATACCCAAATGCACAGTGCTTTAGGATTATAGACGAGGGAATAATAGCTGCTTTTAGTGAAAAAAAAAAAAGGCAGTGAGAAGAGAGGTTATGTACAGGGGGGATCATCTGTAAATGAGGTCTTGAAGGAGGAATTTGAAAGTAGAGCGGAAGAGAAGAAACACAATGAGCAAGAACGCAGAGGTGTGAAAGCAAGTGCAGGTGAGTGGTCTGGAGCGGATCAGGGCTGTGCAGCTGCACACTGCGCAACCTCCAGGGGGTGGCATTCATAGCTGCACAGTGAGTAACTGGCACAGTATGCATCTCCCACCGCAGTCTTGTCGAAGGGAGTGGCCAGGGCCCGTAAGGGAAGGGAGAGGAAGCCAAAAGAACGCGGACGTTTGGTGAGAAATTGAAACATGGAATGTGAAATGGAAAAAGAATTATTGAACCCTAAACATTATTCAATAGGCTAGTGTTGACATACTCAAATTATTTGTCATTTCAATATGAGTTCTAAAAATCACATCAACCATTTGTTCTCAGTGAATAGCATGTACCTTTATTTATAATGGCAGGGGACAAACATGAATAAAGCTTCAAATTGACGTGTTCACATTAATATCATTCCTTAAGGACTTGAGAACATAGAATTGGACAAAAAAAGTCAGTCATCTGTGACTGCTTTTTTATTACCAAAACATATTAACCTTTCACCCTAGAGACTGCAAAAGGATGTTGTTAATCTTGTAATTCTAGAACAAACTTCATAATAAGGGATTCTTAAGTTTTCGTAGAGTGTGGGATAAAAGGTGATAAAATCATTTAAGACAGTGTTTCTCAATTAGAGCTACTTTCATAGACATTCTTGGGAGAGGCGGGGTTGCAAAATTTTTATGGTAATGTTTTAAATTTAACTTTTGTTCATCAGCTAAACAAATTCATACACACTTGTGCAGGAGTAGCTGGGCGATCATCTCACCAAACAGTGTTGCCACATGATCACAGCATCTGCACGTGTACCTCTGAGCTCTGTAGACCAAGTAAAGACGCACTGTGCTTAACGTTTCATGTGGCACTTCTCACATCGGCCCTCAGACCCTTCCCAGAATTGTTGGGCATTTCCTATGACGTCTGTGAGTTGTCAAGTTTACGAACACAAGTTCAGAGCAGTGATTCTCAAGATAGGATGGGGGAGACACACAGAGTTTGGAAAAGCACATTCAAAATACCTACTGATATCAAAATACAAACTATAAATTCAAACTCCACAAACTAATTTTTGGGCAGTAGCATAAAATTAACTATCAGTTCATCCTAGGGAGCCTGGGATAAACTGGTTGGGAAACACTGGCTTAGAGGTAGGAGTCCTGGCACACGAACGATAGTAAGAACCACGTGCAAAAGAGAAGGAACTTTTTTGGGTCCGTGAGGGAACCCTGAGCCATAACTTGTCACAGTTTATTGAAACCCACGGGCCAATCCGGAAGGAACCCTAGATGTCCATCCACCATCTCAGACCTGTGGTTTGTGGCACGTGGGTCCACTTTCAAGAGTTGAAAGAAGAAAAGCCTGTTTTTGCTGAGAACTCTCCCATTTTTTTGGTTTAGATATTTCAGAAGATTAAGTAATCAGTTGCTGGGTAAAAGTCGCCCAGATCCATTCACCAGAAGTGCTGCCACCATTCACAATGCCATCCAGCTCTCAAGGGAGACATCAGCCTGGGTCTGCTCTGTAATTACGGCGTTAGAGCTCCCATTTCTATTAGCTGCACCATCAGTTCCCCACTTCTATCCATCTCTTGTAGTTCACTGCATCCACCTATACACTCTTTTTTTTTTATTGCTTAAAATATTACAAAGGGTATTACATATGTGTCCATTTTATCCCCCCGCCCTAGACAGTCCCCTAGCCTCCCCTATCCCCCAGGGTCTTATGTCCATTGGTTATGCTTATATGCATGCATACAAGTCCTTTAGTTGATCTCTTACCCCCCTCCCTCCTGCCCCCCAACCCTCCCCGGCCTTCCCGCTGCAGTTTGACAATCTGTTTGAGGCAGCTCTGCCTCTGTATCTATTATTGTTCATAAGTTTATAATGGTCTCTATTATCCATGAATGAGTGAGATCATGTGGTATTTTTCCTTCATTGACTGGCTTATTTCACTTAGCATAATGCTCTCCAGTTCCATCCATGACGTTGCAAATGGTAAGAGTTCCTTCCTTTTTAGAGCAGCATAGTATTCCATCGTGTAGATGTACCACAGTTTTCTAATCCATTCATCTACTGATGGGCACTTAGGCTGTTTCCAGATCTTAGCTATGGTGAATTGTGCTGCTATGAACATAGGGGTGCATATATCCTTTCTGATTGGTGTTTCTGGTTTCTTGGGATATATTCCTAGAAGTGGGATCACAGGGTCAAATGGGAGTTCCATTTTCAGTTTTTTAAGGAAATTCCATACTGTCTTCCATAGTGGCTGCACCAGTCTGCATTCCCACCAGCAGTGCACAAGTGTTCCTTTTTCTGCACATCCTCTCCAGCACTTGTCGTTTGTTGATTTGTTGATGATAGCCAGTCTGACAGGTGTGAGATGGTACCTCATTGTTGTTTTGATTTGCATCTCTCGGATGATTAGTGACTCTGAGCATGTTTTCATATGTCTCTTGGCTTTCTGAAAGTCCTCTTTTGATTGGATTGTTTATCTTCCTTTTGTTAAATTGTATGAGTTCCCTATAAATTTTGGAGATTAGGCCCTTATCAGATATGACATTGGCAAATATGTTTTCCCACACAGTGGGTTTTCTTGTTGTTTTGTTGGAGGTTTCTTTTGCTGTGCAGAAGCTTTTTATTTTGATGTAGTCCCATTTGTTCATTTTCTCTTTAGTTTCAAGTGCCCTAGGAGCTGTATCAGTGAAGAAATTGCTTCGGCATATGTCTGAGATTTTGTTGCCTTTGGATTCTTCTAGAATTTTTATGGTTTCCTGTAGTACATTTAAGTCCTTTATCCATTTTGAGTTTATCTTTGTGTATGGTGTAAGTTGGTGGTCTAGTTCCATTTTCTTGCATATATCTGTCCAATTTTCCCAACACCATTTATTGAAGAGACTATCTTGGCTCCACTGTATGTTCTTGCCTCCTTTGTCAAATATTAATTGAGCATATTGGTTTGGGCCAATTTCTGGGCTCTCTATTCTATTCCATTGATCTATATGCCTATTCTTGTGCCAGTACCAGGCAGTTTTGAGAACAGTGGCTTTGTAATACAACTTGATATCTGGTATTGAGATCCCACCTACTTTGTTCTTTTTCAGGATTGCTGCAGCTATTCGGGGTCTTTTTTTATTCCAGATGAATTTTTGGAGAGTTCGTTCTAGATCTCTGAAGTATGCCATTGGTATTTTAATGGGAAGTGCATTGAATTTATAGATTGCTTTGGTAGAATGGACATTTTAATGATGTTGATTCTACCAATCCATGAACACGGTATGTTCTTCCATCTGTTTATGTCTTCCTCTATATCTTTTTTCAACGTCCTGTAGTTTTCTGAGTAGAGGTCTTTTACCTCTTTAGTTAAGTTTATTCCTAGGTAGCTTAATTTTTTGGTGCGATGGTAAACGGGGTTGTTTTTATAATCTCTCTTTCTGAAAGTTCACTATTGGTGTATAGAAATGCCTCAGATTTCTTGGGGTTAATTTTGTATCCTGCTACATTGCCAAATTCATGTATTAAGTCTAGTAGCTTTTTGATGGAGTCTCTAGGGTTTTGTATGTATAATATAATGTCATCTGCAAATAAGGACAGTTTTACTTCCTCTTTTCCAATTTGGATGCCTTTTATTTCTTCTTCTTGCCGAATTGCAATGGCTAACACTTCCAGTACTATGTTGAACAGGAGTGGTGAGAGGGGGCATCCCTGCCTTGTTCCTGTTCTTAGGGGAAATGGTGTTAGTTTTTGTCCATTGAGTATGATGTCGGCTGTGGGCCTGTCATATATGGCTTTTATTATGTTGAGGTATGATCCTTCTACTCCCACCTTGCTGAGAGCTTTTATCAAAAATGGGTGTTGAATTTTGTCAAATGCTTTTTCTGCATCAATTGATATGACCATGTGGTTTTTTTCTTTCAATTTTTTATGTGATGTATCACGTTTATTGATTTGCGGATATTGTACCATCCTTGCATCCCTGGGATAAATCCTACTTGGTCATGGTGTATGATCTTTCTGATGTACTGCTGGATCCGATTTGCTAAGATTTTGTTGAGGATTTTGGCATCTATGTTCATGAGGGATATTGGCCTGTAATTCTCTTTCATTGTGTTGTCTTTACCTGGTTTTGGTATTAGGGTGATGCTGGCTTCAGAGAATGAGCTTGGAAGTGTTCCTTCCTCTTGAATTTTTTGTAGTAGTCTGAGGAGGATAGGTTTTAGTTCTTCCTTGAATGTTTGGTAAAACTCCCCTGTGAAGCCGTCTGGTCCTGGGCTTTTGTTTGCTGGAAGCTTTTTGATGACTTCTCCAATTTCTTCCATAGTTATTGGCCTATTGAGATTTTTAGATTCTTCCTGATTGAGTTTTGGAATGTTGTATTTTTCTAGGAATTTGTCCATTTCCTCCAGGTTGTCTAGTTTGTTGGAGTAGAGCTGTCCATAGTATTTTTTAACAATCATTTGTATTTCTGTGGGGTCTGTTGTTATTTCGCCTCTATCGTTTCTGATTTTGTTTATTTGGGTCCTCTCTCTTTGCTTCTTGGTGAGTCTGGCTAGAGGTTTGTCAATCTTGTTTATCCTTTCAAAGAACCAGCTCTTGGTTTCATTGATTTTCTGTATTGTTTTTTTGGTCTCTATGTCATTTATTTCTGCTCTAATCTTTATTATCTCCTTCCTTCTGCTCACTCTGGGGTTTTCTTGTTGCTCTCTTTCTAATTCTTTGAGTTGTAGAGTTAGCTGATTTACTACCATTTTTTCTTGTTTTTTGAGATAGGCCTGTAGAGCTATAAACTTCCCTCTCAGGACTGCTTTCATTGTGTCCCATAGGTTTTGGATTGTTGTGTTTTCATTGTCATTAGTTTCCAGGATGTTTTTAATTTCTTCTTTGATTTCATTGGTAACCCAATCAATATTTAATAGCATGCTATTCAGCTTCCAGGTGTTTGAGTATTTTGGGTTGTTTTTATTCTAGTTTATTTCTAATATTATGCCATCGTGGTCTGCGAAGATGCTTTTTATGTTTTCAATCTTCTTGAATTTGGGGATACTTTGCTTGTGACCCAGTATATGTCTATTTTTGAATATGTCTTATGAGCACATGAGTAGAATGTATATTCCCTGGCTTTGGAGTGAAGTGTTCTGAAGATGTCTATTAAGTCCATCTGATCTAGTGAGTCATTTAGATTGCTGTATCTTTGCTGATTGTTTGTCTAGAGGACTTATCCAGTGCTGTCAGTGGTGTATTAAAGTCCCCTACTATGACTGTATTGTTGTCGATCTCTCCTTTGATATCTTCCAGGAGTTTTTTTATGAATTTGGGTGCTCCTGCATTGGGTGCATATATGTTTACCAGGGTTATATCTTCTTGTTGTATTGATCCCTTTAGTATTATGAAGTGGCCTTCCTTATCTCTTGTTATGGCCTTCACTTTGAGGTCTATTTTGTCCGATATAAGTATTGCTACCCCAGCTTTCTTTTCCTTTCCATTTGCCTGAAAGATATTTTTCCATCCTTTCAGTTTCAGTCTGTGTGAGTCCCTTCTAATGAGGTGGGTTTCTTATAGACGGCAGATGTATGGGTCATGTTTTTTAATCCATTCAGCCACTTGATGTCTTTTGGTTGGAGCATTTAGTCCGTTTACGTTTAAAGTTATTATTGAAAGGTACTTGTTTGTAGCCATTTCTTTTTCTGTGTGGCTGTTTTCTTTCTGAGCTTTTTATTTCTTCTTTTTTATACCAGTTCCTTTAGCATTCCTTGCATTGCTGGCTTGGTGGTGATAAACTCCCTTAGCCTTTTTTTGTCTGTGAAGCTTCTTATTTCCTCTTCAAGTTTGAATGATAGCCTTGCTGGATAGAGTATTCTTGGATTCAGTCCTTTGCTTTGCATCACTTTGTAAATTTCCGTCCATTCTTTTCTGGCCTGATGTGTGTCTGTTGAGAAATCATTTGACAATCTAATGGGAGATCCCTTGTATGTAACTTTCCGTCTCTCTCTTGCAGCCTGTAAGATTCTCTCTTTGTCCTGAACGTTTGCCATGGTAATTATGATGTGTCTTGGTGTGGGTCTTTTCGGGTTCACCTTGTTTGGGACTCTCTGGGCTTGTGTGACTTTTTTCTTCCCCACCTCAGGGAAGTTTTCTGATATTATTTCTTCTAATAGGTTTTCTAATCCTTGTTCATCCTTCTGTTGTTCTGGTACCCCTATTATTCGTATGTTGTTTCGTTTCATGTTGTCCCAAAGCTCCTTTAGGCTCTCCTCCTGTCTTTTAATTTTTTTCTCCAATTGCAGTACATTTTGGGTGTGTTTTGCTTCCTTGTCTTCTAATTCACTAATTCGGTCCTCCGCTTCTCTTACTCTACTGTTGATACTTTCAACGGAGTTTTTCATTGCAGCTATATCACTCTTCATTTCTTCTTGGGTCTTACTTAAGTTGTTGATTTTTTCATCTGTTTCTTCTAGCTTCTTCCATATGTTATTGATTTTTTCATCTGTTTCTTCTTGCTTCTTGCAGAGGTTGTCGATTTTTTCCTCCACCCAGTTTATGCACTCTAGGACCCTTATTCTGAATTCTTTTTCTGTCATGTTGCATGCCTCTGTATTACTTAGCTGCTTTTCTGGAGAGTCCTCCTTCTCTTTCCTTTGGGGGTTTCTTTGTCTACCCATGTTTGATCTCACTGACATATCTAGACGTTGAGTCGTTCAGTGGTTGCTCCCTTGGTGGCAGTGACTCCTTGGTCTGTGGTTGCTCTTCGGGCGGTGGTGGTAGCAGCTGCTGTTCAGTTGGTAGCAGCTCCTCTGGTGGGTGCTGTTCACAGCTGTGGTGGCTCTTCTGGCTGGTGGAGCGAGGTTTCACGTACAGCTGCTGTTCCTCAGCAGAGGGTGTGTTGCTCAGGAGGTTGCTGTAGCTTGGATCTGCTGTGTTGATTTAAAGGCACAAAATACAACACAACAAGGCACCACATACCAGGCACTATACACAAATATATTCACGATATTAATAACCCCAAATAAAGGTGACCACCCGAATTAAGAGAATTAGGGGATAAGGAAGAAGGAAGAGAAAAAGATAAAAGAGAAAAAAGAAAAGAAAAGTAGGGACCAAAAAAAGGAGTGCAAAAATGAAATTGGGAAAAAGGAGGGGGGAAAATAAAAGCGAGAAAAGAAAAGAAAAGAAAGAAGAAAAAAAAGAGCGAAAAGAGAGAATGAAGTGGGAGAGGGGAAGAGACTTTTTATATGAGGAGAATACTCGTATAGAACAGCCACTAATCCCAACAAATTCCAGCAACAGCTCCCTGGAGATGAATGCAAACTAGAAACAACCAATAATATAATGATGAAAATAGAATGGAGAACACTAATCCCAAAATAAAATAAAGAGAAAATAAAATGGCACTTTAAAAAATGGTAAAATGGTACCAGTAATAATACTGGTTAAAAATAAGAAGGTAGTAATTAAAAAGGTAAAATCAGATGATGGAAAAAGAAGAAAAAAAAAAGAGAAAAAAAGAAGAAGAAAAAAAAAGAAAGAAAAATGGTTTCTTAGTTAAAAGGTGAAAAAAGAAAAAAAAAATTGCAGTAGTGAAGGTCCTTCGGTTCTTCTATTCTTCAGTGTGGCCCGCCTTAGACCTGCCAGGTATTCAGGAGAGTGTTGAGTTTCCCTGCGATACACTGTTCCTCTGTGTTGTAAACCACAGTCCTTATTTTAAAGCAGGCCGCATTTGTTTCCCAGACTGCCTTATTTTGTGTTTAGCAAAGAGTCAGTTTGTGGGTCAGCCTCTGGGTGGCAGTGTTCTGGGGTTGGCCTCTGAGGCTATAGGGCCTCTCTGTCCAGTGAAAGTTCACTGCCCAGAGCTGGCTGCATAATAGTTAGTTACCGGAGCTGTGTTGTTGCTGGGATTAAAAATCCCTCTATAGGCCAGACCCTGTTAACTCCCAGGGACTGATCAGGTTATTTTAATCCTTGATCTCCTACAGGGTGGAATCTGGGTGTGGCTGTGCTCCTTGCCTGGGGGCTGGGCGGAGGAGTCTCACTCTCCGGAGAGAATGGCTGCCCCAGTCCTGTGCTCAGGGGTGTCTCAGCACTCAATTCGCTGCCACCTCTCCCGGCCCCCCTTCTCTCCTCAGTCTCTCCCCAGATTCCACTCCTCTGCACCCTCTCCCACTCTTCAGCACAGGTGAGTGTCTGTATCCGAAATGTCCCATGAACAGGATTCAGTGAAAAAAAAACAAACAAACGCTGGCCGCAGAAACGGGGAAGGCTTCATTTCTGTAAGCTTCTTCTCTTACTGGGACTGCATGGTCTAGTCAGCTCTTCAGGCTGCCCCCTTTAGGCTCAGTCCTCTGTGATCACAGAACCCAGCTCTCAATTCCCCCCGGCGGCGCCAGGAATCCCGCGGTTCTCCTTTCCCCCGTCAGGGGCTGTGCCTGTCCCAAGGGACGCGGCTATCTGCCATGTGGTCTCCCTCTGACTCTCTGGGCTCAGAGGTCTGGCAAACTTTCCTGCCCAAATCCCTGGTTTTTTTTTACCTTTCCAGGGGAGTTCTGCTCTTCCCGTCTGCAAACCGTCTCACCAGCTGAGCAATTTCGCCAATTCGGGGTGGATGTTACTAGTTTCAGCTGCTCACTCCATTTGCTCCGGGACACGACCTGGGACGCGTCTGCCTATATCGCCGCCATCTTCCGTCCTCTCTATACACTCTTTACCGATAAAGATTCGAGGTACCGTTCTGGCTCCTGTGAACTGTTGGAAATAATCTTGAATCCTCTCTGTGTTCCTGGTGACGGTGATATCCACAATTACCAACGAATCTCTTTTGAAGGGGTACTGGCAGAGGAGCTCCTCGGCCCGCCTGCAGAAGGGGCAGGTGGGCTTCATGAACAGCACCATCCTCCCAGGCTTGACGTGGCTGTCCACAAACTCCTGGGCCGTGCAGGTGGGCTGCATCCTGGCGGGGAGCCTCCTTGGCAGGTACCGCTCCAGAGTAAGAACGGAGGCCCAGTCAGCTAGCTGGCCCTCATTTAAAGGAACCTCCCTGGAGGAGGAGTTTCTGATTACTTTTTAAAAATTACACTCTGGTCCCAGCTGGCATGACTCAGTGGTTGAGCGTTGACCTATGAACCAGGAGGTCACATGCCAGGGTTGTGGGCACAATCCCCAATAGGGGGCATGCAGGAGGCAGCTGATAATTCTCTCTCATTATTGATGTTTCTGACTCTCTCTCCCTCTCCCTTGCTCTCTGAAATAAATTTAAAAATATTTTTAAAAATTTAAGAAAAAAATTTTAATTACACTTATGAAAGCTTTCATCTTTAAGAACGCTTTATTTTCTTATGTTTCCCCTTTTTGTAACAACTTTTTAAAAATATGACAGTGATGTCTTTTCACATCTTTTAAAGAGTGCTGGGTATAATTATTTATAAATCCTCTCCTGTTTCCCAATATATCTCCTCTTTCTACAGGGTTATTAATCTATCTGTTCACATTGGACTTTATAGTTCGTGCTGTATTTTTTGTCCAAGTAACTCATGGACCTTGTTTTTTTTCTGTTTTGTTAATAAATGAAGGCCTTGCTTGATTCATTCTGTTCCCTCTGTAAGTTTGATCAAGAGCAATGGCTTGGCATTTTGTGTTTGTGGGTGGAATTTATTTCTGTATTGGTCAGAATCCAATCAGGAGACAAAAACAGCCCAATTTATTTAACAAAGAGTATCCTATACTAATAAAGGACAAACATGCAAATTGACTGTACTTTTGCTATGCCTTAAGCCATGCCCACCAGCCAATCAGAGCGACGATATGCAAATTAACCCAACCAAAATGGCGACCGGCAGCCACGGAGCTGGAGCGAGCAAGAGGCTTGCTTGCTCCAGTGATGGAGGAAGCCAAGGTTCCCCGCCTGCCGCAGCCCAGCTCTGAGCTCCACTGAGTCAACAAAGTTTCAATTATAGAAGGTAAATAAACCCCAGATACCTGCTTTCAGCCAGCCGTGGCCACGGAGCTGGAGCAAGCAGGAGTGGGTTGCTCCTGGCGATGGAGGAAGCCAAGCTTTCCGCAGGCCTCCACTAAAGGCAACAAAGTTTCAATTATAGAAGGTAAATAAATCCCAGAATAAAAAAAAAAAGAAAAAAAAAAAAGGAGAGGCTGGGAGCTTATGTCGCCAGGGTGCTTGGCCAGCCTGAAAATGGCCCTCAGCTCCTCACCCAGACTGGCCAGGCACCCCAATGGGGACCCCCCACCTTAAAGGGGGTGTGGCCAGCCTGAAAACAGCCATCAGCCCCTCACCCAGGCTGGCCAAACCTCCATGGGATGAGGGTCCCCACTGGGGTGGACATCCTCCGAGGGGTCCCACACTGCTAGAGGGCATAGGCCGGGCTGAGGGACCCCCGAGTGCACAAATTTTTGTGCACCGGGCCTCTAGTTTAACATAAAGAATTATTAACAAGGTATTGGGGAACTAAAAATGCAAAAAGAAATCACTAAGTAATCACAAATATAATCACTTGTAAGCAGTTTGACACCTAAGGTTGGGGAGAAAGGAAGTTGAGATTACCACAAGTTAGAAGCTTACAGGGCAGATCCTGTAGTACTGGGGGTTACACCTCTCACTAAAGAGCCCTGCCATTTAGTTCAGGTGCTTGAGGAGCTCAGAGTGAGCTGGGAGCTGGGGTCCAGACCTCTGAAGAGGAAGCACTCCTCACCTTATTCCAGAAGCTCAAAGAAAGGGCTCTGCAGAGCGAAAACCCTCTGAGGAGGGGATTCAGCACAGCTGGTGTTGAAATCTGAGGGGATACAGTAAAGCACAGCTGGTGTTGAAATCTGAGGGGATACAGTAAAGCACAGCTGGTGTTGAAATCTGATAGGATTCACAGATTCTGTGAATGCTGGAAAGACTGCAGACTGATGCTGGAAAAAATGCTGCTGTCCAGATGAGCAGTGCTGCTGCTGCTGCTGATGTCACCAGAAAGCCTTCTGGTTTGCCCTTAGTGCCTCCTATCGGCAGAGCCTAACAGGGAGCAAGCCAACAGAGGAGAAGTGTGTAGCATCCCAGCTCCAGTATCACAAAACAGAGTACAGTTGGTTGGAGTTGAAGCCAAGAGATCATAGCTTAGTAACCTGGATAGTTCAGAGAAACTGTTTCTTGGTAACAACTCACCCACCTTCATGTCAAAATAAAGGGACTTTACTAGTATTTTAGGTTCCAACACTCAAATTTTCCCTCTTTAAAGTGTATTCTGTTATGTTTCACTCCTAGGTTAGTGCCACATTTGTCCTCTCTGTGTAGTCACAAGAATGGAAGTGGTGGACTAACTATACTGCTGCTACTGATGATTATATTAAATTTCAATCCACCAAATGCTACAGTTCTCCATGTTATGTATATTAATAGAGTCTTAGAGATTTGGGTACCCTTTTTTAGTTGAACTGATATTAAAACATTTGTGACAATTGTGACACAAGTACTCATGAATTTAAAGATGGACTATGAGTACTATGTAGGTAGCCCTGACTGTTACGTTGATCACAATCCAGGCTGGGAAATACGAGTTTGTTTGTTTGCTTGTTTGTTTGAGTCCTGCAAATGCCTCCTCTTATTTAACCATTTGGCTGACATTTTAATTTGAGCAGAATGAAGACAAGAACTGCAAAGAACACATTGGAGAAAAGAAGAGTAAAATTTAAGATCAGGAGGGCTTGTTGGATTCTTTTAAATTCCAACCTCAATATTTCAATTTTATGTAAGGTGAGAATGTGAATTATAATGACCCCACTTTGAGTCTTAATATTTTTCAAGTTATCTCTCTAAAAGTCAACATAAGTTGAAACCCAGTCTTTATCTTGGAATGTTGGAAAATTGGAACTTTACTTTAAAAACTTACAGATTATAAAGTACTTGTGTTTAGAAACTGGGTGTTATTCATTTACTAAGTATTAAGTACTATATGTAAATGGTTTTCCTGACATAGAGAGATCATCTAAATGACATTGATTCAGAGAAGGGGAAAGTCAACATGGACTGCTAAGGCCAGAAAGGAGAAGGAATGAAACTTGAGTTGTGCTCTAAAGGGTGGGTAAGCTTTAGGTAGTTGTGCATGGAGACTGATTTGAGATCTTGAGACCAGAATGAACAAAAGGTCTGAGTGAGTATAAGGAACAGTGAGAAGCCCAGGGAGAGTAGGATGGGGTAGAAGTAAGGTGGTGAGCAGTCGCTGAGATTCTGCATCTAATTTTACAGGCAAGTCAGAGGTCCTCAAACAAGGAAATAAGAAGAAGAAATAAAGTGGGTAAGATCTTTCTTTGGTTAATTGGGTAAGCAAGAAATTAAATACAAAAATTCCAAAACTGAGAATCTTATCAAAAGTGTGATATTTTAAAGGCTTTGGATAGGATAGAAAGGGAGAGATAGACCGTTGGCAGGAGGAAATAGAGAAACATTGATTAACAAAATACATGCTACCACAAAGTAGGAAGAAAGGAATCATTGAAATTGAGCATGGTTGTTAATGGCAGAAATGGGACAGTTTAGAGAGAGAGCAACTTTATTGGTCTACATAATAAGTTCCTATTGAATCTGGTAAATTTTAAGTGACATGTGCCTGTTGAAATACAGATGTGCTGAAGAGAAAGGATTTCTTTTTCTTATCCTTCTCAGCATACAACTTAGTGCTACAAACATAAAAAGTACTTACATAATATTTATTAAATAAACTAATTTGAAGATACTTATTTGAATTGTAACATTCTGTCATCATGTGTGTAACATGATTTGTATCACCAAAGGATTTTATTCCATATAAAATTGAGTGGCTTATAAAATAATATGCCACTGAGGAATCACATATTTAATTCCATATTTTATTAGATTGAGCTTGTTCATCCACATTCTTTGTGTGAAGTAATTTCCAGAGACATCACAGTTTATACCTACAGGAGAGGTTCTAGGATTTCATTCTAATCATTTTCCTTCTGACCATGCAAGAGTAACTGGTCAGTGCTGGACTTAACCCACAATTAAAACATTTTCTTAAACCATTCACTAAACAGTTTATAGCGTGTCTTACTTGTCTAGATATAGAATTGTTGCAGTGAACATTTTTTGATTCTAGCTTATTTTCCCATAACACTTTCCAGGATGTGGTTTTTAATAACTATGTGTCATAGCAAACTTCAGATGAGCTAGAAATTTGACTGTGAAGTGGTTCCAATGATGTCAGACAGGATATAGCATTAGAACTCTATTTACAGCTTCCTTTACATGAAAGTTTCTTCAGGAAGCCTTCTATCAGATGATAGAAGGTGATGTCATGTGTTGCTACTAGTCTAAACTTCTTGTAGTTAATGAGTCTTTTAATTTCCTTATAGTTGGGTTATGCCCAAGAATGTAAAATACCACTATGCAAAAAAACGACACATAATAATAACAAAACCAAAACGATAAGCTAGAGCCTAACTATAAGCTATTGCAACATGTGAGGAAAACTGTGTAGAGAACTAAGATATTTTAAATTTTTTAGCTAAGCTGGCATAAATCTTTCAGTGGTACATGTAGAATGCCATGTGAAGAAAACTTGGCAAAATTTTTCAAGTGCTGATATTAAGAAATTGATGAATGATGCAAATATGTCTGACATTAAAGGTTTAAATACAAAGTTATTAAACCACTGCTTTAAAAAGTGTCTGATTAGCCCTAGCTGGCTTGGCACAGTGGTTGGAGTGTGGGCCCCAGTACTGAAGGGTCCTGAGTTTGATTCTGGTCAAGGGCATGTATCTGGGTTGCAGGCTCGATCCCTTGCCCTAGTTGGGGGTTATTCAAGAGGCAGCCAGTCAGTGTGTCTCTCTCACATTGATGTTTCCCTCTCTCAGTTCTCCCACTCACTTCTACTCTGTCTAAAAATCAGTGGAAAAAACATCCTTAGGTAAGGATTAACAATAACAAAAATTGTCTGATTAGAACAATCAATCCAACCTTATGTAAGTGCTTAAAGATATAGAGTATGATTCAGATCCTTAGATATTCAGACGAAATGATCTGTGAATGAAGGGACAGAATGGACCTGATAGCTGTGTCTCTAACTCCTCTCCCAGGAAAGCCACAGAATGTATCAGTTACTCAGCCTGCCCTTATCTCAGCCAATGGGAAAGCGGGGGAAACTAGCCCAAGGCCAAGAGTATGCTAGCCACCCCCTGTCTTTGTGTAACCAGACCCTAGCTGCACCCTGCCCTTGCATCACTAGCCTCCCAGCCCTCACTCAACCAACCAGAATCGGCCAAATCAGTGGTCAGAGTGTGCACCCACCCCCGACCCCAAGCCCTATAAATTCTTTGTTCCCTTGGGACTCGGGGCTCTCTCTTGCATCCAGTAATGGAAGCAAGGGGGGGACCAAGTCCCGGGCTTGAATAAATGACTCTATGCTTTTGCATCGGACTCGGCTCCCTAGTGGTCTGTCTTGGGGTATCTTGAAATCTGGGCATAACATGGCCAATACTAGTACCCAGGGCATGGGTATCTTTCCAGATGATGATTTTTAATGATTCTTTTAAGGGAATCATTCTTTTATTTGTAGATTTAACAAAACATTTTAGTTAATGTATATTTTCTGTCTGTAGTAATTCTTGGATCAATTATTTTTATTTGCTCATTATTTGAGACAAATAGCACTAAGTTTCAGGAGTTAAAATGTATTTCACTTAAGTTTCAAATGACATTTCTTTGAGTCATCTGAGAAAGTTTCTGTTCACCATATTTGTCTTATTGAGTTGTCTAACTTTCCAGTCATGAAACCCTTCTCAGACTATGGCTACTTGCACTAGGGGCAGGTCAGTAAGAAGAGAAATTCTAGTGGATTATTGAACTACGAAGCATTTACCTCCCTGTTCTCATTGTAGAAAAGCTGGGTCAATATTTCAGTGTAAATAACCCCTGCCAGAATGAAGGCTCCTTCAATTACCAACATTCTTGGTCAGCAGCTTGGAATGTCAATGAGATATGAGGTCTATATCTTATTTTAAAACTAGAGGCCCAGTGCATGAAATTCCTGCACTTGTGGCGTGTCCCTCAGCCCAGACTGCACTCTCTCCAATCTGGGACCCCTTGGGGGATGTCTGACAGCCTGATCACCTCCTAACTGCCCTCCCCTGCTGGCCTTGTCACCCCTAACTGCCCTCCCCTGCTGGCCTGATTGCCCACAACTTCCCTCCCCCTGCCAGCCATCTTTGGTCAAGGGTGTGATGGTCAATTTGCATATTACCTCTTTATTATATAGGATAATTCTAGAAAAAAAATATTTTCTTTCTCTTCTGTAAAGTTATGATTGCTTTACACACACACACACACACACACACACACACACACACACACAGATTATAAAATCAAATGTGAATGTCTTGCAGCCTCCTCTAGTTTTTGAGAGTTTGTGTAAGATTATTTCTTCTCAGAATTTGTGTAAACTTTTTATTATTTCTTCCTTAATATCTGTATAAGATTGTTATTATGTGATAAAATTCACCAGTAAAACTATTGGGGCCTGGAGGTTACTTCTGTTAAGTTTATTAGCTTCTAATTAAATGTTTTTCTTTATTGAATTCAATTTCTTTAATAGATATAGAATTATTCAGACTTTATATTTCATATCAGTTCAGTTTTGGTAGTTGAATTTCTCAAATCATTTACCCAGTTCATCTGAGTTTTAAGATATATTGGCAGAAAGTTGATTATAGTATTTCCTTATTATCCTTTTAATGTTCTGCAGTGATATACCTTTGTTCATTCCTAATATTTCTAATATGTGCCTTTTCTTTGTGTTAATAAAGTTTCAGTCACAAATCTAAAATATATGAATATTATAGAACAAATGACTTATTCCCTAGCACAGTTGTAAGGGGTTGAAGAAATAAAAGTCCAATAAGGTCTGTTAGTGGGTCAGATAAAACTCATTAAGCAGCTGTGCCCACCTCTCTGAATTATTCACCTTCCTGAGCACTCCCATGATTAGACAGTTGGAGCTGGTGAGAGAATTTAGTAAGTCAGTCAGTTTTAGCTACCAGATCTGATGACCTTCAGAAAGTAATGGCTGCTGCTTCATTTCTGTCTTCCAAATTTTATGCAAACTTATTATTTGGCCAACCCTAACTCAAATACATATATGAAAGAAATTATGTTGTATATTTCATTATGTCCCTCTAATGAAAGAATGCACATAGGCACTTAACAAATGTTCTTGACATCTAGGAAGTGCCTCGATATTTGTAAGCTGTCATTATGATCTCCTGCTGGGGCTGGCTTTCATGAAAGGATACATCTGTATGAGAGGAAAAGTGAATCCTACTCAAGGTAATAGAGATTCTGGAGCATAGGGACTCATGGGTGATATTATTATAAAGTCCTTGAATATCTATGCAGATGTTATAAGAGGACCTAATAGCACCTCATACCATCACCTTGAGTTTTTCCCCAAACCAGCAATTTCATTCAGGGCTGCATAACTTCCACATAAAACATGAATAAAAGAAAGCAGGGTATAGTAGAAATTCTGAAAAGGGGGGAAAGTGAGTATAAATCAAGAATGCTCCTACAGGAAATAGGGAAAACATTACAGAGCAAAAACTTTTCAAGACTTATGATAAAGGAAAATAATGACGATGAATTAAGATGGGCACTAAAACCCATGGGCATGGGTCAGGATAGAGTTAGACTATATGCATATAAAAGAAGAGGATATATAAGAGAGAAATAAATGAAGATCTATAATCTGCTTTGAGCTTATTAATGGGTGCTTATTTATTCAAAGGAACTAATATATAAAAGATAATAAATATAGTAGCTATATAGATTATTGAACAGTATCTCATCTCACTGTAGCTCTTCTACACATCAATAAAGAAGTCTCTATACAGGCACCACATTCGCAAATATCCTAGTTCCTGTGTTTATGCACTTTGTTGTATGCTCAAAATTTATGTATTAATTCATATTAATAATTTAAAATAAGCATTAGAGAGTTGAGAGGTTCACGGCTGCAGGATAGGGAGGCGAGGTCCTGGACAATCACAGTGACTCCATTGCCGGTACCTGTGCTTGGTGTCATGGGTGTAATAGGTATACAGCTGGTTGTTACCATGGTGATGGCCAGCCTCATGCAGAAGATTATACCTCACTATTCTCTTGCCCGATGGCTACTCTGTAATGGCAGTCTAAGATGATACCAACATCCTACAGAACTAAGAATACTTGCAGGGAAGCAGCAAAAAAGATAGGAAATATAATGGTCATCTTGAAAGTAAACCACTAACCATTCCAAAGTATATTGACCTCCATCTAGAAAAAAAGTCAGTTACAGAAGTGGATACTTTTGCATTGCATTACTTTCCAGAGCATCAGTGGCTGGTGCATTTCACAGTGGCTGCTACAGTGGTGTATCTAGTAACTGAAGTCTACTACGCTGTTATGAAGCCCACACAGGAAATGAGTAGCAGCTTAGTCTGGTGCCTGCTTGTTTTATCTTTTGCAATCAAAGTTCTATTTTCATAACTACCCACTATTTTAAAGGAAAAGATGGTGATGAAAGATCAGCCTGTGTTACCTTTAGAATTTTTTTTTTCCTTCGTGAAAGCAATGGCAGTCTTGATTGAAACAGACAATTATCTGCAACTTGGACTAAAAACAGGATTTACAAATTTTTCAAACAGTGCGATGCAGTTTCTTGAAAAGCAAGGTTTAGAATCTCAGGGTCCTGTTTCAAAACTTACTTTCAATTTTTTCCGGACTATTTTCTGTTCACTTTTTAGACATTTCCTGGATTGCGGCTGGCTCAAATGCATCTGGATGCCCTGAATTTGGCAACACAAAAAATTACACAAACATTACTTCATATCAACTTCTTGGCACCTATGGTTCTGCGCCGGGTACAACCAGTCACCAAAGACTACATTGTGAACCTACCATTGGGTAAAGAAAGTGTCCCTTTATGATAGAAGCTACATTCGATACTCTGCGACTCTGGCTAATAATCCTGCTGTGTGCTTTGGGGCTGGCCATGATGCGTAGTCACATGCAAGCTTACTTAAACTTAGCCCAGGAGTGTGTGGATCCAATGAAGAAAGAGGCAGGACGGATAAGTACAGTGGAGCTACAGAAAATGGTGGCTCGGTCTTTTATTACCTCTGTGTCATGGCACTGCTGTAGGTGGTACCGCTGGTGATGCTGCTTCACACAACTCTGCTTTTGAAAACACTAGGTCATCATTCCTGGGGCATTTATCCAGAATCCATCTCTACCTTGCCAGTGGATAATAGTCTACCATCCAATTCTGTTTACTCCGAATTACCATCTGCTGATGGGAAGGTGAAGGTAATTGTTACACAGGTAACAGTGGCACTGAGCAGCTTAAAAAACATTTTCACTCTTCTGCTCTTTCGAGGACTTCTGTCTTTTCTAACCTGGTGGATTGCTGCGTGTCTCTTTTCTACAAGCCTTTTTGGGGTTTTCTATCACCAGTATCTCACTGTAGCATGAGTCTCAGTTAACAAAAGAAAAGATATCCAAGTCACACTTGGGATTCAAATATTTGTGCCCTTGAAGGGCTGACAAAAACAAACACAGGAGAAAGCAAATACAAAGGAAAAAAGAAACATATCAGAATATCTTGTTTGAAATGCTTCCTCTGTATTCTCTGGGTGAATTAATGGTATAATATGTAAAATTTCAGAATAGATTAAGTGCTATACTGTGGCACTGGAAATTTTAACTCCTTGTATTAACTGATGTAAGAAAGGGCTATCTGCAAGGGTAATACTTCTGATTATCTTGGTTTACAGACACCTCTGAAACAGTCTCTGAAACTTCATATGACTCCAGTTATCGGTGGCTCTTAGTGCTATTAAGGTACTGTTAATATTCATGGGGCTGCCTGCAGAACACACTACAAACTGAGTCATGTTTTAGAAGAGGTTAAGGAGCTAAAGTTGTTTCTGTTGGTAATATATTAGACACTCTTCAAATGAAAATAACAAAAAAATCCAATAGAAAGGAGGAAATAGCTACTGTGTATTACAATAAAGAAAGCTGCATAGTAATTTTAAATTTCATAGAGATGTACATGCTTAATATCTGCAAATACTGATGCTTGAAAGTGGCAAGAGTATTGTTTTAAAATGTATTCTTTTCAACTTGAGGGATTTTTAAAAATGACTGGCTATATGAACATTTGCAATCTTGCTGTTAGGTTTAAAACTCCCATATTTTATTTTATTTTATGATCCTAAATGCTTTTTAATAATCTAAAAATATTTATCAATATTGAACAGACTTTTAAAAAATTACTTTGTAATCCTGCTGACTACCTGTATGTATTGTATATCCTATCTAATAAAAGACAAAAAGGGTAATTGACCGTACCTTCGCTACGTTTCCCATTGGCTAATCAGGGTGATATGCAAATTAACTGCCAACTAAGGATGGTGGCTGGCAGCCACACAGCTGAAGCGAGCAGAAGGCTTGCTTGCTCCAGTGATGGAAGAAGCCAAGGTTCCCCGCCTGCCACGGCTTGGCTCTGAGCTCCATAAGCAACAAAGCTTTAATTATAGAAGGTAAACAAACCACAGATAGCTGCTTTCAGCAGGTTGTGGCCTCAGAGCTGGGAGCGAGCAGGAGCTGTCTCTCAGCTCCAGTGACAGCAACAATGTTTCAATTATAGAAGGTAAATAAATCCCAGAATAAAAAAAAAAAGAAAAAAAGGAGAGGCTGGGAGCTTCAGTCGCTGGCCAGCCTGAAAATGGCCCTCAGCCCCTCATCTAGGCTGGCCAGGCACCCCAGTGGAAACCCCCACCCTGAAGGGGGTGTGACCAGCTGCAAACAGCCATCAGCCTCTCACTCAAGCTGGCCAGGCATCCAAGCGGGACCCCCACGCTGATCCGGGACACCCTTCAGGGCAAACCAGCTGGCCCCTACCCATGCACCAGACCTCCATCCTATATAGTAAAAGGGTAATATGCAAATTGACCCTAACAGCAGAAAGACTGGGAATGACTGGTTACTATGACACACACTGACCACCAAGGGGCAGACGTTCAATGTAGGAGCTGCCTTCTGGTGGTCAGTGCGCTCCCACAGGGGGAGCTCTGCTCAGCCACAAGCCAGGCTGATGGCTGCCAGTACAGCGGTGGTGGCGGGAGCCTCTCCTGCCTCAGCAGCGCTAAGGATGTCCGACTGCAGCTTAGGTCTGCTCCCCGCTGGCAAGTGGACATCCCCCGAGGGCTGCCGGGCTGCCAGAGGGATGTCTGATTGCCATCTTAAGCCCAATCCCCTGGGGGGCAGGCCTAAGCCAGCAGGTGGTCATCCCCTGAGGGGTCCCAGACTGCAAGAGGGCACAGGCCAGGCTGAGGGATGCCCCCCCCCCCCGAGTGCACAAATTTTTGTGCACCGGACCTCTAGTATTAAATATATAATACATTGAGATTATAAAAGTTTAAAATATTGGATCCTTATAATATTTTAGATTGCTGAATGTATGTTCAAACATTATTGAATGAGATGTCTTTGTATCCAGAAATTTTCTTGCTTTTGGAGTGAGATTAAAATAGATTTTTGAGAATTTATTAGAGCAAGCAATTTATTTGTGTTGCCTGTGTGAGAATAGCCATATTTTATACTTAGCTGATTTCTCCCAAATGAAAATTTTTTTTGTCATTTTCAAAAAAATCAGAATCTTTCCCACTCTAAACAAATCTATAGATATCATTTAAAACCATGTTAAATAGGACTTGTTTTACATTTGTGGTGTCTAGAATTAGAAATGTTAAATTTTTATTTTATAGTTCAGAAATTGAGGTGATTTGGTTGAAAATTTAGACAAAATGAAAATATAATAAAATTCTTTTTCATGCTTTTTACACTAAAACCCAAATGAAGGGTTACAGTTTTAAAGGAAATGAATATAAAATAGATAATTTTGTTTTTTCTAACAAATAGTAGAATTTATAAATAAATATTCTTCCATATAACTGTCTTTAGAGGCTATATATTGTGTTTCAGTGCTGTTGTTACTATTGAAAGCAATTTTGAAACTTCTTTTTGAATTACTTTCAAGACTTGTGATTCACTTAACATTTAAATAATCTCAGGACAGCAAATTCCTGCATTTTGGTATAGATTAAATATTTTTCAACAGTTGATATTTTAAAAGACTGAATAATAGTGCTTAAGTTGAATAAAACTCTTTGGTTGAAAATAAAGTGTAGATATAGCCTAATAATGCTTCATGTATATTTCCAAAGAAGCATTCCATATATTTTTGAGATATATTAACATCTCTAAAATTGATTACAGCAAAGCATAACACTTATTTTGCATGTAAAAGTTCTCCCATGTTGGACTTGAAAAGAATCTCACCTGATATAATAATTTTTATTAAAGAACTACATTTTAGCCCTGGTTGGTGTGGCTCAGTTGGTTGAGCATCATCCTGTGCATCAAAAGGGGACTGGTTCAATTCCTGGTCAGGGCACATGCCCAGGTTTTGGGCTGAATCCTCAATAGGGGGTGTGCAAGAGGCAGCCAATGGATGTTTCTCCTTCACATAAACGTTTCTCTCTTTCCCTCGTCCTCTCTCTTTCTTTATCTCTAAAATCAATTTAAAAAAATATTTTTAAAACTGCATTTTTAAAATTATTAAAGTTATTATTTTGAGCTTCAAAGATTGTACAGTGGATTTATGGGGGAGGCATAGAATTCATTATTGGGCAGGATAACATGTATTTCTAAAAACACTATTGACTTACTCTTTTTAAATTTGAATTTTCTTAAGTACAGTGATTTTACACAAGCTGAACATTAAGAAATCAATTTGGTTTAGTTTTTTTAATCTTTCAAAGCAAAGAGAAATGATGGTTGTGACTACTAACTGGTTTATTTATGCATGTTGTCTTTGTGCCAAGAATTATATTCTTTACTAGTAAGTGTAAAAAGGTTTGCACTTTATGTAAACCAAATAATATTTTTAATTGAGATATAATTGACATATAACATTGTATTAGTTTTAGGTGTACAACGTAATGATTTGACTTATGTATGTATTGCAAAATGATTCCAAATAATATTTTAATAGCCTAAATTAGAATTTAGTAGAATTATTTTATTTTTTATATCAACATACTATGCTTCAATGGAGTTACTTTTATTATATATTTTTCTCTTATTATAGTTATTGATCAACCAAACAATCTGACTTCTAGTTGTGAGGTTGAAGCATCCATCCTATATAAAAACTGCTGTTTGGAATTTTAACCCTGCTATTTTGGCTCTGTAAATGCTTGCTGGCTTAAATAATAAGGAAAATAAGACTATTCCCATCCCAGGAGGCCATAAACCTTCCCCAGACGAAGTTATCAGTGCTGGCACCAGGCCAGGCCTTTGGTTGAGGTCTCAAAGCCCCAGCACATAGGGCTCTTTAAGAACTTGCAAAGGGAACCAGAAAAACCCTTATTTGGGAGACAAAGAACTGGAAAAAGTATAAATATGGAAAACTTCCTCCATGTTTTTTGCCCAGAACTTAAAAGACATTCTTCTCTGGGCCCGCACATAATAATAATAAAATGTAACTCCCCTTTCTCTAAGTGTTGCTTGGTTTTTCTCCCGTCTTCTGCAACAAGGTCACTAAAGGGATTTCTAAAAATATGGACAATATTATATACTAGAGGCCCGGTACATGAAAATTCATGCACTGGAGGGGGGGTGGGAGGGTCCCTCAGTCCAGCCTGCCCTCTCACAGTCTGGGAGCCCTCAGGGTCAGGAGGCGACCCGGCAATCAGGGGAAGGCGATGCCCCATCACACCTCTGCTGCTGCCACTGCTGGCAGTGCAAGCCTCGGGCGGCCCTGGTTACCTGAGCCTCGGGTAGCCCTGGGCGGCTGGGTGGCTGGGCAGCCACCATCCGAGGCTAGCTTGCACCTTGGGCCGGACCTGGGTGGCTGGGGGGCTGAGAGGACTCCAGAGGCAGGAGTGCAGTGCCCCAGTAGGGCTGAGGGGACTGAGCACCGCCATCTTGTGGCTGTGGGTTCCTCCATCTTTGAGGGTGGGGCAGTCAATTAGCATATTCCCTCCTTATTGGCTGTGGGCACTGCCATCTTTGTAACAGTGTAAGGGTCAATTAGCATATTCCCTCTTTATCAGATAGGATTCCCCTATTCAGTTGGTTTATTGTAAAGGAAGGATTATAGCCATTGAATTAAATGCTGTTTTTGCTAATAAATAGTAAACTATGCACAAAAAGTATTAATATAATAAAATAAGCATTAGAAAAATTGTGCAACAAAACAGTCAACATCTTGACCAAATAGATTGTTTGGAATCAAAGAACTTAAAGAAAATGTGTTGTTTTCTTTGCCCTTTGAAAGGAGATCTGTGTGGGTTAGGAAAGAAGAGATAAGCTAATGGAAGGGAATTAAAAATGACTTTACAGAGCTCAAAAATCAAATGCAAGAAGAAAGCAATGAAATGTGAATATTTAAAATTATGAAAATGTAAAAGGTATACATTAATGGGAAGTCCGATAGAGGAGTCGATGATTACATGTAATGCAGCACACAGAAATATGATGTGACTTTAAATTTTCTAGAAGCCACATTAAAAAGTAAAAAAAGACTAATGGGATTGATGTTAGTGATATATTTTACTTGGCCCAATATGTCCAAAATACTATTATTTAACCAATATATAAAAATTATGAATGAATTATTTCATTTCTTTTTTCTAAACTTTGTGCTTTGAGCACGTCACTAGATACTTTTCAAGCATCGTATGAGAATTATAAGGGCAAACACTAGATGATCTAAAAAATGGAAACAAGAAATGTCTGTTTTTACTTAGTTGTTGAGCTTTTGCATTAAATTCATGTGCTTACTAAATAGCTACCCAATATAAAATGTGTGTGAGAAATATTCTTCTCCTCTATTTGAATTATGCTTTTGTTTTCTGAAAAGGTTCGTTGGTTCTTTTAGGATATTTATTGAGGGTGAGGTGACATCAAACATTCAAGAACTAATGGAACTCATCACACCATAAACTACATTTATTACACTTAAAGTGGGTGTATTTCATTATATGTAAATAATATTTTATTTGAAAAAAATGCTTCGTTTATCTTTAAGGAAAACATAGGAAGAATTAGAGTACTAACATACCTCTTTAAGATTTTTTGCATTTACTGTTTCTTAAACCTTGAATGTGTTTCTCCCACTTCCTTCAGGCTTGTACTCAGGTGTTACCTGCATATTAAAAAGCCTTCATTGTCTACCTAATCCAAAATGGCAATTCTCCCAACAAGCCCCATCCTCTGTGTCTTCTTTATTTCTTTTTATGTACTGTTTTCATTTAACATACTATACATTTTGTTACTTATCTTGTATATTGTCTGTTATTCCTCATGAATGTAACCTCTGTAAGAGCAAGGAATTTATTTTTCATCCTGTTTAGTCTACCAGTGTATCTTTAGAGCCTAGAAGTCTGTCCTGTGTCTGATACTGAATGCACAAGTGTTAGGTTTATGAATGAATTTGTATATTTATTCTACCACTCTATCTTAATAATTAATTTATTAAATCTCAATTATCTCCCTTTTAAGCCTTGTTCTAGGTTCAGAAGAATGGGGGCTTGATGCAAATATAAGAATAACTTAAACTAGGGGTTGGCAATCTATAGTTCACTGGCAAAATCCAGCCTGTAACCTGATTTTGTAAATAAAGTTTTATTGGCACATAGCTACACTCAGTCATGTATGTGTCATCCATGACTGCTTCTACAACACAATAATAGAGTTAGGTAGCTGTGACAGAGACCAGTGGCTTTCAAGGCTGAAAATATTTGCTATTTGCTGTTTGGCCTAATGATTCCTGCCCTGGAGAAGATAATTTATCTCAACTTCTAAAGCCTTTCTGTTTGCAGATAAAACTTTGGAAAGCCCTGGTTCCTAAGATAGTACTTTTAATAAATAAATATTTTGGGCTTATTATGAAAGCAAGTTTGAATACATCAGACCAGCAGCCACACTCTTTCTTATTGACTGTACTCTAAATAATGACTTCTTATTCATATTTCTTATCTAAAACTGCCTGGAACTTGACTAAAAGTAAATGCTAACAGTATACCTGGTATATTAATTCATAAAGTAATTATTTACCAAAGTCATTTATAAGTCATGATTCTATTTCTATTACATATAGCTAAAACATTCTGGGAAATAATTTCTTGGAGTCAAAAGAAGTTTAGTGAACAGTGGTAGAATATATTTAAAAATGTACTTTTTTCCCAATTGCTGACCACATTTGTTGTTTACATTTTTTTCTGTTCAAAGAAATTTTTGATAACTCATTTACCAGAAGTAAGTACATGTCTTGATTGAATTTGATCTTGGCTCTGGCTGGAGCCTCTCACTGTTTAAAACAAAGTTTGAAAAAAAATATTTTTCAAAAGTCCAATAGAAGTATTACCATTGTTAATTTTAAACTTGTGATGTAGAAATACCCTGACTTTCACATGTAAACATTCAAACTAGACAGAGTATTTCTGTACAGAAATTTGAGGAATAAATTGGGTTTGCAGAGCAATAGAGAAATCATTATTTCAAGTGTCTACCTCTAACATGTAGCAGTCCTGTTTTGCTATTATTACTCTCTCCCTCTCTCTTTCATTTGTGTTGTGCTGTCTGTGTTTGTGCCTGTGCTTGTGTGTGTTTCCTTTTGCAAAAGTTAAGAATAAGTCAATAATTGAGCAACATGCCTGGATGAATGAACATGGATTTACATTCAGCCAGTTGTCCTGATCAAGTGAGAAAAAGTACCCTGGCATTTGTGGCTGTGGTGAGTCAGCCAGCTAACCGGAGCTCTGACTAAACAGTGACCTGAAACCTGCTCTCAGCATATACACAATCTTTTCACTCTAATAAAAACTTTGTAAAATAAACACTCTTTTCCTTTTCAAAGAAAAGTTACATTTTTAAAAAGTGGAAGAAGAAACACATTTACATCCACAGGTGGCATAAATCATCCAGGCTTTCTTTTTATAAGCTAGTGTAAAGAATAAGTCAGCAACCAAAGTTACAAAATTTTCATATTTTTCTGCTAATAGCAAGGCTTGTTTCAAATCTTTTCAAGGACTTGATTTTTGGAGGGTTTTTCAGTGAGAGCCAAAGAAAGGGTTTAAAAATGTCCATTGTTTTGAGCTATAATTGTTTAGATGGGGTGGGGAATTGTTATTTCAGTTAAAAAAAAAAAACAACCTGAAATCATAATAGAAATAACAATATTACTAATAAAACTTTTAATGAAGTAGAGTAAAAGGTAGAGTAAGTTAGCATTCTAATCCTTCTTATAAATTCTTTGGTGTGTATTCTTGTTTCTTCCTCAAAAATAACTACTTTTGCTACATGCAGTCTCACATTTATAAGATTTTACAATTTTAATTATGAGGCTGTGATTACCAGTGAAAAAATAATTTGTCAACTCAATGAAAAACTGAGCTTATTACAAAATTTATCTTCCAAAAAGCTAACTAAATTTTCACCATCAGAAATTCATTCTTTGCCATCTGATTTATCTTATAAACTTAATTATGTTTTCCCTTAACGCTCCTTCTCCAGAATCTTTTGCTTCAGTTCATTGAAATCACCTACCCATTTAAACTCTAAAACACATGCACATCTAAAGTGTGTTAGCTTTCTTCACTCAGCCAACGTCTACTCATCCTTAAAGACCCAGTTCAGTTGTAACCTTCTAGGACAATTTCCCTAAGTCACCTGCATTCCGCAATCAGAGGAGCTTTCTGAATCCTCTGGGCTGCCAATCATATATTTCAGTGTTTTCACATGCTCTTTGTCAAGAACTGTAAAGGATGTGAATTTTTATTTGCTCTCCAGCTAAGATAGCACATCACAGTTTCATGCAGAAGACAAAAGAATCCTGAATTGGATACAATGGACTTTATTACAGCACAGCAAGCAGCATGAGCTTTATATTTTAGCTGGTTCTCCTTGCTCTGCAAGTCCCATGGTGTTGAAACAGAAGGGGACCAGATGGATACAGACCATGCAGTGGAATCCTGAGCTTAGAAAACCTGAATCTGTTAACAGACTGAGAGTAAACCTGCCAATCTTTGCCCCAGAGGGAAGCGTTATCTTTATTATAGTGGACAATAAACAAACTGTTCTTTGCTCTACACTCTATCTTCAAGGATTTCACTCTCCAACTATCTATGAAAAGACAAAATAGCATGAAAGCGCTGTTAATACTGCTTGCAAATTTTGCAGAAACAAGAGGTCCAGAGAGGGATTTTCCTCAACACATGGCAGCTTCCTCTTTGTTGCCAAGTTTGGTTGGAGGGGTATGTATTAGACTGTGTCCTATTCCCAGTAGAGCCCCAATGCTCACAAAATGGACATCATCTGTCTACTTCAGAAAAGAAAACATCTGAAGAGGAGTAAGATGAAAATCCAAAATGAGGCAAGGTGAGCCCAAGTTCTGGGATAGTTCCATATGTACTTGTTTTTCCTCTAACAAAAGTGATTGGAAGTTAGTTAACACATATTTTTAGACTTTTGTAAGGTTTATAATGTAAATGAAATCACGAATCCCTAAAAAGTTTATTTTGGGTTAAAAAAAAAGTACAGGCTTCAAAGATACCAAAAATTCAGTGAAAAACTATCAGTAGAAGCTATATCTTAATGGGTGTCTACTGTGAGCCTCACTCTTTATCTACATCATCGTTAATCCTCATACCAATCATGAGAGAGAATTTCCACATTCCAAATTTTGGAATGAGTGGCTAAGTGGCTTACCAAAGTGACAGAACTAATAAGTAGATGGCTTTTTTTTTTTTTAATCCAGTCTATTAGGTTCCAAATTCTGTAAGCTAAATTTTCTCATGAGAATCCTCTTCTGAGATTAATTTTCTTCAGACTGCAGAACTAAGGGAAGTGGAGCTAATTCTGGTTGGCCCAGACTGAGTTCAGGGAGTGATTACAACATGGATAGTGCTAAGTGGGAGCCACCAAGTAGAGATAGAAAAGACCCAAGTCTCACTTCACCTATCTTTCAGTTTTGACTGACTTCCATCCTAATTGTAGATAACACAGAGCACAGTGTTTCTCCCATCCAAGTACTAACCAGGCCCGACCCTGCTTAGCTTCCGAGATCAGATGAGATCGGGCACGTTCAGGGTGCTATGGCCACAGTGTTTCTCTTTCCACTTCATAAGGAGGTTGGAGCAGCCTTTCTTTGGCAGAAGAGACAGGGCTGCTCAAATATGCAAACCAATTTTATAAGTATTATAAACATACTAGAGGCCCGATGCATGAAATTTGTGAAAGGGGCTCAGCCCGCACAGGCCCAGCTGAATTGGCTGGCCCTCGCAGCCCCGGCTGGCCCTCACAGCCCTGGCTTCATCCGGAAGGTTGTCCAGACAGTTGTGCTGCTGTTTGGTCTAATTAGCATATTAACTCTTTATTATATAGGATTAGCATTTCTATCTCTCAGATTAGATTAGATTGTCCATAAAGCCTCAGATACTTTCTTTCCATCACACATCCATTCATCTCTCCATTTAGCCAACAAATATTTGTGTCGAGCGAATGAAGTACCAAACTTTGAAGAATAAAGGGATGAATTAGTGTAATGGAAAGAATGTAAACTTTGAAATCAGACAGAGCTTACTTGAATTCTTACCTCTGCCATTTATAATATAAGTTATCTAGCCTCTTTGAGCCTCTATTTCATTGTATGGAAAGAGAAAGTAATAATCCTTCTCTCTAAGACTGTGTAAGGATAAAACCAAACAAGAAGTCTGTTGCCTAACAGAGTGCCTGGTGTTCCCTCTCTTTCTCATTCAGACATTACAAGGCTATGATGTAATATGTGCTATTCCTGGAAGACTTGTGGATATTACACATAAAGAAAAATTGGTCTCAGATAACTCAAATCTTTCACTTTAGATGAAGTTGATTCCATGCTGGGTGTGGCTTTTGGACCAGAAATGAAAGCTAATCTCCTGCGTAGGAATGCCATCAAAAGAACATCAAACAATGATCCTTAGTGCCATTTTTTTTTCCAGAGGAAATTCAAAATTTGACTGGGCATTTTAAAGGTTGGATTATTTGTTTGTTACCTTTGGACAAATGGGTGGAGTACATAGAGATGTTCAGCAGACTATTAAGTTGGCTAGAATCCAAAATTAGGAAAACCTGTAGAAATTCTGCAAAAAAACCAAAACAACCCACAACCCTGATCTTTGTTGACACTAAGAGAAAGCATAACTTATTGCAACTTTTCTTTGTCTAAAAAAAATGGCAACTACAAGTATTCATGGTGATCTGGAATAGAGTGGGTGGGGAGACAGAAAGAGAGAGAGTGAGAGCGCTCTAGGGGATTTTCACTGCAGATGGTGTCACCCTCTTATAGCAATTTCAGTAGCTGCTAGACAGCTGGATATTGAAAATGTTGGATATATTATCAATTTTTATATTCCTTCTACTATTGATGCATGTGTTTCTTGAATTTGGTGTACTTGTCATTGTGGGAACATGGGAAAAACAATTTCTTTTCTTGATACTGAATCAGATAACCATTTAGCACAGCCTCTAATGAATCTACTGCCAGACCTCAACAGGATGCTCCTGTATGGTCGGAAGAAATTGCTTCTGGCTTCAGTAATAGTACAAGACAAAACGTGTTTGCATCAGTTGATACTCAAAGGAATTATCAGGGCAGGAGCATTTAGAACATAACAGAGTTTTCTTCACAAACTCCCAATCTGATAGATGCTGTCATGGGATTAAAGCTAAAACATTTAAATTTGTGACACAATTTTGCTGCAGAAAAGAAAATAGTTTTGATTTTTTTGAGTTTTTAACACAAGTGTGAAACCCGACATTCTTGTGTTTCTTGTTCTTCTGTTCCCACTTCTACCCTTGAAAATATAAATCCTTACTGATCTGTTATATGAGATGCTAAAAATTACAGTGTTGCAGTTACTAATATAAATTGTGTTAACTGGAAAGATTAAAGCATTCTAAATATCTTGAAAAAATCCTTTAAGCAGCTTTTGGTTTACTTGGGGAGAGAATAAAGGATAAAGAATAATCAGAATAGCCTTGGCTGGTGTTTCTCAGTGGTTAGAGCATTGGGCCATGCACTGGAGGACCATGGGTTCAAGGGTATGTACCTGGTTTGCAGGCAACCAGTCAATGTGTCTCCCTCACATCTCTCTCTCTCTCTCTCTCTCTCTCTCTCTCTCTCTCTCTCTCTCTCCCTCCCTCCTTCCTTTTTTTCTCCCACCCTCTGCAAAAAACTCAATGGAAGAAATTCCTCGAGTGAGGATTAACAAACAAAAAAAAAACAAAAAGTAATAACCAGAATAGATGACAAAATATTCTCAAGAGCATATAATAGAAAGAAAATTGGAGCAATCTACACTAATAAAAAAGAAAGATGCAATTGACCATACCTTTGTGATGCCCACCAGTCAATCAGGAGTGAATATGCAAATCAACCCAACAAATATGGTGGGTTAATTTGCATATGCAGGCGCCAAGTGGCCGGGGACAGGTTGGGACGCTTGCATTGTCGCCCTGGCAATGACTCAGGCGTTCCACACCACCTCAGCTGCTCTGGGCCTCTGGGCAGTGTGGGAAGGCGCAAAGACGGCTCTGGGCAGGAACGAAGGCAGAAAGGAGGCTCCGGGCCAGAGTGAAGGCGGTGCCAGCAGCCAGAAGAAGGAAGGCCCATTCTTGCACAAATCTTCATGCATCAGGCCTCTAGTGAGAGTTTAAAGAGCTTAGTTCCAGCCTATGATACTGAGAATTTCATTAATATTAACTTGCCCTTTCTAAATCATTAGTAATGACCAATGAACATGTCCTTCTACTATCTGGTTTAATTTCCCCCTCTTATCCGCTTCATTGGTGCAGCATGATTAAAGGAAGAGAGAGGAAACAATCAGATGAGAACAAGAAAAGGTACAACTCAAGAGAATCAGCCTATTTTGCCCTTTCTAGAGAGGAAGGCATTTTCTTCAGTCTTTACCCAAATTTCTGCCCTGTGATTTTGCCCAGTCTATCTGTGGTATTTGCCAAATCTATCTTAAAGAGCACCTTTTCTTTTTGAGTAATCAGAATTTTATTTTACTCTTTTATTTTGAAATAATTATAGCTTCCCTAGTCCTTCCCAATTGGTCTATCTTTCATAATCACAATTATAAAAACCAGAAATTTAGCATTGGCCAAATGTATATATAGCGGCAGAATTTTGCTTTCCTTACTGTTTTTTCTTTGAATGCTTCTTGTAAGACTCTGATTTTTATTTAAAAATTTTAGTTGAGCCCTAACCAGTTTGGCTCAGTGAATGGAGCGTCGGCCTGCGGACTGAAGGGTCCCAGGTTCAATTCTGGTCTAGGGCATGTACCTTGGTTGTGGACACATCCCCAGTGGGTGTGCAGGAGGCAGCTGATCAATGTTTCTCTCTCATCGATGTTTCTAACTCTCTATCCCTCTCCCTTCCTTTCTGTAAAAAAATTTCAATAAAATATATTTTTAAAAAAATTTTAGTTGAATTTATTGGGACGACATTGGTTAATACAATGATATAGGTTTAAGGTATGCAAATACTAACAATGTTTTGCATGTCTGTGTCTACCATCCCAACTCAAGTCTCCTTCCATCACTATTTATTCCCACTTTACCTTCTTCTACTGCCTTCCACCCCTCTTCCTTCTGGCAATCACTATACTGTTGTCTGTGTCCATTAGTCTTCCTTCCTTTCTTCCTTCCTTCCTTCCTTCCTTCCTTCCTTCCTTCCTTCCTTCCTTCCTTTCTTTCTTTCTTTCTTTCTTTCTTTCTTTCTTTCTTTCTTTCTTTCCTTCCTTCCTTCCTTCCTTCCTTCCTTCCTTCCTTCTTTCTTGCTTGCTTGCTTGCTTGCTTGCTTGCTTGCTTGCTTGCTTAATTTTTTCACCCTTCTCACCCAGCCTCCAATCCCTTCCCCTCTGACAGCTGTCAGTATGTTATTTGTATCCATGAGTGTTTCCACTTTGTTAGTTTATTTTGTTCATTAAACTCCACATATAAAAAGGACTCAGAATTCTTGTTGTGATTAATCTCGACATTGGACTAACAGTGTGCAGAAGTCATAGTAAAGCCAAGTGTATTCTGTGCCAATTTTTCTATGGGCACAGACTTTCCAAGATAAACATGTCCCCAACATCAGCAATTCTTTCTATGTAAACTTTGGCAAGAGAGTTGAAACACACACAGTGTAAACAAACAGAAAAACATGTGATTTGCCTAGGAAAACCTCAAAATAAGATATTTGGTGAGTTTCAATGTATTTCCATGGTTATTATGGCCAATAACTATGGAATATAATAAAATTACTTTTGTTTATTGTGGTTACTTTAGTTGTTTTTGTAAAATTATTTGCAATTAACAAATTGCTTTTATATCCATTTTTTCATTTTCACAATTACATTATGTTGAAAAGTATATTGTTTTTCTATTCAACAAATGTAAAACTGTGGCCTAGAGACAGTAAGGAAAGTAGTGGAATGAGGGAGAAGACATTCAGTGCTATAATTAGATCTGTCCTGCCCGAAATATGGGCATTTATTAATTCTATTTTTATCTGAATATGAGCAATCTTGTTAAAAATTGACTTAGAGTTCAAGTAAACTAATTCCTCCCTCTCACTCTCATTGTTTTCTTTGGATTGAATGGCTCATCAGTTGTTTTTCACAGACTCAGGGAATCATTGACTGCCAGCTATTTGGTCAACTGTTTCTTGTAGTGACTTAGTCACCGACTGGTTTCCCTAGAATGAGGGCTTTCCCTGTCACCTAGCCCTCCAGACCAACTTTGTCACGGAATGTCACCAGGATTGACTCAGTTATCACTGTTCTTCCTGGAGTGAGTCAACTGTCTATGGTGTTCCCTGGAGTAACTGTTATTAACGGTTTTCCCTGGACTGAGGGGCTCACTTCCTGTTATCTCATCATCAACTGATAAAAAAAGAAAAGAAAAGAAAAGAAAAGAAAGACCTGTGTAATAGACTGAATGTTTGTATGTCTTCAAATGATTCATATATTGAAGTCCTAATCTCCAATGTGATGGTATTTGGAGATGGGACTTTAGAGAGTAATAAAGATCAGATGAGGTCATAAAGTTAGGTCCCTCTTGATGAGATTCGTGCCCTTTGAAGAAGAGACACTAACTATCTCTCCCCTATATCCCACCAGGTAAAGACAGAGAAAGAAGGCACCATCTACAAACCAAGAATAGTGCCCTTACCAAAGAGCTCTTACTATAACCCAACCATGCTGGCAACGTGATCTCAGCCTTACAGCCTCCAGAAGAGGGAGGAAATAAAGGTCTGCTGTTTAAACCACCAATTCTATGGTATTTTGTTATGGAAGGTCAAAATAACCTCTGAAGCGTTGGAATATTTGTCTCCAAATTTGTATACTCTGGAGCACCATGAAAAGCTCATGGACTTGCCTGCTTATTGATGACTATGATAGTCACAACTCTAAATATTTTTTTATTTTATTTTGGGATATCAGAATTGCTGGCTGATACCATGACACCACTTGAAATTACTCCAAAATTGCTGTTCTTAGAGGACAGCAGTTCAACTAATGCTCTCTGAAGAAAATAAGAAAAATTAAGCTACAGATTTAAGCTTCAGTTCTTAAAGCAGAAGGTATTCTTTACATGAAAATTGTATTTACATAAATATTTTATTTCTTAATAATAGCAAATTAGTAATTTGTTTCTTTATCATTGGGTTTACATTGTACAGCCTAAAGAAAATATAATTACACTTTTTCCTGGTCCTGTAGTATTTCTTATTAAGATTTTAATTATAATATAAAATGCATTCACCTATTTTTCAACATTCAGCTATTTTTTTTATGTTCCATTACATCCAACAAGAAAATACATTTGGGATTTTAGAAAAATGAAAACTGAAGTCAGTGTCTCTGCCACTAATTTGTTGGTCTTAAACCTTGGTGTTTTTGCATTGCAGTATACATAACAACAGTATCTGTCCCATAGAGTCATTATGAGTAATAAATTAATTGTCAAATGAGGCATGTAGAACAATCTCTGAAATATGGAAAAATGCTGGTGATGTAGCAGCTATTCTGAGGTCCTGAGGTAACAAGGGAGTGGCCAATAGCAACAATTAAAGCTAAAACTGGAAAGTTAGAAAGAGGCTGGGTCCCTTGTGGCCTTGTGGGTCTCCCTACTAGTCTTGACTTCCTATTATTTGATGAAGATAAATGTTCGTTTGGTTAAGTCATTTATTTTTGATACTTGCATCTAAAGTTAAATCCTGATACATATAGTTTAATTTATACATAATGTACATTAGGGTAAAATAAAATAGGAAAACATAGAGGTCTATGTAAAATAGACTGAAAAGCTAACCAGCAAACTATGAAATGTGGTTACCACCTGGGAAAGAAGTTAGGCATGAAAAGAAAAATGAAGGCAGACATAAGAGGGCAAATGCTCTCATTTTGTTCAGTATACTTTATATTTGAATATTTTACAGTGAAGATATTTATGTACTTTAAAACAAAAAAAAATAGCATTTTTCAATGTCTTTATTTTCATGTGTGTGATGGTACACTTTGTTTTTCAAGTTTTGGTAGATAAATAGGTGAACAAGTTTGGAAAATTAGGCTATAACCTTCACATGATTTTAAAGGTAGCTACTCAAGCCAAAAAATACTATCTTAATCTTCCTTACCCTCAACCCATCGCCACTGAACCCCACCACACAAGCACACTCCTTCCCTGAGCCAGCTGCTGTGATCTGCACTGCTTTGATCCCTGTAATGACATTTAGGGCCATCTGCAGAGCTTGCAGGGTCTGGGGAAAGTCATACCCTGTATTCCCCTCCAACATTTTTATTGAGACTAAATATTTGTAAATCATTATCAAGAATAGTATTCAAAGGGAAACCCAAGCTAAATAACACAGTGTAAATAAGAGGTTTGTACAGATATGAGTCCTGAGTTGCAGAGCCAAGCAGGCAGCCTCAGATCTGAATTGGAATGCCATGGATCATTTTCAGGGTCATTGACATCTCTTTCCATGAATAGCTGTGAAGTTTCTGCAACTATTTTCTACAGTCAGTGTCAGGTTAAAAAGAAAATTGCTCTGTTTCTACATCATTCTTGTGTATTTAACAATTCAACAAACATATGTTGAATACCTATGATTCCCAGGCACTGAACTAGGCTTTGGGTGAAGAGCATGGAACAAGGAGAGGAGGACAGAGTCTAATGACTGTCAAGGCACATTTTTCCACTAATCTCTCTTAAATGGGAAGCTGGCAAATTACCTGTTCAATCGGTACCCACGAGCGGAAAAGAAGAGTGTGAAAAGAGCAAGCAGATATCAAGAATCAGAGGACTGTTAAGAGTCAAAAGCAGAATGAGTCAAAGTAAACCCAAAGCATTTGTTTTTCTAGTCATCTATTTCTGTTAGCACTAATCACTGCTTAGCACAGGTATCCTGCTGACTGTTGTGGGTAAATACACAGGTATGAAAACCTAGGTCCTGCTCTCAAGGAGCTTACGGACTAATGAAGAGGATAAATATCTATACTAATAATAGAGGAATATACACATTGTTCAGGACTCCGTCACAGTAACAGTAACAACCAGCAGGCTGCCTAAGACAACAAGGCCAGTAGGGGGGTTAGTGAGGTACAACCAAACGACTTAATAGCAAGCTGCATGGGGCGACCAGGCTGGCAGGAGGGTTAGTGAGGGACAACCAAACGACTGAAGAGCAGGCTGTGTGGGGTGACCAGGCTGGCAGGGGGGTTAGTGAGGGATGACCAAACGACTGAAGAGCAGGCTGCGTGTGGTGACCAGGCCAGCAGGGGGGCATTTGGGAGCTACCAGGCCAGTGTGTGTGTGTGGGGGGGGGGGGGGGCAGCAGTTAGGAGCGACCAGGCTGGCAGGTGGGGCAGTTGGGGGCAACCAGGCCAGCGGGGGGAGAGGCAGTTGGGGGCAACCACACCGGTGGGGGGGCAAGGGGGGTGCTGTTGGGGGCAACCAGGTCAGCAGGGGGGGCAGTTTGGGGCGACCAGGCCAGAAGAGGGGGCAGTTGGGGGCAACCAGGCCAGCACGCAGAGGTGGTTAGGGGTGATCAGACTGGCAGGGGGGGCAGTTAGGGGGCGATCAGGCAGTCAGGCAGGTGAGCAGTTAGGAGCCAGCAGTCCTGGATTGTGAGAGGGATGTCCAACTGCCGGTTTAGGCCCAATCGGAATCAGGCCTAAACCGGCAGTCAGACATCCCCCAAGGGGTCCCAGATTGGAGAGGGTGCAGGCTGGGCTGAGGGAACCCTCTCCCGTGCACGGGCCTCTAGTAATCATATAATTCTGATACAAATAATTATGCATTAAACATCATAGTAGAAGTTCAAGTCAAGGACCAAGAACACCTTGGGAGGGAGAGAAAACTTATAGTTGGGCAATCTGAGAAGTCCTCATGCCAGAAGTCATTATTTGAAGAATGACTTTAAGAAGACCAAACAGTGATGGAAGAAGCAGAGAAAGGGCATTTTGGGCCATGCCATTGGCAGAAACAAGGACATAAATTTAGTCAAAAAGAAGGTGGAAGCACTCAGTTCCCTAGGACTAATAAATAGTCCACTGACCCAGAAACACATATTCAGATGACTTCCAACAGGGGGCAAGAAGGCTGAATAGATTATCCATGGACCTAAACCCTCCCATGGTATTGTCTTTATCTGATCTGTCACTTAGGTTTCTACACAAGATTTTATTTGGGTACATAAGGCTCGATTCACTAAAAATGTTTTAAAGTCTGAAAACCACTGAACTAGCACATTGATTGATAAATGGAAGTAATGATAGAAGTGTGCTCAGAGGAACTTTGGGGCCAGATTTTGGAAGTCATTAAATGCTCAGAATGCCTTTTGTACAGAGAGCAATAGTGAGGTCTCTAGAAAAAAAATTTTTTTAAATATATTTTTATTGATTTTTTACAGAGAGGAAGGGAGAGGGATAGAGAGTTAGAAACATCGATGAGAGAGAGAAACATTGATCAGCTGCCTCTTGCACACCTCCCACTGGGGATGTGCCCGAAACCAAGTTACATGCGCTTGACTGGAATTGAACCCGGGACCTTTCAGTCCGCAGGCCAATGCTCTATCCACTGAGCCAAACCAGTTAGGGCTAGAAAAATTTTTAAACAAGAAAATTAGCTACCAGAAAACAACTGAATTATGAAGTGACCGTTGGGTGCAGGATCTGGAGGGAGAAGAAACTGAAGCACAGAATCTAATCAGAAGGAGATGGAAGAAGTTAAGGGGAAATAGTCAGGGCCCATTGAGGATAGAGAGAAAAAAGAAGGGGGGAAGGAATTGTCATAGGATATTTGTGTAAGTAAGAGGCAGGCTAATAATTTAGACCTCATTTAATATTTGTTAATATTTATATTTGCAAGTGATCACATATACATTTTTAAATGACTTTGAAATTTATATAAAATTTTCAAAGACAGTACAGTGAAATCCCATATACCCTGCAACCCACTTCCCTTATTAATATAACATAAGTATGGTCCATTTTTAATAATTAATAAAACAATGTTGATATATTATTACTAACTGAAGTCTATACTGTATTCCTATGCAGAATTGCAATGATAATTCCCCTCTGTTCCTCACCTAGCTTCCCTAAGTTACACAGCCATAAAACATTTACCAACACTAAGAAATTAACATTAGTACAATACTATTAACTAAGCTGCAGATTTTATTCTAACTTTGCTATTTTTCTGCCCCAGGATGCAATCCAGGGCTGCCCATTGCATTTAGTCACCATGTTTCCTTAATCTAGTTTCTTCTGACCAGTGGAGTTTTTGGTCTCGCCTTGTCATTCATACCATTGACAATTTTGGGGAGCATTGGTCAGATAGTTTGTAGACAATCCCTCATTTGATGTCTGTCTGATATTTTCCCATGATTAAACTTGGGTAATGGATTTTGGGGAGGAACACCACAGACGTGAAGTGTGTTTATCAGGATCATTCCAAGAGATACCTGATATCAGTTTGACTTATTATAGATGATGTTAACTTTGATCATTTGATGAAGGTAGTGAGAAGCCAGTTTCCACTACTCTACAGTTATTATCTTCCGGCCCCTTCAGTGAACTTATGTTATACATTTGTAATTCGGTTAAATTGTCACAGACTGGGATCTCACAATATTCTGGGTTCTCCCAAAATTCTGGTTGATATTTTAAAAATTGCACACAGTAAAGCTTACTCATTATGGTATACAGTTCTATGAGTTTTGACAAATGCATAGAGTGATCTACCCACCTCTACAATATCATACACATAAGTTTCATCACCCTGAAAAGCCCCTGAACGGTGGTGAAGCCAACCAAATGTTAAAAATCTCTAATAGCTTCAGCCCTTTTCTTGGACACAGTCTTACCAGTGACTTAAATTTCAGAGTTCTAGAGGAGCAAGCATGCTTCACAAGAGTAAATTAAACCAAAAAATGAAGAAACAAAAATATTTTATAGGAATAATGATCAAATTTGCTAGGAGATGAACTAAAATTTAACTCAACAGGTTGTATTACCATTGTTCTTATTTATCTGTACATTGGAGAATGCAACTGCTAAATGGGACCTCGTTTGGTATATACACAAGTCGAGAACCACCAGAGATAAAAATTTTGATTGTTATCAGCTTTACAAATTAATATGTTTGATTGAACTCCAATAAAGTGACTCATAAAATCAAACCCCTTAATTCTCCTTTGTTTTCCATGCTTATTGCTTTGGTTCAGCTCCTTGGCATTCTCATCTAAACTACTAAAATAATCTTCTAAAACTGGTTTCCCGCAGTGACTCCTAAACACAAACCCGCCCACATGCCAAACTTATGTTTTTAGAATCCACATCTGGCCCGGCCAGCGTGGCTCCGTGGGTGAGCATCAACCTATGAATCAGGCGTTCACAGATCAATTCCCAGTCAGGGTACATGCCCGGGTTGTGGGCTTAATCCCCAAAAGTTGTGCAGAAGGCAGCCAATTGGTGATGTTTCTCTCTCATTGATGTTTCTATATCTCTATCCCTCTCCCTTCCTCTCTCTCTAAAAAATCAATAAAAACATATTTTTAAAAAATTTAAAATCCATATCTGATTATGTGTCTCTCTTTTTTAAAACTTTTTTATCGTTTAAAGTATTGCAAATAGTAGCACATATGTCTTCTTTTTTTCCCATTGACCTTCCCCCGGCCTCCCCTACTCCCTGGCACATGCCCGCATCACCTGCCCCCAGTGTCTTGTGTCCATTGCTTGTGCTTATATGCATGTATACAAGTCCTTCCACTGATCTCTTACCCAACCGCCCCCCAACCCTCCCCAGCCTTCCCACTGTAGTTTGACAGTCTGTTTGATGCTTCTCTGCCTCTGTAGCTACCTTTTTGGTCATCAGGTTATAATGTTTTTTATTATTCATAAATGAGTGAGATCATGTGGTATTTTTCTTTCATTGCCTGGCTTATTTCACTTTGCATAATGCTCTCCAGTTCAATCCACACTGTTGTAAATGGTAAGAATTCCTTCTTTTTTATAGCAGCATAGTATTCCATTGTGTAGATGTACCAAGCTTTTTAATCCACTCATCTGCTGATGGGCGTTTAGGTTGTTTCCAAATCTTAGCTATGGTGAATCGTGCTGCTTTGAACATAGGGGTGCATATATCCTTTCTGATTGGTTATTCTACTTTCCTATCCTTATCACTTGTCTTTTGACAATAGCCATCCTACAGGTATGAAGTGATATGTTACTGTGACTTTGATTTGTATTTACCTGCTGATTGGTGATATTCAGAACCTTTTCATGTACCTGTTGGCCATTTGTATGTCTTTGGGAAAATGTCTGTTTAGTTTGCCTATGCTTTAATCAGGTTATTTGTCCTTTTGCTATTAGTTGTAAGAATTCCTTATATTTTGAATATTAACCCTTTATCAGATATATAATTTGTAAATATTTTTTCCTATTTCATATGATGCTTTTTCATTTTATTGGTTGTTTCCTTTGCTGTGCCTAAGCTTGTTTATTTTGCTTTTGTTGCCTGTATTTTTGATGTTATAACAAAAATGAATAATTAACATGGCCAGTGTCAAAAAGCTTTTTATACTTTTTTTTAGGAGTTTTATAGTTTCAGGTCTTATGTTTAAGTTTTTAATCCATTTTGAGTTTATTTTTGTATAGGATGTGAGATAAGAGCCTGATTTCATTCTTCTGTATGTAGATATCCAGCTTTTCCAACACCATTAATTGAAGAGATTATCCTTTCTCCTTTGTGTATTTTTGGCACTTTTGTCCGCGGTGCCAAAGTTTACCATACACGCATAGGTTTATTTCTGGGCTCTCTATTTTGTTCGGTTGGTCTATGTGTCTGTTTTTATGCCAGTACCATAATGTTTTGATTACTACAGCTTTGTAATATAGTTTGAAATCAGAAGTGTGATGCCTCCAGCTTTGTTCTCTGTTCTCAAGATGCTTTGGCTACTTGGGGTCCCTTGTGATTAGAGAAATGGGCATGAGCTGGGGAGTGGAGTAGGCACAGAAGATGGCCAAAAGTCCTAACTAGATATTGTGCTGGTTAATGTTAAATGTGTCAACTTGACTGGGCCACAGAGTCCCCAGATATTAGGTTCAACACTATTCTGGGTGTGTCTGTAAGGGTGTTCCTGGGTTAGATTAACATTTGAACTGGTAGACTGGTCTATCTTAACCTTCAACTCCTGGGCTGAATGAGCATTATGGGGACTAAATAGGAGAGCTTGATGCTATGACTAGTTTTGTGAAAGAACTAACTTGTATACTTGAAGCTCGTCATAAACAGATTAAAAGGGGCATGGCTTCCACTGACTGACAGGCCTTGCCACTCTTTTCCACCAGAAGATCAGGCATACACCAGAGTCTATGGAAGGAGGCACACACTGTCATCTCACTAGAAAGGCTCCAATGAAGCTAACCACCTACACTACTAGCAAAATGAAACAGATTCTCCTGGATCCACATGAGCCATACCAAACTAGACCCAGATCATCCCTCCCAAGACAATTGCAAAATATCCTACAGGTGTCTTTAAAGTAAGAATTTTCAAGGCCAATTCCCAGGATCTGGAAGCAGATGACCTCATGAAATAGATAGCTTTTCCCAAGGTCATGGATCATGGAACTTCACTCCACCTATTTTCTTCTCCCTTGAAGTCTCTCCATTCTCCCTTCCCCAAAACAAAATGAACAAACAAACAAAAACCCCAGTTCTCACTTCTCTGATTCAACAAGCAACCTTAGGGCAGAACATCAACTCGCAGGCCAGGGAAAGCTTTCCAGCTTTCTGCCATTTTACTTTTTGATATGATTGTTTAAATTCATATTTGATCTTACCAATCATTCACTCACATCACAAATACTACCAAACGGCAGCTAAAAAGCCAGGTACTTTCTAGGTCTTAGTGATGGTGCCAAAGGAGCAAGGAGCTGTCCTTCCTTTAAGGAGCTCTAACTTTAGGAAAAAGAAAGATATAAATGAGTAGTACACAATACAATATTCTATGAAGGGCCATGGGAGCACAACAAAGAAAAGAACCGGAAATTCACATTGAGAAGTGGAAGATTCCAGAGGAGGTGAAATCTGATTGGGTTTTTGAAAGATGTAAGTGTTTACAAAGAGAGAAGTGTTTGCAAAGAGAAGAATGGAGGAAAGGTATGGAGGAGAAGCCAGATAGTTAGTGTGAGGATGAGTAAGAGTTTGTGGTTAAAGAGGAAGGTGTGATTGTGAAGTGCTCAGGTTTGGCTAGAAAGGTCAGTGGATCATGTGTGTGTCATGCTAAGGAGTATGGGGTTCTTTATGATGGCAAACTAGCCATCTAGTTTTTTATTAAAAGAGACACATAATAAACATCCTCACACAGACTATCTAGTTTCTCTCCCATACCTTTCCCCCATTCTTCTCTCTTAGAAAACAGTATGGCATTTCCTCAAAACTTTAAAAATGAAACTGCCATTTGACCCAGTAATACCACTTTTAGGAATATATCCCAAGAAAACAGAAACACTAATCAGAAAGGACATATGCACCCCTATGTTCATAGCAGCACAATTTACCATAGCTAAGATTTGGAACAGCCTAAACGCCCATCAGCAGATGAGTGGATTAAAAAACTTTGGCACATCTACACAATGGAATACTACACTGCTATAAAAAAGAAGGAATTCTTACCATTTACAACAGTGTGGATTGAACTGGAGAGCATTATGCAAAGTGAAATAAGCCAGGCAATGAAAGAAAAATACCACATGATCTCACTCATTTATGAATAATAAAAAACATTATAACCTGATGACCAAAAAGGTAGCTACAGAGGCAGAGAAGCATCAAACAGACTGTCAAACTACAGTGGGAAGGCTGGGGAGGGTTGGGGGGCGGTTGGGTAAGAGATCAGTGGAAGGACTTGTATACATGCATATAAGCACAAGCAATGGACACAAGACACTGGGGGCAGGTGGTGAGGGCATGTGCCAGGGAGTAGGGGAGGCCGGGGGAAGGTCAATGGGAAAAAAAGAAGACATATGTGCTACTATTTGCAATACTTTAAACGATAAAAAAGTTTTAAAAAAGAGAGACACATAATCAGATATGGATTTTAAATTTTTTAAAAATATGTTTTTATTGATTTTTTTAGAGAGAGAGGAAGGGAGAGGGATAGAGATATAGAAACATCAATGAGAGAGAAACATCACCAATTGGCTGCCTTCTGCACAACTTTTGGGGATTAAGCCCACAACCCGGGCATGTACCCTGACTGGGAATTGATCTGTGAACGCCTGATTCATAGGTTGATGCTCACCCACGGAGCCACGCTGGCCGGGCCAGATGTGGATTCTAAAAACATAAGTTTGGCATGTGGGCGGGTTTGTGTTTAGGAGTCACTGCGGGAAACCAGTTTTAGAAGATTATTTTAGTAGTTTAGATGAGAATGCCAAGGAGCTGAACCAAAGCAATAAGCATGGAAAACAAAGGAGAATTAAGGGGTTTGATTTTATGAGTCACTTTATTGGAGTTCAATCAAACATATTAATTTGTAAAGCTGATAACAATCAAAATTTTTATCTCTGGTGGTTCTCGACTTGTGTATATACCAAACGAGGTCCCATTTAGCAGTTGCATTCTCCAATGTACAGATAAATAAGAACAATGGTAATACAACCTGTTGAGTTAAATTTTAGTTCATCTCCTAGCAAATTTGATCATTATTCCTATAAAATATTTTTGTTTCTTCATTTTTTGGTTTAATTTACTCTTGTGAAGCATGCTTGCTCCTCTAGAACTCTGAAATTTAAGTCACTGGTAAGACTGTGTCCAAGAAAAGGGCTGAAACTATTAGAGATTTTTAACATTTGGTTGGCTTCACCACCGTTCAGGGGCTTTTCAGGGTGATGAAACTTATGTGTATGATATTGTAGAGGTGGGTAGATCACTCTATGCATTTGTCAAAACTCATAGAACTGTATACCATAATGAGTAAGCTTTACTGTGTGCAATTTTTAAAATATCAACCAGAATTTTGGGAGAACCCAGAATATTGTGAGATCCCAGTCTGTGACAATTTAACCATATTACAAATCTTTCACATAAGTTCACTGAAGGGCCCATGCTGGCAAATCACTCCATATATCTGATGAAGTGTGAGATTGTTGTGCTTGTGGATCTCTGTGGGACCATGGAATATGGTCCCTGTATCCTGTACCTATGCTGCACTTTCTTGTTTCTTCTCTAGAAAGATATTCTTGAAGCTGAGTAGCTTTCTATGATGATATACACTGAGTGTCCAGATTATTATGACCACCTGACGTTTGAGGGCAAATTAGCTATCATTTCACGCTGAAGTTGCTAGAGGGCCAGACTTTTATAAATAGGGAAGCAGGTTGTTTACCACGACAGTAGAAGTGATTTTTTTTTGAATATATGGGTAAACATCACGATTTAACAGCCTTCAAACGTGGGATATATTTGAATGTGAGTGGCCAGATATTTATGACCACCCCTCAGTACTTCGTTGGGCCACCTTTCGCCTTCAATACTGTGGCGATTCTTCTTGGCATTGACTCCATGAGATGTTGAAAGGTGATGCGAGGAATCTGACAGCATGCCTGATGAATAGCACTGTCCAGTTCTGTGAGATTTGATGATTGTGGAACTAGCTGCCTGATGGCTCTTTTAACGTCGTCCCACAAATGCTCCATTAGATTGAAATCTGGTGATTGTGGGGGCCACCTAAGCAAGGTAATGTTCTTGAAATCACTCCTGCAGAATATGAGCACTGTGGCATGGCGCATTGTCTTGTTGGAAGAAGCCATCTCCATTGGCATAAGCCATCAACATGGTAGGATGAATTTGATCAGCAATGATACTTTGGTATGTTGTGCTATTCAGACATTGTTCCACACAAATTAAAGGGCCCAAATCATGCCAGGAAAACATGCCCCAAACCATAACACTGCCCCCACCAGTTTGAAGGGTTGTACTGATGCATGCGAGGTGCATGCTTTCATGCTGTTTCTGCCAAATTCTCACTCTGCCATCTGCATGACGCAACTGGAAACGTGATTCATCGGACCACATGATTTTTTTCCAATGCTCAACTGCCCAATCCTTGTGTTCCTGTGTGAACTGGAGACGTTTTATCTTGGTAACTGCAGACAGCAAAGGTGTTCAAACAGGCCTTTGGCTTCCATATCCCATCCGATGCAGTGTACGGCTGATTTGCCTACAAACGTCAGGTGATCATAATAATCTGGCCACTCACGTTCAAATATATCCCACATTCAAAGGCTGTTAAATCACATTGTTTACCCAATCTTCAGAAAAAAATCACTTCTACTGTCATGGTAAACAACCTGCTTCCCTACTTATAATGGTCTGGCCCTCTAGCAACCTCAGCGTGAAATTATAGCTAATTTGCCTGCAAACATCAGGTGGTCATAATAATCTGGACACTCAGTGTATTTGTTGACTGCCATCCTTTGTGTACAACATCTAAAAGAAAAGCAACTAAGAAGTTTTAAAAGTGTAGAGTAGTGTGCGGGCACAAACATTTATTTCCTTCTGCCCTTCTCAGTTCTTCTTGCTCGACTAATAATCAAATTAACATGAGACAGTTGAACAGGAGAAAATAATGAGATTTATTATGTATTTATACATGGGTGTTCCACAAGAATATGGGGCCCTGGGACAGATTAGGCAGTTAAGGCTTACATGTCATCTTGAGCTAAGGAGAAAGGGGTGGGGAGTTGTGGTTTGTGACTTCACAGGCAAAAGGCAATTCATGTGGAGATGGAACAGCAAATGTTTGGTAAATAAATGTCTGCTGGGCTAGATTTTTTTTTAACTATGGGATACAGAGAAGACTGTTATCAAACAAGCCTTGCCAGTTCTTCCCTGTCTATCACACCTAGTTCCTATTTAAATATAGGAATTCATGCACGGGTGGAGTCTGGCCAGCCCACCTCAATCAGACCAATTGGGTCAGGCCAGCAGGGGGTGGTGGGGACAATTTGGTTGAACTCCAGGTCGAGGGGACAATTTGCATATTTGCCTTTTATTATATAGGACTAGTGGCCTGGTACATGAAATTCGTGTGTGTGTGGGGGGGGGGGGGGGAGGGTCCCTCAGCGCAGTCTGCACCCTCTCCAATCTGGGACCACTGGCTCCTAACTCCTTGCCTGCCTGCCTGCCTAATCGCCCCCTAACCACTCCCCTGCCAGCCTGATTGACGCTTAACTGCTCCCCTGCTGGCATGATCATCCCCAACTGCTCTCCCTTGCCAGCCCAATCACCCACAACTGCCCTCCCCTGCCGAAACCCGCCTCCTCCTTTGGGACCTGCCTCCGCTGCGCAAGGTTGCGGAGACCACAGGACCCCCAGGCCTCACCATCCGCCTCTGCTGTGGCCATGGCCAACTTATGGCAGTTATCTTTGTGGTGGCCATCTTGTGGCAATATCACATGCGAGGGCCACCTAGGATTTTATTATTATAAACTAGAGGCCCGGTGCACAAAAATGTGTGCACTCGGGGGGGAGGGGGGTACCTCAGCCCAGCCTGTGCCCTCTTGTAGTCTGGGACCCCTCGGGAGATAATGACCTGCTGGCTTAGGCCTGCTCCCTAGGTGCAGCCCCTGGTCGGGCTCAGAACAGGGCCGATTGGGGAGTTGGGGCACCGCCCCCTGTCATGCACAGAGCAGGGCGGATCAGGAGGTTGCGATGCCACCCTCAGTCACGCTCAGGGTAGGGCCTATTGGGGGGTTGGGGCACCGCCCCCTTTCACACTCAAAGCAGGGTCGATGGGGAGGTTGCGGCGCCACCCCCTGTCACACACAGAGCAGGGCCCATCAGGGGGGTTGGGGCTCCGTACCCTGTCAAACACAGAGCAGGGCCAATCAGGAGGTTGGGGCGCTGCCCCCTGTCATGCACAGAGCAGGGCCGATCCGGGGGATTGGGGCTCCATACCCTGTCACGCACGGAGCAGGGCCCATCAGGGGGTTGAGAAGCTCCCTCTGTCACTCACAGAGTAGGGCCGATAGGGGAGTTGGGGCACCGCCCCCTGTCACACACACAGCAGGGCGGATCAGGGGGTTGGGGCACCGCCACTGTCACACTCAGGGAAGGGCCAATGGGGAGGTTATGGCTCTACCTCATCACACACAGAGCAGGGCCTATCAGGGGGTTGGGGCACCGCACCCTGTCACACATAGAGCCGCACGGTGATCAGGGAATTGGGGAGCTCCCCCATCAGGCACAGAGCAGGGCTGATCAGGGGGTTGGCGCGCCTTCCCCTGTCACGAACAGAGCAGGGCGGATAGGGAGTTTGTGGCCCCGCCTCCTGTCACACATAGAGCCGCAGGGCAATCAGGGGGTTTGGGCACTGCCCCCTGTCATGCTGATCCCGGTGCCGGGAGGCCTCTCGGCTCTGCTGATCCTGGTGCTGGGAGGCATATTACCCTTTTACTATATAGTATAGAGGCCTGGTGCACGGGTTGGGCCAGCTGGTTTGCCCTGAAGGGTGTCCTGGATCAGGGTGGGGGTCCCCACTGAGGTGCCTGGCCAGTCTGGGTGAGGGGCTGAGGGCGGTTTTCAGGCTGGCGGGTGACTGAAGCTCCCAACCGCTCCTTTTTTTCTTTTTTTTTAATTCTGGGCCAGTTTTAGCTTTGAGGCTTGGCTCCAGCTCTTAGGCCTCCACTGCTGAAAGCAGGTTTCTGGCCTTTGTTTACCTTCTGTATTTGAAACAATGTTGTGATCCTGCTGGCTGAAGCCCGGCGGACTAAAGCAGGTTTCTGGGGTTTTGTTTAGCTTCTATATTTGTAACATAGTTGCTTAGAGTTGCAGCTCAGAGGCCGGCAGCGGCAGGCGGGGAACGTTGGAGTCCTCCATCACTGAAGCAAGCAAGCCTCATATTAGCTTTAAGCTGCCTGGCTGCCGGCCGCCATCTTGGCTGGCATATCACCCTGATTAGCCAATGGGAAGGGTAAGCGGTCGTACACTAATTACCATGTTTCTCTTTTATTAGATAGGATAGCTTCCTTCCTGGAGCAGATCTCCTATCTTAATTCTTTTCAGCAATTAGGAGGGACGTCAAAGAGTCTTTCTGAGTATTTTATTTCTTGGCAATAACCAGCTTAAAAGAATACCTCAAAAGGCATATTTTGGGTTAGCACTCAGTAGCCACTCATAGATGTCCATTATCCCGAACCTCGTGTCCTTCTCTTCAGGTCTGTTCCTCTCTGTGACATTCCATATGCCTTTTGGGAAACAATGCCTATAATGACAGGAAACTATTTTGTTTTAAGATGCATCAGACTTCTCACTGCAGTGTATTTTTACAGGTTTGTTATTCAGTCTGAAATAACAACCAAGGGGTTTTAAAATTTTTTGCACCAAAAGTGGTCATAGAACTAGTCTGATTATTCTTTCTATTTTCAGCAGGTAGCAGTAGAAATACACACACACACACACACACACACACACACACACACACACACACACACACTTCCAGAATATAAATGTCAATCCTTATAAACAGTATAATCTCAACCGATAAGGCAGAAAATAATTTTCTTTTTTAAAATTCTATTTTTATTGATTTCAGAGATGAAGGGAGAGTGAGACAGAGAGATAGAAACATCAATGATGAGAGATAATCATTGATTGGCTGCCTCCTGCACACCCCCTACTAGGATTAAATCCATAACCTGGGCATTGACCCTGATCAGGAATCAAACTGTGACCTCCTGGTTCATGGTTCAATGCTCAATCATCCAGCCACGCCAGCCTGGCTAAAGATAAATATTTTCTTTACCAGCCACAGTTTTTGCAATGCCAGCAATCCTACAATGAAATGTTTAGTATTCTTATTGTGCAGATCAGAGCTAATTCCTTTCTTTGAGCCTCAACTTACACTTTCAATCTAACCCCACCAAACTTCTAGAACTGAATATAAACTCATTTAGCCCCGCTGGTATGATTCAGCTTTGAGCATCAGGGGATGGAAGCATGAAGGGAGTATCAAGCTCCTGACCAGTGGGAACAGAACATAACCGACTGGGGATAGCTCCATGTGGAACACCAGTGAATGTGTTACCCTTGGCGCAGAGGAAAGCCAGTGCCCAGTCCAAAGGGAAGAACCTAATGTTTCAGTCACTTCTCTGAAACTAAAACCTCATACAAGAGAAACCTTAGCGTTTACCCCTGAAACATTATAACTTTCCAGAAGGATAGATAGAATCAAGTAGTAATTGGTTTTAAACAGAAAGCTTAATAGTTGGTTTCTGGTTTTTATTTATCTTCTTTCCCATTTGCCTTCACCGTCCACCATTTTATAAGAATGAACTATAATAATCCGTTTTCTAGAACTTAAGAGTCATCTGCTACTTCCTTTCCTCATCGGGCCTTTCTTGGGATTTCCCAAGCACTCTTTCTTATTTACTGAGGATGGTTAACACAAACATAGAGTTTGGTGAAAACATTCCTAAGCCATTTCCCATTCACACCCAAAGACCAGCAAAACCTAATGGAATCTCCCCATTTTAAAAATACCAACTTGTACTTATGATGTATGTACAATAAACAGGAGATATGACAGCAAAGGTCAACCTTGTAAACATAATCGAAAGGCTGTGTTTCAACATCTTAATTCAATAGTGGTGAGTTCCTTGGAGCTCAGGTTTTACACTAGACAACTATCCCTGTTTTTCCAAAGAAGACATCTAAACTCCTTTATTTACCTCTTTTACTTATTTATTTTGTCGTTTCTTTTCCTCTACCACTTTCCTTTTTAACTTAGATCCCTGGACTTCATTATCTATATCAGCAGTCTGAATACCATGTTTCTTCTCTGTTCCCAGATATTTGGGGTGGTGGAAAGTAGAGTGAAAAGATGACTTTTTATATGGGAAAGTAATAGGGAAAATGGTAGTATATGGCATTATTCCCCTGTTGTTAAATGGGCATGTGGGGAACCAGACTGCTCTCTGAGTGAGGAGGTATGCATTCTTCTCCTGAGTCTGCTACTGACTAACTGTGTGGCCTCTAGAAAAGGGTACACTATCTCTAGGCATCAGAGAATCATGCACCTTCGCAGCTAGAATAACCACCAAGCTCTCATTTTGTAATTGAGGCCCAGAAGTCCATGCACTAGACCAGCGATGACACGTGAACTCATTTCTTTGGTTGATTTTTCTTTGTTAAATGGCATTTAAATACATAAAATAAATATCAAAAATATAAATCTTTGTTTTACTATGGTTGCAAATATCAAAATTTTCTATATGTGACATGGCACCAGAGTTAAGTTAGGATTTTTCAAAATGCTGACACGCCGAGCTCAAAAGGTTCGCCATCACTGCACTAGACAAAGGGAGAATGAATTTGTTCAGAAATACTTAGAGCTAAGAGAGTATGACTTTTTAAAAACCAAATTAGTGTTCTTCTAGAAACAGTCTATTGCCTGAAATTAGAGTGGGTATGAAAGCCAATCCTTTCAGATATAGAATGGAAGATATATGCACTGCTCTAAAAGGAGTTTTTTTGGTAAAATAGGAATTGGGGGGGGGGGGTAAAATAGGCAGATTTAGGAAATTTTAAAAATTAAGGGAATGGAAAAAACACAGGGCTACAGAGTTGCAAAAGGGTACATTTCCATAAGACAAGGGAGCAGCAGAAGTTACATTTCCATAAGACAAGGGAGCTGGGAGTAGCAAAAGGCACACATTTACAGAATAAAGGGAAGGAGGAAAAAAGCCCAGAGGGAATAGGGAAATAATAAAGAAGGAGGGGAGGATAGCCTCAAGTGTCCCCTATGAGGTTTGACCTTTGAGCTCAAGAGTTGCTATAGTGACCAAATCAGAAAGGAATAGTGACCAATCAGAGGGGATATCAAGGCACAAAGGTCTGCAGCCTTTATAAAACGTGGAAAAAGGAACTATTTCACCCTCCCCATATGGGAGTCTGTGTTGTGAGATTCTTTCCCATTCCCTAAGTGGGAGCCTGTATTTGTTTTTCAATAAATTTTCACCTTTATGATGCTATCTTGCATCTGTGGTTTCACTCTTCAACTCAGACGGACAAAGAGCCCAAAAAACCATCTTGCCTAGGGGAATACCGCACATTCCAGTCCAAAATTCCCGTTTCAGCTGCACATGGTGATAGACACCAGGAAGGAACTTAATTTTCTGATATGTTGAGTTTTAGCTAAAAAATTAACATTTGAGTAAAATCTTCTGAAGGTGGTGAGAAATTCTAGATTTTTAGTGTTCATGAGAAAACTGAATCACCAATGCAAATATCATAGATTTAGTAATTAGAATAAATGGGAAATGACTCATTAAAGAAAATAGATCAAGAACAATTCCACTGGTGCAGCCACTGTGGAAGACAGTATGGAGTTTCCTCAAAAAGTTAAAAATGGAACTCCCATTTGACCCAGTAATCCCACTTCTAGGATATATCCCAAGAAATCAGAAACACCAATCAGAAAGGATATATGCACCCCTATGTTCATAGCAGCACAATTTACAATAGCTAAGATTTGGAAACAACGTAAGTGCCCATCAGCAGATGAGTGGATTAAAAAATGGTAGTACATCTACACAATGGAATACTATGTTGCTATAAAAAAGAAGGAACTTTCACCATTTGCAACAGCATTGATGGATCTGGAGAGCATTATGCTAAGTGAAATAAGCCAGTCGGAGAAAGATAAATATCACATGATCTCGCTCATTTGTGGAATATAATGAACAACATAAACTGAGGTACAAAAATAGATCCAGAGACAGAGAAACACTGGACAGACCTTCAAACCTCAGAGGGAAGACAGGGGAGGGGTTCATTGGGGAGGGGGATAAGAGATCAACCAAAGAACTGGCATTGCATGTATATTAGCATATTAGCGTAACCAATGGAAACAGACACTGGGGCAGTGGGGACTTCTCCTGGGGGGTGGGAGTGGCCGGGGAAAGATCCATGGGGGAAAGAAAAGACATATATAATAATTTAAACAATAAATCTACACTAATAAAAGAGAAACATGGTAATTGGCATACGACCGCTACCCTTTTCATTGGCTAATCAGCGAGATATGCAAATTAACTGTCAGCCAAGATGGTGGCCGGCAGCCAGGCAGCTTGAAACTAACATGAGGCTTGTTGCCTCAGTGACGGAGGAAACCAACATTTCCCACCTGCAGCTGCAGGCCTCTGAGTGGGCAGTTTAAGAAACATTGTAACAAATACCGCTGGACTTCAGCCAGCAGATTCGCAACATTATAAGCAAAGGCCAGAAACCTACTTTCAGGGCGGAGGCCTAAGAGCTGGAGCCAAGCCTCAAGGTAAAGCTGGCCCAGAATAAAAAAAAAAAAAAGAAAGAAAAAAAGGAGCGGTTGGGAACTTCACTCACTCCCAGCCTGAAAACAGCCCTCAGCCCCTCACCCAGACTGGCCAGGCACTCCAGTGGGGACCCCCACCCTGATCCAGGACACCCTTCAGGGCAAACCAACCGGCCCAACCCGTGCACCAGGCCTCTACCCTATATAGTAAAAGGGTAATATGCCTCCCGGCACCAGGATCAGCGTGACAGGGGGCGGGGCCCCAACCCCGTGAGCAGCCCTGCTCTGTGCCTGATAGGGGGGAGCTCCCCCCCCCCATGGGCCCTGCTCTGTGTGTGATGGGGTAGAGCCATAACCTCCCCATCGGCCCTGCCCTGAGTGTGAGAGTGGCGGTGCCCCAACCCCCTGATGGGCCCTGCTCTGTGCGTGACAGGGGGTGGTGCCGCAACCTCCCCATCGACCCTGCCTTGAGTGTGACAGGGGATGGTGCCCCAACCCCCCAATTGGCCCTACCCTGAGCGTGACTGAGGGTGGCATCACAACCTCCCAATTTGCCCTGCTCTGTGCATGACGGGGCGATGCCCCAACTCCCCAATCGGCCCTGTTCTGAGCCCGACCAGGGTCTGCACCTATGGATTGGGCCTGCCCTCTGCCACCCGGGAGCAGGCCTAAGCCAGCAGGTCGTTATCTCCCGAGGGGTCCCAGACTGTGAGAGGGCACAGGCCGGGCTGAGGTACCCCCCCTCCCCCCCGAGCGCACAAATTTTTGTGCACTGGGCCTCTAGTAAATAAATAAAGTTATAAAAATTAAAATAAAATAAATTAATTTAAAAAAAGAACAAGTCCAATGTGATACTGAATTTTGATAGGCAGAAGCATAAAACTGTCAATCAAACCAGAAATAATGAGCACAGAAGTAATTTAGAAACTGGATCAAAGTTTACAGATCCAAAGAGAAAGGTAAAATCTACATTTGCTGAGCATTTATCAGGTGTTAAGTACTATGCTCTGCACTTTCTTATGTTTCCTCATTTAAAATCCAAAGCAACCTAGAGGTACATATTGTTAATCTCATTTTACAAATGAGAAACCTATATCAGAGAGGTAAAGTGATTTGGCTGACACTGGGGCTAATTTATAGTAGAGCCATTGCTCAAATTCAGATTAATCTGTCTGACTCCAAAGCCTGTGTGTTTCACTGTATCTCTCTCTTCCACTCACCTGTGTCATGGTTTAAAGCCAGAGGAAGGTGTAGAAAGAAAATACTGGTGCTTTCCATACCTCCTGCAGCCTACAGTGACTTTCACACAATTGATACTTGACATATTTATCTTTTAAAAAATCTCCCTAATTTGTCTATGTCTTTATAATAACATCTCATCTTCTGGATAATAATAAGTATGTTAATTCATATTGATGATAATGATTGTATCTAGAGCTTTGATTGACAAGTAATGATAGCTACTTACCCCCTGCCCCACCAATGAAAGATAAAATTATCCATATAATTGGAGTTAATATACAAAAAGTGCCTAGCATCTAATAGATAAGTCGGAGTGTCTGGTTACAATTTTCTGCATAGGGAAAATCGGGGAGGGAGTAATTGGCAGATGCGACACATAGCCCAGCTCCAGTAATATCTCCTATAGTTAATCCCCTCCTCCCATTTCCCCATGCACATAGTCCCGGGGTTTCTGCATCTGTGGACACATTGTGGACGTGGGCCGCACTTGCCCCAAATGGAGCCAAAGCTCAGATCCCTATGTAATAGGGGGGCTCGGGGTTCACTTGGGCACACGCCTGGCATCTCCGAGCCACATCCTTGGCCATCCTCTGTAGTCCCGGAACGTAGTAATCCTTGCGAAGAAGCTCAGCCAGCTTGGTGCCTCCGAGATGGGTGCCCCTATGGGTCTGCTCTAGGATGATTCTGCCCAGGCTTTTCTGGGAGGAACAGACGGTGGTCCGGGAGTTTCAGCCATCCTCCCCTCGTTACCTGGTCCCCTAGTCCTTTTGCTTGCTCTTCTTCCTTCTTGGTGTAGGTTGGGGTGTCTGGCAGCTGGCGGTCTGGGAGGGCCACTAAGACCTGTAGGGACCCTATTGGTCTTTTGACGGCTTCCTTTGCTGCTTGATCAGAGCAGGTTGATTGGCCAGGTCCGTTGTCTTCTTGAGGATGATCCACGGTGGGTGTGTCTGGTCAGAGGTCACTTTCTACTCAGGCTGGGCGTCACTTGGCTGGTGGGCTGCTGCTGCCCAGAGGCAAGTAGGTCACCTAAATACTCAAATGCAAAGGGGTTAAGTCTTTTGGACAAATAGTCTACCTACCTTTTCTAGGGGCTGAGACTTTAGGTGAGTACCTCTTTGGCTATGCCCCTTGTCTCACATACCTAGAGGTGGAAATACTTAGTTACATCTGGTAGCACTAGTTGGCCCATCGTCCTTGCTCTGCTCATGTCTGTCTAACTGCCTAATATATTACCTCAAAGATCCTGGCTCTGAATTATCTCAGGGAAAATGGGCGTTGAATTTTCTTCTGTAGCTGCTTCGTGCTGAGGAGGGACGAAGTTTTCTCTCAGAGACAAGAGATCCTTGCTGTCTGTCAGAGGGACAATGAGACCTGGGCACAGAAGGAGGTGGGCTTATGACCTGATGGAAAGAAAACATTTCAGTTTTAATAACCTCTATTGAAATAGAGTTTTTCTCCTTAAAATTACCTCTGTGTTTATCAGAAAACCAAATTAAGACCAATTTATCTATTGTATTCAATTTGGCCTGATGTTTGCATAAGCACAACAAGAATGGTAACTGATTACCTTTGCCGGAATTTCATGATTGAATCTTAATGTGCCCTGTAGGGTCAGGAAGCCAAGCCATCCAGCTGCCATCAGGCCTGCCTGCTGTATCTGCTGTGTTAGGTGAATCCCTCACCTGTAGCAACTCCACCTGAGCCCACGCTCTAGGCTTTAAGGCCCATCTCAGTAGCCCTCCTACTCATTGCAGCCCAGAGTGTGTGGGGGTTCTGCAGGGATGCAGAGGCATCCTTATTGCTCCCCTTTTACTCTGACCAACTGCCAATGATGGTAGGGCATGGGCCTGATGCTCCAGCCCCAGCCATCTTCAGGGCTCCCAAGCAGGATACCAGGCTTTTCCTGTGGCACTCTTATTGGCTTCAAGTCTTCAGAGTCCAGACAGGTCTCTTTAAAACATGATACTCCAGTCAAAGTTTTCAGTTAATAAAACCACTATTAGGAACCAGTCTTATCTACACTAATAAAAGAGAAAAATGGTAATTGGCGTACGGCGATACCGTTTTCATTGGCTAATCAGGGCTATATGCAAATTAACTGCCAACTAAGATTGGCAGTTAACTGCCAACTAAGATTGGCAGTTAACTGCCAACAAGATGGCGGCTAATTTGCATACGTAGGCACAATGCAGGGAGGCGAAAGGGAAAGCAGGAAGAAGCCCCCTGCCACTGACAGTGATCTGAAACTCAGGGGGAGCTAAGAGCTGGGGGGCAGGGCAAAGGTGGCCCTGGGGCCGCCTTTGCCCTGCCCCCCAGCCATGATCAGAGAATCAGGCGCCTTTGCCGCCCTGGCCAGTGATAGCAGGAAGTAGGGGTGGAGCCAGCGATGGGAGCTGGGCACGGTCGAAGCTGGCAGTCCCAGGAGCTAGGGGTCCCTTGCCTGGGCCTAAAGCGAAGCCCACGATCGCGGGGCCGCTGCAGCTGCTGGTCCCGACTGCCAGGGCTGGACACCTCAGCCAGAGGCGTTAGGCCTGGGCAGGGGCGGAGCCTGCAACTGCAGGGAGCTGGGGGTCCCCTGCCCAGGCCTGACACCTCTGCCGGAGGCCTCAGGCCTGGTCAAGGGGCCGATCCGGTGATTGGTGATCGGAGGGTGATGAGGGTCAACTCCTCTGGCCAAGGCATCAGGCCTGGGTGGGGGGCAGAGCCGGGGATTGGGGGGATATGATGGTCCCCTTGGCCAGGCCTGAAGCCTGGGTCAGAGGCGTCAGGCTTGGGCGGGGGGTGGAGCAAGCGATCAGAGGGAGATGGGGGTCCCCTGCCCAGGCATGATTCCTGGGCCAGAGGCCTCAGGCCTGGGCGGGGGCCAGAGCCAGTGATCGGGGGAGATGGGGGTCCCCTGTCCAAGCCTGACACCTCTGGTGGAGGCGTCAGGCCTGGGCAAGGGGCCGATCAGGCGATCGGAGGGTGATGGGGGTCTACGCCTCTGTCCGAGGCATCAGGCCTGGGAAAGGGGCAGAGCCAGTAATCGGAGGGGTCTGGGGGTCCCCTGCCCAGGCCTGACGCCTCTGTCAGAGGGCCAATCCTGCGATTTGAGGGTGATGGGGGTCAACACCTGAGGGCTCCCAGTACGTGAGAGGGGGCAGGCTGGGCTGAGGGACACTCCCCCCCCCCCACACACACACACCCAGTGCACGAATTTTGTGCACCGGGCCCCTAGTTGAATATATGCAAAGAAATGTATTGCCATAATTTATTAAGCATTGCCAAATTTCGGAGGAATTATATAAGGAGAAAAACATACTGACCTGCTCTAAGATTTTCTGATTTTCTTTGCCAGTCCCTTTTCATGGACTCTTCAGAGTAATTGTCTTTAAATGGCAAGAAGAAATTTACAATGTGTCTATATTCAAATAGATAGTTACAGCTGTCCCTGTAGTAGGGCTCCCCTTACTTGACTTGTTCTCTCAGAACGGACTAAAGGAGCTTTATTTCTTTACAGGGTCTGCAATTCCTGTAATAGAGGGCTAGTACTCACTACTTTACTATTTCTCTTGTTCTAAACAGGCCTTCCCCAGTTTCCTACAGTTGAGGTTTGTGCCACCCCTGACATGGGCATGGTCACACAGGCCTGCGAGACAGTATACGGGCTGCCAACTGTCAACTGTCTCTCAATAGAGACCAAAACCTGATAGGTATTCTTTTCCAGTTGGGCACCTGCCCTCTTGTCAGCTAGGCACCCTCTACTTTTGGGGTTCACCCCACATAGCCTCCTTTCAGGACAGCTTACACATAGCCATAACAATGGCCCTCAGTGTGGGAGTCTGGACACTTCCCAATTACTCCCAAAGACTACTAAGGACTGTAGACCATCACTGCTGGCAGCTATAGCTACATTTAAACCTGTAAGAGAATTAAAGGTTAATATAACATATTAATACAATGAAACATAATATTGGCACCATGGCTGCTTCAGGCAGCTAAATCTTCTGCTACTAAATATGACATATGTTAGGGCTATACAAACATCTTAGGGAGGTGACTAAAGTCTACTCTTGACCTTCCTATACAAGGCAAAATTGTCCTTGTCTCTCTGGAGCCGTGTCCATGAAGATGCAGGCATCATCTAAGTATATTATGCAGTTTTCTGCAGGCTACTGTCAGAGGCTGTGCATTGGGACCAGTTCTTCTTTCTAGCCACAAACACAGCCTGTCCAATTTCCTTAAAATGTATTCTGGCACAGGAGAAAGTTGTTTTGCTGTACACAGGCAGCTTAACCCCTATACAACTGGGCTTGGACCTATGCCTAGCAAACTGCAGTCTATAAGTTCAATATGCAGCCTCCGGTCCTCCTAACTCAACGAGGTTTTGGCCAGTCTCTGAGTCAGACTCCTCCTCTCTTGGAGAATTTCAAAGTCCTGATGACTCCCAGGTCTAGGGAGAGTGCCCTTTTGTTAACCCTGCTTATTAGTTACAGGGCCCTGCTATCCTTGTCTTCCCAGCAGTCCCCTATGGCAGAACAGCAACCAGGCCTCTTCCAAGGGAGTGCACTGGAAGGGGATATCAGCCCCTCCTCTTCCAGCAGTAGCAGGTATTGAACCCTTTCAGTACATTTGCAAACAGGGAGCTTTTGCTAGCTCTATCTGCAGCTTTCATAGATCCCAGGTTTGCTGCTCTATTCCTGGGGCTGTAGGAAGGCTAGTAATAGTCACTGGCTTCTGGCTTAACTGCTGTAGCCAGTAAGTCAAAGCCCTAAGTCTTGTATTGCTTGTTGTAAAAACACTCATTACTCATTGGGCAGCAGCGGGGCAGCTCTAGTGGCAGGTAAATTTCTGCTGTCACCCACAGCGGGCAGCTCAGGCGTCCAGCCCCCCCTTCCTTGACCTGGCTCTTGGGGGCTGAGTCTGCCTAGCAACCAGTTCTCAATCACCAGGGCGGCTGTGGACTTCAGCTCCATTTCTCCTCCGCTTTGCTCCTGGGAGTTTAGTTGATAAGGCACCTGCTAGCAGTCTGCAGCCAGTAACATCAACAAAAACCTCTCCCCAGCCCACCCCCGTCTCCCAGTCCAGTTATTTGTCTCCCTTTAAACAGTGGGAGTTTTGGAGAAAAGTAGACACTGCTATAGTAGGGATTTGATTCTTCCAATTATACAAATCACTAGTTAAGAAAGTGACATAAATCATGAAAGGCTGGCTGTCTGGGCCCAGGTCTGGTGGCCTAGCCTGCCTCAAGGGCAGGAGAGGCGCTGGGGCCACCGGCCCAACACCCCCGGAAGCTCCATATTCTGTTCCCTGTCTAGTATGCGACGGACTGAAGGGGTTGGAGGACGACAAAGCCCCTCCCACCGGTGGGTCCGGAGGGAAGACAATTGGCATTGGGGGAGGCAGGGGCTCCGGGTCAAGAGCTGGTGGCATGGCCTGGGCCTGAGGCCGGGTCTCACCTGAATCCGGAGCCAGGGGAACATAGGGGGCGGCCAGCTAATGGGTTCTTCCTGCTCTCCCTGAAGGCCCAGGGGAGCCTTTCCCTTCTGGGGCCCGGCCAAAAGAATTGTCTGTCTCTGTCCCGATTTTCCCCTCGGGAGGCATGCCCTCATCCACTGGAGTTTCTTGGACAATATGTCAACCCAAACCTGAATATAAGGAATTTGATCAGGATGCCCTGGGCGGCCGTATATGAGATAATGGACCCAGTAGGCAGTGGTCAGATCAAAAGACTCTGCATCCGGCCACCGCATCTGGAAAGTGAGCCACTCCCGTTCACAGAATTGCTGTAAATCAAAAGCATTAACATCATATCCATAGTCTCTGGCTCTCTTCTTGAAGTCCTGAAAATTCTTAAGAAAACATTGCAGCAGGGAGCACACAGAAGCAGACGATGACTGTCCCATTTAGACAACAAACACCAGACAACAAACACTAGACAACAAACACCAGACAGACAAGTCCTGTGCCGTGGCCACTATCGTGGCCACCGGCTGGAGTCAGGAGGTAGTGCTACATCCAGCCCACCCCTTGACTACCCTGTGAGATCTCGCCCCAGGTATCTCCTTACCTCCTGCAGGATTTTTCAATAAGTCCTCGCCGCTTGCCCAGTGATGGATGGGGGAGAGTCTCCTTCCCTAAATAGGGGGTCCCTCTCACCCCTGCCACTGGGTGAGAGCCTCCTGCCCTAAATAGGGGGTCCCTCTCATGCCTGCCGGGTATCTCGCTGCGGCCTCCAAATGTTGTGGACCAACATTCATGAGAATAAGACCACCAACTCCAATTAGGTCTTAAACAGCAAGCGAGGATTTATTGAACTGGCCAGTGACTGCTACAGGCTTTCTCCTGCAACAGCCCCAAGCTTTGTCTTCCATGAGCTTTTATCCCCAGAAAACACAAACGTCCTTGATTTACAGCTACAAGGCTCTAATCAGGACCTTGACGCTGATGTCTGGGAGTGGGAGACTTGGAGTTATGCCTGGTTACCTATCCTTGACCCCATCCTTGTTAAAATTTTTTACTGACATTCAATTCATCACAACTTCAAGGCACCATAAAAGACAATAATTTAGGCACTAAATTAATACTGTTGTTCTGAATACCTTTGGATGATATTGTAGGTGGAAGGACAGAACAGGACTGATAGCTGTGTCCTTAACCCCTCTTCCAAGAAAAAGCCACAGAATGTATCAGTTACTCAGCCTGCCCTTATCTCGGCCAATGGGAAAGCAGGGGAAACTAGCCCAAGGCCAAAAGTATGCTAGCCACCCCCCCCCCCCCCGTCTTTGTGTAACCAGACCCTAGCTGCACCCTGCCCCCACCCCCGACCCCAAGCCCTATAAATTCTTTGTTCTCTTGGGACTCGGGGCTCTCTCCCTCATCCAGTAATGGAGGTGGGGGCGGGGGGGGGGGGACCAAGCGAGCTTGTATAAAAGACTCTCTGCTTTTGCATCGGATTTGGTGCTCCCTGGTGGATCTTTGGGGGGAGGTCTTGAAATCTGGGCATAACATTTGAGGGCTCATGCGGTACCCCAAGATTCACGAGGGACCCCGATTCGGAGAGTCTGTCTGACCGCGGTAAGTGTCTGTGTGTTATCTATTCTGTTCTGTGTGTTCTGTCCTGTGTGAGCTCACTTCTGAAATCTGTAATGCCTGTAAATGGTCTAAGGTGGACAGACTGGGGGGGGGGGGCGGGGGGGATGGGCTGGAGGAGTCAGGGGATGCTCCCCCGATCCTCCATCTGGAGGGGTGCAGAAACCCCTCAATCTGAGACGAGGCAGGTCGCTCCCGCTGGTTTGGCATAAAGCCATCATCTAGTTGCTTCCATGGAGTTGGAAGGCTGTATTTTTGGGCTCTTTTAGTTTTCTGTGTTTGTATATTTTTTTGTGGACTTACTGGATGAACGTTATGGGATGGACTCAGACTGCACCTTTGGGTATTGTGATTGATCATTCCAAGGAGATTGGGGGAGGCTTTAGAGCTCCCTCAGGAGTTGGGAAGTTGTTATTGTTTAAACTCTGAATGAATGTCTGGTGAAAGTGTGTGAGTGTGGAGGGAGGGGGACTGCCCTCCCCCCTCCTTTGTGTGGCGGTAGGGCGGCCGTCTGAGTGAGGGTCTGTGAAAACAGGTCACCCCCTCCCCAAGTAAATGCGTCTGGGATTTCTGTGCACATGTAGGGAGAAAAGCTGGCTTAAAACTAATGTGCGCACCATCTGATTTTGGATAGAGTTTTAAGCTGGAATCTCCTTTCAAATGTGCAGGATGGATCCCAAAACCCAGGGAAAAAAGATGCTAGCTAAATTCTAGCAGCAGGATTGGCATTTCCATAATAAAGAACAGTTTTTCCAAAGGGAAAAACACACACACACACAAAAAAAAACCTGGTCCTTTGTTAATTAAGAAAGCTTTTCTTTTCTTTTTTTTTTTTCTTTCTTTTTTTTTTATTGCTTTTTTAAAGGGTATTACATATGTGTCCATTTTATCCCCCCGCCCTAGACAGTCCCCTAGCCTCCCCTAAGAAAGCTTTTCTTAATGGAGGAAGGGCTAGCCTCCCTTCCCCCAACAGAACAAGCAGGTAGGCTCATCCTTGGGAGAAAGAATGTAACTAATTTGAATTTTAATGGTTACTTGTTTCCAGTCAAAGGCAGCCCAAGGCTTTGGAAATTTGCTAAATTGAACAAATGTTAAAATGTCTTGCATTTTTGAAGTTTATTCTTAAAAATGTTACTGATTAAGAAATGCTGAAGATTTAACTTGCCAGCTAAAAGTTTAAGGTTCGGATTGAATTGGGAAAAGTTCTGTAATTATAATAACTAAATGCCTTTGCTTATTGGTCTGATTGAAAAGGGAGGATTGATTTTGTGACCGGAACTGAAGATTTTTGATGCAAGGACCAGTTTAAATTTAATTGATATTCTTTAAAATGATTATAAAAGGTATAAACAGCTAATACCACATGACTTGCCGCTCCCCTGGGGTCCACCATATTTAAACAGCAAAGGCCCCTTCCTCTGATTTAGTCAGGGGTGGAGCTTTAAGGTGGAGTTTTGCTGCAGAAATGTGGATGGGGCAGGAAGTGTGCTTGCCTCGGGGATTTATTTTTAAGCCAATCTCTTAAATCTAGAAAACCCTGCTTTCCTTAAACTAAGGACAATTAAAGGTTATGTCAAAGTCTTTAAAAGGAACTGATAGCAGTAATCCAATTTCTAAAGTACAATTATTTCAGGTAAAAACTGTGGTTTCATACTGATCTTAAAGGGCTCCAGTTAACTTGCCAACTCAGTGTTCGGGAGACCCAGGATATGCCTAAGTTTAACCTAGGTTCTAGATAATGTATTTACCCAAAGCTGTGGTTTAAATTGCATGCTGTCTCTGCTTCTGTAAATTGATCTATCTTTATTGCTTAAATATGTATCTTTGTTGTTTAAAATTGTTTAACTAGTGAAATTTCTGTGTCTCTTAAAAAATTTTTTGAATGTATTGCTAATCACCTAAAAATTAAGGCTAAAAGTTCTAGCTACCTGAAAAGCATGGCCTTGGTGTGATAGAAGGAAAAAGAAATGTTAAATGGATAGTAGACCAGTGAGCTGGGACTGGTAACTAATGGTGGATTGTGAGAAGGGCTGGACGTGGCCTAACTTCTCCTTCCTTGGTACCCCTGAAACATCAGAGGGTACTTCTGGCCTTGGTTTTCCAATGTGTTTAATCTGTCGATTTTGTTGTTTCGCCGAAATCCTCTTGAAGGACATTGAATGGTTCTTTCCTTCCTCTTTAACTTTTAGGGGATTGTATGTGTGGACGAAAGGGGCCACACGCTGACCTGACAAGCTCAGGGAAGGCCTGCGTGGCAGCCTAGCAGACTCAGAGACCTAAAGTAACCACAAAGGATGGTCTGAAATTAAACTTTGACTAAAAGCAGTTATGGTGGGCAGTTATGTCCTAGGCCAGTATCTTCACTGACAAGATCAACTTTGATCCTTACTGAGCCCATTTGCCTTTTTGCCTCTAAGATAACATTCCCTTGAAATGTCTGGGTAACTTGTAACTTCCCTTTTTCTGGAGCCCCTGGGACACAACCAAATGTTCTGGGCACCAGGACAGATACTACAAATTCCTTCATTATCATGTTAATTGATCCTGCACCCACCTAAGTATGTGTCCATCATTTTACTTTTTATCCTATCACAGAGGTTTCCCTGCTTCGCTTAATCCCACCTCCTTAAATCTGTCACCAATGAATTTCATGTATAAATACGGATGTAACCCTGCCATTCTCCGGAGCACTATCTCAATTCATTGAGGTTCTGCTTCCCGGCATATGTCGACAGTTTGGCTCAAATAAACTCACAAAAATTCTTTACAGGTTTCAATGGTTTTTTACGTTAACATATGAATGGATTACTGATGTAGATTATCAAGAATCTCTAAGGGACTTGTCCTGTATCTGGAGGAATGGCTTCTAGAGAAAAGAAGCATTCCTAGGCAGTTTTCTACTGCCTCTGTTCAGGGACTTGTTCTGTATCTCGACACAACTGAAACTGATTTGTTGGTATTTTGTGGTATAAATGTGGCATGTACCTCAAAGTTCTTAATGGGGAATGTATCTAGTTATCGTGTCTATTTAGTCTTGATTTCCTTGTTCAATATGAGTACCATTTCTATCTGGATGAGACATAGGTCAAGAATCCCGTCCTGGGATGTGGGAAAGGGAGGCCCCCACATCTGTTCCTGTCAGGCCCCCATCAGGGGACTTGGGTGGTGTTCCTGTTATCTGCTCAAGATCCCAAGACTGTAAAGGTACTTATTCACTGAAAGGGTATCGTGTAAATATTTATTTGATATTTGTATGTCTACTTGGGTATAATTATTTGTTCATATAAGTGTGGAAGTCTGTGAGGAAAAAAAAGCACATGCTTGATTTCTTTAAAGCTGAGTGCTCTGACCGAAAGCAAAGCGCCCCGAGCGGCTTTCCCCAAGAGCGCTTGCTCTGTCAGAGGTGGAATTGGCCAGCCTAACTAGTAAACATCTCTGTCTGTTTGTTTGCTGGAAACTGATTTGCTATGTGATATTCTGTGCTGGGTTGGGATTTTGAAATTCTGGGGTAGATTTAAAAGGTATTTGTGGCTTTTCTAGTCTGATTGGGACATTTAAGGGTGGGGCTCACAGTTCCTCGGGGCAGAGATTTCATGGGCCCTTCCCCCTGCCTGTGCTGAATTAAATAATACAGGCCAGTGTCATTGGCTTGCTGATTAGGAAGATAATGGGCCTTAGAATCTGTAAAGGTGGGCAGGAATGAAGCTGGTCAAATATACTGAAAGGGTTTGGTACCTGTTGCTGCTAGCAGAGGAGGGGCTGATACACCCTTCTAGTGCACTCCCTTGAAAGAGGCCTGGTTGCTGCTCTGCCACAAAGGGAACTGGTAGAAAGGCAAGAAATCAGAGCACTGTAACTAATAAACAGGGTTACCTAGAAGCCATCAGGACTTTGAAGTTCTCCAAGAGAGGAGGAACCTAACTCGGAGACTGGCGGGGACTGGGTGGCTCTCCTATCATGTTTGGCAGGCCACCCCCTATAAAACCCTTTTCTTTAACTATCTCTTTCCTTGAGAGGGCACACGAGGACATTTGGCCGCGCCTCCATGCCATCTACGAGACCAGCCCATCCCAAACTCCTCATCAGCATAGACCAGGAGATTGGGTCTACGTCAGAAGGCACCGCCAGGACGTGCTGACAACCCCCACTGCTCTCAAGGTAGACGGCGTAGCCACCTGGGTCCATCACCCTCACATCCTGTCAGCGGACCCATCCATTGACCCGGAAAGACTTCATCACCAAATGGAGCATCGATCGAGATCAACACAACCCGCTCAAGCTCAAGCTGCAGCGTGCTCGACCTGTCTGATGCTGGTGACATGACTCGCGATCACTCCTGTCACCAGGAGCCCCCACAATACTGTGTAATACACTTAAATAATGCCTGCATCTTCATGGACATGGCTCCAAAGAGACAAGGACAATTTATAAGATCACATGTTTAGTAGCAGAAGATTTGACTGCCTGAAGTGGCCATGATGCCAATATTATGTTTCATTGTATTGATATGTTATATTAACCTTTGATTCTTTTGCAGGTTTGAATGTGTGCTGGCTGTCCTGGAAGGGGACTGAGGGGTGACCCCCAAAAGTAAAGGGTATCTAGCTGCCAAGAGGGCAGGTGCCTAACTGGGCAGGGAAGGGTGCCCATCAGGTTTTGGTCTCTGTTGAAAGACAGCTAACAGTTGGCAGCCTGTAATACTGTCTTGCAGGCCTGAGTCACCATGCCCATGTCAGGGGTAGTTAGAATAGAAGGTCTGAGGCATGGTTATGCATAGAAAGAAGGTTTTATGCCAACAGTTACTGTTTTGTTTTAAATCCATGAAAAGGAATTAGCAAGGAAAGTCAGAAAATCTTAGAGTAGATCAGTATGTTTTTCTCCTTATGTAATTCCTCCGAAATCTGGCAATGCTAAATAAGTCATGGCAATACATTTCTTTGCATATATCCAATAAGACTGGTTCCTAATAATGGTTTTATTAACGGAAAACTTTAACTGGAGTATCATGTTTTAAATAGCCCTGTCTGAGCTCTAAAGACTTGAAGCCAGTAAAAATGCCACAAAGAAAGCCTGGGATCCTGCTTGGGAGCCCTGAAGATGGCTGGCGCTGGAGCGTCAGGCCCATGCCCTACCATCACTGGCAGCTGGTAAGAGTAGAAGGGGAGCAGTAAAGATGCCTCTGCATCCCTGCGGAACCCCCACACACTCTGGGCTGCAACAAGTAGAAGGGCTACTGAGATGGGCCTTAAAGCCTGGAGCATGGGCTCAGGTGGAGCTGCTACAGGTGAGGGATTCACCTAACTCAGCAGATACTGCAGGCAGGCCTGATGGCAGCTGGATGGCTTGGCTTCCTGGCCCTACGAGGCACATTTAAGGTTCAACCATAAAATTCCAGCAAAGGTAGTCAGTTACCATTCTTGTTGTGTTTATACAAACATCAGGACAGTAGATAAATTAATCTCGATTTGGCTTTTTGATAGTCATGGAGGAATTTTAAGAAGAAAAATTCTATTTCAATAGAAGTTGTTAAAGCTAAAATGGTTTCTTTCCCTTCCACCGGACCATTTATTAAGCTTATAGGGATAGTTCAGTTGATAGTTCTGTGTGCCCAGTATGGGCCTCTAGCAACAGTGGAATAGAAATGCAGTCCGTCTCATGATTGAGCCGGAAGTTCCAAGACAAGGGGGGAATGAAAGGACAGAACAGGACTGATAGCTGTGTCCTTAACCCCTCTTCCAAGAAAAAGCCACAGAATGTATCAGTTACTCAGCCTGCCCTTATCTCGGCCAATGGGAAAGCAGGGGAAACTAGCCCAAGGCCAAAAGTATGCTAGCCACCTCCCCACCCCCCCACCCCCCCACCCCCCACCCCCGTCTTTGTGTAACCAGACCCTAGCTGCACCCTGCCCCCACCCCCGACCCCAAGCCCTATAAATTCTTTGTTCTCTTGGGACTCAGGGCTCTCTCCCTCATCCAGTAATGGAGGCGGGGGTCGGGGGGGCGGGGGGGGGGACCACCAAGCAAGCTTGTATAAAAGACTCTCTGCTTTTGCATCGGATTTGGTGCTCCCTGGTGGATCTTTGGGGGGGTCTTGAAATCTGGGCATAACATAGGCAATTAGATAGGCACAAGCAGAGTAGGAATGATGGGCCAGATACAGAGGTTTTAACAGGATGAAGGGCTCCGGCTGCCTAGCACTACCAGCCCTTGCACCAAAACACCCTTAAGCATTAATCCCAGAGATGACATTTGGCCCTCAGCTGTGTTTCGGCTCCAGGCCCAGAAAAGAAGCAAAACTAGGTGGAGCTATGCCTTGGCTGAACTCAGAGCCAGCTGCAATGACTAATGACCTCCTCCCCTGGAGCCAGCCAATCAGTGGAGACCACGGCCCTGAGGAGATAAACCAGGAAAGCTGATAATTATTCTATTGAGATCCTCCTGAGACCTCAAATAAAAGCCCTCTGGATGGAGGACCCAACCTGCCTCTCTCTGTGGAGCATGCCCACTTCTTTCCTCCTTCTTTCCCTAGTGTTCTCTCTCTCTCTCTCTCTCTCTCTCTCTCTCTCTCTCTCTAGGAGCAAACTCATGCCTCTCCTCCCCCTTTTGTAGCTCAAGGCTCATATTTCCTCCTCTTCCCAAAGCCCCAAGGGCCCTTCTTTTGCCTCTGTAACTTGTTTTCTGAGCCCATTTCTTCCATGGCTCACCCCTTCTACCTCTGTCTTTCTAACTTTCTCTTACAATTCGAATCTTGGCTCTGAATTCTTCTCTTAGCCAGAACTCTTGAGGTTGCTGAACCTCGATCTAATGCAGCCGTGGGCAAACTACGGCCCGGGGGCCGGATCTGGCCCATTTGAAATGAATAAAACTAAAAAAAAAAAAAAAAAAAAAAAAAAAAAAAAAAAAAAAAAGACTGTACCCTTTTATGTAATGATGTTTACTTTGAATTTATATTAGTTCACACAAACACTCCATCCATGCTTTTGTTCTGGCCCTCCGGTCCAGTTTAAGAACCCATTGTGGCCCTCGAGTCAAAAAGTTTGCCCATCCCTGACTAATGCCTGGTGCCATCCCGTGCCCCCCCCACCTCTGACCCCAATCAACAATATAAGCTGGCCTTTTGCCAGGCAGGTCCCTGTAAGAATAGTCGGGCCTTTGAAGCAGTGCTTTGTCCTGCCTTAAGCTACCTTTGAAAGAACAATTGTTCATTTCTATTCCTTATCTTAGATCTTTTGGAAGGCAGAAAAAACAAGTGCCAAAATTTTTAGAAAACAACTAAACAAACAAGAATATGCAGCTTCCCAAGGAGTTCTTTATTTCAGACCTTTGGCATGACCTTGCTGAAAACACAGGACAGAGAAGGTTGGTTTAAATGGCGGAAGTAAGGCAGAGAGAAGTCAGAAACTTCTGGTCAGGGCATGTGCAGGAGGCAACCAGTCCATGTGTCTCCCTCGTATCAATTTTTCGCTCCAACCCCCTTTCTTTCTCCTCCTCCCTCCCTTCCACTCTCTCTGAAAAGCAATGGGAAACAAATATCCTCTGGTGAGGATTAACAAGAAAAGAAAAAGAAATAGTTGAAAACCTAGAGAGACCCAAACTGTAGACTTTGAACCTTATCCTTTGTCTAAAGCAAAACCCCACACATGTCAGTTCTCCCACTCAATTTCTTCCCTATTGAGATGAGGGAAGCAATTGCACACAGGAGACCAGACAGAGAAGAAAGTTGCATCTGATTAGAATGAACATTGCCCTGTACTTGTTAATATGGGTTTCACTTTATGACCAAACATATTTTTTCACAAATATAATGGGGTGGGGTAGGAAACTGCACGTTTTTAAAAGTTGAAATTGTTTAGAGATAAAACACAAATGCTAGTGTCTTTAACAGGCAACAGCAACTTTTTTCCTCTAAAGTCAAACATCAACCCCAGCGAAGCTTTTGTGGAAATGTTTCCTCAACTTTATTAAAAAATAAGAACCAGTTTAAATATAGACACTGGACTAGCCCCGTCTGTATTTTCAAATCCACATTCTTTATCTGAAGCACCGCATCAGGGACCTCCATGACCCTGCATGCTTTCCAGTTCACAGTACATGGAACCAGTTTCTCTTTTTAATTTTATTTGCTCAGAGCAGCCATATGCAGTAGCCATCGACGCCCAAACCTTGGGAGGAACCTTTTCCTACAAGGCCTGTCACAGCTGTCCAATGTTTCTCCTCAATGAGAATCATGCTGGCATGCTCTATAGATGGGGGAGAAAAAGCAAGAAAATCAAAGCACCTGGTAGAGGTTTCATGAGATCTATTCATATTCACTGTGCTCCAAACCTGCTTTGGATGCCATCAGTCAACTTTGTGCATGTTGGGCAGTTGGTGGTCTAGGAGAGGGTCTCAATTTGAAGAACTGTTGTTGGATGCCCCAGAGGTTGAGGTGATAGCAGCTTCAGCAGGGCTACTAATGGTGACTGACTTTTGGATGTGAGGCTAGCTGCTGGACATCAACGTGGTCCTCCTCTTGGTAGGCCAAACATTCTCAGGTAAATGCTTTTGCTGTAGGCGTTACTACTGGCATTGGTGGAAACTGCACTTCAGTAGCTTTAAGAATGGTATTATAGAATGTCTAGCTGGAGACCTGCAATGGCCAAAAGGCTTCCTTCCATAAAGACACTGGTAGAAGATCATACCCACTGACCAGAGGTCAACTTTTAGATCTTTGATGGTTCTTCCTCAACCACAAAACACTCTGGTGGTCAATACCAGTAAGTACCTGCACCTTGTAATGTTAGATCCATGCCATCCACTGAACTGTAGCTATCATCATTCTTGATCTTGGAAAGTCCAAAATCTGTGATTTTTATTTCTCTATAAGCTCTACCATTTACTAAAAGAATATTACCTGGTTTGATGTCATAGTGTTTGACGGGAGTTTTTATTTCATTTAAAACAAGTCTGCATGATAATGCCTTGGGCCTCTTTTTCCGACATTAATTTGTACTGTTTCAGGTAGAAGTCCAGATCATTTCCATCTCAGTATTCCCATACTGTACAATACAAATCAATGTCCAGTGAAAAGTAATTATACAGCTTAACTATTCTGGAATGATCTAGGTCTTTGTGACTCTGGTATTCCCTACATAGCTTGTGATAAGTCTCATCTCTCCAGTTTTTATTTTAACTAGTGAATTTTCACACGTACATATATTTGTTCTGTTAGATCAAATGCCTTGTAAAAATCACTGAAACATCCTCCACCCAAAAGCTGTAACAAATATCTGTCATTTCACATTGGATTATCTTTAAATTGTGAATTATCTTCAATATGGTTTGGGGTGTTTTCTTAGATCCATGATATATAGATTTCTAACCCTTTCTAGCCCTGCATGGATCTCTGCTTCCCCCTTTATAAGAGGATCACGTAATCTGAGTTTGAAGATTTCTTCTTGTTCATGGTGTTCTGCTAATGCTAACATTTCATTTTCAGCGCCCTTGGTCTTGCTTTCTGCTCTTTGGTTACTGGAGGGGCCTGTCCCAAGGCAGGAGGTTTCTGCTTTGCTAACATTTTCCATTGTCTTTTTATCTCTTCCTCTGTAAATTTATCCTACCTGTTGCTTGATAAGGTTCTGAAAAGCATAACCCACTGTCCATTGTGCAGTGAAAGAAGTCCCATGTCAGACAGTGGTAGCTTGCCCCAATGCCAAGCAGTCTTGCATGCTCTGATCTCTACATGTCATCTTCTCTTATTTTGACTTTTTCAGGAGTTTCTTGCTCATTGTCACACATCCATTTAATCATTCTTTGCATTTCTCTAGCATTTTTTGCTATTCATCAATCTGTGGTCTCAGATGTCAATTGGCTCTTAACAAATCATCTGTTCTTCCCTCCTTCTTCTCTAAGTCAGAATTCTTACTGTTTCCTAGTACAGATATTTTTTTTCTTGTGAGGTCAGAGTGGGTCTGTCTCTGCTGGGTGGAGATCTGTTTCTGGAGCTGCAGGAATGCTCTGTTACCAGATCCTGCAGAAGAGGGACTGTTTTGCTGAGCTGAAACCAAAGTGAAGCAGAGGCCAACCACCCTCCGTGTCAGCTGCTGTGTGGAGCCAAGGTTTTGCTAGCACCACTGACATCAGGGTTGGCAGAACAGACTGCTCCTCCAGTACATCCTTTGCAGCACTGTCATCTAAACCATAGAGGGGCTCTTCTACTCACCTGGTAAGGGATCGGATAAGGAATGGTGCTGTGAGGATCGTGCAACTGGGGGAACACATCTGCCAGGGCTGGCTCCTGGCCCACTTCTCCCAGCAAACTTAAAGCAAGCACTAATTTTATGTTCCCTAGCAGTGTCTCTCCCTTGGCTAATTTCATCTGGTTCTGATTTTCTTTTCTGGTTCACTGGTCATCCTGTTATTTCTTAGAAGCCTCTACTTTATCACTCACGGACCCCACGCTGCACAAGCTCTGGTTTGAAGACTCACTACTGAGTGCCCCCTTACTAACACCATCTCCAGTAAACCTGGCCTCTACTAATCCCTGCCATCATGGGTCCAAGCTTTGCAATCCTTCCATCATATCTACTGCCACTCCCTCCTGCTCCCTGGCTGCCCACTGCTCTGCTCTGCCCCTGGGAAGACCTGGGGTGGAGCTGGGCCTCTCCTGAGTGTCTTAACCCCCTCCTAGGAAGCTGCTGTGGGGGCCAGGCTGCACAAGAGAGCAGGAGTGGGGAGAGGTCTTGGACAAGCCTCCTGGCACCTAAAAGGAGGAAACCTTGCTTTTTAAAAATGTTTATTCCCCTGAATATTCTTTTATTTCCTGGGAAATATTCCATTCTTTACATTAGAGGACAGGAGACAGGACAATGAGTTGAGAATGCACATCTCTGTGTTGTGACATTTCTGCTCATGACCTTCTGCCAACCTTGGCCTTCAGAACTTACTGGGGCTCCCAGATGGCTTTACATGTTAACTCAAGTGCATCCCCCTTCCTGTGTTAAGCCTTGTAGATGGTGAGTCATCTGAATATGCACTGGAGGCGTATGCTATACCTCCAGATGGGTCTGCAAGTTCCTGGTGATGACAGGGTGCTCCACCTGACAGATCACGGGGGCCCCATTTTTGTGCATCTTCAGTATCAGCTGAATAGTCACAGGGAACAGGTCTGACCACTCTTCTGCCTCCAATTTACTTTTGAGCTCCTTGTTCCCTTTCAACCATCTGATAGTCTGGCTGGTTTGCTGGCCATGGCAGTGCAATTGACTTTAGTCTCCTCACCTTCCACGCATCTAATCTGGATATCAACCATAAGATTGCATGGTGGGACCAGTACTGTGGTTGTGGTATAACTTTCTGGGGGGACAGGATAGGTTAGTGTAGAGTTGGCAAAAGTATTGAGACATTTGTCAATGACACTTTGAGTTCACTGCTAGAAAAATTCAGCAACTGAAACCTACTGTCCTTCAAAGGCCTGAAGTTTCTGAAATAAATGGTCTGCCTGCTGGGATTCAGTAGCTGATGGTTGCAACTTCTCCCTCAATAACTGCCATGTCTTTTGTAAATAAATTCTGCCCATCACCAGGTTTGCTGTGGCTTCTGTAAAACCCTCATGGTAGGACTTCCATTCAGATAGATTTCAGGTGGTTCTGAAAGATGGTTGTCAAAGCTTGCAATTTTTTATAAGAAGAATACTCAGATCATTTTAAACCAGTTTTCTTAAACCTTCCTTGTTAGAAATGAATTATATTTCAGGTTCGTAATGTGTGTTTTTTTAATTAACAAAAGCTGCCTCCTGGCTAATTCCAGCAGGCATGCTGGAATACTGTGTGCATCACTGTTATCAGGTACGGCATTTTGCACCTAAGATTAAAACAAACCTTAAAATCTCTACCTCATCAGTAACGAAATCAATTATTAAAGGATATTAGTACAGAAAACAACTTTCTCTTCAGACACCATGGCCTTTGATGGTGTTGCAAATTAGTAAATTAGCTAAGAGCTAATGGATATAATTCTGCAAATTTTCTCCATTAATTTTAGTGTCTTCCTTGATAACTTTCCAAAACCTGACAAAGAGCAATAATTTATGGGGACTTAGAAGAGGCTGGTGGGTATATATTGTATTATAAGTGCCCAGATGTTTGAGTAAACTTCTCTTGCTCCCCATCTCAGTAGTTCCAGAGACAGGCTTTTATCCTACACCTCCACCAATCACTTGAGCTAAGTCAGAGTCCCATGACTATTACAAATCAGAACTAAAGAAAGAATACTATCCTTTTTGGTAATAAATTGTTGTGTGGCTGAGGGCCACAATTCCAGATACAAAGGAAAGGCCATCCAAGCGTGATTTCAACTCAGAAAACATAGACAGATGAGAGAAACTTTTGAGCCCCAAGACAACTTCTGCCATTCCCATGGTTCATGTAAATTACCCAACAAATTGTTCTGTTTTTATTTTGGTCGAAGCTAATTTTAGTTGGGTTTAACCACTGCGGCCAAAAGAATGGAAACTGTTCCAAGAAAATGCCTTAAATCATACTGACAACTTACTTGATGACATGACTTGAATCTTTTGTATATTTTTATTACTTAATCACACCCAGTGAAGGACCCAGCATATAGCAATTGCTTGATAAAATATTCTGGTTTGTTTTCACTAAAAAGAATGACTCTAATCATTGGAGGCCACAAGGCAGATTCATGCAGACTTGGCGGGCAATGAGATGTTCTTGGTCAAGGGAAGATTGTGTGTTCTTCAATTCATTCTGCACAGTCTAAGGCACACAGTCCTGGCCTTAGTTACAGAATGCCAGACCTCAGTAAATACAGTCTCAAATCAATGTCCTGTAAATTAAAAGCTCCTTAAGTGTTATTAAATTGGTATAAATCTTTTTCTTCTTATTAAACCTGGGTAATGTCACAGTGACCTTACTAAATTGAGTACAGCTACTTGGTACTTATTTAAAGACTTGGGACATGTGGTAAATAAATACGGTTGTTGTATGATTTCTGTAAGTAGGAATACACAATCTGCTGAACTAATGACCAGGGAATCGTCTCACAAGACCAAATCCTGAAGAGGTCAGTGACCGCTGGCCAAAGATGTGTTTACAGAGGCCATTTATGAACAAGATTTAACTCCAGATCAACATCCTCAGGACCTGACCTTTATTCTTTTTCCTCATTTCAAAGGCTTGTATCTAGCACTTGGCTTCTTGCCTCCTTACCAAACCATGCTGGTTTTCCAAAATATAAATATTAATATAGCCTAGCAAACACAAATGCTTTGCAGAATGCAAGAGCTAAGAGTTAGACATTATTAGTTTGTAAATTTAATGAGAGCTTCCAGAAGAACTACTTTAAAAGACATAGTCCCAAACTCATAACACTTAAGAATAGATAGAGGAGATAATAGTACATTAGCTAATAGGGAAAAAAAAGTATAGAAGTGTATTAATGGAAAAGAAGAGGTGGGAGAGTGTGTTGATAGGCAAGAGAATATGCTGTACAGGTATGCATTGCATAATGACGTTTTCATCAACATGGACCACATATATGATGGTGGTCCCATAAAATTATAATGGTGCTGAAAAATCTCTACCCTAGTCACATCATAGCCATTATAACTTCTTTCACAAAAATTACTCATTCGTTTGTGGTGATGCTGGTGCAAACAAACCTACTTCCTACTAATTATATAAAAGTATAGCACATACAACTATGTACAATAACATAGAAATTGATACTGATACTGAATGACTATGTTACAGGTTTATGTATTTACTACACGATATTTCTTATCATTATTTTAAAGTGTATTCTTTCTACTTATAAAAAAAGTTTGCTTCCAAATTTACAGGGAACTCATACAACTTAACAAAAGGAAGATAAACAATCCAATCAAAAAGTGGGCAAAGGACCTAAATAGACATTTTTTGAAAGAGGACCTACAGACGGCCAAGAGACATATGAAAACATGCTCAAAGTCACTAATCATCCAAGAGATGCAAATCAAAACAACAATGAGGTACCATCTCACACCTGTCAGAATGGCGATCATCAACAAACAACAAGTGCTGGTGAGGACGCGGAGAAAAAGGAACCCTCATGCACTGCTGGTGGGAATGCAGATTGCTGAAGCCACTGTAGAAACAGTATGGCATTTCCTCAAAAAATTAAAAATGGCACTCTCATTTGACCCTGTAATCCCACTTCTAGGAATATATCCCAAGAAAGCAGAATTACCAATCAGAAAGGATATATGCACCCTTATGTTCATAGCAGCACAATTTACAATAGCTAATATTTGGAAACAGCCTAAGTGCCCATCAGCAGATGAGTGGATTAAAAATGGTGGTACATCTATACAATGGAATACTATGCTGCTGTAAAAAAAGGGAACTTTTACCATTTGCAACAGCATGGATAGACCTGGAGAGCATTATGCTAAGTGAAATAAGCCAGTCAGAGAAAGATAAATATCACATAATCTCACTCGTTTGTGGAATATAATAAACAACATAAATTGATGAACAAAAATAGAACTGGAGACAATGAAGCATCGAACAGACCGTCCAACCTAAGAGGGAAGGTGGAGAGTGGGGTGGGGGGACTTGTATGCATGCATATGAGCATAATCAATGGATACAGATAGTAGGGGGAGTGAGAGCATGTGCTGGGGGGTTGGGAGCGGCTGGGGGCAGGTCAATGGTTGGGGGGGGAAGGAGACATATGTAATACTTTAAAAAATAAAGAATTTAAATTTAAATTTAAATAAAAGTTTGCTGTAAACAATATGCCATGTTACACCGGCAGCAGCCTCATATATCTCATGCTTACCATGTCTCTTTGATTGTATCTTTTTATCTTATGCTTGATTTAATCTCATTATTTTATACATTTAGTGTAGACTAAGTGTATAGTATTTATTAAGTCTACAGTAGTATGTAGTAATGTCTTGGACCTGTAATGTCACTCACTACTCACTCACTAACTCACTCAGAGCCACTCCCAGTCCTGTAAGCTCCATTTATGGTAAGTGCCCTGCACAGGTGGACCATTTTTTATTTTTTATAACATAATTTACTCTACCTTTTCTACCTTTAGGTAATTACAAATGTATTTCATTGTGTAACAGTGTCCACAGTGTTCAGTACATTGACATGCTGTACAGGTTAATAGCCTAGGAGCAGCAGGTGTAACTTATACCCTAGGTGTGTAGTAGGCTACACCATCTAGGTTTGTGTAAATGCACTCTGTGATTTTCAATGATGAAATTATCTATTGCTGTTGTTATGTTAGTACAATAATAGCAGCTATAATTTTTTAAGCAATTAGTGAATGGAAAATGCTCTACATATCTCAACAACTCTACAATATAGTTATGTAGGATTGCCCCCACAAAGAGGATGATAAGGTTAAATGATTTGCCAGAAGCTATGTAATTAGTAAGTGGCAGAGCTGGGGTTCAGTTAGTCAGCATTTTAATTGCTCTTATTCCTTATCCTTGAAGAAAACTGCTGCACTTTCTTTCCCTGCCCCTCTAGGTCCCTATGTTCCACTTCAGATCTACCTAATTTAGAGGTCAGGTACTTTCTATTCATCAAATTCTAAGTTTTCCAAATAAGCAAAAGTCCCTTCTACTCTGTCTACAGATACATCTCATCAATAGAAAGGATATGGGTTTTTTAAAAAAGAATTTGAGGTATTGGTTTATTCTTTGTTCTTCATACTCTCATCCCACTATACACATTCATAAGTATATACAAATACATGGTCATATCCTTCACACTTAAAGTGGCAGGACAGCTATTTGCCTAGGGAAACATTTACAGATGGAAGAGCTCATTCAGCAGCAGTTACAGGTCTCACGCTCAGAGCACAGTCAATGACTTGGGACTTCAGACCAGTGGTCCTTCAAGGTCAAAAGTTTATCTCCAACAGAATATGAAGGACTACAGTATAGTTAGCTTGCTGCCCTCCTTGACAAATGCCACTCCTAACTTGTGTCCATCCCCCCATTGTCTAAGAGAACTAACTGGTATCCATCACCCCACTGCCTAAGACATTTCAAATAGAAGGTGCCTAATAAATAGGTGCAGAATAAATTGAACGATTCAAGATTTACCTAAACTTTTCTTGAGCCCATGCTATAAAGTGCCAACAGGAAACAAATGACCTGCTCCAAGAGTTTAAATGAAGAGAGCTAATTACCAGACACATCGACACCCAGGAATTTTCACCAGTGGGAATCTGCTATATCTTGTAGGCCTGAGGGCAAGCAGAAGATGATATTACTAGAGCTAGTAAGAGTTGGAGCCAGGAAAGGCTCCACAGTACAAGATGCATTTTACCTATATCTCCATCCACAGTACAAGATGCATCTTACCTATATCTTTATCCACAGTACAAGATGCATCTTACCTATATCTCCATCCACAGTACAAGATGCATCTTACCTATATCTCCCATCATTCACACCTGAGCAGAAGCCAGAGAGTAAAGAAGTCTAGTGATGCCATCCATAGGGTCAGGCTTTCAGGGCTCAGAGTAGAGAAGGAAACAGACTGGATCTTTAGAAATCAATCCTGGGGGACCCATGTTTTCAGTGGGAGGTAGGTCTTATTTGATTACCTAGTGCATAGGAAGTAGAACAAAAGATATTTTCATGAAATAATAAAATTTCAGACTTTTATTCTCAGGTTGAGGACACCTAACTTTTCTTCTACTTTTCCCAGATAAATTGTCTACAAAGCTGTGTACTTAAAGATAATAAATATAGGCCAGAGATAACATAGGGCCACTTTTGCTCACTTTTATTACTTTCCCCTTTATTAAAGACATTTTCCCTTCTAAAGGAAAATAGTGTATAGTGTAAAGAGGAATTTGCAGTGAGAAATAAGTTTCTAGTCAAAAGGAATGTTTTAAAAGATGTAAGCAGTTGGTAACATGATATGATTCTAATGGCATAAAAATCTCCCCAATCAGCCTGTTACTTAGCTCCCACCTATTCCTTCTTTAAGGTCCTTTTAACCATAACTCAATAATGCTAACGTAGGGACCCAACAAAAAAGAATATTTCAACAGAGAGGGGTTTTGAACGAGTCTATTTTGATAAGACAGGAGGCCAGGTAAGTATTCCCAAGAGAAAATATCTAGGTATATCATGGCAGAGACAACTGTCTGAATTGGACTGCACCCCAGGGCTTGTCCTCTCTTCCCTTGGTCTCCCTCAACTGACCTGCCAAGGTCATGCATCATAGTCACCATGCTCAAGTGTGAAGGGCAATGGTGTTGCCTCAAGATGATTCCTGTTCAAGACATCTGAAAATTCATGTTTTTTAAATATGAAAATTTTTGTCTCTAGAAGGCACATACACTCTTCCCTACATAAAGATGATATACTGACAGTAGGTTCCAATGGCTAGACCAGTGATGGCGAACCTTTTGAACTTGGCGTGTCAGCATTTTGAAAAACCCTAGCTTAACTCTGGTGCCATGTCACATATAGAAATTTTTTGATATTTGCAACCATAGTAAAACAAAGATGTATATTTTTGATATTTATTTTATGTACTTAAATGCCATTTAACAAAGAAAAAATCAACCAAAAAAATGAGTTCGCGTGTCACCTCTGACATGCATGTCATAGGTTCGTCATCACTGGGCTAGACCAAGACAAAACCCAAACTCCTGTAGTAAACAAGGAGTGGGACAGCACACTCAGGTAACAGGCCTGGGACAAGTAGCTCAGCGTGACCATAGCAACTGTCCTGATTTTCCATGTCCTGGGGATGGTTTCCTTGAGAAGCATGTGTGGAGAAAGTGGGGAGGTTGCCAGACTTCCTCCAATTCACTTTTTACAATGGTTTACACCAGTGATGGTGATGAGAGGGGCCAAAACATAGTTAAGCTGTCTCCTATCCACACTCTGTCTGCCCGGCACAAGAAGCATCATACCCAAACTGCACACACTTCAGATGTGTCTAACCAGCAGCTAGGAAGATACAGTTACTTCTTTATTTCAAGTCACTTTGCCTCTGTTTGAAACTTCAGATTTCATTACCTTTTGTCAAACTATAAATTCATATTAACTTTCTTTCAACCCAAGCAAATCCTCAAAGTTCAACAACAGTTGTTCTTAATCCTGAAGATAAGTGTATTTGTTGAATAGGGCATTAAGGCTTTACATATCTCTGCTATATATTTAGAAAAGAAGAAAAGGAAGATAATTATGAATTAAGAAATAGGAAAAGATGCCCTAGCCCATTTGGATCAGTGAATAGAGCTTCGGCCTGTGGACTGAAGGGTCCCGGATTCAATTCCAGTCAAGGGCATGTACCTTGGTTGTGGGCACATCCCCAGTAGGGAGTGTGCAGGAGGCAGCTGATTGATGTTTCTTTCTCATCGATATTTCTAATTCTCTATCCCTCTTCCTTCCTCTCTGTAAAAAAAATTAATAAAATATATTTTTTTTAAAAAAAAAGAAATGGGAAAAGAAAGACACAAGAGGAAAATAAATGTGCAACATAATACAATATCCTTTCATTCAGGTTCAAAAACAAGTTTTATTCACCCTGAACTCATAAATACCTTCAAAATAAGGGAAATGAGTAAAGCCTTATTAAATATGATATCTAGAGCCAATGTTAACTTTGACTACTGTCCAATCAGTCAATATAGAAATCTGAAAGTAAAACTGGAAAATTCTCCAGAGAGAAAAAACTAAAAGGTCAAAATACGTAGTCTATTCAATAAAACCCAGACATACTCTCCTGGCTTATCACAGATACAAAAGAAAGAGTCCCCTAAAGGCATTGGAGAAGAGAAACTTTAGAAGCTGTATAATTATGTTTAAATATTCAAATGTTGTTATGTGACAGAAAACATAGACTTAGTCTACACAGCTGCAGAGGCAGAATGATGAACAAGTAAATTTTTCCTAGAACACAAGACAGAATTTCTTAACATTTCAAACTATTCAATATGCAGTTAGTGCCCTATTAATGCTGAATTCTCCATCACTAGAAGTGTGAAGCAGAATTTGGATATGAAGACTCAGGGAGCAAAGATTCCTATACTATATAGAAGCTTATGAACAATGATATTTAAACCTCCCATTCCCCCAAAAAACTGAGTCTCAAGAATAATATACTCAGATTTGCAGGTTTTAGGGGTTGTGTGTTTATTTAAGACTTTTAAAGATAATTTTTAGATTTACAGCAAAATTGTGAGGAAAGCATCTTACCCCTACACATGCATAGCCTCCCTAATTATCAACATCCCCCACCAGAATGATAATATGTTAAACTGATGAACCTATATTGACATATCATAATCACCCAGAAAACAGTCTACATTAGGGTTCACTTTTGGTGTTGTGCACTTTATGGGTTTGGACAAATGTATAATGACATGCATCCATCATTTTATGATATCAAAAGATTAAATAAAAATCACCTGTTCTCTGTTTATTGATTCCTTTCGCCCCACCCCCAACTCCCTGTAACCATTGATCTTTTCACTGTGCCCATAGCTTTGCCTTTCCTACAATGTTAGATAGTTGGAATGATACAGTGTGTAACCTTTTCAGATTGACTTCTTTTACTTCATAATATTTATTTAAAGTTCCCTCATGTCTTATCATGACTTGACATCTCACTCTCTTTCAGTGTTGAATAATATTCCATTGCCTGGATGTACCACAGTTTATCTATTCACCTACTGAAGAACATCTTGGTTGCTTCCAAGTTTTGGTAGTTATAAAGTTGCTATAAACATCAGAGAATAGGTTTCCATGTGAACATAAGTTTTAAACTCCTTTGGGGAAATATCAAATCACGTGACTGCTGGATTACACAGTAAGAGTGTTCAGATTTGTAAGAAACCACGAAACTTGTCTTCCAAAGTGGCTGTACCATTTTGCATTCCCACCAGCAACAAATGGAACTTCCTGTTATACCTCATCCTCATCAGCATTTGGTATTGTCAGTGTTCTGGATTTTGGCCATTCTAATAGGTGTATATCGGTATCTCATCATTGTTTTAATTTGCATTTTCCTAGTGACATATGATGTGGAGCATTGTTTCCTATGCATACTTGCCATCTTCTTTGTTACAGTATATGTTGAGATCTTTGGTTCATTTTTTTAATTAGGTTGTTTGTTTTTGCTTGTTGGGGTTTATAAAAGTATATTTTAGTAGAAAATATTGTTACACCTTTAACCATATCATGATAAACTTGGCTGTCAGGCAATCAGATCATCCCATTTACCTAGTATTTGCCCATTTGAATTGTTAAAATATGAAGAAAAGTTACTCAGGCCAAAATCTTGGTGTCACTGCCAAATTTGCTTTTTAATCTCATACCTCAGATCCAATCAAATAGCAAATTCTATTGACTCCATCATCAAAATAAACCCAGCATCTGTCCACTTCCCACCTGTCAATTATTTTAACCTTCATCCAAGTCACTCCCGTCCCTTACTTGGCTTGTGTAAAGAAAGAGACTTTGGGATTGGTCTCCCTTCATCCCACCTCGCTCCCATATTGAATATTCTCAACATGGCAGCCAGAGAAAGCATTCCAAATAAATACTGTGTTAATCCTTTCTTGGCTCAAAGCTTTTCCACAGTTTTCTTTTTCACACAGCCACATCTGGCACACATTTAAGCACTCAAAATTTGCTGATTAAATCTTTTTATAGGCTTCTCAGGAGATTCTAGGAAAAGGTTTTTTAAAAACACTGATCTATGAAAAGAAAGGGTTTCTTAATATAAAGAAATCTGGGGTTAAATAGACCGTTTACTCTGTTAAGATATTAAAGATTTATAAATATTTTAGTATCATCATACAAAAAATGTATAAAATATAACTCTTATCAAGTCTTCTATGAAACATTTTCTCTGGTTTTAGTTCATACTATTGTTTGTCTTATAAAGTAATATAAATTTTCTTTTTTTAGTATTTCTTCTCTCTCTAAAAACATTTTTCAATACTGGAAAGGAACATATATCCATTTACAAAACTGAAGACCCAGGGGACTGTGGAAAGATCTGAATACTTAGAAATCCTGGGGAAGGGAAATCCAAAGGTGAATAATTTGGTTATAAAGTAAAATTTAGAGTCAATCCACACCACCAGAATCTAGAAGGCAGATTTAATTAAGTTATTGTGTCAATGATAAATATCCTAAAGTTGGTAATTGCACTGTGGTTATGTAGGGTAATATTTTTATTTATTTATTTTTAAAATATCTTTTCACTGACTTTTTAGAGAGACGTAAAGGAGAGGGGCAGAGAAACATTGATCAGAGAGACATTGATCAGTTGCCTCCTAAATGCCCCCTATTGGGGATGGAGAGAGCCCACAACCCAGGTATGTGCCTTGATTGAGAATTGAACTGGCAACCTCTTGGTGCATGGAACAATGTTCAATTAACGGAGCCACACAGACCAGGGCTGTAGGATAATGTTTTTAATCAGAGGAAATACTCACTGAAGTATTTAAGAATAATGACCATGATGCCTGCAACTTACTTTCAAGTATTGTGTATGTGTGTGTAATATTACACAACTATAGCTAATTCAAACAGGCACAGGATCAGACAGGTCTGAGGCCCATGAGCTGCAGCAGGAGTTGGAACAATAAGCAGAATGTTTGGTACATACAGCATGTCCAGTGAGCATAAGAAGACACAGAATATTTTTGTATTATCTGACATAGATAATCCTGCTTGACTCTAAGTATTCACTTCCCCTTTATTTCTTAGAAATTGAAGTATGAATCTTGGTTGAACACCTGATAGAATATATATCCAATACTTCCATGGAAACTAACTAGATTTATTTAAGAGCACAAAAAAGTATTCTTTCTGGAGACCCCTGGAAATACAAAAGCATTGTAGATTCTGGACTGATACCTAAGAGTTATTATTTTTAATGTGACCCCTTTTTTAAATTTCTTGAGTGAAGACTGAAGAAATTTAGTTTGTATTATAAGAATTAAAAATAAAATGACCAAACTCTTTGATGTGACAGATTTCTTTCATATCATCTGAGATAGATATTTCTAGTAGACTCTGAACATTTCTTCTGCCTTCATTTCTTAGGAACTGAAGAGTGGATCTCAGTTAAACAGTTGATAAAATAGATCTATACATATTTATATATAAAATATATCTATATCTATATCTATATCTATATCTATATCTATATCTATCTATCTATATCTATATCTATATCTATCTATCTATCTATCTATATATATATATATATTTCCAATCTCCCTTACAGCTAGATTTAGCCATGTAACTAACATTTGGCCAATAAAATGAAAGTGGAAATGTGTGTGAGACTTCTAGGGTCTCCTTAACCGAATATTAATATTATGCCTAGTGCTTCAGCTGCCATCTGGGGCCATATGCAGCATGTCAAAAAAGGCCAGGGTAGCAAGATTGAAAGAACCAAGGTTTCTGATTAACATGGTACTACTCTACTAGTCCTGTACTCCTTGCATCCAGGCTTCCAGAGAAATAAACTCCTGGTTATTTAGGATTTTCTTTATTTGCAACTAAATCTAACCTTAATACAGATTCTTCACCATCACTAAATATGGTACACTTATTTTCCACAATCACAAGGTTTTCATCATTCAGCCTGCTTGGTCCATTATGAGAAGCCACAGGGAATCTGGCAAAGATTCTGCACTAGGATCATATTTTGCAGGCAAAGCTTGGTTATACTAGGCAGCATTTGCCCCAACTAGTCCTTGGGTCTACAAATTCACTGGAGTCTGACCTGAGGTTAGTTCATACTAATCATTATCGTATATTTTGAACCAATGATTTTTTTTTCAATTTCTAAAGTAGAATAGTTTGATTCCTTCCTCAGAGAAGTATAACAATAGCTTGGCCTCCATTCACAAATATTTGCAAGGGTCTGGCTGGGTATTAGTAATGATTAGAGTCCACGGATATTTTTCTCCAAGTGCCCATGTTGGCATGAACGGTAAATACTAAGAAAAGAATTATCAGACTTGATGTAAACTGTGGTACTATCCACCAGAATAAATAGTGTCACATTTCCGGTTTCCTTCATGTGGAATTGGGAAAATCAGATGCCTTGGAAATGTAGTGTCAGCCTAAAGCAATAGCAGCCACCACCTGGAAAAATAAGATTGGGAGGACCTGACTGGAAATGAGGATTTCAACTAAAGGTCTGCAGCAAGATCCCAGTTTCCCCAGAAAGGTTATATCTGGGTGAACACCTAAATTTGTTTTGTATTTTAATGGTCATAAAAGAAATAAGAGAAGTCAGAGAGTCTACACCCTCCCTTCTGAATCACCTCTATCTAAATATCATTGGTGAGGATATTATAATTCAATATTTGAGTTAAGGTAAAACACTGTAAAGTCATAATCTTATCAGATTATGACTCGGTGTAAGGACATTTGAACAAACCTGTGGTAACACAGCAGAAAATAAATTTCTAATACTGCCAAGGCAAACTGATGGGAATTAAAATGCATTGTTCTTAGAAAAAATGTCATTTATCAACTAAGGGTGACTAAGAGATCTTCCTGAATAGAAACCTAAGCCATGGTTGATACAATTTTCTTTCGTTTTGTTTCTTGTATTCCCTAGTTAATGTCTCACATAGGAATATTGATGGCCAAGTCAGAAAATGAATGGAGGGTTTTGAGAAGGCTCAGCATCTAATCATGTCCCTGGCCTGGCTCTGTTTCTCCAATCCCCTTCCCAAATTCCTCACTTTCACTGGAATCTGAAACTGCTCTTGAGTTTTGTCTTGGAGAGGCTGCATTGCTCCAGACCTTCCCATTTGGCATAGCTACTCACCAGTACTCTGCACCATGTGAGTTCTACCCATGCAAGAGGAGCTTCTTCAACAAAGAAATAAAAAATAATAATCGAAATAAAATTTAATGGAAAATAAAAAATAAATAAATAAAAGAAATAAAAAATAATTCAAATAATATACTTAGGAGGAGGTGAATCCATCTTAAGAAGCTCATTTGGGCCCTAATCAGTTTGGCTCAGTGGATAGAGTATCAGCTTGCGGACTGAAGGGTCCTGGGTTTGATTTTGTTCAAGGGCATATACCTCAGTTGAAGGCTCCTGGCCCTGGTCAGGCACATTGGGGAGGCAACCAATTGATGTATCTCTCTCACATCGGTGTTTCTCTCTGTCTCTCCCTCTCCATTCCACTCTCTCTAAAAATCAATGGGAAAAAAAAAATCCTTGGGTGAGAATTAAAAGAAGAGAGAAAGAAGAAAGAAAGAAAGAAAGAGAGAGAGAGAGAGAGAGAGAGAGAGAGAGAGAGAGAGAGAGAGAGAGAGAGAGAGAAAGAAAGGAAGGAAGAAAGAAAGAAAGAAAGAAAGAAAGAAAGAAAGAAAGAAAGAAAGAAAGAAAGAAAGAAGAAAGAAAGAAACTCATTTGGTCCTCTGTGTCCATTTATATGTTAGCACAATCCTGTAATTCAAGTATTTTTCCCTCATACCCTTCAATGATCAAATCAGTCCTCATCAGATCCAAGTTTCCTGGAATTACAATTAGTCCTGAGATTCATAAAATTATTGATTAGTTTTTTCTTAAATACTAACACTTAGATTTAGGACCTATGATATCCCCCAAATCACAATTTTGATTAATCCCAAAGTGGTGATTTTTGAACATATCTAAAGGGAAAGGATAGTGGAGTTATTGGGCCAAAGTTCTTTACATTCAGAAAGATAAGTATACATTTTAAAACTTTATAATAAACTTTTAAAAAATAAGATTTAAACATTAAACAATTATATTTTTAAATTTCAATTTAAAAATATATCCTTTTAATGTTTTAGTACAGAAAGAATTTCACCCTTAATATTTTTGACCTACTTATCTTGATGTTTTCTTTGGTTCTTTAGAACTTTGGACTGTTCGCATAAACAGTCTCACATGACTTTGATTCTGGTGGCAGCACTTCAATAGTTGCTATGGTTCCTGAGAGTATCATTATTCCAGTGCTGCCTCAATGTCCTTTGTAATCTAATTTAATTCAAAACTAAGCTTATTAAAGATTCAAAGTGCTGGTATTACAAAACCAATGTGCCATATCCAGACTCATTATCTCCACTCAGACTAGGTGACTGACATGGAAACAAAGAAACTGATTACTCAAAGTCTTGCTCATTATCATCCTCTAGAGCAGCCCTGTCTCGGTCAAAATGGAGAGGATGATTGAAATCTTTGGTAAAAATACAGAAACCAATTTCTTTGCATTTTAGTAAGAACCAAATCATATGTGTGATTGAGGAAACCTGTTCTGCTGATTTGGAGAGCAGTGTAGACATCCTCTTTACTGACTTCCCTGACTCCTTTTGCAGTTTTCCACAAATTTGAGCCATTATAATCTACATTTACTTACTTTCCATATATATAAAGTACTAATTTCTTCCAATGCATACACCTCTTACAGAGCCATATTATGGAGTTTTCCTCACTAAGAGTCCCTCGTGCCCTAGCAACAGACTCTCCAGAAGTCTGGCTGTCCATTAAAAGTAGTTCTTGATAATTATGTTTCAGACAATCTCTGGTTTAAGAGAGGCAGACAAATTTACATGGGTGCTTTGCTCATCTCATTTATACCTAAGTTGATTGACAGTAACTGTATCTGATGACAACTATTCCTTTCTCATTAAAGCATCAAGAGGCAGACTTCCATTATTCTCTAATAGATATAGCTACACTAATAAAAGACAAACATGCAAATTGTGTTATGGGTTGGCTCAGCAAGATAGACCACTGACTCAGAATTTAAATTTAAGAGCCTTTATTAAGCTGGCCAGGTGACCACAGCGCCTATCTCCCCCTCTGGGAGCTTCAGAGCATGTGGCAGAGATCAAGGGTGCAGTATGATCCTTTATAGCACAACAGTGTTACCTTAGAAGTTCATAGAAAGTTCATAAGCACAAAGGGGGGGTAAACAGAGTCACACCTGGCTGTAGCGTATCATAACACATTGCTTTTCTAAGACAATCTAGCAATTTTTCTTCCATGGTTCCTAACCCTGACACAATCCTCCATACGTCAGTGCCCCCTCCCAGAACATTCATTTTCTCATGTCCCATTTCCTCCCCTTAGCACATTCTGTAACATTCTGTAACCCTTCCATGCTGCAGTCCCTCACCCTAGCACATTCCCTACTGGTCTTATGCCCGAATCAAATCTTTGATTCAGTGCCCTCCTCTATGATATGAAATTGAGGAGGCATTTGGCAATGTAGGGGTCGAACCACCGGGGAAGAGTCCAGCATTTGATGGTGAAGAATTGGCCAGGGTCTTGGCCGCTGACATAGAGTCTTAGTTTCTATATCTTTCTCCTTCCCATTGGTCAGTTCACCAGGCGAGAGGCATGAGGAGGACGGGGTTACAATTTCCAGTGCCTCTTTACTGCGACTTTGATGGCGGTTGGAGTGCTCATCACCACCTGGTAGGGTCCATCCCATCTAGGTTCCAGGCTGCTAGGGTCATGGCGCTTCACCCAGACGAGATCACCCAGAGAGAAGGCAGGCTGTGTTGGACTGGATCTCAGCACGTCCTCCTCCCGTATGGCTCTCACCACCCGTTGTGCTGATGTGGCGCTGCTCTGTAAAGCCTGTAAGGACTTAAGCAAATTTTGAGTAGAGAGACGGGCGACTTCCTCCTCCCCCAACCTGGGCACCAATGGCAGCGGTCGCCCAAACATTATCTCAAAAAGAGTTAGCCCTTGGATGTATGGGGTGTACCTAGCTCTGAAGAGAGCAAAAGGAAGGAGACTTACCCAGTTTTCGCCAGTCTCTAATTTTAACTTAGTTAATGTTTCCTTTAAGATCCGATTTATCCTCTCTACCTGTCCAGAGCTCTGTGGTCTATAAACACAATGCAATTTCCAAGTAACTCTCAGGGCCTTAACTATGGATTGTAACTTTGGCGATAAATGCCGGGCCATCGTCGGACCCCATATATAGTGGCAGGCCAAACCAGGGGACAATTTCAGTGAGGAGTTTCCTAACTACTACCTTTGCTGTCTCTGCCTTGGTTGGGTATGCCTCAGGCCAGCAAGAGAAGGTATCAACAAAAACCAGCAGGTACTTATATCCTCCTCGTCCTCCTGGTATCTCAGTGAAGTCCACTTCCCAGTGTTCTCCGGGGTTCTGACCTCAGAATCGCTGTCCTGGCTTGGCCACAACCGGGGGGCCCTTGATTCACCTGGGCACACACTTGGCACCTTCTAGCCAAGTCTTGGGATATTTTCTGGAGCCCTGGGATGTAAAATTCTCTTCCTAGTAGTTCTGATAGCTTCGTTCCCCCCAGGTGGGTGCTCTAGCGGGCCTGGGAAGCACTGGTCCGCCCCAGGGCTTCTGGCACTATAGGCCTCCCGTCAGGCAGAATTAGCCATCCAGCCTCTCCTTCCCGGGCCCTTAGTTTCTCAGCTAGCCACTGCTCCTCTGGCAGATGAGTAGGCTTCTCTGGGAGCCTTCGTGCTGGCAGGGCTACGAGGACTTCTAGGGGCCCTACTGGTCTTTTAGCCACTTCCTTGGCCTCCTGTAAGGGCAGTGTGAGGAGAAATATCCTTGCAGTCCCTGGGTAGGTCTGGCAGGACGAGTGCCGGGGCGCTCACCAGGACTTCTTAGATCTCCCCTGGCTCCTCCTCATGTCACTACTGCCGCCCCGCATACAGCATACCGGGTACCTTCCTCTACAAAGCGGCTCCTGTCCGTGTAGAGGGTCTCATCCGGATTCTGCAGGGGCTGGTCCACAAGGTCCTTGCGGAGGGAAGTGAGGGTAGTCAGTGTCTCCTCGCAGTCATGCAAAGGGGCCTCTGCCTTCTCGTCAGGGAGGAGTGTGGCCGGGTTCAAGGCAGCTGTTTTCAGGAAGCTAAAATGTTTACTCTTTTTCCCTTTCCCCACCAGAGGGCCTGAGTGAGTGCTATGAGTTCCACAAGGAAGTCCACCTTTTGGCCCCCCATTGTCAGGGTCATTCTGGGCTCCTGGGGGCTAGCTGAGCCCCGACAACCCCAATCCACCTCCTCCACCAGCATGGGAGGGAGTCGGTTTCCCCACACGTTCAGGGCACTCCCTTTTCCAATGTCCTTCCTTTCTGCAAAATGCACATTGATTTTCCCCAAGCCGGGGTTGGACTCCTTTTCTTCCACGAGGCTTTTCTTTGCCCTTGTTGTCTCTCCGGCCCCTTGGGCCTCCCTCCTCGCTCAGGGCCAGGAGGACCTTGGCCATCCGGGTGTTTAAACCTGCCATCGGGTCCTCCCGATTGTCAAAAACCTTCTGGGCCACCTTAACCAACTTAGAGATTAATTTCTCCTCAAAGCCTTCTAACTTCTGCAGTTTTTTCCTAATATCTGGGGCCGACTGGGAAACAAATGCAACATTGACAGTCCTCCGACTTTCTGGGCCATCAGGGTTAGGCCCCTGGACTGTCTCTGTCACCTTAGAGAGGTTTGTGGGGCTCCAAGCAGCAGCTCGGATGCCCCCTAATAGAGTCTGGCGATACCGATTGAGAGCCTCCTTTCCCCTGTCACTATAGGGGTTCCAGTTGCGTCTCCTGGAGGGAAATACAACCTTCAATCTGTAATGGACTAAAGGAGCTTTATTTCCCTACAGGGTCTTATATGTCACAGGACCTCACAGAGTCTGTAATTCATGTAACAGAGGGCTAGTATTCACCACTTTATTAACCCCCTCTGTTCTAGACAGGCCTTCCCCAGTTTCCTACAGTTGAGGTTTTGTGCCACCCCTGACATGGGCATGGTCACACAGGCCTGCAAGACAGTATACAGGTTGCTGTCAACTGTCTCTCAATAGAGACCAAAATTTAATGGGTATTCTTCTTTGCCCACCTGGGCAACTGCCCTCTCGGCAGCTAGACACCCTTTACTTTTTGGGTTCACTCTACATAGCCTTCTTCCAGGACAGTTTACACATAGGCCAGTTCTTCTTTTTAGCCATAAATACAGTTTGTCCAATTTCCTTAAAATGTATTCTGGCACAGGAGAAAGTTGTTTTGTTGTACATAGGTAGCTTAATCCCTATACAACTGGGCTCGGACCTCTGCCTAGCAAATTGCAGTCTATAAGTTCAATATGCAGCCTCCGGTCCTCCTAACCCAATGAGGTTTCGGCTAGTCTCTGAGTCAGACTTCTCCTCTCTTGGAGAATTTCAAAGTCCTGATGGCTCCCAGGTCTAGGGAGAGTGCCTTTTTCTTAACTCTGTTTATTAGTTACAGGGCCCTGCTTTCCTTGTCTTCCCACCAGTCCCCTTTATGGCAGAGCAGCGACCAGGCCTCTTTGAAGGGAGTGTACTGGAAGGGGATATCAGCCCCTCCTCTTCCAGCAGCAACAGGTACTAAACCCTTTCAGTATATTTGCAAGCAGGGAGCTTTTACTAGCTCTATCTGCAGCTTTCATAGATCTTACGCTTGCTACTCTATTTCTGGGGCTGTAGGAAGGCTAGTACTAATCACTGGCTTATGGCTTAACTGCTGTAGCCTGCAAGCCAAAGGCCTAAGTACTTTCTCGCTGCTGCTGCTGCTGCTGCTGCTGCTTCTTTTTTTTTAGGGCCACTGCAGGCAGCTCAGGCATCTAGCCCCCCTTCTTTGATCATTTACTCCCAATCTGGTCTGGAGCTGGGAATAGTGCCTCTGCCTTGCTTCCCCAGAGGGCTGCCTGTCTAGCCCCAGATCTAGAGGGCCGGCCTGCCGTAGTGGCAACATAGGAACTGCAGGACTGGCGGATGTCACAAGGTTCTCCCCCTCTGTCTCTCTCCCTCCATAAGCTGTCCCCTGCCTAGTATGGGATGGACTGAAGGGGTTGAAGGACGACAAAACCCCTCCCATCTGGAAGGAAGACAATTGGCATCGGGGGAGGTAGGGGCTCCGGGTCAAGAGCTGGTGGCGTGGCCTGGGCTTGAGGCCGGGGCTCACCCAGGTCCAGTGCCTGGGGACCATAGGGGGGCGGCTGGCTAATGGGTTCTTCCTGCTCTCCCTGAAGGACCGGGGGAGCCTTTCCCTTCTGGGGCCCGGCCAAAAGAATTGTCTGTCTCTGTCCCAATTTTCCCCTCGGGAGGCATGCCCTCATCTACCGGGGTTTCTTGGACAATATGTCAACCCAAACCTGAATATAAGGAATTTGATCAGGATGCCCTGGGAGGCCGTATATGACATAATGGACCGGTAGGCAGTGGTCAGATCAGACCCTGCATCCGGCCACCCCTCCTGGAAAGTGGGCCACTCCCGTTCACAGAATCGCTGTAAATCAAAAGCATTAACATTATAACTTTTAAATCTACCCCAGAACTTTAGTTTAATACAGTAAATTCTAACCTAGGTAAGAACAACCGATAGACAGAAATTCTTATTAACTAAGTGGGCTGATTCCCCTTTAATAGTGAGCAAAAGACTCTGAGAAAAATAATTCTTGCAGCTGCAAGAGACTATTTGCAGACTGTTAAGGGGCCAGCCCAAACGTTCAGCCAAGCGTATCAACAGAAAGCAGAATAAATCAAAGTAGCTTTTACTTCACACAGACTAGTAATGATTTACACCTTTTTCCTCCTTCTCTGTAGTAAATTGGCTAGTCCCACACAAACAAACTTTGTCCCGACCCCATGATGATCGGTGGCGAGAGACAGACAAGGGAGGGGGTGACCTGTTTTCACAGATCCTCATGCAGATGCCCGCCTGGCCGCGTCCCTTTGGGACCTTAGATTCGTCATAGCTAAGGTGCACCCGTATAAACCCCATGCCTGGTCACCTCCACATGGGGGTGAGTCACTATTATGCCATATGACGAATCGTGGAACAGCAGGTTGGGGCCCACTCGGACTCCGTAACCGAAATCGTGGAGCCACACAAAGGAGAGGAGAGGGCAGGCCCCCTCCCTCCACACTCAGACACTTTCACCAGACATTCACTCAGAGTTTAAACAATCCACCCAATTCCTAACAATTTCCCAATTCCTGAGGGAGCTCTATAGCTTCCCAGGAGGTGATCAAGCTCCCCTTCCACTCACTCGGAGTGGGCCAGACTGGTAGGGGCTCGACGAAGATGACTGACCCTATCCCATTTGACAAAGACAAAGACAACAAAGAACAAAGACAAAATAAATCAGCCAAATGCAACCCAAGGTTGCCCGGAACCTGCAGCTTGCTCCTTGAAGTCCTGAAAATTTTTCAAAAAACATTGCAGCAGGGTGTACACAGAAGCGGACAACTTTTTGACAATAAACACCAAGACAAACAAATACCAGACAGACAAACCCAGTGCAGCCTACAGCCGCATGAACCAGGGACCCCGGCCACCGTCGTGGCCGCGGGTAAGGACCAGGAGTACCGCTGCATCCAGCTCTCTATATAGGTCCTTCCGTGGGACGTCCCAATTCCTGTTTAACGACCGGTCTCTTTCCTCTCTCGAGAGTCCAGGTGGCTCTGTTTCCGAATCAAAAGTTTTGGGTGGACTGGAGGCCTCCTTGGTAGTCGTTCTCCACAGGTGTGGGGTATCTCGCTGAGTGCCCAGCGACAAGTGGGGGAGAGCCTCCTGCCTTAAATAGGGGGTCCCTCTTCTCCCTGCTGGGGGAGAGCCTCCAGCCCTAAATAAGGGGTCCCTCTCCTCCCTGCCGGGTATCTCGCTGGGGCCTCCAAATGTTATGGGTTGGCTCAGCGAGATAGACCACCAACTCAGAATTTAAATTTAAGAGCCTTTATTAAGCTGGCCAGCTGACCACAGCGCCTATCTCCCCCTCTGGGAGCTTTGGAGCATGTGGCAGAGATCAAGGGTGCAGTATGATCCTTTATAGCACACCTGGCTGGAGCGTATCATAACACATTGCTTTTCTAAGACAATCTAGCAATTTTTCTTCCATGGTTCCTAACTCTGACACAATCCTCCATACGTCAGTCCCCACTCCCAGCACATTCAATTTCTCATGTCCCATTTCCTCCCCTTAGCACATTCTGTAACATTCTGTAACCCTTCCATGCTGCAGTCCCTCACCCTAGCACAATTGACCGTATCTTCACTACACCTAAGCCAGCAGGTGGACATCCTCTGAGGGGTTCCAGACTGCAAGAGGGCATAGGCCGGGCTGAGGGACCGCCCCCCGCCCCCCCCCCCCCCCGAGTGCACAAATTTTTGTGCACCGGGCCTCTTAGTATTAAGATAACAGGCATTTAAAAATGATCACAATAAAGCATGGAATGTTAAGATAAAAGAACATTGCTTGTATTTATCCTAAACTCTAGTTATATCTTACATTTATCTTGAGGAAATAAAATGTCCTAGACCATGTTTTCTCAACTATTTCTTAATAGTTTATTAAGTTCATGTGTTCAGAGTTGAAGGAAGAATTGTAAATGCCAATGACAAAGAAAAAAAAAATTCCCTTGGTTTTCTGAGACAGGCTTGTAAGTTCCCCTAGGTTGCTGGGGACCTAACTTCTCACCATTTCTTCACTATAAAGTGTGAACCAAGTGATAACTAGAAAAGAGGCCAAGTGTGTGTTTGAATTTATTCCATCTTTCATTACTTGCAGAGTTGAATTGGAAGGTGGAGTGTGGATCTGTAGTCAACATGGAGACCTCCTACCACTTTCTCTCAAGTCTAGGTCTTGGGAACCACATGTAGGAAGAAGTGAAACTACAGAGCATCTTGAGCATATTCAGATGTGAAGACCCAAAGGAGACATAGATTCTGTCCTGGCTCAATCCAGGAATAAAGAAAGAAATCCATCAGGCTGGACCATGATTTTCAACATGGTAACTCCTTCCAAAGGGAATCAGGCTCCTGTGCTCTTCTTGACGGAGGGCAGTGACAAGAGGAGAGAGAGGGAACTAAAGCATTTCACCAATACTGTCTCCTCTTGGGCATTGAGGTGGTAATTTTCTCACATCTATGGACATGTGAGATATGGAGCACTGAACCATTTTCCCTAATAAAAGAAGAACAAAGTAGAATGTCACAAGCCAAGGAGTTAAGAAAGTGGAGTATCAAGTAGTTTTTTATTCAAACTGTGAAGAACATGGGGACACCAAAGGTTAATTCTGTTAGATGTTGGCAGCAGTCTACTGGCTTCAAAAAAGGTCGTAAATGGGTGGCCATTGCTAAATCTGGGCAAAAGTCTTGGTGGTGGTGTTTTGAGGGGTTGTTTTCTCCCCCAAATACAGTATAATTTATTTTGCCTTGGTTGTTGTTTGAATTTGAATTCTTTGGGCATATTTCTCCACTGCCTCAGTCACCATCACTTCCTATTTTCTCTACCAGACCCATTCCACCAATACACAGGGTATCCCAAAAAAGTGTATACATACTTTAACATCTGATGGCTCAATTTTGATAATGAAATATATTTTAATAAATAATGCCCTTATAATTATTCCAAGTGTGTGTATACATTTTGGGGAGATCTTATGGGTACTTTAAGTTTTCTATAGGTATTTGAGTTGGTAACCTTTTGCCTTTAAAAATGCACACTGCTATGACAGAAACTTTTAGTCATTCATGCAATAAAATTTGTTCACTTATTAACCAAAAGTTCTATTCTCAATGTATTAGATTTAATCTTAATAATATCATAACTCAACGTGTGGGTTCCATTTTATGTGGGTGGACACCTTATTTCATTTAAGGAAGGCCTAAGCTAGCTTTTCCTCTGAGAAAAATGATACTCAGTAACCCACGGTCCATTATCAATGCTATGAAATAATGCTGACAAATTGTTTACAAAGAATGATTACGGCTCCCTTCCCGTTATCGCAAAGGAAAAGCCAGTTATTTGAGACTTAAATATCACCTTCGTATGAAATGTCATTACTCACACAGGATGTGCTACTCAAACCCTACTTTCATGGTTACTATGAAAGTTACTATGATTACTATGTTTGGGGTACTGTGTTCAGTGATGGGTAATTTTTATAGATTTTATTCTTTTAACTGCAGGTATTTCTCAGTGTCAACCCAATTTAAAATAAAAGTGCTGTTCACTCTACTAATTAATATGCAAAAATTGTGAAGTGAAGTGATGATTACACAGTATCAAGAGCATAATTATTCCAGGCATCGTACTAGCTCACTTTTCTGATTTTGATCCTGATTACTCTCTTATTAGTAATAAAAAGGAAGAAATTACACTAAAAATGCCCTGTAAGTAGGGGAGAGAAACATCTTAGCCACAAAATGTAAGTATAAAATCCCATACAAAATTATTTGAATAATGTATAGCATAACAACTGTAGTTAATAGTACTATATTGTATACTTAAGGCTGCTAAGAGAGTAGATCTCAAAAGATTTCACAGGAAAAAAATTTTGTAAATATGCATGGTGATGGGTGTTAACTAGATTTATTGTGGTGGTCATTTTACTACACAAACATTAAATCATTATTGTTGCACACCTGAAACCAATACTGCGTAATGTCATGTCAATTATATTTCAATTTTAAGAGTTAATAAAATAGCCCTGGCCAGTGTTGCTCAGTTTGTTCAGCATCATCCCGTGCACCAAAAGGTCTCCAGTTCAGTTCCCAGTCAGAGTACATGCCTCGGTTGTGGGTTTAATAATAGAGCAATAGTTCTTCATTTTGTGTGTTTGTTTCCTTATTTTAATATATTTCCATTGCAGAGGGTAGTTAGACTCTCAATTGTTCACTCCCACCCTTGTTAATTAAATTTAAACCTTACTATTCTATGAAATCCAAATGTGTTGTTTTACTCAAAAAGCAATACAGAAAGTGAGTAAAATTGTCTCTAAATATTTTGTGACAAATAGTAAAATAGAATGTATTCCACTAAAATGGGTAATACAAGGCATCAGTAAGTTTTTCCACATAGTAAAATATCTATTGCAAATCAGTGTTGAAAGATACTTTAAAAGCTAATTAATTCTCCAAAATCAAGATAGACACAGAATTCTATATATAAGATTACTCGAGTGAAGATTATCTGTCCACCCTCATACTTTTAAAAATTCCATTAGACTCTCAATCAGAAAACCATAATTCAAGTTCTGACTCATTTCAATCATTTTTCTCTCACAATTGTAATGAAATCCACTCTACCATGGCTTATAAGACCTCTCTTCATCTAGATCCCACCCTCTCCCCTCATTTGCTATCCTATGGGCACTCATTTCTTTTTCTTTTTTATTTTATTTCATTTTTTAAAATATATTTTTATTGACTTCAGAGAGGAAGGAAGAAGGAGAGAGAGAGAGAAACATCAATGATGAGAGAGAATCATTGACTGGCTGCCTCCTACACGGTCCCCACTGGGGATCAAGCCTGCAACCCGGGTATGTGCCCTTGACCAGAATAGAACCTGGGACCCTTCAATCCTCAAACCGATGCTCTTTCCACTTAGCCAAACCAGCTAGGGCTCTTTTTCTTTTTTAAAAATATATTGTTATTGATTTCAGAGAGGAAAGGAGAGAGAGAAAGAGAGACAGAAACATCAATGATGAGAATCATTGATTGCTGTTTCCTGCATTCTCCCTACTGGGGATTGAGCCCACAACCTGGGCATGTGCCTGACCAGGAATCGAACAGTGACCTTCTGGTTCATAGTTTAAAGCTCAACCAGGGAGCCATGCCAGCCAGGCCACATTTCCTTTTCTATCCCTTGAGCCCACCATGGGCCTTTGTGACAATTATTATGTCTGCTTAGAACTCTTTTCATCCAACTCAGTAGGGGCCTCTATTCACAGCTAGTTTTTCCTACTCAACAAGCAGGTGCCAGCTCAAATATCTCTTCAACAGAGTTGCCTTCCTGACCTTCCCATATGTATCTCCACCACCCCATACACAACAAATCTCATTATCCTATTGAATTCTCTTTAAATCCTTATCATTATCTGAATATATTTTAATAATTTATTTAGTTTCCTTGTTTACCTTCAGTCTCTCCCAGTAGAATATGAAATTCATAAGACAATAATCTCTAGTCTCAAAATCTATAGCAATGTTGGGCCCATAGTAAGTGCTGAGAAAATACTGATTTGATGACCAAATGAATGGAAGAATTAACCATAATCAATTGTAATTAAAGATTGAACAAAAATTATCTATAAATTATCATTATAAAATAACATATGAAACTTAATTTTTAATATCATAGAATAAGTAAAATTTTCAAATTTTAAATTTCAGAATTGAAATTTTAAAATTAAAGTTAAAATTGCCCTTTCTCCATACTTTACACCAGTCCTTTCCTTACAGTAGGCCATTATCTTATGTTTTCTATTTTTGGTTTTTATTTTGATTACCTTCTTAAATCTAAATAATATTCTTATAACTGTACTTATTTATTTTTTTTAGCTTCTGGCAATATCTATTGACTCTCTGCTAGAAAGAATTTGAAATATCTTTTAATGCTTCCTTATTCCTGCCATTTGTTTTTACATATATTTGTAATTATTTTTCCTACTGATCACCTTCATAACTACATAATAAATAAAAGCCTTAATTTTGTATTGTTTTACTTTCAGAGAATAACTCCTAACTATATTATATAACATGGTGAAAGTAGTATATTTATACCTCTTTTTATGTATAGCCTCTTCCCCTTAACCCTTCCAAAATTCTGTCAACTATAATGTTTTTAATAGTGTTAGGTTTTCTAATATTTGCATTTTGTAATATAGTCATAACTATTTCTACTTTTTTATGATAGGTTGATTTGGGAAATCAAAAACAAATAAACCATATAAAGAATATTACAACAGTATCTATGCATTATTCACTGCAACACCAGACAATATAATTGAATCTAAGAGAAGGATGCATGTGTCCTATTTCATGAAACCTGTTCCACTTGAAAGGGAATATTTCACATAAAAAGCTCAAATGGATTATCTCTAGTTATACCTCATTAATAATGACTTTCTTTGATTTTTTTTCACATTTGGACCTTGGTTTTCTTAAGGACTTTGTTTGCCTTTTATTTTTCTTGATTGAAAAAAAAAATTACTTCTCTTAAGTCACATCACTAAGACATTCCAAAATGTTACACACATACTATTTGTGGAAAGCTTCAATATGTACAAACTTGACTACAAGAACTGTCAATATGATTTGTTTTTCATTCCTACTGATTTTTGTATTCCATATTTATTTGTTTCTGATTCCTTCTTTGTCTTAGAGAGTATTTCCACATGGATTTTTTTGAGATAAAAGCATGAGATAAAATTTTTAATGCATGCATACTTGAAAGAACTATTTTGCTTTTACATTTGATTGAAAATGTACTAATTACAGTGGTTTTTATTCAAAATAAGTTTTTGTCATAACCTTGAGAGAATCCATTGTCTTTAAAGATCCAAGGGATGTGTCCACAGCCTGAAGAGATGCTTGATTCCTCTTCCTTTGTGTAGGGTCCTATTTTTGTTGTTGCTGCTTGTTTCTTATGGAAGATTTTAGAATTTTCTCTTTATCCTTGTTTTCTAAAAGTGCATGAAAATGTGGTCAGGGGTGTGTTTTGTGATAGTTGGTCATTTTGCCTTCCCTCCTCTTCTACACTCTGTGGTCTCTTTTATTAACTTTTATAGCACTTACCTTTCTTTAGCACTGGGAACTTTTCTGCTACTTCTTCGATAATATTATTTCCTGCTCTCATTTTGAAATAAAATTTTTCATTCTAAATATATTGTTTTAGATTAATCTTCGAGAGCTCTCAACATTTTCTCTGATTTTATCTTATTTCTATATGTTGTTGATCTTAAACAAATAGACATTTGTCTATTTCTCCATTCTGATATTTTTCCCAGAATATTGATATTTTGGAGGAACAGGAAAGAATTGCAATTCAGGACATGCAGCCTAGTAGCAAACCACATACATGTCCAGAGAGACAATGGAAAGGAACACTGTTTTATGGACTTGGGAGGAATTGTTGTAAGTGAAGAATTACATTGGCTGAGCTATGGCAGCCTCCCATTGGCTAAGCTGTTACTAAGCAACAAGGAATCTTTTCTTCCTCCTGCTGAGGTAGTAAAATAGCATCACTTCCTATCTTAAATGCAAGGTACTGTCTTTTTTTGGGGGGGGCGGGGGCAGGGGGGGCAGGTCAATAGTGTGCATTGAGTGACACATTCGTGGGAGTTTTCTCCTCCAGCCTCCTGCCTCTATTTTAAATGAGGTTTCTATTTATTAATTTTCACTTTATCCACTTTTTGATCAAGATCTTTCTCCAAAAGCACTGCTGATCAAAAGTCAGGATTTCTAGATTCCGTGGCCTTTTGTTCCTCCATGTAGGGAAGGATTTTTCTTGGTGTCCTGTCCCAGGTCAGAGGAAAAGCACACAGGTTTGAAACCTATCATAGTCACAAGAAGGGGTGGGAGGGAAATCTCTCAGGCATTTTCCATCTAAAGTCTGTATCTTAGTTTAAAAATGGCAAAGGATGTAAATAGACACTTCTCCAAAGTAGACATACAGATAGCCAAGAGACATATGAAAAATGCACAGTCATCAGAGAGAGATGCAAATCATTAGAGAAATGCAAATTAAAATGACAATGAAATCTCACCTCACACCTTTCAGAATTGCTACCATCAACAAATCAATAAATAATAGTGCTGGCAAGGATGTGGAGAAAAGGGAACCCTAGTACCTGGCTGGTGGGAATGCAGACTGGTGCAGCCACTATGCAAAACAGTATGGAGTTTCCTCAAAATATTAAAAATGAATCTGAGTTCAAGGACTCACAGGCTTCAGCCCACTGGACATGAGTAGGAGGAGGCCTAGGAGGCAGCATCCTTGCTGTGCGGAGTGTGTCTGAGGCTTGTTGAGCACCAACAGGCTGAGAGGGGGGCCTCCGTGCCTCCGGGACTCCTCTCGGCCCACAGCGTTCCTGCAGCCTGACCCGGTTTAACCCCCCAGGCTTGGGTAAGGGCCTCTCAGGTCCCACCGCCCAGGAAGCCGCATCCAGAACAGAGAAACCAAGATGGCGGCATAAGTTAATGCCAGAGATTGCTGCCTCGAACAACCACTTCAGAGATATAACTAAAGGACAGAACGGACATCATCCAGAACCACAGGAAGGCTGGCTGAGTGGAAATTCTACAAATAGGAGAAAAGAGAATATCATACCCAGACTCAGAGGAGGCACAGTGCTGAAGTGAAATACTCAGGTGTGGAGTGCGCGCGCGGAGCGGGCTGGCGGCGGAGGGCGAGGTTGTTGTTTTCAATCGGGAGGGAGTTTCAGACTCTGAGCTCCAGATCTGGGCCAGTCTTTAGGGACCCAGACTCAAACGGGAGAAGCGGGACTGTCTGGCTTCAGTCGGAACTCGAAGGCAGCTTTCTCTCCGAGGTTTGCAGCGGTTGCTTGGACTCTGAGAGGCAGAGCCTCTGCGGACGGGACTGAGAGCAGCCATAACTGCTTGTTCCGCCCACCTTGTAGATCCCCAGGGACCCGCTCCGCCCAAGCCCTGCGCAGAGCCATTTGCCAGATAGCCTCAGGCAAAGGCTAGATTAGCACCGCCCTAGAGAGCTTCCAGCACAGAATCTCTCCCACTGCAGACACAGCTGACTCTCATAGCCAGTTAGCCTGGAGGTCAAATCACCCCTGGTATTGCCGACAATCAAGGCTTAACTACAACAAGACTGCCCACAAAGACCACTAGGGGGTGCACCAAGAAAAGATAAAAAAATGCGGAGACAAAGAAACAGGACGCAAATGTCAGAAATGGAAGATATAGAGCTCAAAACCACACTTTTAAGGTCTCTCAAGAACTGTCTAGAAGCTGCCGATAAATTTAGTAAGGCCCTCGAAAAGACTGGTGAGACCGCCGATAAATGTAGTGAGATCCTCAAGAAATCTAATGAGACCCTCGATGTTGTGATAAAGAACCAACTAGAAATTAAGCATACACTGACTGAAATAAAGAATATTATACAGACACCCAACAGCAGACCAGAGGAGCGCAAGAATCAAGTCAAAGATCCGAAATGCGAAGAAGCAAAAAACACCCAACCGGAAAAGCAAAATGAAAAAAGAATCCGAAAATACGAAGATAGTGTAAGAAGCCTCTGGGACAACTTCAAGCGTACCAACATCCGAATTATAGGGGTGCCAGAAGATGAGAGAGAACAAGATATTGAAAACCTATTTGAAGAAATAATGACAGAAAACTTCCCCCACCTGGTGAAAGAAATAGACTTACAGGTCCAGGAAGCACAGAGAACCCCAAACAAAAGGAATCCAAAGAGGACCACACCAAGACACATCATAATTAAAATGCCAAGAGCAAAAGACAAAGAGAGAATCTTAAAAGCAGCAAGAGAAAGAAACCCAGTTACCTACAAGGGAATACCCATACGACTGTCAGCTGATTTCTCAACAGAAACTTTGCAGGCCAGGAGGGAGTGGCAAGAAATATTCAAAGTGATGAATACCAAGAACCTACAACCAAGATTACTTTATCAAGCAAAGCTATCATTCAGAACTGAAGGTCAGATAAAGAGCTTCACAGATAAGGAAAAGCTAAAGGAGTTCATCACCACCAAACCAGTATTATATGAAATGCTGAAAGGTATCCTTTAAGAAGAGGAAGAAGAAGAAAAAGGTAAAGATACATATTATGAACAACAAATATGCATCTATCAACAAGTGAATCTAAGAATCAAGTGAATAAATAATCTGGTGATCATAATAGAATCAGGGACATAGAAAGGGAATGGACTGACTATTCTTGGGGGGGAAAGGGGTGTGGGAGATGCAGGAAGAGACTGGACAAAAATCGTGCACATATGGATGAGGACAGTGGGTGGGGAGTGAGGGCGGAGGGTGGGGCGGGAACTGGGAGGAGGGGAGTTATGGGGGGTAAAAAGAGGAACAAATGTAATAATCTGAACAATAAAGATTTAATTAAAAAAAAATGAATCTGCCATTTGACCCAGTGACCCCACTTTTAGGAATATATCCTAATGAAAGGGTTAACTAGCTAGTTTAATTAGGCAGATTTAGGGAGCTTTAGGTATAAAAATGGTCCATGGGAAGGAATGAGACCTGAAGGTGCCAGGGTATTTATCTTGTACAGAGGACAGAGAAATGCCACAGGCAAATAGAACTACATCTAGCCTAAGCAATTAAAACAGCCATAAACCAAGGACAGACAGAATTGCTCTGGCCTGAGCAATTCAAGTGGCCATAAGTTAGGCCAACAGTAGACCTGACCTGAGTAGCTGGGAGGTTTATTAGATAAGGCTTTCTCTAACAGCACAACTGGAAGAGCTATATGATAAATCAAAAGTGACCCAACCAACAAGATAAGGGGGAGAGAAAATAGGGGACATCACGTAGGGTTTGATCTCTGAAGCTGCTACAGTGACCAATCAGAGGAGTTATCAGAATGCAAAGAATTGCAGCCTTTATAAACCTTAGGAAAGAAGGGCTTAGTGGGTCTCTCCCTCTCCCCACATGGGAGTCTGTGCTTATTTCCCAATAAATGTCCACCTTTTCCTATACCACCTTTTGTCCGTGGCTTCATTCCTTGAATCCACCTGGACAAGAACCCAGGGAAAGCAATCACTCTGCTCAATAAAACAACCCAAATCACTAAGAAGCTTGAAACATCAATCTGAAAAATATATGCACCCCTATGTTCATAGCAGCATTATTTACATTAGCTAAGATCTGGAAACAACCCAAGTGCCCATCAATAGATGAGTGGATAAAAAAGCTGTGGTACATTTACACCATGGGATACTATGTAACTGTAAAAATAAGGATCTCTTACCCTTTGAGACAGCATGGAGGGACCTGAAAGTATTATGTTAAGTGAAATAAGCCAGTCAGAGAAATACAAGATCACATGATCTCACTCGTATGTGGAATTTAATGAGCAAAATAAACTGATGAACAAAATAGATCCAGAGACATAGAAGCATGGAACAGACTGAGGAATCTCAGAGGGAAGATGGGGGGGGGGGGTGAATGGGGAGAGATTAACTGGGGAATTTATATGCCTATATGCATAGCCCTTGGACAAAGACAATAGTGTGTTGAAGGCCTGGGGGGCCGGGTATGGGCTGGAGGTGGTCAATGGGAAAAATAGAGAACATCTGTAATACTTTCAACAATAAAGATTTTTTAAAATAATAAAGTCTGTAACTTAGAAGGTACACTCAGAACAGAAAGAATTACCTGCTTTGGGAAGATGCAATGCAAGATAAAACATGAAGCAATTAAACATTTTGTTATCTCAAAAGAAACTATTTGAAGTAAAATGTCTTATGAATAATACAGCCTATAGGTTGCATTCAGAGACTATGAATTGTGTAAAAATCCAGAGTCAGTTAATAATCCAGATGAAAGAGACTTCTATGAATTTTAAACCTCCTAATTGCCTGGTCTGAATACATTTTCTTTTGTTTTTTAAATATATTTTGTGTTGATTTCAGAGAGGAAGGGAAAGGGAGAGAGAGATAAACATCAATGATGAGAGAGAATTATTGATCAACACACTGGGTATCGAGCCAGCAACCTGGACATGTGCCCTGACCAGGAATCAAACTACGACCTCCTGGTTCATAGGTTGCCGCTCAACCACTGAGCAACCTGGCTGGGCAGTACATCTTGGGAAAGCTGTCTCATCAGATGTCATCTGCTTCAAGTCCAGATTTTCTGAAATGCATTGATGGTGTGCAGGTCCACTCAGCGTTGGATGTTTTCTTTAGATGCATCATATGAATCCTATACTCTACTCCTTGGGAGCCTTTGAAGTGAGGCTTAAGAGAGTCCTGCCAAAGGTGTCTTTGTCAATAGACAAAAATCTTCAGGTTACAAAGTGTGTTGCTTTAGGTTGTCTCCATGGAGCACACTCTGTAAAGATTGCTCTACCTGAACATGGTTAATTTTAATAGGAGCAATTAGGCCTTTAAAACATTGAAGTACATCTCCTTTTATCAGCTACAGATCAAAAGAGGCCAGATGCATTGGCCACCCTATGGCTTTCTCAAAGGGTGAAACTTTATGAGTTTCAAAGGGAGCAGATCTAAGATTTAGGAGGACCAATGGCAATGCTTTTGGCCAATGTATTTGGAGGGTCTCTACAATTTTTGTCAATTGTTTTAATAATGCTGCTAATGTGTTTAACTAAACCTGAGGATTGAGGGTGCTAAGTGCACTGAATGTGTTGTAAAACTGACCAAAAATCACAGACATGTAACACCTGACTGGTAGAAAGAGTTCCTAATCATTATGGAGCTTAAGAGAGGTTCCCCAGTTAAGGGTAATATTTTGCAAAAGAACTTTAGCCACAGAAGAGGCAGTAGCCTGTCTACATGGGAAACCAAACATATTTATATTCATGAGACAAGCTTTTGAAATCCACTTGCCAAACCTCAAATGGTCCATTAGGCAATTTAAAATGTCTGGGAGTAATGCAAACAGTCTTCCCTGAGTTGTACTTTGAACAAGTGGTACAAGTGAGGTAGGATATTTTTGTGGCCTAATTATTATTTTTTCATCAATTAATTTACTAATGCTATTATTTTGTCAGTGGACCAATGGTTTAATGCATTAGGAGTGAAAATTTTAGAATCTCTGATAAGACTGGGCTGTTATTTGACCCAAACCAGAGCTATATTTTTTTACCAAACCAACTATTGTTGGTTTTCTAATCTTGTTTTTTCCTTTTCTGAGGCCAATTGTTGGGCTTCCGTTAGCCAGTTTTTCTGTTATCACATGGGAAAATATCCCTCAGAGGAATGACAGGTTTTATTGCTGTTGGTTTCTTTAAGGGCAGCATTCCTTATGGAAGTATTAAAAAGGTGATGATTTCTTTTAGACAGTCAACTTTAGAATGCCCTGGGATTTTTAATAATAGCCTAAACATCAGGTAAAAAGTATAGCATCCAATAATTTCTGAACATACTGGCCTTCTAAAATTTTATTTCCACTGGAAGTAAATGAGCCACATTGCTTCCACACATTCCAAAAATCATGAGCTACTCCAAAAGCCTATCTATCATCAGTATAAATGTTGACAGTTTTGCCCTTGGCTAGGGTGCAGACCTGTGCGAGCATGTATAATTCCGCTTGTTGGGCTGCAGTCGCCAAAGGCAAAGGTGCCACTTTAATTACATGAAAGGGTGTTGATATTGGATAATATAAATGTTTGCACTATATTTGTCATTGTCACCTTTTAAATAAGAACCATCAATGAACCATGAGAGTTTGGTGTTACTCAAAGGATCACGAGGGATCAGGTGATATGTCAGTGTTAAGCAGTTAGAAGGGGATTCATCAGTAATGGAGGGGAGAAGAGCAGTAGGGTTAAGGTTGTTATGATGTCAAAGAGTTATGTGAGGAAGAATCAACAAAACAATTTTATAGGAAAAGCAGCTGACTGAAAAAATGTTGCATGTGATAAGAATTCAGAAGGGCTTTTACTGCCTGAGATATAAAGATAGTTAAAGAGGATTCCACAATGATTTCCTCAGTGGCCTTAACCAAAATGGCAGCGAAAGTAGTAGCTCTAAGACAAGGGAAATATTCCTGGGCCACAGAGTCCAGTTGCTGGCTACAATACCCTATGGGTTGATGGTGTCCTCACAGTTTTTGGTTGAGTTCCCCATCATTTACAAAAATAAGGAAAAAAGAAATCTGATCTTTAAGATGCTCAAGGGCAGGTGGGTTCATTAAAGTCTCTTTTAAGGCTTTAAAGTTATGTCCTTGAAAGGGCTTAGGGGGCCTCAAAGTATGTAGACAACAGGATTCCATTTCTCAGAGGCTTTTTCTCTAGAGCAAAAGTTTAAACATCCTGCAGAACAAATACCAGCATAATTTCACTAGAATAGTCCAATTATATGAAATCAAACCAAAGGCTGAACAGCACGGTGCCAGTGGACCACCCTGGTTCCAAAAGGAATCAGACTGAAGGCAGCTCGGTTTTTGTATAAAAAGGATGGTTCCAAATGGAGTCAAACCGAAGGCCAATACCGTTTCAGTGGAACAGCCTGATTTCAGGAGTTAGGCTGAAGTGCCAACTGAGTTCTCACAGTCAAAACAAGAAAAGGATAAAGCCTTCAATTAGATCCCAAACAGAACCTGGAGAGCTATAACACACAAAGAAAGCAGAAGCTTAGATCCAGAAGGGGGTGTGCAGAAGGCAGCCAATTGATGATGTTTCTCTCTAGTCGATGTTTCTATCTCTCTATCCGTCTTCCTTCCTCTCTATCTAAATATCAACAAAAACATATTTTAAAAAAGAAAGAAAATTTGAGCTGGTCATGGAATAGAGGTAGTAGATGAGGGTAGGTCACAGGGTTTTCCTGGCAGAAAAATAAATAGAAAATATATTTTAAATTAATAGTAAATTAGAAAACAGAGTAGGAGAGAACAGCAATAGAGCTTTTGCCACAGACCGAAGGCAAGATGAGGGATGAGCTATGCCTGGCATTTGCTGTTCTGCTACAACCTACTGAACATTGCCAAGGAGATGCTACCACCAGGACATTGACTACAACAGTAATGGCTTCATAAAGGCAAGACAGAGGCTCTGATCCTGGAGGGCCTGTCTCTGAGCTATGAACCCAACGTGTTTGTGGCTCATGTTCCCCTCAGACTACTTAACCTAGCATATTGCTAATCTAGGTCACTGTCAACCTAGTTCATTGACAAACACTCAATTTTTTCAATGAAATAAATGGTAAAATTTTAGCTTGACACATAATCTGAAATTTAAAAACTTTTAATGTATACGAAATTAATTTAATTAGAATTTAATTACTTACCTGTGTGAATAAAGTTTTATTTTTTATATTTTTCAATTACAGGTTACATTCAATATTATATTATACTAGAGGCCCGGTGCATGAAATTCATGCACTTTGGGGGTTCCCTCAGCCTGGCCTGTGCCTTCGTGCAGTCTGGGAGCCCTTAGGGAATGTCTTACTGAGGGCTTAGGGGAGCGGGCCTAAGCTGTCAGTCAGATATTCTTAGCACTGCCACAGAGGTGGGAGAAGCTCCTGCCACTGCCGCTGTGCTCGCCAGCCATGAGACTGGCTCAGGGCTCTGGCTGAGTGGTGCTCCCCTTGTGGGAGCGCACTGAGCACCAGGGGACAGCTCCTGTGTTGAGCATCTGCCTCTTGGTGGTCAGTGCATGTCATAGCGACCGGTCATTCTGCCATGTGGTCAATTTGCATATTACCCTTTTATTACATAGGACTAGTTTTAGGTGTACAGCATAGTGCTGAGGCAATCATATACTTAACAAAGTATTCCCCTTGATATTTTCAGTACCCACAAAATTTCTTGTTGATGATAATCTACAAGAATTGAACAAGAACATCACCAAGCCTTCATCAGGAAATTGTGAGCAACCATTTCAAGCATAAATCCTGATCTATATTTACAAAAAGAAAAGTAATGTCCATGGCAGCAAGATGAACTTTCTCAATAAAAATTTGGAAAATATTCCTTTGTAAGTCCGAAGTTTCATTCAAATTCAATGATTAAAATCTTCCCCAATGCATTATATCTTAGTTTTCTTGTAATATAAAAATATAACGCTTTTTCTTCATATTCCATATAGACAGCCAAGTAGCTAGGAGGAGAAGAAGGGTGTATAGAGAGGTTTGAAAATTATAACTATCTGTCTGTACTTTGAGAAACCATCAGGAATCTAGAATCAATCTGAGAGAAAAGAATGCTCTAAAATGAGAAATATGCCATCCCACTATATAATTATAATATCATTATATCATGTTTATTTGCCAGGCAAATAAATAATTCATTATAATTTTATATATGAACTAGAGGCACAGTACACAAAATTTTGTGCACTCAGAAAGGTCCCTCAGCACGGCCTGTGCCTTCTCGCAGTCTGGGACCCCTCGGGGGATGCCCACTTGCTGGCTCCCCAGGGGATTGGGCCTAAGCTGGTAATAAGACATCCCTCTGGCAGCCCGGAAGCCCTCTGGGGATGTCCACTTGCCAGAGGGGAGCAGGCCTAAACTGCAGTCGGACATCCTTAGCGCTGCTGAGGAGGCAGGAGAGGCTCCTGCCACCACCGCTGTGCTGGCAACTGTCAGCCTGACTTGTGGTTGAGCAGACCTCCCACTGTGGGAGTGCACTGACCACCAGGGGGCAGCTCCTGCATTGAGTGTCTGCCCCCTGGTGGTCAGTGTATGTCATAGTGACCAGTCATTCCCAGTCATTCTGCTGTTAGGGTCAATTTGCATATTACCCTTTTATTATATAGGATAGAGGCCTGGTGCATAGGTGGGGGCTGGCAGGTTTGCCCTGAAGGGTGTCCCAGATCAGGATGAGAAGCCGCTGGGTTATCTGGCCAGCCTGGGTGAGGGGCTAAGGGCCGTTTTCAGGCTGGCCACCCCCCCTTCAGGGTGGGGGTCCCCACTGGGGTGCCTGGAAAGCATGGGTGAGGGGCTAATGGCCATTTGCAAGCTGTCCAAGCCCCCCAGCGGGGACCCTCACCCCATGGAAGTATGGACAGCCTGGGTGAGGGGCTGAGGGCTGTTTTTAGGCTGGCCACACCCCCTTCAGGGTGAGGGTCCCTGCTGGGGTGCCTGGCCAGCCTGAGTGAGGAGCTGATGGCTGTTTGCAGGCTGGCCACAGCCTCATGGGGGTGGGGGGTCACGCTGGGGTACCTGGCCAGCCTGGGTGAGGGGCTGAGAGCCATTTTCAGGCTGCCCACAGCCCCTTCAGGGTGGGGGAGTCCGTTGGGATGCCTGGCCAGCCTGAGTGAGTGGCTGATGGCTGTTTGCAGGCTTTCCACGCTCCCTAGCGACCCAAGTTCCTAGCCTCTCCTTTTCTTCTTCTTTTTTTCTGGGATTTATTTATCTTCTATAATTGAAACTTTGTAGCCTTGAGCAGAGCCCAAGGCTGGCCAGGGCAGGCTGGAAGCTTGGCTTCCTTCATCGCCAGGGCCAACCCAAGCCTCCTGCTCACTCCAGCTCTGTGGCCGCTGCCATCTTAGTTGGGTTAATTTGCATATTCACTCCTGATTGGTTGGTGGGTGTGGCTTGTGCATAGTGGAGGGATGGTCAATCTGCATGTTTCTTTTTTATTATATTGGGATTACTACTATTTTCTGCCTTAAACTGGCAAAGATTAAAAAGGATGATCATTACAATTTGGAGTCTTTGTGACAAAACAACCATGACATACTTCTGTGTCATTCCTAAGAATTCAATTTAAAATAACAATTGGACAAGCACACTGACATGTATATTCAACTATGTTATAACAACTGAAACCTGGAAGAAAAAAGAAACATACCTCCATGTCCAACAATAGGAAACTGGTTAAATATGTCATACACATAATATTAAGAGAGATTTGGTAGGTGTGTTCCTGTTGATATGTAACAAAACATCCCTAAACTTTATTGACTTAAGACAGCAATAACATTTACCTACAATCTGTGCAGGGTTCAGCAAGGACTTCTTGTCTCTGTTCTACTAGGTAGCTTTGGTTGCTCAAAGGCCTAGGGATTTATGCTGGAGTGAGCCTTCCCGCCTTCTCCCGCCCCCTTGTTACCCCTCATGTTCTCTCCAGCATGACTGCTTCAGGATAGCCAGCCTTTTTCCTTGTCATGTGACTTCCAGATGTCGCCTTTTATAACCTAGCTTCAGAATAAACATAACATCACTCTGCCATGTTCTATTAGTTAGAATCAAGTCACTGTGGAGGAGAATTAAATCCCAACTTTGGATGCGATGGGACTAACAAATTTACAAATACATTTTAAAATATCTACATGATGCATACTTACTGACTTTTAAAAATCTTTATACATTATGAGTAAAAACGTTACCAAACATATATACATGTTAATCACTTGCTATGTATATTTGAATGTGAAAATATCTAGTAAACTAAATATAACCTCAAGGTTATGCACCAAAGTATTAGCAATCTTTATATGCGGGTAGAGGGTTCAAATAGAAAATCCATTTATTTAGGTTGTTCTGTATTTTTTCTGTAAATTTTTTTAAACACTAAGTTGCTTAGCAAGCTTCTGGAGGTGGGTTCAGAGTTCTGCTTCTTCATTTTTACTATGAAGCTTCTACTTAATCTTTAACCCCTTAAAAATATGCTTGCTCTTATTCAATCAATGATTTGCACAACAAATATGTATTTAATCACTGCAGGGAATAGAGAGGTATCCTAAACCTTCAATGTTCATAGAAAACTTTAAGTAATGACATATTCTTAATATATTTTAAGGGAAATAGTGAAGAGAATTAATAAGGATAAAAGGGAAAAGGATTAAAATATGTAAAAAAATTTTTAAAGAGAAATAGCAGGTATTTTTATATAATTAACTAGATTCTCTGTTCTAATTTATTCCAAATTTACCTTCTGCTCATCACCAATATTTCTGGTGGATAAAAGGAACAAGGCATTAAGCATAAATGTTTGTGCAAACTTCCAGCAAATATTACACATTGTGAATTTTCCAGGGTCAATGGGTTTGTTCCAGAAGATGACCCTATTTGGAACCAACTTGCAAGCTTCAGGCCTATCCCACACAGACCTGAGCAGTTGGGAAAGCCTGTTTCAGGTGCCTTTCCTCAACTCCTTTGACTGTATTTTTTCACATGGTCCTTCTTCTATGACCCCTCAGCCCAATGATCACATGTTGTATACCAGGATCTTCCCCTGCACTGCATTTTCTTAATGCCTGCCCTGCTTTGGGATCTTCCCAGCCAATTGTTCCTTCCCATGGCCACCAACAAGCATTAGCTGTCATATGAGTCAGTTTCCTCAGGGTCTTTTTCTTTACTCAGTGACATCCGGAGGTAAAAATGAGCTCAGCATCTGCAATGAGTAAGAGGAATCCTTCAACTCTTCACTTACATCTTCATATATTCAATTAGTGTTCAATTCCCAACTATTTTCCATGTTTAGAAGTGAAGACACCGAGCTGAGTGAACCTGGCAGGCAAACATAATTATAAGGCAATTAAACTAGTATTAAGAGATAAATGTTAATAAATATTTTAAAACAGGAAATAGCTAGGCCTTTTGGCAGGGATTTTTTTATAAAGATTGCATTCAGAAAATAATTGAGGTGTGACTGGAAGGATAATTTCTTTGAATTTATTATTCCTATTATAGTTCAGTATTTTTGAAACTATGAAGAAAGAATAAAATAGACAAGGATATTTGAGGAAGAGAAAATTAGTAGATAAGCATGAAATAGCATGGCAAATTCAAATCATTACAAGTATTCCTGTGTGGCCCAAGGGTATAAATGGAAATCCTAAGAGAGGAGTATGATAATGTAAGCCAGAGCCAATGGTATCCAGTGGGACACTACAGGGCTTTATTAACAGAAGAGTGATATTAAAGGACATATTTTTAATATATTTAGTAAGTGAAGAAACTTAGATATTGAATGTATTGTAGTAGATGAATTGGAGGTAGCAGTTTCCAAGTAAGAGAGAAAAGTTAAGAAGCTGATGGGATAATCTGAGTAAAAGATGGAAGCCTGAAGCAAGGCAGTGCAGTGGGCAAGAGACATAGACTCAAAATGTTTAAAACTAGAATACAAGAACACTAATGTTGGATTATATATACAGTAGGTGAGGATGAGATAAGAATTGAATAACCTATCTTGAGCAATTAAGGAAAATAGTAATTTATTATGTAAATAATCCATAGAAAAGAACATATTCAGAAAGAATAAGAAGAGTTTGGTTTGGATCACGCTGGATTTGAGATGCTTCATAGACATTCACATTGATATAGCTGGCATGCGATTAGAAATGTAGGTGTGTAACTCAGGAGAACAGTTAAAAAGGAGATACTTTTTTGGGCATTAATCATTAGGCAGTAGATGGAACTATTGAACAGGATGAAATCACCACACACACACACACAAATTGAAAAGTCCAAGAAGAATTATGGGGAACACCAATATGTATGAGGGAGGAGAATGGTGAATCAATGAAACGTATCAAGATAAACCAGAAACACAGGCGATCTAGAAGAGTGTGTCACTGGAGTATCAAGGAGAAGAGAATGTCAGAAAAGAATGGCCAGCAGGCTATAATGTTCAATGACAGATGAAGAATGATAAGAAACAAAGTCTTCTGACTGCAACCTGAAATCAAAAAGCTTCAGTGAGAGCCATTTTTTAAAGAGGTATTAATAAAAGCCAGAGAACAATGGTTGAGAATCTATGTATATAAAAAGCTAAGCAACGATTATGACCGAACAACCGGAACGACCAGACGACCAGCGGGTAGCTATGATGCGCACTGACCCAGACCTTGTTGCTGGGGCTCTGACAGCCCCAAGTCTGGTTCACTAGCACCCCAGATCCAGACAGGAGGGAGGAGGGAGCACAATTCCTTGCAGAATTGGCCGTTTGTTACCTTGCTGCTGGGGCCCTGACAGTCCCGAATCTGGTTCACCCGGACCCTGGACCTAGACAGGAGGGAAGGGGGAGCCCAATTCCTCGCAGAATTGGCTGTTGGTTAGCTTGCTACTGGGGCCAACCTTCTGAGGTCCCTCTCCCCAGCCGACCAGCCGACCAGCCTCCCCCCCCCCACCCCCCATCAGCCCCGATTGCTGGCCAGGCTGAGGGACCCCACCCATGCACAAATTTGTGCACCAGGACTCTAGTTGAATATAAGTTGAAGAAAATGAAAGGAAAAATGTGGGTTACTAGTAAAGGTAGGATCACAAGAAAAACTTTTACAGCATTAAGACTGAAGTTTTCTGATCTATACAAAAAATGGCAATAGAAAGGAGAAGACTGAAATCAGAGGAAGAAAAATAATTGATTAAGATCTTGGAAGAACTGGATGATAGGTTCAAGAGTTTGGAGAAGTTTGGCCACTGTGGTTCAGTGGTTGATTGTTGACCCAGGAACCAAGAGGCCACCGGTTAGATTCCCAGTCAGGGCACATGCCTGGGTTGTGGACTCTATCCCTAGTAAGGGGTGTGCAGGAGGCAGCTGATAGATGAAGTTTTTCTCTCTCATCAAGAGTTTGGGGTTGGACGCAGGGGAGTGTGTGGGAGGGAGAGGCAGAGGCAAAAAAAAATGGGAAGCTAGGAATTGAAAAGCAGGAAAGGTAATGTTACTCATTTCCTGTAGTCACTGCTTTCTCAGCTAAGTAAAGGAAAAATTAACTTTGAAGAATGAGGTATACAAAATAATGGGACTTCTGAAATATTTGGAATATCCATTTAGGGGAAAAACAGAAAAGTGACTGGGAGCAGTTACAGGATTTCCAAAAATTTCCATATTTCCAATTTCATAAATATGGCATGTCATTCAGCCACAAACTGTGGGGTTTTTCATTTTCTTGAAAAATCCTAAGGCTTTGGAACAAGAAACAGAAATGCAGATATTTACTGGGAGCCAGCATTGGGTATGGCATATCACTAGAGATAGAAATTAAAATTGCTAATGATTTTTCCTGAAGTTATTCATGAGGGAAGACAGGTATTTAGCTTGGGGTGAAAATGATGTCAACTCAAAAAGGGAGAATAGGTTAGGGCAGGGGTGGGCAATCCTGGCATTCGTGCCAAACATGGCACACCAGTAACTTTTGCTGGCACCCAAAACCCTCTCTTATAATATTCCATTTACAATTGTGAATATTTGTTCTCAGTGATGAATTTTGTTAAGTCTCATAATAGGAGTAGCCTGACGGATGAAAGTAGTAGCTCACACATATCTCTGAAGGTCATGAAGTATAAACCTGATGTAAAATCTCTGTCATCAGTGATGCAGCAGCAAAAGTCCCACTGATAATATCAAATGGAGTCATAAAGTTTTCTGTCGGACTATCAGTGTACATGTATACATTAAAAAATAAATGTATTTTTCATCATCATATACTGTGTTTTTGTTGCTCGAATGAATTTTATTATTTCTTCAAGGTTCTTCACATATGTATATCTTAAGAGATATCAAGTAGGCGTAACATGTTCTCAAAAAATTAGGGTTGGCACGCAGAAGAATTTTGAGTCAGAGATTTTGCTGGTTTTGGCACACACTCACAAAAAGGTTGCCCACCCCTGGGTTAGGAGATTCTAAGAACTCAAGAGTTCAATCAATTTCCTTCAAAATTTACCTACTGTTCATGTACTACATCCTGAGCCCTGTCCTAGGTACTGAAGAAGGAGCAGAATCCCTCCAGCAATGTGTAGTCCAATAAGAGAAATAAACATAACAATTTAGTGCCAAGATAAAAATACATTTGGAGTATAAGTTAGAAACAAAGTAGAGAGTTCCTTACTTAGGGAAGAATAAAGAGGAAAGTAGTTTAGTGGAGACAAAATAAATGAAAAAATGTGGACAGCAGTTTGTAGTTGTATAGTTCATGTCTCCATCAGGACCTTAAGGAGTAAATCTATAGATGTAATTCCAGGTAGCCTGTTAAGAGGATTAGTTGAGGTTAGGATTTGTTATATTGGACTGTGAATATCTAGCACAGTGGTTCTCAACCTTCCTAATGCTGTGACCCTTTAATACAGTTCCTCATGTTGTAGTGACCCCCAACCATAAAATTATTTTCGTTGCTACTTCATAACTGTAATGTTGCTACTGTTATGAATCGTAATGTAAATATCTGACATGCTATATGTGTTTTCCAATGGTCATGAGATTATTTTACTACCTGCTTCTGATGCGGCCATGCCAATATTTTACTAAAGTTTCAAAGGAAAAGGATGAAAGTTAATAACTATTAATATTAACTATGTGGTAGGCAGGATTCAGAGACCTATACATATATTAGCTCTTTTAATGTTCATAATGCCTTTACAGTACTATTATTATTACACTGATATTACTAATCAAGATATGGAGGAATGAAGAGGTTAAGTAATTTTCCCCTGAACACACAGTGGCAGAACCATGATTCTATCCCAAATAGTTTAGTCTCAAGAACATGATATAGTTGCCTCACAACTCATCATGTAGAAAACTGAGACCAATAAAGATATTTTCAAAAAGAATTTTCAACTTTGATGGAACTGAGGTGTTTTTCATTGTTCACTGGCCTCCCTCTGTGAGAGGGAAAGAAAATCCTTTATCATAATCCTAAGTGGTTTCCTTAAGGACAATAGCTAATTGCTAGTTTGCATGCCAAAAAGGATGATTTCTGTTAACTTCGTTGACTTTGTTTTGATGAATGAAGTTTGCAAGTATAAGCTAGATTGCAAGACAACTGAATTCTGGGAGAAGAGCTGCCACCCATAATCTTCCTTTTTACTCCTCTCTCTCTAGTCAGTCCTCAGCCTTCCCTCTAAGCAAATATTGAAGTGTTAAGGTAGGAAACTTCAAACTTATGAAGAATTTTTGTGAGTTTATTTGAGCCAAACTATCTACAAATGCCAGGAAGCAGAATCTCAATGAATTGAGATAAGGCTCCCAAGAATGGCAGCTTTGCACCTGTTTTATACATTACAATAAAACAAAAGGAGACATAAGTGGATTGCATGAAATCCTTCGGTGATAGATAAGGGAGGTGGGGGAAAGTAAAGTGGAGAAACTTCTGGGATTTGGGTAAAAAGTAAAATGATATACACATGCTTCTTTTATTTAGGTGGGTGCAGGATAGTTAACAGTCAACAACTAGCTCAATAACAACGAGGGGATTTGTGGCCTCCGCAGAGTGGTGCCTGTGCTTTGAGAGGTCCAGAAAAAAGAAAAATTACTTTGACATTCTAATAATATGTTATCGTAGATGCAAAAAGACGATAAACATGCTCAGATATGATAAAGATTACTTTTGTCAGGGAAGATACTGGCCTAAGACATGACTACCGCGGAAACCGGTTTGGCTCAGTGGATAGAGCATTGGCCTGCGGACTGGAAGGTCCCAGGTTCGATTCCGGTCAAGGGCATGTACCTGGGTTGTGGGCACATCCCCGGTGGGGGATGTGCAGGAGGCGGCTGATCGATGTTTCTCTCTCATCGATGTTTCTGACTCTCTATCTCTCTCCCTTCCTCTCTGTAAAATATCAATAAAATATATTAAAAAAAAAAAAAAAAAGACATGACTACCCACCATAAACTGCTTTTAGTTGAAAAAATTTAATTTCAGACCACCCTTTGTGGTTACCGTAGGTTTCTGAATTTGCAAGGCCACCATGCAGGTCTTCCCTGAGCTTGTCAGGTTATTATGTGGCCCCTTTTCATCCACAGGAGGAATGGCTTAACATCAATTTGATGAAGTGTCAAATAATTAGCCTTTCTACGAAGCCTATATATTTCAGCTAAGTCCAGCCTCCACCAGTAACCGCAACTCACCATTGGGTACTTGTTCAGCATGGAACTTGTTTGGTTGGCAGAGTGACTTTCTTAAAATGCATTCACACTGATCCTCTGTTCTTGCATCAGAGCTCTGCAGTTAGGCTCTGGTCCAAGGGATAGGCACCATCTGCCTCAAGCCAAACAGTTCAAGATACCTGCTGTGGGTAGGCCTGCACCAACCTTCTCACCCTTCCACTCTCACCCACTCCTTCGAAGAGTAGCTGGCCCACTACCTTCAGCTCTCTATGAACCTGATGAAAACACCTTCTGCCAGAAAGCATCAAAACCCATAACTGGTGCCCTAGCTGCTTTGGCTCAGTGGATAGACGGAAGGATTGGGGTTTGATTCTGGTCAAGGGCATGTACTTTGGTTGCAGGCTCCTCTTCAGCCCAGGCCCTGGTTGCAGGAGGCAACCAATCAATGTGGTTCTCTCACATTAATATTTCTCTCTGTTTTTCAAAACCTCTCTCTTCCACTCTCTCTAAAAATCAATGGAAAAATATTCTCGGGTGAGGATTAAAAAAAAAAATCCATAACTGGCAACAGCACACTCATCCCCACTCACCTAAATCCTCAACCAGGTGCACTTGAAGAAGAGGCAGCAGTGGCAAATGGTTGTTTGGGTATTCTGGGTGTGGGGAGCAAAACAGACATCCTCAGAGCCTTAAAGACTCTGGGTGTCTTAGCCCTGCCTGCTCTCTTCTCTTGTGAATCCTGCAGAGGGCATCTGGGAGACACACACCTGTTCACCCCACCACTCCTCCAGCCTTGGGGAGGAAGGATTTTCCTCTCCTCTCCCATATTCTCTCTGCTGATCATATTTCATTTGGAAGCAGTACTTAAATAATAGTTTACTTTTCCATGGAACTGTTAGCATTCATAGGTATTGTAAATCATGCATGTTTTCTAGTAAATGATAAAGTGAAATAGAAAAATGAAGTTGGAATACAACTCTAAAGTACATATTAACCCAAGTGCCATATATAGAAACAAATTAACCCAAGTGCCATATATAGAAACAAATTTATGTTCAAAGGTAAACCTATTGACAGAGCCCTTATTATCTGTTTTCAGATAATTTAATTTTTTAAATTATTATTTCATATAAGGTGACATTTTCTTTTTATATTTTGTCTCTAATCCTTTATCTACTCCTCATTTTAGGCCAAGGTTTCTGGGCCACACTACAAGACAGAACTAAAACAGGAATGGTAAACCTTTAATTTTTTTTTTTTACCTTTGGATTTTTTGGAAGACTTAAGGAAATCATTAGTTTGCAAGTTTTCTTAACTTTTCCCCCCACAAAACTTGCTAAGTATGAGGCATTATGATGACAAATACCCTTTTTTAATACTGTGGCCTCATTACAACAAGGAAGACCCATTTCTTTTTTCTGAATTGAGAAGAATTTTCCAATTGGCAAAGGGTAACTGATGAGTATGCTGGCAAGGGTTGTCTCCTAGCAATGGAACCTGAATAACAATATAATGACTGGCTACAAAAACACTTGGCTGAGGCATACCCGGGACACTCCCAAAGAGCTAAAAGGCATAATTTTGATAAGTTCATAGTTCAATTTTTACTAACCCCTGTGGAAAAAAAAACACACATTTTATTTTCTTCATGCTAAATATACATTATAGTCTTGCACTCAGAGGATTGGAAAATAATTATCTTTTCAAGTACGCATGGATCTATGACAATTATAAAAACTTTGGGAAGAAAGCAAAGGAAAAAGCATTCCATTAAATTCAAAATGAGTTATTTTAAAATGAGTAATGTCTTTCAGAAATTTCCAAATTGGAGTGCATATAATTTGAAGAAAGAAAAAGATGAAGGTAATGATATTAGGAATTTCCCCAGAACCAGAAGACTTAAGACAATTATAGACCATTCATGAACACCTCAAAATATGTTGGGACAACATATTTTCATCATAGATTTTAAAAAATGTATATAGATATATATATTTATACAGCCATACAAATGGAGGAGTTCCTCGAGGGCAGCTTTCTCTCGGAGGGGCTTTCAGCGATTGCCGAGACACTGAGAAGCAGGGCCTCTGAGAGCAGCCATAACTGCTAGCCCCGTCCTGTTGATCCCGTGGGAACCGACCGGCCCAAACCCTGCAGGGAGGCTTTTGCTGGATAGCCTAAGGCAGAGGCTAGATTAGCACCTCCCTAGAGATCCAGGAGCCAATGTACCCAGAGGTCAGAGTGGGACCATCCAGTTTGCAGCTCCGTGGAACCATAAAGGACACACTCAGGGGGCAAACTCAGTGAGCACCAAAGCCCCATTGAAGCAAGTCTTGCCCCGGAGGCGTGTCTCCAGCACAGAAGTTCTCCCACTGCAGACACAGCTGATTCTCACAGCCAATTGGCCTGGAGGTCAATTCCTCCCAGTGATACCTACAACAATCAAGGCTTAACTACAACAAGACTGTGCACAAAGACCACAGGGGGTGCACCAAAAGTGTCCTCCTCTGGTAAGTGGGGAGGCTAAGCCACTGGGCCCTATAGGACACCTAGTACACAAAGCCACTCTACCAACACAGGGAAGCATAAAAAAATGCAGAGACAAAGAAACAGGTCACAAATGACAGAAATGGAGGAAAGCAAACTACTGGATATAGAGTTCAAAACCACACTTTTAAGGTTTTTCAAGAACTTTCTAGAAACCGCTGATAAATTTAGTAAGACCCTCAAAAAGACTGGTGAGAACGCCGATAAATGTAGTGAGACCCTCAAGAAATCTAGTGAGACCCTCAAGGTTATGAAAAAGGACCAACTAGAAATTAAGCATACACTGACTGAAATAAAGGATATTATGCAGAGTTCCAACACTAGACTAGGGGATCGCAAGAATCAAGTCAAAGATTTGAAATACGAAGAAACAAAAAACACCCAACCAGAAAAGCAAAATGAAAAAAGAATCCAAAAATACGAAGATAGTGTAAGGAGCCTCTGGGACAGCTTCAAGCATACCAACATCCGAATTATAGGGGTGCCAAAAGGAGAGAGAGAGCAAGATATTGAAAACCTATTTGAAGAAATAATGACAGAAAACTTCCCCTACCTGCTGAAAGAAATAGACTTACAAGTCCAGGAAGTGCAGAGAACCCCAAACAAAAGGAATCAAAAGAGGACCACACCAAGACACATCATAATTAAAATGCCAAGAGCAAAAGACAAAGAGAGAATCCTAAAAGCAGCAAGAGAAAGAAACCCAGTTACCTACAAGGGAATACCCATACGACTGTCAGCTGATTTCTCAACAGAAACTTTGCAGGCCAGAAGAGAGTGGCAAGAAATATTCAAAGTGATGAATGCCAAGACCCTACAACCAAGATTACTTTACCCAGCAAAGCTATCATTCAGAATTGAAGGTCAGATAAAGAGCTTCACAGATAAGAAAAAGCTAAAGGAGTTCATCACCACCAAACCAGTATTATATGAAATGCTGAAAGGTATCCTTTAAGAAGAGGAAGAAGAAGAAAAAGGTAAAGATACAAATTATGAACAACAAATACACATCTATCAACAAGTGAATCTGAAAATCAAGTGAATAATCTGATGAACAGAATGAACTGGTGATTATAATAGAATCAGGGGCATAGAAAGGGAGTGGACTGACTATTCTGGGGGGGGGGGGAGAGTGAGGGAGATGCAGGAAGAGATTGGACAAAAATCGTGCACCTATGGATGAGAACAGTGGGTGGGGAGTGAAGGAGGAGGGTGGGGTGGGAATTGGGTGGAGGGGAGTTATGGGGGGTAAAAAGAGGAACAAATGTAATAATCTGAACAATAAAGATTTAATTAATCAAAAAACAAACAAAACAAAAAAAAACAAATAGAGGAGTTCCTAAAATAGTCTACATTACTCCTTCTCATCAAAGTTCACATAAGAGTCTAATAGAATTGGCCTCTTTTCTCCAAACACCTGTGGTACACTTTTACTCTCTTTTGTTACTTGCATCCTATACTAAGCTGTTATTCTCTCAAGATTTTGTATGTGTAAGCGTAACTTCCACAACAAATTACAAGCTATTTAAGGTCAGAGAATATAACTCTGATAATTCTCACAGTATCTAATATAGCTACATAATAAGCATTATATTAAAAATATTCTTTATCCATTCTTCCCTCCAGAAAAATTCCTTTTTAATAAACTCCATATCCAAAGTGCTATAATGTGATGTTAAGATAAATATGTGGCAAGAACCTACATTCCCAGTCTGAAACACCCTGGATTTAAAATGGTTTCTGATCATCACTGCTGAATTTAATGCGTGCAAAGAAGTATACACCCTCTCATTCACTGAAACCTTCAGCATCTGATTTAATGTCCCCCTCTAATCCCAGACTTGTCAGTAACCTGGCAGACATGTATCTACAAGAGTGACCCACCCAAGGCTTAGCATCTGTTTTCTCACCTCTCCCTTTTATTGTATTTATTCCATACAATGTAGTTGGTAAACTACTTCCATGGCCAGGCACTAAAACTTCCTATCTTGCATAATTATTCGCTCTTGAAACATTCAATTAAGTTTTCCAATTCTCTGACCAGGACCTCTGATCATTTCAGCTCCATCACATATAATTTCCCAATAATCCTTTTATTGATCCTCTGCTTTCTCTCAGGTCTTCCTCCTCTCTTCACTTCCTTTCATATGCACTTTTAATTATATCATCCATCCATCTCTTCATCTTCTATGTTGCCAATATTACCAACTGTCTTGCCCCATTTTCTTTTTCTGTCACATCTCTCTGAAAGAAACAAATTTGGACCAATGTAAAAGCCTATCTGCATCAGAGTTGCTGAAAGTTGTTGTTGAAAATCATATAGAAATATATGTATATATTCTATCATTTTGCCCAGAAAGTATCTTCCCTTCTGAGAAATTCTTCTTTGAATGGGAGATAACACCTTCTTATAGATCTCACTCCACTGTCCATTGTCAATGGTCCAGGGCGGGCATCTGGGCCAAGCCTGAGCAATGCTAGTTCCCTACTCACCAGCCATCCTTGGTTGATATAGAAGTAGAAATGTTACAAAAGCCAGAGTAAATACAATCTTTCTGGAGATATTTATAAACTGGAATTGGGAAGGAGAAAAAGAAGGGAGAAAAGGGAAAGGAAAGGAGAAGATGAAAAGGGAAGGGGAGAACCACAATTATAATAGAAAAGTGTATTTTAATCCACTTTTCTTAAATATAGAAACTGGAACACCCATCCCTGGTCCTGAGAGTCAGGACCTCAACCAGAATGTGTCTGGTACTCAGCCAGAGTTCTTAACCACTATCATACAGACAGCAATTTTAAGCATTCACAGCTCTCTCCATACTTCCTACCCACTAGCACCCTTCTCACTCAAAAGATTACCTTGATTCCCACTTTAAAGAGAAAATGTAAGTCATAAGAGGGGAAATCGCTTAATTTCCTGTCTCTACAGATGCACAAGTTCCCATATCAGCACCCCTCCCTTCACTCTCTATTGATAGGGAGGAAGAGGATACCTCACCCAATGGCTTATCTCTCCCCATGCTCTGGTTCCAACCCTCTTGGTCAGTATGACCTGCTTCTTTGGTTATTCTCCTTCTCTATATCCCCAAACTCATTCTCACTACTGCCTCTTCTCTGTTGTCAGTACAGTATCATACTCAAGTCTTGCAGTTCTTAAAATTAACGGAACAAATTTCTCCATCTTGTCTCCTACTGTATTCTTCCTTACATTATAGTCAAATGGTTTTTCTTTCATTGACTTCAGATACATGCAACTGGACTAATCATTGTTTATGATTCATGATTGGTGGTCATCACTTCCAGCCTGGTCCACTTTTTGTTATTGTTAATTCCTTAATTTTAACTCTAGTAAGCTGCTATGAAAGCACCATCCTAAGCAAAGGCTAGGTCCTTCATATAAGTACCCAGCCACCCCATTGGTTTCCATACCTTCAAGGTGCCATCCTCCTGAATCCTTCATTCATTGCCTTCACATGCACCTTTAATTATATCATCCAGTCATTCATGGCCTTCCCTGTTTTGCACTTATGTATTTAAAAAAAATATGTTGTTATTTTAACCTTATAAAAGGAGGTCATTAAATATTATAATGATGAGATTTATCTATCTTTTTTTATTTTTGGAAACCATATATTTTGATTTAAAAATACACAGTTAAAAAAGAAAATGAGATAGAGAGAACAAATGATTTGCTATTTTGGCATAATCAGTTGGTTACATTTACCCAAAGGGATGGGTCTGTATTTAAGTGGATTAAAGTACACACATTAAAGTACATATAAAGGGAATTTACATCTCTGGGATTTTTTACCCCAAGAGTAATTGTTTGGGGATGCAAATATGACTTTATTAATAAAGTTTGCTGTTCTCAGGGATTATGCATCATTAGGCTGTGAGACTGAGTATCTATCTATATAAATGTCACTGTGGTTCATTTGTTTTGAGTGTTATATGGTACTAGTAGCCCGGTGCACGAAATTCATGCACATTAAAAGGGAATTAATTGCCCTAACCAGTTTGGCTCGTGGATAGAGCATCAGCCTGCGGACTCAAGGGTCCCGGGTTCAATTCCAGTCAAGGGTATGTACCTTGGTTGCGGGCACATCCCCAGTGAGGAGTGTGCAGGAGGCAGCTGATGGATGTCTCTCTCTCTCATCAATGTTTCTAACTCTCTATCCCTCTCCCTTCCTCTCTGTAAAAAAATCAATAAAATATATTTTTTTAAAAGGGTATTAATTAGCAGAGATATTTTAACATTACTATTTGCCCTTTCTCTATAATAGAAATGTGAGAGATGAAAGGAAATTAGTAGAATGTATATGAAAATAATATATAAATTTATTAGTAAATAAACAGTAACAAAAGGATATAACAACAACAGAAGCATGATATAAAAATGACAAAAACATGATATCAAAACAACAAAAACATGATATAAAAACAACAGTGATGCAAATAATGATTGATAAAGTGATTAAACTTATTCTAATATCTCCCTGTACACCACATTAAGAGTGAAAACACTTTCAGAGTGCTTGACTAATTTCCCTTGTGATGAAGTACTTAGAACTTTAACTGTAACATCGCATGCTCTTCAAACTCTAGAGAAAGCAACATATAACTGGCCATGTGCAAAAACAGGTTCAGGTAGGAATATGCCTACTCTGTCTAGAGTTTGTCCTTGTGATTTATTAATAGTCATCACAAATGCTGGCATCACGGGAAACCATCGTTGAATCAATTTAAATGGGAGGCCAGTGTCAGATGGGGACAAATTAATTCTTGGAATCAAAACAACCTCTCCCTCTGCAGATCCTGTTAATACTTCAGCTTCGATAATGTTAGGTCGTAATCTTTTGATAATAAATCTGGTACCATTACAAAGACCCCATTTACTATTGAGATTTCTCAATAGCATGATGATTGCACCCACTTTCAATCTTAATTTATGACACAGCATTCCCGAAGGAGTAATACTATTCAGAAATTTGATGGGGTAATTTTCCTTTGTTTCTTTGTTATGGGGTGGGGCCACAGAATTAGTAACAAAGAAACAGAATTAAAACTTTATTGTGGGGAGCTGCTATAGTGTTTTGGACAGATTCAAGCCTTGGACTGATGAGAGGGCACAGTCCTCTCATTGCCACGTGCAAGTCCCAGCTTGGAGGGCAGGGCCCTCCCAGCACAATTATAGCCAACAACTGTAGTTGTAAGCTTGAACCTATGGTCTGAACATGTGGCCCCACGTGCCTGAGTGTTGTGGGCTTGATAGAGTTCAGGTGCATGTAGTTGAGTAGGATTGAAACCCAGGAGAATGTTTGTAAACATCTTGGTCACGCCCTTACTTTGCCTGGTAGCATCTGCTATAATATAAAGGCATGGCTGTGGGTGTGGTCGCTGTCTCTCAGAAAAGCAGCGTTCCACCGAGACCCGGCTTTCATTCTCTTGTCTGTCTTTTCTAAGCCTTTCAGCCGCCCCACTCAGGTTCACCCAGTGCTGGCACTGCACACTTTAGAAAGATCTGCCTTCACACTCCAGAGGTAGGTTCCTGCCTCAAACTCTGCCCTTACAGGAAACAGCTCCAGGAAACAGCTCTGGGGAGGGTGCAGCCGTTGCCAAGAAAACCGCTGTAGGACTGACATCCTTCGGCTCAGTTGGGGCTGTTCGTCTGTATGTGATGAACACCACCCATGGTTTTTATATAAGTAGATGCTATTGCACTCACTTTGTATCAGGTTAAAGAAGTTCTCTTCTATTTCTAATTTACAAAGAGTTTTGAATAATAATCAGGTATATTATCAAGTGTTTCTTCTGAAATTTTTGAGCTGGTTACATAAAATTTTCTCCTTTACTGTATTCAGGAGTTAACTATATTTATGGATTTTTCTCATATTAAACCTTTCTTATGTTCTGAGGTAAATGCATATTGGCTCTGATATTGTGGACACTATTGGATTTTATTTTCAAATATATTCTTTGTATTGACAGTAATAAATGAAACAGGCCTGTAATTTTTCTTTTTCATAATGTCCTTATCTTACTTTGGTATCAGGATTATTTAACCTCATAGAAGCAGCTTATAATTAGTTCCTCTTGGCTATGGTCTGGAAGAGTTTGCATAATTGGGATTGAATGTTCTTTGTTTATTTATGTCAAAAATGAAGAATACAATTTGGAAAAGATTTTTTGGCTATGATACCAAAACCACAAGCAACAAAAGAAAACTAGATAAATCAAGCTACATCAAAATTAAAAACACCGATGCAAAGAAGCATCAAACACAATCAACAGAGGGAAAGAACCCTATGGAATGAGAGAAAACATTTGCAAATCATATATAGTGGAACCTCGGTTCTTGAACTTAATTTGTTCCAGCAGGCTGTTCAAAAAGTGATTTGTTTGAAAACCAAACATGTTTTTCTCATTAGAAATAATGTAAATTGAATGAATCCATTCCAGACCCCTAAAAGATTCCTGTTTTAACCTTTCTTCTATACAGTACATGTCTAATGTGCTATTTAACCTGTAAATAAACATTTCTTTTCTTAAGTTTATCAAACCACCCCCTACTAACCTTAAACAAATCACTTTTAGAATTCAATCCAGTGATGTTTTTCAGGCCAGCATGCAGCAACTTTGCTTGTTGTTATATCACTGCTTCCAAAAATGACTCACCAGCTTACTACTTTTCCTTTATCCAAATCAGCAACACTTTTTCTTCCTCTTCAATTGTCTGTGATCATTGTTTCTTTCACACCCTTAGTAATATTAGCACTCTTGACTGCCTCTTTATGTTTTTAAATTATGCTGATCATTGATTTTGTCAACAACAAAAGCATTCTCTTCTTTTTTTGTTACTGAGAGATGCTTTTTGTCATGCTGAGGTATCATTTTTCTGGGTACAACTTGATCCATAACCGAATTTTTTGAGATGGGGGCCCTCGAGGTTTAACTGTATCTGATAAAGGTTTGTATTCAGAATATATAAAGAAATCCTACAATTCAAGAACAACAACAAAAAACAAAACAAAGTAATTAAAAAATGAATGCAGGACTTGAATAAACATTTATTCAAAGAAGAAACATAAATGGCCAATAAACACACGAAAAGATTTTGTATACCCCTAATCATTAGAGAATGCAAATCAAAACCATAATGAGATACTACCTCACACCCATTAGGATAGTTACTATAAAAAAAAATAACAGAAAATAACAAGTGTTGGTGAGGATGTAGAAAAGTTGGACTCTTGTGGTGGTACATAAAATGATACAGCTGCTATGGAAAACAATATGGTGGTTCCTCAAAAAATTATAAGTAGAATTACCATATCATTCATCAATTACACTTCTGAGTATATACCCAACAGAATTGAAAGCAAGGTCTCAAGCAGATATTTGTACACCCATGTTCATTATAGCATTATTCACAATAAGCAAAAGATGGAAGCAACCCAAGTGTCTATCAAGGGATGAGTACATAAACACAATGTGGTGTATATATACAATGGAGTGTTATTCAGTCATTTTTTAAAAAGGGAAATTATAACACATTCTGCAACATTGATGAACCTTGAGAACATTACGCTAAGTGAAATAAGCCAGACACAAAAAGACAAATACAGCACTTATATGAGGAACCTAGAGTAAACAAATTCATAGATACAGAAAGTAGAATGGTGGTTAACATGAGTTGGGGGAGGGGAGAATGGGGAGATATTGCTTAACTAGAGGCCTGGTGTACGGATTCATGTACTGGTGGGGTCCCTCAGCCTGACCTGCAGGGATCAGGCCAAAACCTGCTGTCTGGCATCCCCTGAAGGGTCCCGGATTGCGAGAGGGTGGTTCTTGGGTAATGCCCCCTGGAATCGGGCTCCCTCCTTTCTGGTTCCAGGTGCATCATCCGTGAACTGCAGCTGCCAAGTCACCACAGCTCTGCAACTCCTGAGCTGAGTGTCTTCCCCTTGGTGGTCATTGAGTGTCATAGCTACCAACTAGATGGTCAAATGATCAAATGGTTGCTTAGGCTTTTATATGTATAAAAACTAGAGGCCTGGTGCACAAAATTTGTGCATGGGTAGGGTCCCTAGGCCTGGCTGGCGATAAGAGTCAATTGGGGCCCTCCAGCTGCCAGTTGGGGCCTTCCTTCCGGTTGCCAGGCGGGGCCTTTCTTTGTTCTGCTCCGCCCTCTAGTGGTCAGCACACGTCATAGTGAGTGATTGGTCTCCTAGTCAAACTCCCATGGGAACAATTGGCATATTAGGCTTTTATATATATACTAGAGGCCCAGTGCACAAAAATTTGTGCATTCAGGGGGGCTAGGGGGTCCCTCAGCCCGGCCTGTGCCCTCTCGCAGTCTGGGACCCCTCAGGTGGCAGAGGGCAGGCCCAATCCCTAGGTGCAGCCCCTGGTCAGGCTCAGAGCAGGGCCAATTGGGGAGTTGGGGCACCACCCCCTGTCATGCACAGAGCAGGGCGGATCAGGAGGTTGCAATGCCACCCCTAGTCACGCTCAGGGTAGGGCCGATTGGGGGGTTGGGGCACCGCCCCCTGTCACACTCAAGGCAGGGTTGATAGGGAGGTTGTGGCACCACCCCCTGTCACACACAGAGCAGGGCGAATCAGGGGGTTGGGGCGCCACCCTCTATCACCCACAGAGCAGGGCCGATCAAGGGGTTGGGGCACCGCCACTGTCACACTCAGGGCAGGGCCGATGGGGAGGTTATGGCTCTATCCCGTCACACATAGAGCAGGGCTCGTGGGGGGAGGGGAAGTTGGGGCGCCGCACCCTGTCACACACAGAGCAGGGCTGATCAGGGGGTTGGGGCACCACATCCCGTCACACACAGAGCCGCAGGGCGATCAGGGGGTTGGGGAGCTCCCCCCTATCAGGCACAGAGCAAGGCTGATCAGGGGGTTGGGGCGCCTTCCCCTGTCACGAACAGAGCAGGGTGGATAGGGAGGTTGTGGCCCCACCCCCTGTCACACACAGAGCCGCAGGGCGATCAGGGGGTTTGGGCGCTGCCCCCTGTCATGCTGATCCCAGTGCAGGGAGGCCTCTCGGCTCTGCTGATCCCGGTGCTGGGAGGCATATTACCCTTTTACTGTATAGGATAGAGGCCTGGTGCACAGGTGGGGGCCAGCTGGTTTGCCCTGAAGGGTGTCCTGGATCAGGGTGGGGGTCCCCACTGGGGTGCCTGGCCAGCCTGGATGAGGGGATGATGGCTGTTTGCAGCTGGTCACACACCCTTCAGGGTGGGGATCCCTACTGGGGTGCCTGGCCAGTCTGAGTGAGGGGCTGAGGGCTGTTTTCAGGCTGGCGGGTGACTGAAGCTCCCAACCTATCCTATTTTTCTTTTTTTTTATTCTGGGCCAGCTTTAGCTCTGAGGCTTGGCTCCAGCTCTGAGGCCTGGGATGCTAAGAGCAGGTAACTGGTTTGTTTGTGTTCTATAATTGTAACACTGTTGCAGTCCTGCTCACTCCAGCTCTGAGATCCTGGCTGACTGAAAGCAGGGATCTGCATTTGTTCTATAATTGAAACAATGTTGCGGTCCTGCTGGCTGAAGCCGGGCTGGCTGAAAGCAGGTTTCTGGGGTTTTGTTTAGCTGGCTTCCTCTGTCACTGAAGCAAGCAAGCCTCCTGTTCACTGCAAGCTGCCTGGCTGCCGGCTGCCATCTTTGTTGGCAGTTAATTTGCATATCGCCCTGATTAGCCAATGGGAAGTGTAGCGGAGGTATGGCTAATTACTATGTTTCTCTATTATTAGATAGGATATATATATATAAATATATATATATATAAATATATATATATATATTTATATATATATATATATATATATATATATATATAGAGAGAGAGAGAGAGAGAGAGAGAGAGAGAGAGAGGTGGTTACAGAGTTTCAGTTTTGTGGGCTGAAGACTTTTGGAGGTAGGTGACAGTGGTGGCAGCATAACAATATGAATGTACTTACTATCACTGAATTGTACACTTAAAAATGGTTAAGATAGTAAATTTTATATGTGTTTTACCACAATTAAAAATACTTTTTTAAACAAAAAGTGTAGATATTATTCTGTGTAGCTGATGTAACTTTCCTGTTTCATAGAGACTTGATTAATTCCTCTACCTCCCACCCACTGTACCCTGGTCTCTGAGTGACTTCCACTAGTTAACAGTGGTCGGCAAACTCATTAGTCAACAGAGTCAAATATCAACAGTACTTCTTCAAAATAGACTCGCCCAGGCCGAAAATTGACTTCTGCGCATGGGCCACAAAGTTTCAATCACACTATACATGAATGCCCGCACGTGGTATTTTGTGGAAGAGCCGCACTCAAGGGGCCAAAGAGCCGCATGTGGCTCGCGAGCCGTGGTTCGCCAACCACTGCACTAGTACAATCAGCCCTTACCTCTCCAATACAACTTGAGGAATATATGTGTGCTGTAAAGCTCTTGGCTATGTTTCATCCATCAACTTGTCTCCAAACATTTTCTTTCAGATTTGTTGAAATTACTTATTTGTTGATGTCCTTTGCTCTCATGTGTATCAGAAGATAGCAATTATTATGAGCAATGACTTTATTACTGCATACTATTGGAGAACATCAGTCACCAGATTACTAGTAAACCTTAAACCAAACCCTCACTTTTGGAATGAGCAGTGCCTAGCTTTAGAGAGTCAAGTAAGTACAGATTTCATATCTCATTAAGTAATAAGTGTTTTGCAATATAGACCACCTTTTTGTTTAAATAAAGGAAACTCATCTAGCTAACTAGTTGACATGGCTGAACTTTCCCAGGTAGGTTTTGTGAACAAGAAGAAATACTCTATTTTTTAAACAACCCGTAAAAATCTCAACCACCTAGGTTTTTAGAGAACTTCTGAGCTAGAGATTTAAAAGCAATTTTTCCCTAGAAGTCTGCCACCAGCCCCCATGCTGATATTTCACTTCCAAACATTTTGGTTGGTCAAGAAGAGAAATTGGTCATAATTTCAAATTTTTCCTGGAACAATTTTTATGAGGTGGTTTGTATTTTTTTTTTCCAGTTTGTATTTCTTGTGTAAAAATCCTGATAGATAGTGAAAGGAAATGCCTGTGCTTAGTTCATGGTACTATATTAGAATATCCTTTATTTTTAACTGGTTCCTTATTGGGTTGTAATAACTTTTTTTTTTCAAGTAAATCCAATTGTATTAATGCAATTAAGAGGTTACAATGTTCAAGTCTTATCATCAGACATTGGATTAATTTCTGATTCTGTTGGATAATTTATCATTCAGAATATTTTATCTCTCTTATTTATTCTTTATACCCCACCACAACCTTCAAAGTTTTTGTGATAATTTGTATTAAGCATACACACCTCAAAAAGGTAAAATATAAAAAAATAAAATAAGTTTCATCTTCCCAGCACACATACACAAAGATTAGACAATTAGGCCCTGGCTGGTTTGGCTCGGTGGATAGAGCATGGGTCTATGGTCTGAAGGGTCCAGGGTTTGATTCCAATCAAGGGTACATGCCTGGGTTGCAGGCTTGATCCCCAATGGGGGGCATACAGGAGGCAGCCAATCAATGATTCTCTCTCAACATTGATGTTTCTATTTCTTCCTCTCTCCCTCTCCCTTCCTCTCCGAAACCAATAAAAATATATTTTTTAAAAAAGATTAGACAATTATAATAATAGAAAATGAAAATAGAAACACAGTTATGTTAGCCATTAAAAATTATTAATTGTTCTCATTGTTAGTGTGAGATAATAGAAAAAATATATATGTATATCTCTGCACTCAGTTCCTGCACAGAGTTTCTAAAACCCTTGTAATTTCCAGAGATAAGAGCACTAGGAAAATCTTTTGTTCTATTCAGATGACTCTGAGTGGACTTGTGGGTGAGGGCTGGTCATCAGGAAGAACAAACCATGATTAGAAGCTTGTAATTTGAAACTACTTTATGATGTTTGTCTATGGTCTGTTCATATCACCTGCCCTAGAAAATTGAATAGGATCCTACATGCTGAAGACATGGATTTATTGTATAAACTAGGTAAGGATGACCTCATTGCAGTTGCTACTACAGAGCTGTTGCAGCAGCAACAACAAAAAGCCTTAAAACCAGTTACAGCAAAGTCAAAATCAGAATTTTGAGTAGCTATCCACCAATAAATTATAGGCATATATCTAACAATCTAATATGGCAGGTCAATTTATTTATGAATGAAAGGTATATTTTAAACCTAAATCAACTTGAAAGGATTACCTAGAAATTATAATTAAGTTAGCTACTTTGTCTTAGATTACTTGTGACCATGTAAAGTGTTTTTGAAATTCTCTTTTGAAAATTTAACAGCTAAAATTATTTTAACTGTTTTTGACATGAAAATCAGGAGACAATTGGCAGTCACACTCCAACATGCTAGCACAGACCCAGAAACTAGTTGGACCTTTGCCAAGCTCCATGTAGCAACAGATGGTCATTCACTATGATATATATCTTAGATTAACTTAAATAAATATACCCCTGATTTTTTATAAAAGCATATCAACCTTACTTTTTTCCCCATTGATAATAACATTAATGGACAATGTTTGCTGTCTGCTTAAGTGTGAGACATAATATTATTCCTGGATGACTGCCTAAAATAATGTGTAATTTATACTCTTCCATTCACTAGATTTTGTCTTGCATCCATCCAGCCATAGCATCAACAAACTATACCTATAACATATTGCTTTGGCTGCTTAAAAATAATTCTTTCTGTATTGTAAGTTTAGATGTTTTCTAGTTTTTTTGTTTTGTTTTTATTTATTTTTAATTTTTTACAATATACAAAATAAATCTATTATCAGATTGTAGATACAAAATAATTAGCCATTTACATGCAATAAACATTAATATTTCAAGAAAAATGATTTAAAATAATGGTACATGCAATTCTGGTTATTTTTGAGGAATAATGAAAAGTAACCAAATTCATTATATTTATCATAGTGTTTAGTTGAGAATTTGGCCACCACATCACTTGGCACCTTATTGGGGAAGACTCATGGTAGAAATATTTCAAGTATGACATTGTCCAAAAGCCAAATTAAGTATCAAATAAAAATTGGCGCCCCAACTGGTTTGGCCCAGTGGCTAGAGTGTCGGCCTGCAGACTGAAAGGTCCCAGGTTTGATTCCGGCCAAGGGCATGTACTTTGGTTGTGAGCACATCCCCAGTTTGGGGTGTGCAGGAAGCAGCTGATGGATGTTTCTAACTCTATCTCCCTCTCCCTTCCTCTCTGTAAAAAATCAATAAAATATATTTTTAAAAAAATAAAAATAATAAAAATAAAAATTGGCCTTCTCAGTACATGGTTTGTGCTTAGCCCAAGAACATTATGATTTCTCTAATGGGCTTGTTTCTCTGTTTTGTTAAAGGGAAACTCAGAACTAGGTAACACCATTAACTTTGATTACAATGTGAATAGTGGCCCCTAGGGAGGTGCACTGTAAAGCTTGCCTAACCAAATGTGATTATAGTGGGTTGGGGATGTGATAGGAGGGAATGTGACATTCATAAAGCCTTGTTATTCACTGCAAGGAAACTAAAATCACTTCACTGTAAGTTTGTTCTTTGTAACATCATGCAACTTAGTGAAATTTTACCTATATTACACCACTTTGTCAATAGGACAAGAATCCCAAATATCTAAAAACACATGACTTTGATTATACATCACCATCTAATCTGGATGAAACTGTAAACTACACAAAAGTTTTTGAACTTTAAAACCCTTGATACAGATAGTTAGAGTCAAGCACTAAAGTTTTTTCATATAAGTAAGTCTTATATAAAAGGTGTACAGGTGAGCACTAATAAGTCAACAAACAAGGACGTGGAGAAAAGGGAAGCCTTGTGCACTGTTAGTGATGTGAGAAGAAACAAGTCATCTTTTCTGTCAAAGAACAGTTTAGACAGCCGCCATTTTGGACTGCATAACTTGGCAGTTGCCATGTTGGCCACGTGGCTTGCAGCTCCCCTGGGGGCCACCATCTTGAAACAGCAAAGGCCAACCCCTTCCTTTGAATGAGCCAATTGTGAAAGACTGTGCGCCTGAGCTCCAATTAAGAACAAGGAACAGGTCACGTGCCTCAGGGATTATAACACCGAGCAGACCACCTGCTCGGTGTGCACATGCTTCCAGACCATGTGTGCAGCACCCTTCTACATAGAAGTAAAGATATTTGCCTTGCTGCCTGGCTCCCGAGTATGATTTCTGTTCTACCAGGACCCCTGAATTTGGGGCTTGCCTTATTTCTAACAATTTGGGGCCTCGTCTGGGATACCATCTGTCATCACAGGGAAATTGGACCCCTCTCTTGAAGAGGTGCACCCCACTGCCAAATTGCAGTGGCCTTAATGAGGAGGAACAGCCATTACCCCTGGCCGACTACGAGCTCGGGATCAAGCATCAGCCAGCAGCACAGGAAGGGCCCAAGCAAGACCCGCAGCAATCAGGTAACCTCATGCATGAGCCAAGGTGAGAAATTGGACTGAGTACTATTTTGGTGATTGGGTATCCTTGGAGATCAGGTGTATGTGACTGGGATGTGTCTTGGACATAAAGCAAGTGTGGAGTTCTAATCTGCGGTTCTGTTCTCCTGCAAGGGAAGTGGCCAGAGAGGGATGAAGCAGATCTCAGGGAATACGAGAAACCTCCAACATGGGGGATTGAGTATATAGTCACAAGAGAGCTGACAACGATGGGAAACATAAATTCTAGGCCTAGGAATACATTCCCCCTAAATACTCCATTGGGAAAATGCTGAGGTTCTGGGGAGGCAAGTTACCAAACCAGGGACAGAGACATTGCTCTTTTTGTAAACTTTTAGTGTTGTGTGAGCCTGTATGAGTATTTGTTGATGTTTCATGCCTCTTTGGTTTTTGGTTAATTTGTTTAAAGATGGGCAAGTCCCGCCTTGGGGGAAACCCAGTTGTGTGTGGTGGGCCTGAACACATGACAGAGATTGCAGGAACGTCCCAGCAGCTGCCAAGAATCATTATTCTTGGGGATTCAAACTGCTTTCGCTGGCAGGGTGTTGGCCCACCAGAAACTCTTAGCTAATAAGATTTCTGTCTTTATGTCTGTAAAGTAGGGACTTTAATTTGCTCTTCCCTGATTTATGATTTTCTGTGATGGGTTAAAATTTTAAGATTCTAAGATTAATTTAAAAGTGTAAAATTTATAAAGGTTGCAACCCAGAGAAGTTTAAAACAAAGGCCAGCTAATTCCAAGCCTAACAAACCATTATCTTCCCCACTTGAGGCAAAGTGGGAGGGAAAAGGAAAAAAAGCCTGAGTTTTCCAAGCTGCAGAATGGGAGGTGGTACTTGGGTACTTGCCAAACTTGGCAGGGCAGAGAAATTTGCAAAACCCCACCCAGCATCACGTCCATTAAACATCCAGTTGTCAGCGTTGGTATTAACCAGGATGGGACCAAAACCGGAAGTGGGTGGCCCACGCCTGCTTGTGATGTCACAAACACATGCAGGCCAGCTGCGGCAGAACTAAGGCTGACCTTGGGGGCATGGCAGCAAGAGAATGGCTGGTTCATGAATGAGGATGGACTGCATTCCAAGGGTGGTCCTGGAGGCATATTACTCCCAGTCAGATTAGCAAGGCCTTTCTTTGAACAGAAAGGACAATCATAGTTAACAGCATAATTAAAATAAAATGGTACTTTCACTTTGAGTTATAATTTAGATAAAGCTTTTCAGTAATAATTATAAATATGTTAATAATGAAAGTCCAGTCACTCAAGAGGAGACTGACTGTGCTCTCTGTTGGAGGAAGGAGTCAGTCCTCTTTCTCCCTATAAAGGCAGAGAAGCCTAAAAGAACAAGGGCAGACAGGAATGAGACCCTTGTCCTGCCTTCCCCTCCCTATGCAACCCAGAGACAATTTGAGGGAACAGCCAAGATGGCAATTTACAATTCCAGCCTCCCCCTCGGTAGGAGAACTATCTTGATAAGGCTCCAACCTCCATGAGGCCACTGCACCATCAGAAACCAGCTTTTCTAGGCTGTGAAAGGAGTTGGAGCAGTAGAGAGAGAGAGAGAGAGAGAGAGAGAGAGAGAGAGTTAAAACCTCTGCTTGAAGACTCAGCTGACTAGCTAGACTAAAAGATGGGGGAGTGATTTGAAAGTTGGCTATGGCTATCTGGGAAAGGGAGCACCTGGCTGGCCCTGATGTGCTTCCAGCAGATGTAAAATTTCCAAACCTGGGCACCCCAGTGGGACCTTAACAACAAGGCCCATAGGGGATACATGAGAGATCTCTCAGGGAACTAATAATTAAAGGGATTAGGGGAGCAGTTCCCCGGTCTCAGAACCTAAATAAAGCCTTCAATATTCAGCAGGGCAAAGAAGAAGGGTCTTCTGAATTTTACCAAAGACTAAAAGATCAAATGGGAAAGTACTCTGGGCCAGACCCTGAGGACATGTTGGGCCAAGAAATATTAAAAATTACATTTTTTCACCAATAGTTGGCCTGATGTCTCAAGAAAACTGCAAAGTTAGAGAACTGGAAGGATAGTAGTGCAGAAAAACTGTTAAAAGAGGCTCAGAATGTCTATGTACATAAAAATAAGAAAGGCAAAAACAGAAAACTGACATAATGTTACACGTTTTAATTTGTCTGCTCTTAATTTTTATCACAGAATATCTCTTGTACTTTGTTGAAGGTATATTTTCTTGAAAGTAAAATTGCATTTAAAGTGTGTTCATAAATGTTAATCTAAGAAATCCTGGCTATTTACTTTTAGTAATCATTGAAAAATTAAGGTTTCTAAGAATGAAAAATTCTAATACATTTTAAAGGAAAAAAAGAAAGAACATTAGAGTAGAAATACTTAGTGGAAGGACTGAGGCATGGTGATGCATTTTGAAGTAAAAAGAAGGTGGTTATTTCTGGAAGTTGTAAAAATGATTTTGAAAGTTGTAAGAATGTCCATGGAAGTTATAAGAAGTTTATAAAGAGAAATGTTAAAAGAAAACTGATTAAATTATACAGGCCAGTAAGCCAGGACAAGCAGAACAGAGAAACTGAGATATTTAAACAGCAGTTTGAAACCATCTAGAAAACTTGGTCTTCCCTAAACCAAGCACACTTAAAAGTCAATGATTTGCACTTTGCCTCCCTGAACAGAGGGTAAATAGCTTATGCCAAAGTCCTCAGGGAGACTGATAGCAGAAATCCAATTAGTTATATATAATCTTTGTCTAAAATCAAGTTCGACAACCTTCCTAGGGTTTGAATTTTAGGAAAAGTTTTTTGGTTTTTTTTACCTAGAGTTGGCTGTAGGTGATTCCAATAGGTCCTGGAATGCCTCAGGATCTTCCTACAATGGAAACTAGGAACCAATTTCTTAAGAACTATGTACTAGGTATCTCTTCTACTTTAACTCTCTCAGGTTAGAAGGCCTCCTGACCCAAGGCCCTCTAGAGTTTCCGGTTCATCGCCATCGACTGGAAGACTACATTTGTTCTAATCAAGATTTAAAGGGGAAGCAAGTTGGAACCCTCCTCAGAAGGACCTCCCCTGTCTTGCTTACCACAGAGACTGCTATTTGGACTGCAGAGTGATAAACCTCAACTTGAACAGCCATACCAGGACATATCCCCTTGAAATTGATGCTAAAAACTGTGAGCTGTCTTAATAACCATCATGTACTGGGCTCTATTTGCTTTAGGAATCTGGCAAATTGCAGGGGCTTACAATGTGGGCTGGAAAAATGTGTATAATGTGGACCATGCTTACCCAGTTAAGTTATTGATTATAGATAACTTGAATGACTTGGATATTTTAGCCTTTAGTCAAAAGATTGGCTTGGACTAGATTTAGGAGTAGATGTCACAGGACAAGATCCCCTAGGGCAGTGATGGCGAAACTTTTGAGCTCGGCGTGTCAGTGTTTTGAAAAACCCTAACTTAACTCTGGTGCCATGTCACATATAGAAATTTTTTTGATCTTTGCAACCATAGTAAAACAAAGACTTATATTTTTGATATTTATTTTATATATTTAAATGCCATTTAACAAAGAAAAATCAACCAAAAAAATGAGTTCGCATGTCACCTCTGACATGCGTGTCATAGGTTCGCCATCACTGCCCTAGGGCCTAGGCCACTGCCACCACCATGCAAATAGAAGTAAGCTATAAGGGGAAGAATGCCTGGGTAATGCCAGTGTGTGTTTCTCAGCATCTAGAAGGGTTCAGAAATTTGGAGAAGGTGTTGTGTAAATTAATCAAGAGTCCAGATTTCAGAAACTAAGATGGCGGCATAGATAAACACCGGGAAATAGTCGCCTCCCACAGCAATTGAAAATTATCCCAAAGGACGGAGCAAACATCATCCAGAAAAACAGGAAGGCTGGCTGAGTGTAATTTCTACAACTAGAAGAAAAGAAAAGCACGCTGAGAGCCAGAGGAGCTGCGGAGGCTGAGTGCAGAGGTACGGCGGCGGCTCGCGCGCGCGGAAAGGGGGTGGCACCTGAGGACGCGGCTGTCTTTTTGAATCACAAGCTCCCGACTGCTCTGAACTCCGGTTCTGGGAAGTCTCTGGGGACCCAGGACTCATACGGGGAGAGGCTGCTCTGTCAGGCGGCAGCGGGCGAACTTGAGGGCGGCTTTCCCTCAGAGGTGCTTGCAGCCGTTACCGGGACACCGAGATGCGCGACTCCGGTCGGGAGAATCAGCCATTGCTTCTTTCTCCGCCCTTTTGACTCCCTGAGACCCCGCCCCACCCAGGCTGCAGCAGAGGCTTTTGCATGTGATTGTACCTAACTATAGCCCAGCCAAGCAGACCTGGAACTTCCAAGAGAAGGCCCAAGGCCCCACAGCGGCGTGCATTGCTTCACAGCTGAGCCTCTTCGTGGCGGCTCCGGCTGTGAGGCCTCAGGCAGGGGCTGAATTAGCACCTCCTTAGATCCAGGAGCCACTGTACCCAGTGGTCAGAGGGGGACCATTCTCCCACTTCAGACACAGCTGCTTCCCACAGCCAATTGGCCTGGAGGTCAATTCCTCCCAGTGATCCTACATCAACCAAGGCACCAAGAGTGCACCAAGAGTGTCCACCCCAGGTAACTGGGGAGGCTGAGCCACTGGGCCCTACAGGACACCTGGCGCGCAGGGCCACTCTATCAACACAGGGAAGCAGCCAAAATGCGGAGACAAAGAAACAGGTCACAATTGGCAGAAACGGAGGAGAGCAGACGACTGGATATAGAGTTCAAAGCCACGTTTATAAGGTTTGTCAAGAATTTTATGGAAACCGCCGATAAATTTAATGAATCCCTCAAGGAGTATAGTGAGACCATGGAGGACATGAAAAAGGACCAACTAGAAATTAAGCATACACTGACTGAAATAAAGAATAATTTACAGAGATCCAACAGCAGACAAGAGGATCCCAAGAATCAAGTCAAAGATTTGAAATACAAAGAAACAAAAAATACCCAACCGAAAAAGAAAAAAGAAAAGAGATTCCAAAAATATGAAGATAGTGTAAGGAACCTCTGGGACAACTTCAAGCATACCAACATCAGAATTATAGGGGTACCAGAAAAAGAGAGAGGGCAAGATATTGAAAACCTATTTGAAGAAATAATGACAGAAAACTTCCCCCACCTGGTGAAAGAAATGGACCTACAAGTCCAGGAAGCGCAGAGAACCCCAAACAAAAGGAATCCAAAGAGGACCACACCAAGACACATCATAAGTAAAATGCCAAGAGCAAAAGACAAAGAGAGAATCTTAAAAGCAGCAAGAGAAAGAAACTCAGTTACCTACAAGGGAGTACCCATCCGACTGTCAGCTGATTTCTCAACAGAAACCATGCAGGCCAGAAGAGAGTAGCAAGAAATATTCAAAGAGATGAATAGCAAGAACCTGCAACCAAGATTACTTTATCCAGCAAAGCTATCATTCAGAACTGAAGGTCAGATAAAGAGCTTCACGGATAAGAAAAAGCTAAAGGAGTTCATCACCACCAAACCAGCATTATATGAAATGCTGAAAGGTATTCTTTAAGAAGAGAAAGAAGAAAAAGGAACTCTTACCATTTGCCACAGCATCGATGGAACTGGAGAGCGGATAAATACCACAAGATCTCACTTATTTGTGGAATATAATGAACAACAAAAACTGATGAACAAGGACTGATCCAGAGACGGAGAGGCTTTGATTGGACTGTCGGGCCTTGGAAGGAAGGTAGGGGAGGGTGGGGGCAAGGGGGAAGGATCAACCAAAGGACTTATATGCAAGCATATAGGCCTAACCAATGGACACGGACAACGGGGGGGGGGGGGGGGTGAGGGGATGAGCGGGGGGGGGGGGGGGGGGTAGAGGGTACACATATGTAATATCTTAATCAATAAAAAAAATTAAAAAAAAAAATCAAGAGTCCAGAGACAAAACATAATTTTGGAAGGCTTTTTGGGGAGCCATAGAAAACTTAGCTAAAGGAACTAAGTTCTTCTGAATCTCCAGACCCCTTGCTTTTTATTAACACAATTTGTCCTAAGGCAAGGTAGATATACACATCAAAGGGCAAGGTTTGGTATACAGCAGTGGTTCTCAACGTGTGGGTCACGACCCCTTTGGGGGTCGAACGACCCTTTCACAGGGGTCGCCTAAGACCATCGGAAAACACCTATATAATTACATATTGTTTTTGTGATTAATCACTATGCTTTAATTATGTTCAATTTGTAACAATGAAAATACATCCTGCATAGCAGATATTTACATTATTATTCATAACAGTAGCAAAATTACAGTTATGAGGTAGCAACGAAAATAATTTTATGGTTGGGGGTCACCACAACATGAGGAACTGTATTAAAGGGTCATGGCATTAAGAAGGTTGGGAACTACTGGTATACAGAATCCATTGTTGGTTTGGGGAAAAACTGCCTACGGCTGTTCAGGGGTTTGGCCAGCAGGAGGCAATAATATGTAAATTGAAATGCCCTCATCTGTCTGGCAGCAAGCAATCATTTATATATCCTTTTCAGGCTTGGGGAAATGCCCTCAGCCATTTCCAGATGATTCAGCCCTGCTGACATGCTGGAATTGGCTTCCGGCACCTGGATGGAATGGATTAAATATTCTGTAAGCACCCTAAATAAAAGCGACTGTTGATGCTTGCACAGCAGGAAGGCTAGAGGCCCAAGTGGTCCCATTACCATTCAGATGGACCTCAGACAGTAATGGGGTGGACTATGTGCCTGCCTTGTACCAGGGGGAAACCACCTGGGAAAACGTTTCCTGTAAGACTCTCACCCTGTTGTTCAAAGAGTTAGAACACCGCCCCACCCCCCCACCCCCCAAAAAAAACAACAACAAACGATCCAGCCCATCCTCCAGTGTAAACTATATCTCCTGCCTCTTAAGGGAGGAACAGTGCTCGAAGTTTATAAGAAATTTATCGGGATGCATAAATGGCCGAATATCCTCAGAAGCCCATCATGCTGTATTGTTGGTACCGCATGCTGATGTCTGGTGGTGTCATGGGGGACCCTGAGTTGTGGCCTTGCCCAGCAGTTCAAGTGGAACTTGCACTCTGATACAACCAGCTATCCCTTTCACATTGGCATATCATAAACCTTTTTCAATGGACAGACTAGGAAGAGGAGAGAGAGTCTAGGGGGAGAGGGGCTCCTTTGATCCTCATATACACACAGATCCCACTGGGGTTCCATGAGGAGGGCCAAGGAGTTTAAGGCTAGAAATCAGATTGCTGCAGGGTTTGAGTCTATCCTGTGCTGGTGGCCCACTGTGAACAAGAACGTGGTGGATTAATTACATTTTCTAGAACCAGCAAAGGCTTGTTAACTACACTTGAGACGCAGTTAGAGGGATTACTGAACAGCTAGATGCCAGCAGCGGGATGGCCTATGAGAACAGATTGGCCTTGGGTACGATTCTGGCAGAAAAAGGAGAAATATGTGTAATTTTGGGAGTCAGTGCTGTACATTCATCCCTGACAACACAGCAGATGGACCATCACTGAAGCCCTAAGGCACTGGCAGCTTCAGTGATGACTGAGCTGGAACCTGGCATCGAGGGTCCTTTCTCTGATGCACTATAGCAACGGTGTCCACATTCACCCCTTTGATTAGGAGTTACAGTGATGGGATGTTACATCATCCCATGTAGGGGGGATCTTATTCAAGAGTTAATTGAAACTGCATTGACCAAACAGCAAATTAATCTCCTCCTAGATACTTCTGAGCATGAAAGTTAATGAATATCAGCCAAGTTTGAAGAAAAGAGTCTAGATAAATAAAAGGGGGAAATTGTGAGAAGAAACAAGTCATCTTTTCTGTCAAAGAACTTTATTTATTTATTTTTTTCTTTTTTGGTGCCAAAACCCAGGATCGATGGATGTCAAAGAACTTTTTAGACAGCCGCCATTTTGGACTGCATGACTTGGCAGTTGCCATGTTGGCCGCATGGCTTGCAGCTCCCCTGGGGGCCACCATCTTGAAACGGCAAAGGCCAACCCCTTCCTTTGAATTAGCCAATCAGGAAAGACTGTGCACCTGAGCTCCAATCAAGAGCAAGGGACAGGTCACATGTGTCAGGAATTATAAAGCCGAGCAGACTGCCTGCTCGGTGTGCCGTGCTTCCAGACCATGTGTGCGCACCCTTCTACATAGAAGTAAAGACATTTGCCTTGCTGCCTGGCTCCCAAGTATGATTTCTGTTCTATCAGGACCCCTGAATTTGGGGGGCTTGTCTTATTACTAACAGTGAGACCTGTCTTATGACCCAGTGATGCCACTTCTGGGAATATATCCAAAAGAACCCCAAACACAAATTCAAAGAATATATGCACCTTTATGTTCATTGCAGCATTATTTACAATACCCAACATTTGGGAGCAGCCCAAATGCCCATCAGTAGATGACTAGATAAAAAAGCTGTGGTATATTTACACAATAGAATTCTACTTGACCATCAAAAAGGAAATCTTACCTTTTGTGTCAGCACAGATGGATCCAGAGAATATTATGCTAAATTAAATAAGCCAGTAAGAGAAAGACAAAAGCTGTGTAATTTCACTTATATGTGGAATCTAATGAACAAAATAAACAAACAAACAATATAGAAACAGACTCATAGATAGAGAAAACAGACTGACAGCTGTCAAAGGGAAGGGGTTGGAGTGCTGGGTGAAAAAGGTGAAGGGATTAAGGAAAACAAAAAGAAAAACTCATAGACACAGATAACAGTGTGATAATTACCAGAGGGAAAAGGAGGTGGTGGGTGGTGGTGGGCAGGGTGGGTAGAAGAGAGTAAAGGGGGAATTAATGATGAAAAGAGACTTGACCCTGGATGGTGAACACATAACGCGTAATATAATATACAGGTGATATATTGTTATAGAATTGTACGCTTTAAATCCATATAATTTATTAAGCAATGTCACCCTAGTGAATTCAATAAAAATTAAATAATAACAACAAAAATAATAATATAAATAAAGATAAAAACCAGGACTAAAGATTTGGGCCCAATGAGCTGCAAAATAGCCATTACATATAAAAGGAAGGCCAGAGAAGGGGCAGAAGGCCATGAAGGTTTCAGCACAAATCCAGAGGTAACCCAAGTGACAACTAAAGCTCTGGGTTTTGTCACTGCTGAAGATCCCAGTAGACAAGCAAAAAGATTGGACTTATACTCTTCAAGAAAGACAAGCACAACTGGGACCAGGGTATATTCTGGTCAAATGCAAAGAGTGGCATAATTTCTTTCTTTTTTTTAATCAGAGTAGTTTATTTTATTTATTCCATCACCATTTATCCCCCCTGTATACCCTCTTCCACCTCCACCCAACCACCTCCCCTCAGAAATCACCACACTGTTATCCTTGTTCATGAGTTCTTTTCTTTTCTCTTCTTTTCTCTTCTTTTCTTTTCTTTTTTCTTTTCTTTCCTTTTTTCTTCTTTCTTTTCTTTCTTTCTTTCTTTTCTTTCTTTCTTTCTTTCTTTCTTTCTTTCTTTCTTTCTTTCTCTCCTTCCTTCCTTCCTTCCTTCCTTCTTTCCTTCTTTCCTTCCTTCCTTCCTTTCTTTGTTTTTTCTTTTCTTTCTTTCTCTCTTCCTCAATTCCTCCACAGTGAGGAGCATAATTTCATATGATCATCTTGAACTGATCTGGATAAGTCTATGAGGAGTTTATTTAAAGAGTCATTTGACGTTTCTAGATAAGCAACCAAAAAGGGTATGGTTCCGCCAGTGATAATTAATCATGGACCATCTTAACACTTTATTAAATATGAATGAGAGAGTCTCTCTGAAAAAGTAGGATTTTTAAGTGGTGCAACTTTAAATTTCATTTGTTTCAATACCTTCATTTTCTTATGAGGAGTCAGAGAAGCCAAGGGGTAAAGTGGTCTACATAGCAGCAAAAGAGTCGGTGGAAGAGCAGAGTTAGAACTCTTTTCCATTTACCATGCTGATCTTGAAAACAATGTTTACTAGTATATTAGTGTTGCTTTGCTACCTCATTGAGAGATTCTCAGTTTTAATTTTAAACTGGCCTCCAACCTCAGGGTGCAGGGAGAGACCAAAGAAAAAGGCAGATACAAAAAAAAGAGCATTTGAGATATTGCTACCCAGCATTTGTCTTCAGTTAGACTCACATAAACTCATAAAAATGTGCTAAGGAAGAGAAGAGAAGAAAAAAGAGGAGAGAAGAGAAGAGAAGAGAAGAGAAGAGAAGAGAAGAGAAGAGAAGAGAAGAGAAGAGAAAAAGCAGGCCACTCCAGATTGTTAGGTGGAGGTTTAATAAGCAAGGAAACTTATATAAGAGGGTTGTCCTGGGCAGTCACAAACTGTGCAGTTTTTCACACCTGCCCACCAAATCTTAAAAGTTTAGTTTGGTTACAGCACACAGGGCGCCTTAACAGGGTTCAATCATGTACCCTGTTCAGACAGTTTCATCACAACATTACTAGCTCAAGGCTGTAACGATGGGCAGCTTGTAGCTCCAGGAAGGCAAACTGAGCCCACATTCCAAGTGCAGGGGAGAGAGCAGGAGCCTCCAGTTGCCTGGGTCTCAGGTCAAACCAGCAGTCATACCTTGTTCATGACTTTACCTAAAAGTCATTCAGCCTCCTCTTCCTAAAATTGAGTCCAGGCTGAAGTATAGTTCAGACAACATATAACCAAATGCTCTGACTTATCTCTTAGTGAACAGTCTAGAATTCAAACATCCAAGTGTGGGCCTGCTTTCCTTGGAGTTTCTAAATTGATCCTGACAACATGCTTGACTTGCCTGGCTCTCTGCCCCCGAGTTTCTTCAGATACCAATTATCATAAGCATGTTGACTCAGCTCTAATTAGAAAAAATAAATGCAACTATGCCAGGTTATTCTTCTCAACCTAAATGTGGAGGTTAAAGTCACAAGGTTATTAACTCGTTCATTCAACAAATGTTTAGCAAGAATTATAAATGCTTTTTGGGTTTGTTTCCCAATATCCTTTTTCCTTTTCTAACAGAAATGTGATTTTTTTTGAGGGGGGAGGGGGGGCGGAAGAATTGCCTCTTTCTTATCTAATACAATCTGGTTGGACTTTACTTAGTAACCTTTCCTCTTATTTGCATATTAAGAGACAAAGACGCTGAAAGTGGTTGAAATCCCATCCTGACCAGAGGCAGCTTTCTGATCACTGGCTGGAGGAACTGTGGGACCTCTGCTTCTCTAGCTACCATCAGCTCCAAGAGCTCCCCAAATCCTTAACACAATTTTTGCTTTGGCTTATATTAGCCATAGTTGTTTTATCTTGTTTGGAATCAAAGAACTCAGCAGATAAACTAACTCATGTATTCACCAGTATGTTTGATGCTGGAAAAAGAATATAAAATAATTAAAAGGCGGAGCCCCATTTTTCCAAAAACATCCTGTACAACTGAAAAAGCAAAATATGCATATCAGAAGAAAAATATGTAGGTCATTTATTACCAAATGGAAGACACCACCACTTTATTGAAGGCCAGTAAATAGAGAGAAAATGAGGACAAACAGCTGTTGTGAAGAATGGAATGCTCATAGGAAGGTGGTAGAAGAGGAAACCAGTAAAGAAGCCAGAAAAATAAGTAGAAATAAGATAGCAAAAAACCAAAGACTTTTGAAGTGGACTTTAAGACAAATCCCTAACTTCTCCTGTCCTCAGTGTCCTCCTCTGTAGAATGGGGGTTATGATGATGCCACTTCATAGAGTGTGGTGATGAAAAGATGAGTTCATATACATAAAACACTTAAAAATATTTGGACTAGATTAGCAAATGATACAGATCTGCCGTTTCAAGAAAGCATCATTTCCAGCTCAAGTCTCCAAGAAGTTCAAGCCAAGAACATTTCACGAATTTAGTTATTAGTTGTCAACTGTCAAAAAAACACAAAACAGCCCTAGTCAATTTAGGGTGTCAGCTTGTGAAATGAGGATCCTGGATTCAATTCTGAGTCTGTGTTATCGCAGATGATTATGAAAAAAGTTATTTAAAAAAAACACAAAACAGTTTTGAGATAGAAGTGAGATTACAACAGGTTAAAAAGAGAATGAGTAGTGAAAACATGGAAGATGTAGACTTTTGATTCAAAAGTTTGTCCGTGAAATGAAAGTGAGAGCAAATGTTTTCTAAAGAGTAGGCAGACACCACAACATTTGGAAGGCATAGCAGAAGGCTCAGGAAGGGGGAAGAGGTAAAGACAAGAACAAAATGAGTCTGTGCCAAAGATTTTCATGAGAGTCAATAAAAAGATTCAGGACATAGAGTAGTTTATCTTAGGGAAGTGAAGTCTTCCTTTGAATCTGGAGGAAAAAATTAATGTATAGTCATAAGAGAAAATGATACATTGAAGTGGAGAATAAAAACCATAATGAAATTCAGGGTCAGTGAACATAACCTTATCAGGAAAGTAGGAGAGACCAAAAGAAGTGAAGATGATGAAGTTATGAAAAGTGAGAAAATGCTAAAAAATGACAAATCTTTGTGCCCCTTATTGAGACTCTATCTTCTCAAGAAATTCCAATAGGAAAACTATAGAGAAACTATCCCTAAAAATTGAAAGAGTAAATTAAAAATTATTTTAAACAGCCTATTAAATTCAGTGTTCAAAATTAAACTAATTGGTGAAGAGAGAAACAAACAGTCATTGGAAGGGCCCAGATTGGATAAAAGATATTGTGGAGTAGATTTCTGCACAGAATAGAAGGAAAGGAAAAGAGAACTTCTGCCCCAGATATTTATTTGATACTATGAATTTATATCAAGAATAGGAAATAAGAATTTATATGAGGAATCTACTTATATAAAAACCCTGGGTGTAACATCACGGCCAAAACTGCGACCAAGCAGAAGGAAGTCAATCCTGCAGGGGTTGTCTTGGCAATGGTTGCGCCCTCCCCCGAGCTGTTTCCTGGAGCTGTTTCTGGTGAGGTCAGGGTTTGAGGCAGGAACCCGCCCTCAGAGCATGGAGGCATATCTTTATAAAGTGTGCTGCGCCAGCATGGCCAAGGGTGAACCTGAGTGGGGGCAGCTGAAAGGCATAGAAAAGACAGACAAGAGAATAAAAGCTGGGTCTCAGTGGGATGCTGCTTCTCTGAGAGACAGCAACCATGCCCACAGCCATGCCTTTATTTTATAGCAGGTGGCACGAGGCAAAGTAAGGGCATGACCAAGATGTTTACAACATTTTCCTGGGTTTCAATCCTACTTAACTACATGCACCTGAACTCTATCAAGCCTACATCACTCAGGCACATGGGGCCACGTGTTTGGACCATAGGTTCAAGCTTACAACTACAGCTGTTGGCTATAATTGTGCTGGGAGGGCCCTGCCCTCCAAGCTGGGACTTGCACGTGGCAATGAGAGGACTGTGCCCTCTCATCAGTCCAAGGCTTGAACCTGTCCAAAACTCTGTAGCGGCTCCCCACAATAAAGTTTTAATACATTATATTAGAGGTTGTGGTGGTATATCTATAGATAATATTAAAAATATATCTAAACATGAAATTCTTTGTCCAAAAAAATGAGCATATTCAAAAATTAAATGAAGAAATTGTACTTGATGGAGATTTTAACACGTATTTGAGTGATGATTCCATTGATTCAACAGATGATGCCGAAAAGGAAAATTTTGCCATTGAATTTCTTAATAGTATTACTCCGACGGGACTGCCGTGTCATAAATTAAAATGGAAAGTGGTGCAATCATCATGCTATTGAGAAATCTCAATAGTAAATGGGGTCTTTATAGTGGTACCAGATTTATTATCAAAAGATTATGACCTAACATTATCAAAACTGAAGTATTAACAGGATCTGCAGAGGGAGAGGTTGTTCTTATTCCAAGAATTGATTTGTCCCCGTCTGACACTATCCTCCCATTTAAATTAATTCAGTGACAGTTTCCCGTGATGCCAGCATTTGCGATTATTAATAAATCACAAGGACAAACTCTAGACAGAGTAGGCATATTCCTACCTGAACCCGTTTTTACACATGGTCAGTTATATGTTGCTTTCTCTCGAGTTTGAAGAGCATGTGATGTTACAATTAAATTTCTAAATACTTCATCACAAGGGAAATTAGTCAAGCACTCTGAAAGTGTTTTCACTCTTAATATGGTATACAGGGAGATATTAGAATAATTTAATCACATTATCAGTCATTGTTTGCATCACTGTTGTTTTTATATCATGTTTTTGTTGTTTTGATATCATGTTTTTGTCATTTTTATATCATGCCTACTGTTTATTTATTAATAAATTTATATATTATTTTCATAAAATTTTACTAATTTCCTTTCATCTCTCACACTTCTATTATAGAGAAAGGACAAATAGCAATATTAAAATATCCGCACTAATTAATTCCCTTTTAATGTGCATGAATTTTGTGCACCGGGCTACTAGTACCTAATAAAACTCCTGGGAGTCAGGGGCTTTTGTATGATGCATGTATTACAGGAAAAGGAGTCACCATTCCCAGGAGGAGAAAGAGCTTTTTTAAATCTCACAGCAAGGCTTGCATGTCACTAGATTTTCATTATATCACTTTAATCTGACCTACTGAAATGACATAATAAGGCTCTCCAGGATTGGCTAAGAAAAGGAGGCTGCCAAAGAAGATATGACCTAAATTAATTTTACAGACCACTCTTTCTCTAGGATTAACAAAACTGTTGTAAGCCTCATTTTACAGAGGAAGAAAGACAGGATGATGACTGGTAACATGGTGGAGTGAGGTCTGCCTATCAGTCTTTCTGCTGTATTTTAAATTTTTTAAAAAGTGTATGTAGTGAAAGGTAGGTACAATTGGCTCTCCAAGTTGGGTCTCTGAAAGTGACACCTTGGGAAGCTCCACCAGAGTCCATAATTCAGTCTCTTCTATCTTTGTTTTTTGTGTGTGTGTGTTTTAAATTAAATCTTTATTGTTCAGATTATTACATTAGTTACACTTTTTTCCCACCATAACTCCCCTCCACCCAGTTCCCACCCCACCCTCCGCCCTCACTCCCCACCCACTGGCCGCATCCATAGGTGCACGATTATTGTCCAACCTATTCCCTCACCCCACACCCCTTTCCCCCCCCAAGAATAGTCAGTCCATTCCCTTTCTATGTCCCTGATTCTATTACAATCGCCAGTTCATACTGTTCATCAGACTATTTATTCCCTTGATTTTTAGATTCACTTGTTGATAGATGTGTATTTGTTTTTCATAATTTGTATCTTCACCTTTTTCTTCTTCTTCCTCTATTAAAGGATACCTTTCAGCATTTCATATAATACTGGTTTGGTGGTGATGAACTCCTTTAGCTTTTCCTTATCTGTGAAGCTCTTTATCTGGCCTTCACTTCTGAATGATAGCTTTGATGGATAAAGTAGTCTTGGTTGTAGGTTCTTGGTATTCATCACTTTGAATATTTCTTGCCACTCCCTTCTGGCCTGCAAAGTTTCTGTTGAGAAATCAGCTGACAGTCATATGGGTACTCCCTTGTAGGTAACTGATTTTCTTTCTCTTCCTGCTTTTAGGATTCTCTCTTTGTCTTTTGCTCTTGGCATTTTAATTATGATGTGTCTTGGTGTGGTCCTCTTTGGATTCCTTTTGTCTGGGGTTCTCTGCTCTTCCTGGACTTGTAAGTCTATTTCTTTCACCAGGTAGGGGAAGTTTTCTGTCATTATTTCTTCAAATAGGTTTTCAATATCTTGCTCTCTCTCTTCTTCTGGCACCCCTATAATTCGGATGTTGGTATGCTTGAAGCTGTCCCAGAGGCTCCTTACATGCTCTTCCTATTTTTGGATTCTTTTTTCTCTTTGTTTTTCCGGTTGGGTGTTTTTTGCCTCTTCATATTTCAAATCTTTGACTTGATTCTTGCGATCCTCTGGTCTGCTGTTGGGAGTCTGTATAATGTTCTTTATTTCAGTCAGTGTATGCTTAATTTCTAGTTGGTCCTTTATCACAACATCGAGGGTCTCATTAGATTTCTTGAGGATCTCACTACATTTATCGGCGGTCTCACCAGTCTTCTTGAAGATCTCACTACATTTGTCAGCGGTCTCACCAGTCTTTTTGAGGGCCTTATTAAGTTTATCGGCGGCTTCTAGACAGTTCTTTAAAGGCCTTAAAAGTGTGGTTTTGAACTCTATATCCAGCAGTTTGCTTTCCTCCAATTCTGTCGTTTGTGTCCTGTTTCTTTGTCTCAGCATTTTTTATGCTTCGCTGTGTCGATAGAGTGCCTTTCTGTGCTAAGTGTCCCAATTACCTGAGGTAGACACTCTTGGTGCACCCCCTTGTGGGCTTTGTGCACAGTCTTGTTGTAATTAAGCCTTGATTGTTGTAGTTATCACTGTGAGGAATTGACCTCCAGGCCAATTGGCTGTGAGAATCAGCTGTGTCTGCAGTGGGAGAACTTCTGTGCTGGAGACACCCCTCTGGGGCAAGACTTGCTTCGATGGGGCTTTGGTGCTCACTGAGTCTTCCCCCTGAGTGTGTCTTTTATGGCTCCACGGAGCTGCAAACTGGATGGTCCCACTCTGACCTCTGGGCTTCCTGGCTCCTGGATCTCTAGGGAGGTGCTAATCTAGCCTTTACCTGAGGCTATCCAGCAAAAGCCTCCCTGCAGGGCTTGGGCGGGGACGGGATCAACAGGGTGGGGTTAGCAATTATGGCTGCTCTCAGTCTTGCCCTCAGAGGCTCTGCTTCTCAGTGTCCCAGTAATCGCTGAAGCCCCAAGGAGAGAAAGCTTCCCTAGGGTTCTGAGCGATGCCAGGCAGTCCCGCTTCTCCTGTATGAGTCTGGGTCCCTAGAGACTCGCCTGGAGCTGGAGCTCAGAGCCTGAGACTCCCTCCCGATTGAAAACAACAACCACGCCCTCAGCCGCCAGCCTGCTCCGCAGGCACTCCGAGCCTTAGTATTTTACTTCAGCACTGTGCCTCCTGAGTCTTGGTATGTTTTTCTCTTTCCTCCTAGTTGTAGAACTTCCACTCAGCCAGCCTTCCTGTGGTTCTGGATGATGTCCATTCCGTCTTTTAGTTGTATTTTTGAAGTGGTTGTTCGAGGCAGCAAACTCTGGTGTTTACCTATGCCGCCATCTTGATTTCAATTCAGTCTCTTCTATCTTTGTGTCTGAAAATTAGTAAGGCAACTCCTCATCTTAAAATTAACTACAAGGTGGTAAGTGTTGTTGGAATCAGCAGAGTTAAACAGAACATATTATAATTAACTAGAGGCCCAGTGCACAAAAATTTTAGCACTGGGGGGTAGGGGCGGGGGGGGGGGGTCCCTCAGCCCAGCTGTGCCCTCTCACAGTCTGGGACCCCTCAGGAGATAACGACCTGCTGGCTTAGGCCTGCTCCTGGGTGGAAGAAGGCAGGCCCAATCCCTAGATGCAGCCCCTGGTCGGGATCGGAGCAGGGCTGATTGGGGAGTTGAGGCGCCGCCCCCTGTCATGCACAGAGCAGGGCAGATCGGGAGGTTGCAATGCCACCCTCAGTCATGCTCAGGGTAGGGCCAAATGGGGGGTAGGTGCACCGCCCCCTGTCACACTCAAGGCAGGGTCAATGGGGAGGTTGTGGCGCCACCCCATCACGTACAGAGCAGGGCCCATCAGGGGGTTGGGGCGCTGCCACTCTCACACTCAGGGCAGGGCCGATAGGGAGGTTATGGCTCTACCCTGTAACACACAGAGCAGGGCCCGTGGGGGAGGGGGGGGTTGGGGCGCCGCTCCCTGTCACACACAGAGCAGGGCGGATCAGGGGGGTGGGGCGCCGCCCTCTATCACCCACAGAGCAGGGCTGATCAGGGGTTGGGGCGCTGCCACTGTCACACTCAGGGCAGGACCGATGGGGAGGTTATGGCTCTACCCCGTCACACACAGAGCAGGGCCGATCAGGGGGTTGGGGCGCTGCCCCCTGTCACACACAGAGCAGGGCCAATCAGAGGGTTGGGGTGTTGCACCCTGTCACACACAGAGCTGCAGGGCAATCATGGGGTTGGGGAGCTCCCCCTATCAGGCACAGAGCAGGGCTGATCAGGGGGTTGGGGTGCCTTCCCCTGTCACGAACAGAGCAGGGTGGATAGGAAGGTTGTGGCCCCGCCCCCTGTCACACACAGAGCCCCAGGGCGATCAGGGGGTTTGGGCGCTGTCCCCGTCACACTGATCCTGGTGCCAGGAGGCCTCTCGGCTCTGCTGATCCCGGTGCTGGGAGGCATATTACCCTTTTACTATATAGGATAGAGTCCTGGTGCACTGGTTGGGTCAGTTGGTTTGCCCTGAAGGGTGTCCTGGATCAGGGTGGGGGGTCCCCACTGGGGTGCCTGGACAGTCTGGGTGAGGGGCTGAGGGCGGTTTTCAGGCTGGCGGGTGACTGAAGGTCCCAACAGCTCCTTTTTTTCTTTTCTTTTTTATTCTGGGCCAGCTTTAGCTTTGAGGCTTGGCTCCAGCTCTGAGGCCTCCGCTGCTGAAAGCAGGTTTCTGGCCTTTGTTTACCTTCTGTATTTGAAACAATGTTGCGATCCTGCTGGCTGAAGCCCGATGGACTAAAGCAGGTTTCTGGGGTTTTGTTTAGCTTCTATATTTGTAACATAGTTGCTTGGAGTTGCAGCTCAGAGGCCTGCAGTGGCAAGCGGGGAACATTGGAGTCCTCCATCACTGAAGCAAGCAAGCCTCATGTTCGCTTTAAGCTGCCTGGCTGCCAGCTGCCATCTTGGCTGGCAGTTAATTTGCATATTGCCCAGATTAGCCAATGGGAAGGGTAGTGGTCGTACACTAATTACCATGTTTCTCTTTTATTAGATAGGATCATCTAGTATAAACTAGAATGTATAATATTATCAGACATTTCAAGTTAGTTGATATAAATTATTTATCATATGTAACATGTAACAAACAATATACTGATTATTAAGGAAAAATAGTACTATTACTATCGAAAATCAAAATATATTTTAGGAATATTGAGCATATAAATACTTCAGAATATTAGGAACCATAAGAGCACTAGAACAAAATATAGATAGATATTTCCTGAGTGTGATATCAAAGAGAGAAACTGTAAACTTTAAAACATTTGTAATAAAAAAATACAATATATATATATATATATATATATATATATATATATATATCCTATATAATAAAAGAGAAACATGTAAATTGTCCGTCCCTCTGCTATGCTCACCAGCCAATCAGGAGTGAGTATGCAAAATAATCCAACAAAGATGGTGGGTTAATTTGCATACACAGGGGACTTGTCTCCCCAAGCCCCCGGACTTAGAGCAGAGAGGGAGAGCTGGTGGCTTGGAGGACTTGGCAGAGTGGGAGGCCATAGGATAGAGACAGAGCAGGAAGAGAAAACCAAGAGCATGGGGAGCATTAGAAATTCTGGGGATAGTAGTTCTGGTGGCAGCCCCAGGACCGGAAGTGGAAGCCTAGAGCGCAGAGAGCACCAGGAATGCTGGGAATCATAGTTCTTGTGGCAGATGAATCTCCTAGACCAGCGGTTCTCAACCTGTGGGTCATGACCCTTTCACAGGGGTTGCCTAAGACCATCGGAAAACACATATATAATTACATATTGTTTTTGTGATTAATCACTATGCTTTAATTATGTTCAATATGTAACAATGAAATTGGGTGTCACCACAACATGAAGAACTGTATTAAAGTGTCACAGAATTAGGAAGGTTGAGAACCACTGTTCTAGAAGGATGTGAGCATTCTTATAAAAAATACATGATAGAAAACCATAAAAACTATAAGAGCATAAAGAGAGATTACAAAGAAATGACTTTTACACGGAGCAGACATGTCACCAGCAACAAAAGAACATAGGAGGAAATTAGTCATTTTTATTCAAAATGATGAGTTTATAAAACCTGCCAGCCTAAAGTTCTTTATCTAACTAAATTATTATATTAAGTCAATGAAAAATAAACACACTTTTAGGCATCTCATCTAAGAGGGTTTATTGTCCACAGAATTTGCTGAAAGAACTATTAATGGGAATCCATCACAAGAACGTGTATTATAGCATTATTTATAGAAATAAACATTAAAGCAAACTAAGATGCCTTTCAACAGAAAAATATGTTAATAAATTTTGTTGCACTTGGAAACATGGTATCCAACGCTACTAGTGAAAATGAATGAGCTATAAAAAATCAACTATAACTACATATTCTCACAAACTGCCAAGTGAAGAAAGAGTCTTCAAAAATTATGTAGGATGTGATATCATTATTACAAAAATCAAAGGCAAACAAACATACAATTGCAAAGAAATCTGAATGCAAAATCTTTTTAGATTTTTATTTTATTCTATCTTTGATAGCTATCTTACTCATACAAATGATTCAACTTATGTGTATCACTATTACTCAAATTTTCTCAGTTATCATAAAATTGATGACACTCTTTCTTGCTCATGTTTCACGTAAAGGTTAATTATATAGTTTCATAATTAAGAACTATGTTCAAACAAAACTGATGATTCTTAGCCAGAAGGAGAGGGTGTGTTCATAGTCTGCTAGCCGCCCTTCTCCAGAGCACCATGATAACCAATATTATGCTGTGTAGAAGAAATAGGCAGCACCAATAATCTCATTCAATGGATCTTTAGTTAAGAGGAATTCAATTAAGAACTATCCTATTTGAACCTAAAATGTTAACAGTGGTCATTTCTAATGATAGTACTTTCATTTGATTTTTTTTTTTTTTTTTGCGCAATTGTATTTCCTAATGTATAAATTGAACATATAGTGCTTCTGCCAAAACTACCATCTGTGGACTTACAGAATTCCTTTGCCTTTCCTACTGTCATCATATTCTACACAACAATGCTTCTGATCAAGGAACTCATTTCTCTGTTTAAAAAAAAAAAAAGTGTGGCAATGGACTCATGCTCATAAAATTCACTGGTCTAACCAAGTTCTCCACCATTCTGAAATGGCTGGCTTCATAGAACAGTATAATGGTTCTTTGAAGACTCAGTTACACACCAGTTAGGTTATAATACCTTGCAGAGCAGGGGCAAGGTTCTTCAGAAGGCCTATACGCTCTTAGTTAGAGTCTAATACACGGTGCTATTCCTCCCATAGTCAGAATTCATGGATCTAAGAATTAAGAGGTAGAAATGGGAGTGGCACCATTCACTAATACTCCTGGAAACCACAAGAACACTTTTTCTTCCTGTTCTGCAATCCTATGCTTTGCTTGCCTAGAGGTCTTAATTCCAGAAGGAGGAAGACTTCCGCCAGGAGACGTAATAATGATTCCATGTAACTGGAAGTTAAGACTATCATGGCCACTTTGATAGTCTTCCAAAAGAAGCATTCCAGAGAAGATTGACTATGCTCTCTTACACCTCCAAATGAATAAGCAAGAAGTGAGTTACTGCGCTGTCTAGGGTAATTGATCCTGACCACCAACAAGAACTTGGGTTACTATTCCACAATTACAGCAAAGAAGAACATATCTGGAATGCAAGAGATCTCGATATTTCATAGTGCATGATGTTACCTACTCTGATTTCTAAATTACTCCATCAGAGGCAGCCCAATTCTAGAGCCAAATTTGGAATCACTACTGACCACTCAACAAATAATTTTATATTAAAACTAGAGGCCCGGTGCACAAAAATTTGTGCACTTGGTGGGGAAGGGGGGGTCCCTCAGCCTGGCCTGTGCCCTCTCGCAGTCTGGGACCCCTCGGGAGATAACGCCCTGCTGGCTTAGGCCTGCTCCCGGGTGGCAGAGGGCAGGCCCAATCCCTAGGTGCAGCCCCTGGTCAGACTCAGAGCAGGGCCGATTGGGGAGTTGGGGCGCCACCCCCTGTCACACTCAAGGCAGGGTCGATGGGGAGGTTGCGATGCCACCCTCAGTCATGCACAGAGCAGGGCCAATCCGGGGGTTGGGGCACTGCCCCCTGTAACGCACAGAGCAGGGCCCATCAGGGGTTGGGGCTCCTTACCCTGTCACGCACAGAGAAGGGTCGATCAGGGGTTTGGGGAGCTCCCCCCTGTCACGCACAGAGCAGGGCCCATCAGGGGGTTGAGGAGCTCACTCCTGTCACTCACAGAGTAGGGCCGATAGGGGAGTTGGGGCACCACCCCCTGTCACACACAGTGCAGGGCAGATCAGGGGGTTGGGGCGCCACCCTCTATCACGCACAGAGCAGGGCCAATCAGGGGGTTGGGGCACCGCCACTGTCACACCCAGGGCAGGGCCGATGGGGAGGTTATGGCTCTACCCTGTCACACAGAGAGCAGAGCCCATGGGGGGGGGGGGGGGGTGGTTGGGGCGCCGCACCCTGTCACACACAGAGCCGCAGGACGATCAGGGGTTAGGGAGCTCCCCCCTATCAGGCACAGAGCAGGGCTGATCAGGAGGTTGGGGCACCTTCCCCTGTCACTAACAGAGCAGGGCGGATAGGGAGGTTGTGGCCCCGCCCCCTGTCACACACAGAGCCGCAGGGTGATCAGGGGGTTTGGGCAGTTTCCCCTGTCATGCTGATCCAGGTGCCGGGAGGCCTCTAGGCTCCGCTGATCCCGGTGCTGGGAGGCATATTACCCTTTTACTATATAGGATAGAGGCCTGGTGCATGGGTGGGGCTGGCTGGTTTGCCCTGAAGGGTGTCCTGGATCAGGGTGGGGGTCCCCACTGGGGTGCCTGACCAGCCTGGGTGAGGGGATGATGGCTGTTTGCAGCTGATCACACACCCTTCAGGGTGGGGGTCCCCACTGGGGTGCCTGGCAAGTCTGGGTGAGGGGCTGAGGGCTGAAGCTCCCAACTGCTCCTTTTTTTTTTTTTTTTTAATTCTGGGCCAGCTTTAGCTCTGGCTCCAGCTCTGAGGCCTCTGCTGCTGAAAGCAGGTATCTGGTTTGTTTGGGTTCTATAATCAAAACAATGTATAACTCCAGCTCTGAGATCCCGGCTCACTGAAAGCAGGTTTCTGGGGTTTTGTTTAGTGTCTATATTTGTTACAATGTTTCAAACTGCAGGCTCAGAGGCCAGCAAGGCAGGCGGAGAACGTTGGTTTCCTCCGTCACTGAAGCAAGCAAGCCTCATGTTAGTTTCAAGCTGCCTGGCTGCCGGCTGCCATCTTGGCTGGCAGTTAATTTGCATATCTCCCTGATTAGCCAATGGGAAGGGTAGCGGTCATATGCTAATTACCATGTTTCTCTTTTATTAGATAGGATTCTCTGATCCAGAAATTAGAGATCTTACAAAACTACAGATGTCATCATAAATAACCAGGAGCATTCTCAATGTCACTGATCTAAAATGTACCAAATTTGTTTATTGTCCTTTGTGTTTTTGTTAGTGGCTGGTGGATTCTCAATAGGCATCTCCTGGATCATTACAGCAGTAATGGGCTGCTTTTAAAAAATACCCACATCGTCCTAACCGGTTTGGCTCAGTGGATAGAGCGTCAGCCTGAGGACTCAAGGGTCCCATGTTCAATTCCGCTCAAGGGCATGTATCTTGGTTGTGGGCACATCCCCAGTAGGGAGTGTGCAGGAGGCAGCTGATCGATGTTTCTAACTCTCTATCCCTCTCCCTTCCTCTCTGTAAAAAATCAATAAATACATTTTTTTAAAAATACCCACATCACCCTGGCTGGTGTTCTTAGTAGTTAGAATGTCCTGTGCACTGAAGGGTCACAGGTTAGATTTCCAGTCAGGGCACATACTCAGGTTGCAGGTTTGATCCCTGGTCAGGGTGCATGCATGAGGTAACTGATCGATGTTACTCTCTCCTCCCTTCCTTTCTTTGGCACAAATGGAAAAATATATATATATATATATATATATATATATATATATATATATATCCTCAGGTGAGAATTAAAAAATAAATTAATTGAAAAAAATACCCACATCTAGAGCCTAATTGTTAGAGATTCCAATTTAATTGGCCTCTAATAGGACCTGGACATTTGAATGTTTTTAAGGTTTCCTGAGTGATTCCAATATGTTGCCTGAGCTGAGAGCCATATCTTACTTAGTACATTCCTTTATATTGACACAAGACAAGCATTGTGAACATCTTACCAGCTCTTAATGTCAGAGCAGACTCAAAAAGGCTCCTTGAGATCGAAGAAAACATACTACCTCTACCTAGATCCAAAAGTGGAGGCCTGGTAATTGAGAACATTAAAGCCTTACATTCTCAGGACAGATGATCCTTAACCTTGAGGCCACTGAGTGACAATAGAGGCATAGTCAGTAGCAATCTCTGATATAGGCACCTATTTTCCTCTCAGAACCAAAGGTCATTTTGCTGTGCTGGGTTAAGATTCTAGATTCTAAGGCTATGTCCCAATCCATCCTCTTGAAAGTCCTCATTTATTTACTTTAGGGGTTTTTTTTGTTTGTTTGTTCGTTTCTGTTTTTAAGATCTTATGTTGTTACAGTCTACTCAGAAAGAAAAATATGGGAAATAAAACCTTCTAACCCCCACCCAAGTCTTTTTCCTAGGAAAACCAGCTCTGCAGGCTTCAGAAATAGTAAGGGGAGGGGAACACTCCTATTTCATAAAGAAAAATAAGCCTGGGAGTTATCCCTGTTTAAAAAAAATTGTCAAGAAAATGCTTTGGGTAGTAATAATTGGCTTTAAAATCTCAAAGTTGTTAAGATATAATAAATAGATGTAACTAAAATGAAGGGTTTATGATAAGCTTTTCAGTAATAATTATAAATATGTTAATCATAAAAGTCCAGTCACTTAAGAGGAGATTGACTATGCTCTCTATTGGAGGAAGGGGCCAGTTGTCCTTCTCTCTGTAGAGGCAGAGAAGCCTAAAAGAGAACAAGGGTGAACAGAGAAATGGGATCCCTTGTCTTGCCTTCCCCCTCCCTATGTGACAATCTGAGGGAACATCCAAGATGGCCAATCTGCAATCCCAGACTCTCCCTCAGGAGGAGGGCTGTCCTATTAAGGTCCCAGCAGGCCAGGCCGAGGGACCCCATTGGTACACGAATTCATCAGGCCTCTAGTATCCTATAGAAAAAAATAGGTAATATGCAAATTGACCATCACTCCAACACACAAGATGGCCGCCCCCATGTGGACACAAGATAGCCTGCAGGGGAGGGCAGTTGTGGGTGATCAGGCCAGCAAGGGAGGGCAGTTAGGGGTGACCAGGCCTGTAGGGGAGGACAATTGGGGGGGAACCCAGGCCTGCAGGGAAGGGCAGTTGGGGGGAGGAGCAAGCCTGCAGGGGAGGGCAGTTGGAGGCAATCGGGCAGGCAGGGGAGCAGTTAGGCATCGATCAGGCTGGCATGGGAGTGGTTAGGGGGTGATCAGGCTGGCAGGCAGAAGTGGTTAGGGGCAATCAGGCAGGCAGACAGGAGAGCGGTTAGGAGCCAGTGGTCCTGGATTGTGAGAGGGATTCCAGATTGGAGAGAGTGAAGGCTGGGCTGAGGGACACACACACACACACACACACACACACACACACACACACGGACAAATTTCATGCACCGGGCCTCTAGTTTTTTATAATCAGCAGAGGTTTGTCAATTACACTTGAGATGCTATCGAGGGAATAGCTGAGCATTTAGCAGTGGTTCTCAACCTTGCCTGCACATTAGAATCACCTGGGAATCTTTTTACAATCCTGATTTCTAGGCCTCATTGAGATTTTAATGTGCAGCTAAGGTTGAGAACCACTGATTTAGAAGCAACCAGCAGAATGACTCAGGAAAACCTATTAGCCCTAGATATGATTTTAGCAGGAAAGGGCAAAATATGTGTAATGATAGGAGGTCAATGCTGTACTTTCATCCCTAATAATACGCACCTGATGGCAACATAAACCCGTAAGGCAGTGGTTCTCAACCTTGGCTGCACATTAGAATCACCTGGGAATCTTTTTAAAATCCTGTTTCCTGGGCCTCGTCCTCCAGAAATTCTGTTTCTTTGTTATGGGGTGGGGCCACAACATTAGCCCAGGAATCAGGATTTTTAAAAAGATTCCCACGTGATTCTAATGTGCAGCCAAGGTTGAGAACCACTGCGCTAAGGTTTAACAACTCTAGCCCATGAATTAGCAGAGGACTCAGGTATAGATGACCTCTTCTCCAGTCTAATGGAGCAGTGGTTTGGGAAATGAAAAGGAACAATGGCTTCAGAGAATGTGGAGGAAAAGATATAATTACTACTAGTATAAGTTGAAAACAGCTGTGAAGACATCTTGGCAATGTCTAAAGCAATTCTGAATGCACATGCCCATTGATATGTCAGTTCCTCTTTTAGAAATGTATTCTAGAGAATATTACCTGAAGTTAAAGTCGCTCACTCATACATATTGTTTACCATGTGTCAAAAGGCACAGAGTGTGTAGTCACTTACTCACTAACTAGTAATTGGCAGAGCTGGGAATTTGCAGTCATCTCTGCAAAGAATGGAAAAAATCCTAAATATCCATTAATAAGTAAATTATAATATCCAAACATTCAACAGACCACTACAAAACTATTAAAAATATTGAGGCAGTTTTATATATATTGATGTGAAACAATCTCCAGGATATTTATTTAGCAAAAAGATTAGAGTGCAAAACAATGCATATAATAGACAATCGCTGTGCAAAAAATTTAGAAATGAATCTCCTTGTGGGGAAAAAAATAACAAGAAAAGGATAATATTGGTAGAGCCTTCAGAAAGGGACTGAGAGTTTGGTGGGAAACTTTCTCTGAATATCATTCTGTACTATTGGAATTTTGCAATAAGTGCTAGTAATTTCCATTTGAAATAAAAATAAGCTTTTTATTTATGTATAATATTCGAAGGTGATTAAAAAGATGACAATTATACATATAAGCATTCATTTCATCTTTCCCAATCTGTGAACTTCCTTTGCCCAAGCCAGCTAGAAACCGAGTTGCCCAACTGATATTCATTACTTTCTCTTTCATCCCATTACCTTTAAAGTAGTAATTCACACTTTCATTACACTGGCGAGTGCATGGGGCATTGGATTACATCTGCCCATTACACAGCTCTGACTTATTGCCACAGCATATTTCTCATAACCTCAGTCTTTTTTTTTTTTTTTTAATCTGTGGTACCTGCTAGCTCAGACCAGAATACTAGCTGGGCCCTCTCAAAACTCTCCATTCTAACTCCTGGGGTTTCCCAAGGCCTGATTCATATTCTACATAATTCCAAAAAAAAACTTCTTCCTGTGAGTCTCTTCACATGGATAAAGGCTTTCCTTAGAGTTGATAGGATGTGAATCAGCACTGGGTAAATCCCCTTGGTTTAGGGTGAGCTTTTTATTTACACACTTTTTAGCATGTTATTTTTTAGACCCCACAAAAATTGAAAAACAAAATGTTTGACAGTGTTTTCGGGAACGAAGCACAGTTTTCATAAGTTGGGGACAGATCAAACAGAAGGTCAACATGAGGGACAGAAGAAGTAAATATCTTATAGGTTTGGCCAATTGGATAAAACCTATGACCTCACTTTTCTCTTTCAATAAGATCCCAACATCTGAACATTCTGAACGTGTTGCATAATTCCTGTTGTTAGACCCAGGTAGCTGAAGGCATAAGAAGCATCTATATTTGCTCTAAGAAAACTTCCTCACTTTTTTCATTTAAGAAATGTTGTACTGCCTTTCCTCAGCAGGTGAGAGCTGCTAGTGTTTTATATGTTTTAATAGCCTTTGGAGTGCCCTGGTAATTCTTATCAAACACAGGAGCACTCACTTTCTGAAAACCCAAGCCTCACTTGGGTTTTAGGACACAGCCAGTTTAGTAAAGCAGCTGGGAAGTATCAGTAAACATATTACAGCACCTCAAATAACTATGAAAATTATCTCACTTTTCTAATGAAAATAATGTTCAGAACATTCCTTGGAGCATTTATTTTGTTTCTTAACAAGGAACAAAATTTGTGCTGGTTTCTACATTGAACACTTCACTACCCTTCATGGAAGTTTGAAATGTCTTAAAAATAACACTATTAAAAGTAATATAATATGCCTTTCAAAAATATGTGTATTTATGGAGATTTTCTTAAAATGCATTTTTTGCTGACATACCTCAATGTGGGGTTGGGGACAAGAAGAGATAAACCAAAGAACTTATATACTTATAAAGCATAGCCCATGGACATGAGCAATAGGGTAGAAAAGACATGGGGAGGAGTAGGGGCTGGGAGGAGGGGGGTAAAAGGGGAGAAAGGGGACATATCTGTAATACTATCAACAATAAAAGGTATATTTTTAAAATGTGGTTTCTGAGTTTCTGATTTAGTAGTTCTGCGTGGGACCTGAGAGTCTGCATTTTTATGAAGCAGTGCCAATGCTGCTGATCCACAGACCACACTTTGAATAGGAAGACCCTAGCGTGACCTTAATGTTAAGAAGTCACAGCAAGCAGAACATAGAGAATGGAGGACATAGAGAATAGGAGAGTAGTACATAGTCATATATAAGGAAAAGTTCTATGGAACAGCATATGCAGAAGGAGAATAGCATTCTGGTTAAAAGCATGAGGTCTTGAGACTGACAAACTTTTTATTTGTCCTTGTCACCTTTGATTATTTCCTTTGGCTAAATTCCTTAAAATTGCTGAATCAGACAGGATACACACTTAAAATTTTAGTAGATATTACCAAGTTACCCTATAAAGATTATATACTATAGGCAGCTCTCTCTATGGAACATGCCCTGGCCTTTCTCCACCTTCTTCCCCCATCCCCTTTCCTCAATCCATTACCCGACACTTGTTTTCTTTTTTATCTTTATTGTTGAGAGTATTATGGATGTTTCCCTTCCTTACCCTCTCCCGCCATTGCACCCCTCCACCTAGTTCCCAGCCTGCCCCAGGCCTTCACCACCCTATTATTACACATCCATAGGTAATGCATATATGCTTACAAGATCTTTGGGTAATTTCTTTCCTGCCTCCACCTGCCCACTTCCCTCTGAGATTCGTCAGTCTATTCCATATTTCCATGCCTCTTGTTCTATTTTATTCATCAGTTTATTTTGTTCATTAGATTCCGATTCCTTGTTCATTTATTTTTATTTTTAGATTTAATTGATAGATATGTACTTATTGCCATTTTATTGTTTATATTTTTTATCTTTTTCTTCTTCTCCTTCTTTCTCTTAAAGAATATCCTTCAACATTTCATGTAATACTGGTTTGGTGGTGATGAACTCACTTAGTTTTTTCTTCTCTGTGAAGCTCTTTATCTGAACTTCAATTGTAAATGGTAGTTTTACTGGATAGAGTAATCTTGGTTGTAGGTCCTTGCTATTCATCACTTTGAATATTTCTTGCCTTCTCTTCTTGCCTGCAAAGTTTCTGTTGAGAAATCTGCTAACAGTCATATGGGAGCTCCTTTGTAGGTAACTAACTGCTTTTCTCTTGCTGCTTTTAAGATTTTCTCTTTGTCTTTAACCCTTGGCATTTTAATTATGATGTGTCTTGATTGTCAGAAGCTAATTCCAGAATGTCATAAATGCAAGAAGTTTCATCAAAAGGATGATGGAACCTTGAGGATTGCCTGCTGGAAATGGCTAAGGGCATTTCCCCACACTCAAAGATTTGCATAGATGATTGCTTGCTGCCAGAGAGCTGAGGGCATTTCAATCTACATGTTATTGCCTCCTACTGGCCAAACACCTGAACACCCGTAGGCAGTTCCCCCAATCTGACAACATATTCTGTATTCTAAACCTTGCCTTTGATGTATATCTACCTTGCTTTAGGACAATTTGTGTTAACAAAAAGCAAAGGGTCCAGAGAGAAAGGAGGACTTGGTTTCTCTAGCTAAGTCTCCCCTGGGTCCCCAAAATGCCTTCCAAATTTATGTTTCATCTCTAGACTCTTTAATAATTGACGGCAGTCCTTCTCCAGATTCCTGAACCCTTCTAGATGCCGAGAAGCACATACCGGCACTTGGTGCAGGCCTCTTTGGGTTCCTCTTGTTTGGGATTCTCTGCAATTCCTGGACTTGTAAGTCTGTTTCTTTCACCAGGTAGGGGAATTTTTCTGTCATTATTTCTTCAAATAGGTTTTCAATATCTTTCTCTCTTTCTTCACCTTCTGGCACCCCCAGAATGCAAATGTTGGTACCCTTGAAGTTGTCCCAGAGGCTCCTTACACTAGCTTTATATTTTTGGATTATTTTTTCTTTTTTCTCTTCTGATTGGTTGTTTTTTGCTCCCTCATATTTCCAATTGTTGGTTTTACTCTCAGAATCCTCTACCTACTGTTGAATCCCTGTAAATTATTCTTTATTTCAGTTAGTGTATGCTTAATTTCTGCCTGGTCCTTTTTCATGTCTTTGACATTCTCACTAAGATTCTTATAAGTCTCTCGAAGTCCCTTGAAGCTCTCATTAATATCTTTGAGCAACCATACTAGTATAACTATTGTTTTGAAATCTGTATCTAGTAGTTTGCTTGCTTCCATTTCTTTTACTTATGGCATGTTTCTTCTGTTCTTTCATTTGTGACATGTTTCTTCATCTCTTCATTTTGGCTGCTTCCCTGTATTTATTTCTATGTATTAGGTAGAGCTGTTATGTCTCCTCCTGGAATTGGTAGAGTGGCCTTATGTAGTAGGTTGTCCTGTAGTGCCCAGTGGCTCAGTCTCCCCAGTCACCTAAGCTGGGTCCTCTGGGTGCACCCCTGTGCAGGCTGTGTGCACAGTCTTGTTGTAGTCAAGCCTTGATTGCTGTTGGTGTCACTGGGAGGAATTGACTTCCAGGCCAATTGGCTGTGAGGACCAGCTGTGACTACAGTGGAAGAGCTACTGTGCAGTATATACCCCTAAGGTGCAGGACTTGCTTCACTGGAGCATTGGTGCTCACTGGGTTTTCCACATGACTTGTGGATGTGTTGAGTTGTAATCCGGTTTGGTCTGAAGCTGTCCACTGCATGCACTGGCTCTGGGGACTCCCAGGAGGTGCAAAGTCAGCCACTGCCTGGGACCACCCAGTAGGAGCTACAGAAAAATCAGCAGATGGCTGCTATTTGTATTGGGCTTGGAAATGCCCAGGCAAGGCCCAGCTATGAAGCAAGGCAGGCTGGTGCTAATGCTAGTTCTTGGGCCTCTTACTAATAGGTTTGGGGCATGCTGACACCAGCTTCTGCTTGTTTGAAATATTTTAGAAAAGTCTGAAGTCTGAGCCAGGATAGGCCATTTATATGCAAAAGCCAAGGCAAACAGTTTTGGGTGTGGCTGCAAATTGGATGGGGTGGGGTCTCAAGGAATCACCAGGGCAGAGCAAACAGTGTGGGCCAGAGTGATAGAAACTCAGATATGGGTGCCAGTCAGCCTTGGGATGGGGAAGGTCCCAGTACAAGAACAATGACTCCTGTGAGCAACCCCATCCGGGGGAAAGTGCCCCTGAGTTCCTGCCTCAATGCCAAACAATCCAATTCCTCACCATATGTCCCTGGGTCCCCCAAAGCCACCATCCCAGTGCTGGAGCCCAAAGGGGTCGAATCTGAGTAAGTCCATGCACCAGCCCTTTAAGAGGAACTTCTGGGTCTCCAGCAGCCTCTGTCTCTCAGCCACAATCCCCACTGGTTTTTATGCCTGAAGTTATGGGGCCTTCTCCTCCCATCTCTGGAATCCTGGGCTGGGGTATGGTGTGGAGCTGGGACCCCTTGCTTCTTACAGGGGCCTCTGCAGCCTAGATATCCCACCTGATTAAAAAATGTCACATGTGAATGTTGGACCAGCCTGTTCTTCACCTCTGTCTCTCCTGCTTTCTTCTTTACTTCTCTAGTTGTAGGACTTCCATTCAACCAGCTTTCAAGTGGTTCAAATGATAGTTGTTCTGTATTTTAATTGTAATTCTGATGTGGTTGTGGGAGGCAATGAGTACTGGCATTTACCTATGCCATCATCTTGGTCTTGAAACTGAGAAACTTTATTTCAGGCCAGCAGTGCCATTATTGGCAAACCTCATAACCTTGGAAAAGTTACTTAACCATGTTCAACTTCTGTTCTTACTGTAGTTAAGGTAACAATATGTATATAGGTGTAACCTTATGATATTATCATCATTGTAAGTCAGATATAGTCAAATGTGGGCAATTTTGTATGGTTCAATCTAATGGCACCACTTCCTAGAGCAGTTATGAATATTAACATAGATAGTGTAAATATCATAACACAGTTCCAGGCACAAAATAAGAACACAATAAATTCTAGTAAGTGCAGCAGGACTTTGAATAACATTGTTTTATTCAATGTCATGTTGTTCAACATTGTTTTTTTATAATGTTGGTGAAACTTAACTCTTGTTTACATCAATTAGCCTATGGTTCAATTGGTTTTGTTATGTGTTTTCACCATCTAAGACCTATCAACCATGTTAAGTGAGGACTTACCATATTACTTTATTCTGAATTGTATTTATGTGAACATGTGCCATTTTAAAGGATGAAGATGGAAACCAAGTGGATGTTTTTTGCCTTTGTCCTTTATTGCCTGAAAGCTTCTTGGGTACTTTTTTCTTTCCTGTTGTTTTTTTTTAAATCAACAAAACATTGTACTCAAAATCTCTAACTCTGGAGCCAGACTGCTTATCCAATAGACACTAACTGTATGCCTTCTGGAAAGTTACTCTATGTCTCTATGCCTCAGTAGTCTCATCTATATAATGGGAAATAACGCTATCTACTTCATAAGATTGTTGTGATACTAAAAGAGCTAATATGTATAAAGTGATTATAGCAGTGTCTGCCACATAATAAATGTTAAATAAGTAGACAGATAGACAGACAGATAGGTAGATAAATAGATATGTGCATGCATGCTCCACCTCTGATTATTCTGCCCAAATTTGCCTATTGGTTAATTTCAATAAAACAATTACTGATCAATAAAACAACTGGCTAATAACCAATACAAACGAGATAGTAAAAGTTAAATGTTTTCCCCTATTTTCTAATCCATTTGAACACAAATATTGGGAAAAAAAACTATAAAAACATAGATCTGAAATTTAGAAGATATCTAAAGGCAATCTGTTAAATTTCTTCATTTTATAGTTAAGAAATCTGATACATAAGAAAATTAGATCTCTTCAAATCTCCACCTAAGTGACTTGGGGATGGAAGATGTCCATGAAGTCATCCAAAGCTTTCATCTTTCTTTACTTATCACTGTCAACTTCCATTCCCAGCAAATCTCTGACCAGGAACAGAATTTATTGATCTCAATTTTACTTCTTTCTCTACTTTTACTAATAACCCTCTGTGGAAACAGCAGAAAAAACCAATTATATAGCCTTTGAAATTAATCTCCTACAGTCATCTATATATAAAAAAGCCTAAGCAACGTTACAATGGGACAACCAGAACAACCAGAATAACTGGTCGCTATGACACACACTGACCTCCAGGGGGTAGACGCTCAATGCAGGAGCCGTCCCCAGCCTGCAGGTACCGATCACCAGTGGGGGCTACCAACCAACTTCCTGGTCCTTCCCCCCCAGCAGGCAGGCTCAGAGTGCTCAATTGGGGCCAGGCCCCTGGGCTGGGACAGGGAACCAGGGGTGGATGGCGGCAGACACGGCCCCTTTCCCAGGAAGACCAAGGGCCAGCTCCCTCCTCAGGGCCAGCAGCCAACCTCCTGGGTCCCTCCCCTTATTCCTCCCCCCGGCCAGCAGGCCCCTATTGCCCGATCCAGGCTGGGCCCCAGGCTGGGATGGGGAACTGGGGGTGGGTGGTGGTAGATGCAGGCGGTAAGGGAAGGAGGAGGTGGGGAGGCAGGGAGGCGGGGAGGCGGGGAGATGGGGAATCTGATCAGCCCTGATTGCCGGCCAGGCCCAGGGACCCCACCCGTGCACAAATTTTGTGCACCAGGCCTCTAGTATGTCACTAAGCCATACAATTTATATGCATGTACTCAAAAGCAGTCCTAAGGTCCTGGGGGACTGCCCAGGACTGATAGTTCTGGTTTAAAAAAATGTACTTATTTGTTGTCTGAAACTGCTGCAAAGAAACAGTCTGGAGTGGAGCCAACATTAAAATTACAAGAGAGAGTCTTAGTCATTCAGTACAAGTATAGTTTAAGGTATTGGTCAAAATCATTACCTCTTCTTAAATCGTTTATAATAGACAGTGTGGCTCAGAGGAAAGTAATAGAAATGAAAATCATCAGGAAGCACAATTTAGAGCTGAGAAGGAAAGGGACACTGGGCTCCTTTGACTATCTTGAGTTGAATGAGTTACAGATTGTGACATCCATGACTCAAATCCATGAGATTTGAAAGAAACAGGTAAAATTAGTGTTAACAATTCTTTAAATAGAACACATCCCACAAAATTATATCAAAACATTTAACAGTCTTACTTATCTTCGAGCCAGATGATTTATTCTATACTTGTATTCTGTTTTAGCAGGCCAGCAGCTGGAACACAGATCATTCACATAAAAAGTAAATAATTTATTTCTTTTCCATATAACAACGCATAGCATGCCTAGCTGCAAGGAGAGCACGGAAATACAGCTTCTAGCTGGACAGTCACGTTCCAGTCACACTTTTATTAATTTCAAAAGAGAAGAACAAATTTTGGAGGAAAACTGGAAGTCTCCACTACATTCACAAATAGGATTTAATGAAATGGTACCTCAGTGAAGCATAGTGAGAATTTTAAAATCATCTGAGAGTTTAAAATCATCTGAGAGATAGATATTCTTTAAGATCCAGACAGACATCTTCGCCCTGTCTGGTTTGGCTCAGTGGATAGAACGTCAGCCTGAGGACTGAACGGTCCCAGGTTCGATTCCAGTCAAGGGTATGCACTTTGATTGCGGGCACATCCCCAGTAGGGGGTGTGCAGGAGGCAGCTGATGGATGTTTCTCTCTCATCGACGTTTCTAACACTCTATCCCTCTCCCTTCCTCTCTGTAAAGAATCAATAAAATATATATTTTTTAAAAAAAGATCCACATCTTCTAAGTGTTTTTGTAAACTAGTTTATATCAGAATCCAGGATAATGGCCTTGCATCCAATAAAAATAATTTCTCCAACGCTACTCTTCACCAGTATTAAAAATGGCTTGTTAATAAATAATTCTAATTCGCATTACTCATCATTTTTTCTTATCCTATAATATTTATTCATACTAGTCCCTCCAGTGCTTCATTAGATGTTGATGGACTGCACACACCTCTAAAAAGCTGGAAACTTCTTAAAGATACCTGAATGCCTGTAGGACTCAGTAAGATGAAAAATTTAGAATGCACTTAATAAATATTTATTGATTTGAAGCAAATTAATCTGAGCCAGAATCTTTCCACAACAAACAAAATGGAATAGCTGCTAACATTCCAATAAGTATGCTAAATAATTCCATGCTACTAAATAGGAGTGGAAATAACATGAAAATCAAAACCAAGCTTGACCACAGAGCAAAAGCTTGCCTAGGAAAGTAAAAAGCAAAAGCAAAAAAAGAAATGATAGCAAAAGTAAAGAACAGAAGAAGGCAGATGTAACAGTAAAAAGCAGCTGGCAAAGCAAAATGGTCCACACTGTTAGGTCTGATCAAATGATCACATCGATATCCCCTCCCCTGGGAAACTGACCTTTAGATCACTTCTCTCTTTTTTTCCTGCTTTACTTCTTTTTTCTTTTAATTATTTATTGTTTAAAGTGTTACATATGTCTCCTTCCCCCCTCCCCCACATTGACCTCTCTCTGGCTGTTCCCACCTCCCAGCACATGCATTTAACCCTTTCACTTAGACCACATTCCATTTGCTAAGACCGATATCATTCTCCTCCAGACTTGCCCAGGATCTGGACCGGCCCAGAGAATTCCCCTCAGGAAAAGCCCTCCTCAAGTCCTATAAAACCTCTGACTCCCAGGTCCCTGGGTGCTGACGCCACTTGGGGGCTCAGCCCATCTGGTCTCCAGATGACTTAATAAATTCATAATTCTCCTTCTGCGACCCTAACAAACACAATATGAACTTGATATAATACAAAATTAATCTTGGTCAAGTCAATCTGAAACAAAATTCCAAGAAGACAAAACATATTTCAAAAAAGGAGTAACTGATGTTGAATAGATTTTAACAGTAAGTTACCATAATTGCTTCCTTTCTATCCACCACTGTCTTTTTGGCAGCAGATAACCCTTTGAATCCTATGGGAGGAGGTGGAGATGGGGGAAAAGAATAGTTGTAATGCAGTGACAACAGATGAAGGGAGAGGCAAAGGGTGGGGTAAGAGATAAAACAATCTACATTAGAACAGTTGAAAGCCAGAGTGACAACCATCCCTGTCATTGTCTACACACCCTGAAACAGTGCTTGCCTACAGAGAAAATAAACATCAGCCAACATTTGAACTGAAGTAAAATAAAGCAAAGCAAGAGAAGAACTAAAACATAGGAACAAAACCCATGTTAATGATAATGGCTTAATAGTCAATGTTGGGATGAAAACAAACTGAGAAAGGAAATTTTTATAATCAAATAAAGCAGGATAATAAAGCAGCAATAAGATAAAATTACCAATTCCAAATATGGCAAGATAACCAAAGCAAAGGTGCAATGACTGAGACAACATAAAAACAATCTAATGTTTTTGGAAAATTAATATTAAAATGAATTATTTTTTTAAAGTAATTGAACATCTTTAAACAAACAAACAAGAATTCCACTTCCTCCAGTCAAACTGATTTGAGATGCAGAAAGATACCTGAATTGGGACTGTCTAGGGCGGGGGGGTTGGGGGGGGGGGAATGGGCACATATGTAATACCCTTTATATTACTTTAAGCAATAAAAAAAAAAAAAAGGACATGTACCTTGGTTGTGGGCACATCCCCAGTAGGGGGTGTGCAGGAGACAGCTGATCGATGTTTCTCTCTCACTGATGTTTCTAACTCTCTATCCCTCTCCCTTCCCCTCTGTAAAAAATAAATAAAAAAAATATTTAAAAAAAATACACCTGAATTGTAGTTTTAGTTCTGCCATTGTCAATTTGTAGCCAATAGTAAGTAATTTAAATTTACTTATATATATTTACTTATATTTATATATAGTCAAATATTTGAAGAAATATAAAACACTTAAAAACTACATTTGCTGAAGGTAAAATGAGAAGTTGTACTAAGATTCAATGAATCTTCAAAGTGAAAGAGTGATTTTCTTTTTCCTTTTATCTCTTTGGCACATCTTTAGCAGGTGGCTAAATTGGAAGGTTATAATCTTCTTTACATAATCAACTACAGATTATCCATCTCTGACAAATTTTGAACAGTGTGCTTCATGTTATTCAATTGCATCCTACTAACATTATTCAATACTTCAATTTACTTTTACAGTGGCATTTAAAACTTGCCTTGTGCCAGGCACTGTACTAAGCCCAAGCGATACTTATCCTCTCAGGCATCCTGTACAGTCATTACTACTGTGATTATTTCTATTTTCACATAAGTTATTATTATTCCCATTTTACAAGTAAAAACTTGAGGCTAAGAAAATTTAAGTGAGTTGACCAAAATTACACAGCTAGTAACTGGCAGAGCTGAAATTAGACTACAGTATTGTATAACTCCACAGCATATTTTCTCTTAAAATATGTGTGTGTGTGTGTGTGTGTGTGTGTAATTTTTTTTTCAGAGAGGAAGTGGGGGAGAGAGAGGTAGAAACAGCAATGATGAAAGGAAATCATTGTTCAGCTGCCTCCTGCATGCCCCATTGGGGATCGCACCAACAACTCAGGCACGTGCCCTGACCATCATGTCCTGGTCTATAGGACGATGCTCAACCACTGAGCGACACCAGCTGGGTACATGTTCTCTTTATACGACACTCCCCCTGGAGCCTTCAGCTGAGTACTCATTGGCACATTGGCACATGCATTTAAGGGTCAGGAAAACAGTCACCCAAAAGAAACAGTAGAAATAATCCCCTGTGCTCACACAGGGTCAGGAAAAACATGTAACCAAAGTGGAAAAGCTCATCATTTGTAGGAAGAGTACTCAGAAAGTTGTAGCCATTATGCTGAGAGAAAAAAAAAATAGCCCCACTATCTGATTCTGTCTAACAAAGCTTACTAGTAAATATAGGTCAAAAGAATGAAACTTTCCTATTATCTATGTCCCAGAACAAAGCACAAAAATATTATTGCAGAAATATTCTAACAAGGTAAAATCCACAACATTGCTCGTCCAATCCAAAATTACTAGGAATACAAGGAAGAAAAATGCTACCCATACCAATAGAAACAAATTCAGGTATGACAGTAAAAAAAAGAATTGGTAGAAAGAAAATTAAATAGGTAATAAAACTGTATTTCATATTATAATTAGATAGAGAAAAGATTGAGTTTGTTAAATAGAAACAGAAATTTTTTTAATCCAAAATCAACTTTCTAGAAATTAAAAATGCAACATCTTCAATTAAAAATACACTGGATGGCATTAACAGCATACTGTATTAGACTCAGCAAGAGAAAAATGGTTACCTTGGGGATATAACAACAGAATCAATAAAAATGAAACAGAAAATATTGGGAAAAATGCATAAGGAATCAGTGAACTGCACTACAACATTATAATTAATAATACTGTATTATATACCTAAAAGTTACTAAGAGAGTAGATCTTAAATTTCTCACCATAAAAAAAGCAATGATAATTATTTGAAGTGATGTAGGTGTTAGGTAACACTATGGTGGTAATTATTTGCAATATACATAGTGTGTATTAAATCAACACTTTCTGCATCTTAAACTTGCATAATGTTTTATGTCAATTATATCTCAATAAAGCTGAAGGGCAGAGAACAGTGATGAAGAGAATACCTTAAAAGCAGCTAGAGGCCTCTTTTTTTTGCCTAATGCAGCCATGGCTCATGGTCCCAAGAAGCATCTGAAGTATGTAGCAGCTCCAAAGCATTGGGTGCTGGGTAAACTGACCAGTGTGTTTGCTACTCAGCCATCTACCAGTCCCCACAAGCTGAGAGACTGTCTCCCTCTCATCATTTTCTTAAGGAACAGACTTAAGTATGCTCGAACAGGAGATGAAGTAAAGAAGATCTGCATGCAGCAGTTTATTGAGATCAATGGCAAGGTCTGAACTGATATAACCTACCCTTCTGGTTTTATGGATGTCATCAGCATTGACAAGACTGGGGAGAATTTCTGCCTGATCTATAAGGGCCGCTTTGCTGTTCATCGTATTACACCTGAGGAGGCTAAGTACAAGTTGTGCAAAGTGAGGAAGATCTTTGTGGGCACAAAAGGAATCCCTCATCTGGTAACCCATGATGCTCGCACCATTGCTACCCTGATCCCCTCATCAAGGTGAACGACACCATTCAGATTGATTTGGAGACTGACAGAATTACTGATTGCATCAAGTTTGACACTGGTAGCCTGTGCATGGTGACCGGAGGTGCTAACCTGGGAAGAATTGGCATGATTACCAACAGAGAGAGGCACCCTGGTTCTTTTGACGGAGTTCATGTGAAAGATGCCAATGGCAACAGCTTTGCCACCCAGCTCTCCAACAGTTTTGTAATTGGCAAAGGCAACAAACCATGGGTTTCCCTTCCCCGTGGAAAGGGCATCTGCCTCACCATTGCTGAAGAGAGAGACAAGAGACTGGCGGCCAAATAGAGCAGTGGGTGGGTGAAGTGAGCTCCAGGTGACATGATTGGAAAAGTCTTTGTACTTAATTAAAGATAATACAACATGAAAAAAGAAAAGCAGCTAGAGGAAAAAGACATTATATGTTCATCATTTTGTCATAAGGATAGCAGATTTCTTTTTTAAAATAATTCAAGCCACTTGACTTTACAGAAAATCTTTAAAATAATGCGGGGGCGGAGGGAAGGTTTCTATATCCAAAAAATTATATTTGAAAATTGAAGGCCAAAAATAGGTGAAGGGGAGCTCCAGACATACAAAGTCCGAAAGAATTCATTACAGCAAATCTGAACTACACAAAGATGCCCTTAAAACCTCCCTTATTGGAGGGAAATTTGGATCTACACAGCACATAAAGAAGGGCAGAGGAAATAACTACATGTGTAAATATGCATGGTAAATTTTTCTTATTTTAAAGGTCTCTTTAAAATATAATTGACTCTTGCCCTAGCTGGTTTGGTTCAGTGGTCAGAGCGTCAGCCTGTGGACTGAAAGGTCCCAGGTTCAATTCCAGTCAAGGACACATGCCCGGGATTCGGGCTTGATCCCCAGTAGGGGGCGTGCAGGAGGCAGCCACTCAATGATTCTCTCTCATTGATGTTTCTATCTCTCCATCTCCCGCTCTGAAATCAATTAAAATACATATTATTATGCAAATACTAGAAGCCTGTTGCACGAAAAGATTCATGCAAGAGGCCTTCCCTTCCCCTGGCTGCCGGCACCAGCTTTCCTCCGGCACCCGGGACCCAGGCCTTCGCTCCGGCCTGAGCCGCCTTCAAGCCTTCGCTGCTCTGGCCTGAGCCGCCTTCAAGCCTTCGCTGCTCTGGCTGGAGCCGCCTTCAGTCTTCGCTCCACCGCTTCGCACCTACATATGCAAATTAACCACCATCTTTGTTGGCGGTTAATTTGCATATCTCCCTGATTAGCCAATGGGAGGAGTAGCGAAGGTATGGTCAATTACCACGTTTGTCTATTATTAGATAGGATATATATATATATATATGTGTGTGTATATATATATATATATATATATATATATATATATATATATAATTGACTCTTTAAATAAAGTACATAGCAGCAACTGGAGAGAAGCTAAGAGGGGGGGAATAGAAATACGCTTTTATAAAAGACACACTAGACATGAAATGGTATATTACCTGAAGGTAGACTGTGGTAATCTAAAGATATATACTGTAACTTGAAAGCAACCACACATACACACACACACACACCTATACAAATAAAGCAATAAAAAGAAATATTTACAAAATACTGAATTAACTCAAAAGAAGGCAGCAACAAAATGAAACAAAAACAAAGAAAAGATGGCAAAATAGTTTTCACTTAAAGAAATGCTTTTCTGCAACTTATCAGATAGATATGCATGCTATGGACTGAATGTTTGTGTCCTCCTAAAATTCAAGTGTTGATGCCTTAACAATGCAATGGTATGGAGATGGGGCTTTTGGGTGGGAATAAGGTGATGAGTCTGTGTTGCCTGCATGGTGGGTTTTGTGTCCCAGCCCTAATAAATGTTCTAAGAAAAGACACCAGACAGATGACCTTTCTCTCCACTGTGTGAGGATACAGTCACCTGCAAGCCAGGAAGAGAGCTCTCACCAGAAAAAAATCAGCCAGCACCCTAACCATAGATTTTCCAGCCTTCAAAACTATGACAAATACATGTTTATTTGTAAGCTTCCTAGTTTTGTGGTGTTACGTTATAGCAGTTGGAACAGAGGAAACTTAGCCTCACTCTGCAACTGAAAACAATGACTCATGACGATTTCACTCTAAGCTCTTTGCAAAAGGAGACACCAATGCCTGAGGCTGCTCATTACGCAATTGCTCAGGAACACTTTCTCAGATGCCTGTGATGCTGTACATTCCCACTGAGACACCTAGCGGTGGGCAGTTTATCTGAAGATGAAAGGAGGTCTGTATGCTCAGTGTTTTGCATTTTAACTCATAAAATGTACAACTGGGCCTCTCTCCATATACTCAAGAAGGGCTTTTGTATATATTAACATCTCTTTAAATCACCCCAGTGAGACATGAAAAGAAAACAAAATGTATAAACAAATTGCTCTGGATCAGAGTTGGACCACATGCCTTCATCTCTAGATTCTTGTACTGACTCCTAATTGACCCACTAAATTTTAATTATTTTTAAATTAATAATTTTACTTATTGGTAATGAAATAATAATTTCAATTATTAACTCGTTTCTTTTTAAAAATAATTTATTTATAAAACAATAAAAACACACCATAGAACATTATCTGAATCTTTGGATTTACTTCTGTGCAACTAATACTTGTTGTTTAATAAATATTAAATATAATTGAGTTACATTAAGATATTATGAGACAATGTGACAAGTCCTAAACATAATGCAGATATAAGCATCATAAGATAAATTTAAATACATAGGTTTTCAGTCCTGGCTGAGCAGGTCAGTTGGTTAAGCATTGTCCCAATATGCCAAGGTTGTGAGTTCGATCCCTCATCAGGGCACATAGAAGAATCAACCCTGCCAGAGTGGCTCAGTTGTTCAGCATCAACCTAGGAACCAGGAGGTCATGGTTTGGATTTCTGGTCAGGGCACATGCCCCTGTTGCGGGCTCAGAGGAGGCAACCAATCAATAATTCTCTCTCATCGTTGATGTTTCTCTTTCTCTCTCTCTCTCTCTCTCTCTCTCTCTCTCTCTCTCTCTTTCTCTCCCCCCCTTCCTTTATGAAATCAATAAAAATATTTAAAAATATATAAATATCCACATTATATTTTTTAGGAAAAGAATCAACCAATGCATAAATAAGTGGAACAACAAATCAGTGTTTCTCTCTCTTTTCCTTTCTCTCTCTTTCTCTCACTCTCTAAAATAAAATGCATAAGTCTGAGTTATCAAGATTGTTTACAAAATATTGTCCTGTAGAAGAAATCCCTTAAAAAACTGTCCCCAATAAAAAAAAAACTCTGACTTTACAAAAATATGAATGAGAAAGGTAATTCAACTCATTGTATCAGAGAAGTGTGGATTTAGAGGTAAAGTAAGTATTCTTCATTAAATGAAGTTACAATCTATATATATAAAAGCCTAAGCGACTGTTACAGCGGAACGACCGGTCGCTATGATGTGCACTGACCACCAGGGGGCAGATGCTTAACACAGGAGCTGCCCCTGATGGTCAGTGCACTCCCACAGGGGGAGCACAGCTCAGCCAGAAGCCAGGCTCACAGCTGGCGAGTGCAGCTGCAGCAGTGGGAGCCTCTCCTGACTCTGCGGCAGCACTACCAAGCCACAGTAGCAGGAGCAGTGGGCCTGGATGAGCACAAATGGCACAGCACCTGGCCCCAGTTCAGGCTCCTCCCTGGCTACCTGCTGCTTGGCACACTGCTACATCCCCGAGGGATCCCAGACTATGAGGAGAAAGGAAATTAATACCTGGGTGCATTAGAAGGAAACTACAAAAAAAAAGGCAGAGAACATCTTAAAAGTTGTCCGAAGAAAACCAGCAGTTGGATATCCCCCAAGGGGTCCCAGATTGCAAGAGGGTGCAGGCCGGGCTGAGGAACCGCCCATGCAAGAATTTTGTGCACTGGGCCTCTAGTGAAGTTATCAATGGGCACACTCATCTAAAAGAATAACACCCACACTACAATTCTATGAATCTTTTCTTTCAAAAAGATGAAAGTAGACTATATTCTCTGAGATATGAAATTATTGAGGCAATTTCCTGGTTTTGTCAAATAGCAAAGTATGAAATACTTATTGCATATCATTGTTTTTAGATTTCATCTCTTCAAATGCATTTTGCAACAACTATTCTCTAAAAGAGATTTGAACCTTTAAAACTATTAGGCATAGATGAGAAAGGTCTTGGGAATTTGGGAGTGTAATTAATCAATATTCCTAGGTGTGAATTAAGAGTTTACACTACAAATTTTGTTGAACAAAGGTGGGTGTAAGAAGAGAAGGGAAAATTCCCTTGATTTAAAGACTGTATTCAGGAGAGATTACTGTTTTGGAGACACATGACCTTAGGAGCTGGTGACAATCTTTTTGATACATGAATTGTACAGGTATAGAGAGTCAACTACCAACTCCATTATAAGGTTAAGTGGGATGAGCCTCTAAACCAAAGGTCTATAATTTTTTTCTATAAAAGGCCAGATACCAAATATTTTAAGCTTTTCAGGCCACATGATTTCCATTTCCACTATTCAATTCTGTCTTTATAGTGCCAAAAGAATCAGAGACAATGCTGAAAACAAAAGGTTATGACTGTGTTCCAATAAGCTTTGTTTTTAAACACAGTGGACAGGATTTGGTCTACAAGTTATAGTTTGCTGACCACCTGCTATAAATTCCCAACAACTTTTCTAAATGACAGTCCCACCTGAGGACATGCCCCAAGTCAAACTCTGACACTATATGTCTTTTTTAAAAAAAAAAAAAAAATCTTTACTATTGAAATATTACAGATGTCCCCTCTTTTTCCCCATTGACCCTTTCTAGCCCACACCTGCCCCTTACCCCAGGCCTTCGCCACGCCATTCTCTGTGTTAGTGGACACTGTATATCTTTGCTGTCCATTTATCTTCCTCAACTTTCCACAGTCTCCTCCTTTTCTTGTTTTTTCCTCCCTTCACCCTCACCATGAGTCTGGAATTCTCAGGCAGCCCATTCTCAGAAAGTAGACCATAATGATTATAAAATGGCTGTGAGGGGGTTGTTACATTCGGCAGAGGAAATACTTGGAGTGATTGCCTAACTCAGATATTATTATTGATAATAGTGGACTCATCATAGAGGAGCTACTTGGAGGACCTCAAACATACCAGATGAGAAATAAGCTAATGGCTACTACTTGACTCACATAATGGTCACTTTTCTTATGACGCTTTTATATATAAACAATGAGGGTTCAGCTACTAAGCAAGTTATGCAATAGAGTTAAGTAGGTGTGTAGTTTTCTTTCAAATCCAGTCTAACAATATTACTAGGAAAGGATGTCATTTGGCAATAAAAGGAAAACTGAAAAATTTCTTGTATCTTTCACTGTTAAGAAAAGAGCAAGAACTTTTTATAAAAAAAATTAGAATTTAATTATATATTAGGAGTCATTGTTTCCTCTATAAAAGTTATAGAACTAGTCTGGTCCCACCAGGTAAAGGACAGGAATGTTAGCTGATGGCTATAAGTGATCACATCCTGGTGACAACTGTAGGTAACTTTATGAGTTAGGAGGACCACAGGAAACAAATGGCACGCTCAAATTGGGTAACAAAGGAATTATTTATAAAGGATATAAGTAGGGAAATCAACAATATTAATATAACTTATTATTTAAATGGTGCCACTTTTGAAGGTAAAATGACGCTTTATTAATAAATGTTGTCAGAACAATGGGTATAAACTGGGTCTGGCCCAGCCAAGTTGTAATGTTTAGAATAGAACAGTGCCCCCAGGCTAGCAAGAAGAAGCTATTATCACCCTTAGATGATAAAGAGGCAAAGAAAGGAAAGGGTTGCCAGAACCAATGTAGCAAGTTCTAGAGGTCAGCGAACAGGGGTTGGGGCCTTCAGGAAAGAACAGCATGCAATCTACGAAGAGCTAACACAAAAGGAGTGGGTGAATTAAAATCCCAATTTACTGTCCTCCTACCTTCTGAACTCTTGTCAATATTTCCCATTGGCTGAACCCAACCAGAAACTGGAGGTTTATGGAGACTTTGATGCAGTCCTTATAGGTCAGCTTCCCTGGGGTACAAAGCAAGATAATGATGGGTGGAGAGTATATCTAGAGGGGAAAATAGAAGATACTTTATTTACAACTATGGCAACCATCCTTGCAAAAGTATCTAAAAGTGGAACTATTTTTGAACTCTGACCTCTTCTACAACTCTTTTGAAACATTCTAAGAAAACTCAATACCTACCTTTTTCTTGCATAATCTTCTCCCTTTTTGTTTCCTATTAGATTGCAGAAAAACAGTAAAGCAAGCAAGATCTTTTACCTACAATTGGCTGAGGCTAAGACTGTTTCTTTACAGAGGAATGACTGCAAGCACTAGGCTTTTATGCATATATTTAGTCTCCTTCACTCCCTGATCCATAGGCTGATTACGCAAGTATCACTGGCCTGAAAATGAAACAAAATAAAAGGTATGTTTTTCACATGTGTCATAGTTAACTCACTTCACATTCTGGTCTACAAATCTCCCCAAAGAATCTTAGAGGATGTATGGAATTTGATGAATCAATGGTTCAGACCAACAGAAAGGCTGCTGAGTTCAAACGTACAATGCAAAATTAATGGGTCAAATAAATATGTGCTGCATTGACCTCACATTGACGCACTTCACATTATATAAATACTGTACCTGACTACAAAAAATGTAGGTAAAATTTCAAGAAAGAAAAAATGTTCACCCTTGCAACGTGTAGCCCTTCCTTTTTGGATAAGTATACAAAAGCCAAGAGGTAGAGTGATTATATAATCAGCAATCTCTTTACTTCCAATCCTCCCCAAAAAACCACCCATCTGCTAGGGAAAGTCCATTGTTACATTTTCTAAAATATTACCAAGATAAGGTTGGCATCATCCATGTTTCTTACTCCGTAGAAGGAAATATCTTCCATTTCATCAAGAGGCTTCCCATTTTCTTTCTCAACCTACCTAGTACCCATTCCATTTTAAGTCCAAAGACTCTATGATTTAATACATTTTTAAAATATAGAATCTTTTCCCCCCTCCCAGTCAACTTCAATCTACTTAAATATTCATGACAGTGAAAAGAAGAGGAAGGAAGTGAATTTAAAAAGAGGGAGGGAGAAAATAAGGGAATGAAAAACAAAGGGAGCCATTACTTTAAAAAATATATATATTAAGGAAATAAGTGAATGACAGATCTTTCTAGTTAGGGTAGGAGAAAAGAGAGTTGTGTCGTAGGTCATTTTCTGGTCCATTCCTGAGTGAGAGAATTGCATAAGCTCTGAGTAATCACAGTGATACAAATGATCTCACTTCAATTCTTGACCTAATCTAGGATTTCCCAAACTACACATGTAGATACTGTTCACACCTTCAGCATTTGAACAAATGAAGAGAGAGAAAATGGGAAGCTCTTTAGCCCATCACGAATTTTCAGAGATGCCCTTAGCTGAATGGTTGCCACAGGCAAGGAATAAGTAGATTACAGAATGGTGGCAGCAAAAAGCCAAAAAAAGAAGTCTTCTTCTTTTAATAGGAGAGATTCTTTTAATAGGAAATGATTTGCTACCTGGCAATGGTCTTAAAAGAAAGTTAATATACTTCAGCTTATTGAGTATTTTTAAGTATCCATTATTACATATAGCATATAAGACTAGGACCTATGGTGGCTATGATGATGACCACAGTCCTAAGAAAAAAATGGTTTCCCTAATAAACTTGTAGAGCCCATCTTATGTTCTTCTTTGCAATGACTGGAAGATCAGAACTCACTTTTGAGCTTGCCTTAATTCTCTAGTTCTTAATAATGTTCTCCTATGGCATTCCTTGTAACCGAGCCTCACCTTCTTTATTCTTTGTCCTTTATGTTGCCTCATCTTGACTGTTTTTTACCTTCTTGCACCAATGAAATTATTGCAAGTCACTTCAAATGTCTTTGGAAAAAGTAAATGGATATTGAACAAACTCCTAAATTGCTTGCTTCTAAGGAAACTCACAATCTAATAATAAATAAAGTAGAAAATATCTTTGAAATATTATGTAATGAATTGAGGTCATAAGAGGGAAGTCCAAGATAAATATATCTAAAAGGAAAATGTGGTCACAGCCAGGTAGGAGACCACTTTTGAGTAGATGGCAAGTGAAACGAGCAAGGACTAACAGGAGAAAGCTAAAATCTGAGGGTGGGAAGGCTGAAAGAACAGAGATTAGGGCACATTTAGAGCATGTTTACTTTAAGTACAATTTGGCAGAAGCCTAAAAGATTGGCGATAATGCTAGCGAGACAGCATAGAGCAAGCATGTCAAACTCAAAGGCTAACACGGGCCAAATAAACAAGGTTTAAGCTTATGTGGGTCACAAAAAAAAACAAAAGCCTCAATTTTCATAGAAACGTAGGCTTATGTTGATAGAGACATGCTGAATAAGAAGGGCTGAAATAAATAAGTAATCATTAACATAAAATAATAGAACATTTTAATAAAAATTAATATTTTTTCTTGAACATTCACTTATCAGACACTGAATAACTACACAAATTAATAAGCATAATGCAAATAAACCTATTTTTCTCTTCTCCAAAAGGGAAATATTTCCTGTTGTGCACACCAAATGGCATGGCCATTGGCTGCTAAAATATTCGCTGCTAGTATTAGTGGAGAGAAAGGGTGCGCCTACATGTAAGGTGGGTAAGGGAAATGAATGCAACACGATTGTAGTAATCAGTCAGCGAACATTGTAGTTCGTTATTAATATTTCTGTATAAAAGGATACTGTAAAAATTAAGCTATGAAGTTTTTATTAAAACGTTTCTTACATACTGTTATATTGGCTGGACCACAAAAATATTCATTGTGGGCCCCATGCAGCCAGCCTGTGAGTTTGGCATGCTTGGCATGGAGCCAAGAGGGGAGAGATTATTGTAAATGGCAAGGCAACTGGGAGTCTACCAAGAGTTTTTAAGCAGAAAAGTGATGTAATTGAAGTGATTTACGAGGCCACACAATTACAGATAAAGAAATAGGGGGTCCCAGGGACAAATGTTTAGCAGTGTGTTTAACAGTCTAAGAGCCATCCTCTAGAATGCCTGAGGAGGAGGCACCTGTCTGCCTCATCTCAAAGTTGCCATAGATATAATGTTTTAAAGGTAGAAATAAAGAAAAGAAGGCAGCTCGGTTACACCCTAGAAAAATGGAAATAGAACCTCAGCCAGGGTGGCCTTTCTTCTGTTACTGCCCCACGAGCATATCTTCACCCAGGGGAGAGATCTGTGTCTTCATCTCCTGTCTGCCTGTCCAATGTCCAGGTGTCCACCAGGAACACCTCTAATGTCACAACGGATGAATCCGGTTGGAGCATTATCCCAAGACGCCCTGAAAAATTGGTGATGGGGGCGGGGTCGCTTCTTTACCAAAGGATGCTGCATGACATTAAACCCTAGGCTTGGAGGATTCCAGAAGAGCCCACCTTTGAAGTCATGCGGTGAGTCATAGGCTTTCCCTTACTGCTGCTAGCGCCACAACCTTTATCCTCAGTCCTTAACCAGAGAACTGGGTCCAGCTGTATCGGTACAGCTGCTGAGCGCCTTCTATGGAAAAAAAAAGTTCACTTCTGGCTCGAGTCCTAACCCCCAACACGGAGACTGTGCTTTTTTTCTCTTCTCTTGCCACCCCTCCTTTTGTTCCCAGGTGCCATGTGACCTGTGACATGTGCTAGGAACTCACGCGGGTCACCCTGCCCTGGGAGCTCCGGTGATAACTACTAAGAACTTCCCAAGGACCAGGGCTCTTTAGGCTCCGGAAAAAGGGCAAGGGGGAGGAGGGAGGAGAACTGGAAGTCAGGAAAGCCCGGTCGGCAGGAGGTCAAGCCCAGGAGAGCGTGATTAGTCCTGTAGCAGCCTGCTAGGAGGCGGGCTTTCGTCCTTTTGACACTCTGCTGGCATTGCCAGAGCCACAGGCGGCTGGGCATCCTCTCTGGCACTCTCCCTGACTCACTTCCCTGAATTTAAATTCTGCTTGGCTGCGTTAACAAGCGTTTGCCAGTGCAAATACGTGACCTCCATCTCGTGCCTTCCCCCCTTCCTAAAACAGGTGCGGGTGCTCAGGTCCCAACGTGGACCGGAGGCAAGCAAAGTTGTCTAGGCTTGCGGCGTGGGGCGCAGGGCGCTTGAACAGTGCAGCCTCGGGGATCGCGGCGCGCTGGACAGCACCTTCCCAGGGCGCGCGCCGCCGCTGCGCTCCGCTCCGCGCAGTCTGGTCCCCCTGCTTGAGTCTAGCGTCCTGGCTCTTAGGTTTGGCCCGAGAGGTGAGACGGTGAAGGTGGCTGGACGCTGGGGTTCGTGGTTTTAAATGTTCTTGCCGCCTGTAGAAGTACTAACTAGAGGAGAGCGTAGCCCCCGCGGCGCTCCCCCGCCGTCCCCCACCCCGACCCCAAAAGGGTGCTTTGACCACCAGACTTTTCCCCACTCGTTTCAGCATTTTCTCGTTCCTGCCTCTAAGATTCTGGTCACTATTGCACACTTAATACATTCACATGGGAACTCGGTCCAAGCCTCAGGTTGCACCCACACTCTAAAGCATCCCATGAAGTAAGCACATGAGTTTTCTCAGTGGCCACAGAGGAGGGAAAGCAGCAGTTGAAATTGGCCAGAGAAAATGCTCAGTGTGTATGGCATGAACCCAATCCTCAGAGTGGATGCTGTTTGGGGGTATTTTTTCCATCAAGAAAGGGGCTTGTTGGAAATGGCCCTGTAGGAGAAAGGTGTGGGTATCTCCTTCTTAAAGCACATCCAGGCATATATCAAAGATTTAGGACAAAGATCAAAGGAGGAGAGGGAAATTCCTGCTGATTTCACTAAGGGTAAAATTCCATAGATTTGGCTAGTCCTATTTTTTTCTTTCATGTCATCAATTCAGAATTCTCTGAAGGAAGCAAATGACATCAAGGAAAATCATTGGCCTAGGAGAAAAGGGCCCGTAGGCGTTTAGGTATTATATATGTGGAGCCAAAAAGCTCTGGAGCATCAGGGAGACTCCAACCTAAGGCAACAGCATGGGTGAATATGGGCTTCTGTACACTGGGAATAAGAGGCAAAGAGTAGTTGGTGCCTGGGCCCTTTCCCCTAAGGCTGGCCTTGCAGACCTAGAGGCAATTCAGTGTGGGTGGAAAGAGTTTAATGTGAAACTGGGGTGGAACTGGGTTTTCAAATACATTGCCTGATGCCTTATTATTTGTTCTGTCAGTTTTTTTCAGGAAGATCTTCATTTTCCAACTGGTAGGGTTGGTGCTAACCAGCAATTTCACTGATTGTGACTTTGAGAAGATTAGAATGGATTACCTGAACATCATTTCTAAGGACCTGATGGTAAGTGAAGAAACCTTTTTAAAAACAATGTGTTTTCATCAGAAGAGTACACACCTAGACACACACACACACACACACACACACACACCACAGTTTTACTTTCAAAAAAGAAAAATAATTTTGGGAAAAGATCATGACCCAGCATTATGTCAGAAATTTTTGCAAGTGATATTGAAATATATTTGCCTCTAAAATGACAACCTAGAAAGTGGCACACATTAAGTGTGCAGATGCTGATGCGGAGCAGATATTGATAGGTAACGCATGACCCATCAGGGGTGTCTATACTGGGCTAAAGTGCTGCTCCGCTGGTGCAGGGAAGAAAAAAAAAAGGTAAAAAAATAGGCTTGAGAAAGAGAAGGCTTGAGAAAAAGAGAGGAGTAAAAGAGGGAATTCTTGTGAGCTGAGACCTAACCAGTGAGGTTGCCCTTCAGGTCTGTGTAGCGTTCTAGATGCCTTGGGATGCCATTGTGGGATGAGGTGTGCTTCAGATTGTTTAGAACACAGTAGCAGTCATTTTCTTAATTATTCTAATTTCTGGATAGATCACGCATGTGTGAAATGCATGAACGGCTCGCTCTAGGACAGATGTGGGCATTCGAAAGTGGCATATTGCTCTCGTGTGCAGCCCTGTATACAGGGTTGCAGGTGTGCCTACGCTGGTGGGGAGGAGGCGTCTCCCTCCAGGACCAGGACCCATTGATACTGTTTCCGAGAGCAGAATCTTCAGATCTGAAGGTTCCCACTTGTGTCACTACTTTGCCAATGGCAAGAACCGACGCATAGAAAAGAAGTGCGGAAGTGGAAACTGCTTGCAGGGCATCTTTAAACCCTGGGAGCAACAGTGGGGGGTGTGGGGGTTTCTCCTGTGAACACGTCTTTACCCTCTCGTCGGATGCTTTTTTCCTTTCTTCCAGTGTACCGACTGCGACGCCACCCTCGGCTGTGAAGATCAGGTGAGTAGCAGAACAGCGCTCCTGGCTCTCTCCAGAGGGGCGCCAGGCATCCCGGGGAGGGGCGCCCAGCCGGAGGTAGAACCCCGGGCGGTAGTTGGGTTCCCAGGCGACCCCGACCCCGCAAGGAGAACTGGGCTGCCGGAACTTCTGGGCTGGTGCCCAGCTGGAGACACCACTTCTGCTCCAATTTAGGGCGAGGAAGTCTCTCTCGAAACCGAGCGGGATTCCGGAAGAGGCTCCCGGTCCCCCACCCCCACGAAAGGGAAGGCAAATAGGAAACTAGGATCAGGGCACGACGTCAGGGGCACACCCCTCACCACCACCTCCCGGGCGGGGGGTGGGAAGGGGCGGATGGGGTGCCTCCGCCCGCGGCGCCGCCTCCTGGCAGTCCCCCGGGTCCCGCGCCCCGGACGCGGCGAGCGGCGCGCAGGTCCTCTCTCCTGCCGCGCCTGCTGCTGCTCTCACGAGCCCCCACTTCCTCCCCTTCCGTGGGGTCTTTAGCCCTCTCCTCACCCGGGTCCCATTGGCTGCGTCCCCCGCGCCTCCTTTCACTCATTTCTTACCAACTCTATTTCTTTGTTTTTTTATACCCCTACCCCCACCCCCTGGCGTGTTCTCCTTTTCTCGTGGACGTCGCCGCTTGCGAGCAGCCGGATTGCCTCACTAAAATCGAGCGCCTTACCTTGCATCCTACCCCCGGCTGCAAGTCACTCCCCGAAGCATTAGCCAGCAGAACGGAAGCTACGCTCGAACGCTCTTGCCCAGGCTACTACCGAAAGCAGGTAAGCCAACGTAAAGCACTCTCGGTTTTTGTTGTGTGTTTTGTTTTGTTTTTTAATCTTGGCGCTAACCTTGAATTAAAGAGGCGCTATTCGTGCAGTGCAGAAGTCTGTGATTTTTATTCAGGTTCTAGCTTTTGGAGAGCAAATGAGCCAGAGCTGTAGATTGTCAATTAGTCCTAGGTTGATACCTCGACCGAAACCCACTTATTTCTAGGATTCTGATTCTTTTTACAGAATTATGGTTCTAACCTTAGGCGAGTGGTGAGCCTCCAACATCAGAATGTCACCTGGCTGCCTGAGCATGGGAGGTTATTGGCCAAAATGCCAATTCCCTGGGACCCAACCTAGACCTTCAAAATCACAGTCCCTGTGTATGGAAGGGCTTCTTATGAAGTTTTTGCCCGTTCTACAATTTGAGCAGCATTACGTAGGCTTATCACTTAATAATTGTTCGTTCTTTCTTAAAATGATAAATCATACATCAAAGCTTTACCCTATGTTTGCTTAATTGCTTGTATGGGTGGCATTGCTGCCTCTTTACATAGTGGCTTTTGCATGTGCAGTTTCATGCATTTGAATGAATGTGTAACTTTAAATATGGAAACAGTAGTACAGAGTTAGGAGCGGGAAGTCTGGAGGCAGTCTTGCCTAACTTTGACTCTAGCTCCATAACTTTTAACAGTGAAAACTTGGATAAATTACTTAGCTTCTGTGTGCTCAATTTCTTCTGCAGAATGAGGATCGTATTAACAGACCCACATAGAATGTTTGTAAGGATTAAATGAGTCAATATTAGTAAAAGCACTTGGAATAGTGCCTGGCATGCAACTAGTACTCGGTAACTATTTCAGCATGGAAGTGAAGCAGAGGGTTTATCTTCTGGATGACAAATTTTAAAGAGACAAAGAGAAACAAGTGCAGAGATGTATGATCGCTGTCTATTAACCAATGGACTTTATCAGTCTGCACACTGAGTAGTCTGTGTGGCCAAGGCTGTCACTTTTTTAGGGATTGGAGATTGAAGCCATAAGGTGAGTCTGGCTACATGTGAAAAACTGGTTTGGTTCTATGCCTTCTATCAAGGAGGCTCTAGTAAATCTACTGATGGCCACAGTGAAGTTTATCCATATAAGGAGAGCATAGAGAACAGGCTAGGTCAAGTTCTGGATAGTAAGAAAGGGAGAGTCTGGAGTACTTTTTAAAAATTTATGATTTAGCAAATTTTAGATTTAAGATTTTTGCTTATAACCTGGCAAACTTTCTTGACCCAAATGTTGTGTATCTAGGAGGTCCAGTCAAGGTCACTACTCAAGAGTAATATAGATAGAGGAACACATTAAAATATCATTGCAATCTTTTTTAAGTTTAGGCTCTCTTCAGAAAAACCTTCAGGTGTCTGTGGCACAACTCAGTGGTAGAAGGGACTGAAGGCAGGAGAATTTTGAATTATATCTGTAAAGAAGATGTAGATATGTACTCTTTTAGAGGAACTTACGATCTTGTCAAGGAGATCATGAAGTCATCGACTTATTCACTTATTTACTTATTCAATGTGTCCTATGTATAAAACATTCTGCTCAGCAGTGTGGGGAATACCCATGATGCAATAATGAATTTAAAAAAAAAACATTTAAGTGAGAGCCAAGTTAAATTAAACACACTGTGAAACACTAGAATAGTTTCTAACAGAAAGGTCTGAGCAATCCTTGTAAAGGAGGTGGTGCTTGGCCTTGACGCATGAGTAAGTGGGTGGAAAAATGGGAGGGCATTCCTCTGTAGAAAGCACACAGGCCCAGACAGTAAGCAGGTGTTAGGAGAATACATTGAGAAATAGGTTTGCATAGAGAAGACAATGTAACCTGCCATTAAAGATAGTGACAATTAATTTTAATTACTGATTCTCTTATTCCACAGAAAAATAATGCCCAGGCAATGAAGAAAAGAAAGAAAAGAGAAGACACAATAAAAGGATGCCAGAAAATAGTCTCAAACTTAATAGGATTGTGGCGTCGTTTCATGCGTCTTTAATTGAAACAAAGTGAACCTTCATTGAAGTCATATTTCACAGCAACAAAAAAATCATCCGTATTAGATAGAGGGAATGTTAATTCTGTGACATTTAAAAGATCACTACTAATTATTTTTTTAATTACAGACGGGTTTCTTAACTTATTTTTGTAAGCTTTTATTGTTTAATATTGGTTTATAATGTGGGGGAGATACTACCCCTCAAATGTCAGGGAGACTTCAGTAGCATTGATGTCTGAGCCACTGGCTTTGTGATAGTAATTCTCAGCTGGAACCACATAGGCCTTACTCAAGAGAAGAATCTAAACGTATAGGAGAAGGAGAACTTTTTCGCTTCAAAAAGAAAAAAAGTTGAACTCAAGAGCAAATGAACCTCTGTTGAAAAGGCAGGCATTTCTTTCATACTAAAAATTTACAAAAGAAGGAAATACATAGACGCAAATCGGTACACACAAAAAGCTGTACATATAGTGGAGAAATTTGAAAGAATTTCATATTAATATTGTGAAAATAGTTTAAGTTAAGTTTTAAAAATTATGTAACAGATAAGAGTGGTATATGCAAGCAGATCTTGAAGAAGTACATTTATTAAAGCTAAAATAATATATATTTTTAAACTTATGGAATACATTTTTAATTTATTGTATAAGCACTTTTTATTTTTTTATTAAATTTATTGGGGTGACATCGGTCAAAATGAACAGTAAGCACTTGTTTAAATGTACATATTGTTTTGTTATTGACATGATACATTTCTTAATAAAATAATTCTCAAATTCATTTCTTATTAATGTGTTATTTTATGTAGCTAGATGATTTTCACCTACACATTTTTCTGAGGGGCTTCACTCTTCTGCAACTCTTTCCCTCCCCTGATCCTTCAAGCCCATTGACCACTTTCCTCCTGCCCTGTGCTGCTGTAGAGAATATTTGGCAATAGATAAGTGTCATCAGGATACTTTCCAACAATTCTTTTCTTAAATCTCTAGTCTTTCCTTGTTTCCCAGGTGGACTTCACCACACCTGGAAGAGACAAAGGAGGCAAAGGTAAACAAGAGATGTTAAACTCATCCTCCTATTGAACACTGATGCAAGCTAAAGCCACAGGCACCCTCTCACTCACCCTTGACTCAATGCTCTGAACAACAGTGGGAGAGACCAACCTAGCTGTAACACTCAGGCCAATAGGGAGCAGATAGGAATACTACACTGATTTATCCTTTAAGTGTAAACTTTCCTTCCCACCATCGCCCTGAGGGATTGTGCTGGGCAAGGATAGAAAAGGGGAAGTTCAATATCCCTAAATCCATTTTACTGCTATCAGGTAAGAAGAAGCTTACATTATGAATCCAATAAGCATTTACAGAGCACCTATTGTGTGTCAAGCCTTCAGCCAAGTACTGGGGTTACAAGAGGAAATAAGACAAAGCTTTTAACCAGAGAACCTCAAACTATAGCTGAAAGTAAAAGGAATTTTTTTAGGGGTGAAATAGGCAGGTTTAGGAAATTTTAGGAATTACAGGGTCTTTGAGGAGAACCACAGGGCTGCAAAGCTGGGAGCTGCCCAAAGGTATATATTCACAGAATCAGGGAGATGCCAGAGGGCACACATCCATAGAATAAGGGAGCTGCCATATATTTAAAGAATAAAGGAGCCAAAACCGGTTTGGCTCAGTGGATAGAGTGTCGGCCTGCGGACTGAAGGGTCCCAGGTTCGATTCCGGTCAAGGGCATGTACCTAGGTTGCGAGCACATCCCCAGTGGGAGATGTGCGGGAGGCAGCTGATCGATGCTTCTCTCTCATTGATGTTTCTGACTCTCTATCTCTCTCCCTTCCTCTCTGTAAAAAATCAATAAAATATATATTTTTTTAAAAAAAAGAAAAATAAAGAATAAAGGAAAGAAATCCACTCATTCAGAGAGGTAAGAGGAAGGCCAAAGGGAATAGAAAAACAAAAGGTAGAAGAAGGGAACCTCACATGAGGTTTGAACGCTGAAGCTGCTACAGTGACCAATAAGGGAATATCAAGACACAAAGAACTGCAGCCTTTATAAACCTTAGAAAAAAGGGACTTAGTGGGACTCTCTTTCCCTCCCCACATGGGAGTCTGTGCTTGTTTCTCAATACATTTCTACCTTTTCCTATACCACTTTTTGTCCATGGTTTTATTCTTCCAACCCAGCTGGACAAGAACCCGGGAAGCCACCTTTGCATCCTGCCTAGGGGAACACCACGTGTTCCAGTTCAATTTTCAAGTTTCAAAAGCAGGACATACCTGTTTTCAAAAAGCTTCCTTTAATGACTAGGACTAGGGCTTTAAATGACATCATAAGAGAAACTCCTTTGGCCAGTATTCACAAGTTTTCTGTACAAAGAGTGGGGGAGGGGGATACATTTTAAGCCTATTAACTTCATCTTAGCAAGGATTCACTAACTACATTTCACTAAACTCTAAAAAGAAATACCCTCACAATTTTTCTCAAGGTTTGTGGTCTAATTTTCCTATGAGCAGAGAGGAATAAAGAATTAAGGAGACTGAAGACAGCTCAAAGTCATCCTGTTGAACACAGTTTCTTTGAGTTTTTGGATTTATCTTTAAAAATTTATGTAATTGACATAGTTTCTTTTTCTATGTATCCCATAAATGTTTTAATATATAAACAATTATTTATTTACATTACTTACTCACAAGTACAAGTAATGTGCAAGAAGCTGCATCATATTAATCTAGTAACAACTTTTTCTGATATTGTTAAAAATGAATTATACATTTCTACTCCTTGAGATGTATTGAGGTTTTCTTGGTGGCCTAATATATGATCAGTTTTATAAATGCTTCATGGTCAGTGGAAAGTAAATTGCAAACTCAGGTTTAAGTTGGATATATACCTACTGGGGCCATCTTGTTAATTATGCTTTTTACATAATATATATTCTTACATTTGTCTCCTCCAGTCAGAGGCTGAGACAGCTGAGTTAAAGTCTACTGCTGTTATAGTATTTTATTTCCCTGTATCCTTAAAGTTTTTGCTTTCTGATTGTTGACACTATTTTTACTAGTATTTAATGCCTAACCATTTGACACAATATGGATGAACCTTGAGAATATTATGCTAAGTCAGAAAAAGCTAGGAACCATATGATTTCACTCATATGTAGGATATAAAACTGAAACTCATAGACATAGACAAGATTATGGTGGTTACTAGAGGAAAGGAGGCTGAAGGAATAGTAAAAGGTAAAGGGGGTCAAACATATGGTGACAGAAGATGATTTGACTTTGGATAGTGGACACACAATGTAATATATAGATCATGTATCGTATATTGTACAGAAATGTACACTTGAAACCTATATGATCTTATTAACCAATGTCACCCTCAAAAACTTAATAAAAAAAAGAAAAAAGTTTCCTTCAACTATGTAGAACTGAATCTCCATTTACTCATAATAGCCTTAAGAAAATACAATAAAGTCAGGGGAAATTTGTCAAGTACTTTACTAAAGTCAAAACCTACCAAGTCTATATGATCACTCAAACTACAAATTAAATAATTTTCTCCAAAATTCATTCAGAATTTCATTTCATTCAGAAATGAAAGAGGTGAAGTAACAAGTGATCCCACAGAAATACAAAGGATTATGAAAAAATACTTTGAACAACTCTATTCCAACAAAATGGACAACCTAGATGAAATGGACATATTCTTAGAAAAATACAAGCTCCCAAAACTCAATCAGTAAGAATCAAAAAACCTGAATAGGCCTATAACTACCGAAGAAATTGAAGCAGTGATCAAAAATCTTCCAGCAAAAAAAGACCTGGTCTGAATGGCTTTACAGGGGAGTTCTACCAAGCATTCAAAGGAGAACTAAAACCTATCCTCCTCAGACTATTCCAAAAAATTCAAGAGGAAGCAACACTTCCAAGCTCTTTCAATGAAGCCAGCATTACCTTAATTCCAAAACCAGATAAAGACACCACAAAAAAAGAGAACTACAGGCCAATATCCTTGATGAACATACATGCTAAAATCCTCAACAAAATTCTAGCAAATCGGACTCAGCATTATATTAGAAAGATCATACACCATGACCACATGGGATTTATTCTGGGGGTGCAAGTTTGGTACAATATCTGCAAATCAATAAATGTGATACATCAAATAAACAAGTTGAGAGACAAATATTGCATAATCATATCAATCGATGCAGAAAAAGCATTTGATAAAATCCAACATCCTTTCTTGATAAAAACTCTCAGCAAAGTGGGAGTAGAAGGATCATGCCTCAATATTATAAAAGCCTTATATGACAAACCTACAGCCAACATCATACTCAATGGGCAAAAACTAAACTCATTTCCCCTGAGAACGGGAACAAGACCCACCTTCACCACTCCTGTTTGATATAGTACTGGAAGTGCTAGCCATAGTGATCAGACAAGAAGAAGAAATAAAAGGCATCGAAATTGGAAAAGAATAAGTAAAACTGTCCTTATTCACAGATGACATGATGCGATACATACAAAACCCCAAAAACTCCATCAAAAAACTACTAAACCTAGTAAATGAATTCGGCAATGTAGCAGGATACAAAATTAACACCCAGAAATCTATGGCCTTTTTATACACCAATAATGAACTCACGGAAAGAGAAATGAAGAAAACAATCCGATTTACCATTGCACCAAAAAAATTAAGATACCTAGGAATAAACTTAACTAAGGAGGTAAAAGACCTATACTCGGAAAACTACAGAACATTGAAAAAAGAGATAGAGGAAGACATAAACAAATGGAAGAACATACCGTGTTCATGGATTGATAAAATCAACATCATTAAAATGTTCATACTACCTAAAGCAATCTACAGATTCAATGCACTCACCATTAAAATACCAATGGCATATTTCAAAGATCTAGAACAAACTCTCCAAAAAGTCATCTGGAATAAAAAAAAGACCCGGAATAGCCACAGCAATCCCGAGAAAGAAGAACAAAGTTGGAGGGATCACAATACCAGATATCAAGCTACATTACCAAACCACGGTTCTCAAAACTGCCTGGTACTGGCACAAGAACAGACATATAGACCAATGGAACAGAAAGGGAACCCATAAATCAATCCAAGACATTATGCTCAATTAATATTTTTCAAAGGAGGCAAGAGCATACAATGGAGTCAAGACAGTCTCTTCAATAAATGGTGCTAGGAAATTTGGTCAGATACATGCACAAAATGAAACTAGATCATCAGCTTACACCATACACAAAAACAAACTCAAAATGGCTAAAGGACTTAAATGTAAGATGGGAAACCATAAAAATCCTACAAGATTCCATAGGCAGCAAAATTGCAGACATATGTTCTAGCAATATCTTTACAGACACAGCCCCTAGGGCAATGGAGACTAAGGAGAAAATAAACAAATGGGATTACATCAAAATAAAAAGTTTCTGCACAGCAAAAGAAACCATCAACAAAACAACAAGAAAGCCTACTGCATGGGAGAACATATTTGCCAATGCTATTTCAGATAAGGGTTTAATCTCCAAAATTTACAGAGAATTCATACAACGTAACAAAAGGAAGATAAACAATCCAATCAAAAAATGGGCAAAGGACCTAAATAGATACTTTCCTAAAGAGGACATTCAGAAAGCCAAGAGACATATGAAAACATGCTCAAAGTCACTAATCATCCGAGAGATGCAAATCAAAACAACAATGAGATACCATCTCACACCTGTCAGAATGGCTATCATCAACAAATCAACAAGTGCTGGTGAGCATTTGGAGAAAATGCCCTCATGCCCTGCTGGTGGGAATGCAGACTGCTGCAGCTACTGTGGAAGACAGTATGTAGTTTCCTCAAAAAGGAACTTCCATTTGACCCAGTGATCCCACTTCTAGGAATATATCCCAAGAAACCAAAACACCAATCAGAAAGGATATATGCACCCTTATGTTTATAGAAGCACAATTCACAATAGCTAAGATTTTGAAAACAACCTAAGTGCCCATCAGCAGATGAGTGGATTAAAAACCAGTGGTACATCTACGCAATGGAATACTACACTGCGGTAAAAAAGAAGGAACTTTTACCATTTGCAACAGTATGGATGGAACAGGAGAACATTATGCTAAGCGAAATAAGCCAGTCAGAGAAAGATAAATATCACATGATCTCACTCATATGTGGGATATAATGATCAACATAATTTGATGAGCAAGAATAGATCCAACCCTAACCAGTTTGGCTCAGTGGATAGAGCATCGGCCTGCGGACTGAAGGGTCCCAGGTTCGATTCCAGTCAAGGGCATGTACCTTGGTTGGGGGCACATCCCCAGTAGGGGGTGTGCAGGAGGCAGCTGATTGAGGTTTCTCTGTCATCGATGTTTCTAACTCTCTATCCCTCTCACTTCCTCTACATAAAAAAATCAATAAAATATATTTTTTTTAAAAAAGAATAGATCCAGAGACAAATGGCGGGGGGTTGGGGGGAGGGGGGCTGGTTAGAGAGCAATCAAAGAACTTGTATGCATGCATATTAGCATAACCAATGGACACAGACACTGGGGCAGTGGAGGCTTGCCTGGGGTGGGAATGGTTGGGGGTGAGGGGGGACAAGCAGGGAAAAAGGAGACATATGTAAAACTTTAGACAATAAATAAATAATAAAAAAAAGATTGGGGAAGGAAAATTAAAATACAACTATGTTTTTTGACATCCATTGTTTATAGAATACCAACTAATAAAGTTTCACTGATTACTATTATGTAAAAGTGATTTGTGCCTAAACCTAAAGATAATAGTTTAAACATGAGGATAATAGCCAATTAACTTTCTTGAGTCTCAGGTTCTGCACCTCTGAAATAAGGATGATGAGGTCTACATTAAAGAATTATTGTAAGAATTAAAGTACATAATAAAAGAGATCAACCGAAGGACTTGTATACATGTATATAAGCCAAACCAATGGACATGAACAACAAGGGGATGGGAGCATGAGGGTGCGGGGCAGGGGTGGGGGAGGTTGGGGGTTAATGGGGGGGATGAGGACACATTTGTAATACCTTAACTAATAATAAAAAAAATTCAAAAAAAATAAATAAAGTACATAATAAATGTAAATGGCAAAAAATATTTTAAATTAAGTATGCAAATGCCTATTTCATTATACAGATGAGAAAACTTGTTACAGAGTTTGGTGTATCTCTTTTTAGTTTTTAGCTTTCTGTCTAGGACTACTTTGTAGCAATGAAAAGAAGGCTGCTCAGAAGAGTCTTATCTCAATAAAGGAGAATAACTAGAACAAGCCTAACAGCTGCAACAAATCTTAACAATAAGACTTGAAAGGATCAACTTGTTTCCAAGTAACTTAGCTGAATTTCATAACAAACCTCAAGAATATGTATAGGAATAAAAATATGCAACAAGCCCTGACCTGTTTGGCTCAGTGGATATAGAGTCAGCCTGCAGTCTCAAGGGTCCCAGGTTCGATTCCGGTCAAGGACATGTACCTTGGTTGCAGGCTCAACCCCAGTAGGGAGTGTGCAGGAGGCAGCTGATTGGTGTTTCTAACTCTCTATCCCTCTCCCTTCCTGTCTGTAAAAAAAATCAATAAAATATATTTTTTAAAAAAGAATATGTATAGGAATAAAAATATGCAACAAGCCCTGACCTATTTGGCTCAGTGGATAGAGCGTCGGACTGCGGACTGAAGGGTCCTGGGTTCATTTCCGGTCAAGGGCATGTACCTTGGTTGCGGGCACATCCCCAGTGAGGGGTGTGCGGGAGGCAGCTGATGGATGTTTCTCTCTCACTGATGTTTCTAACTCTCTATCCCTCTCCCTTCCTCTCTGTAAAGAATCAATAAAATATATTTAAAAAAAATATGCAACATGGCAAAATTTACAATGTTTGGCATGTGATTTAAAATTACTAGAACTAAAAAATAAAAATAAAAAATAAAATTAAAAAAAATTACTAGAACTGAGGAAATAGGGAAATACAACCCATGCTGAGGAGAAAAAAAATGAAACTTATCCACAAATAACACAGAGGTTAAAATGGGCAGGCAAGGGCATTAAATAAATGTTTACAGATGTTTCAATATGTCCAAAATGTTAGAGACATGGAAAATATAAAGAAGACTCAAATCCCACTACAATGTGTGAGATGAATAATACAGAGGATGGCTTTAATGGCAGATTAGACATTGCAGAAGAAAAGATCAGTAAACTCTCACGGAGATTCTAGTTAAGATGCTACTTTTCTTCAATGTGCTCATCAAGGACTCTTCTCCCTCCCCTTCTACGCTCTCTTCCACTACCTATAATTCTTATGGGGAGAGGAATGACAGGGATTTCAAGTTGTATTGAGAATGAACATAGATTGCGTTTCTTATATATCTTAGACATGAAAAATTGCAGAATAATTTGGGGCAAATAGACCACATGGATGTGGAGTTTGAAGAAGACCGGGTGAAATCTTATGTGTAGCGCTCATACTTTATGCTGGTATAATACCTAACGTATAATGGATTCTCAGTAAATATGCTGAGCAAATGAATAAATGAATTAAAATGAAATTAAAAGTTAAATGCTTATTTCCCAAGAATAAACTGTCCAGGCCATTGTGAGTCAGGAATTGGCAGCAGCATCTATCAGATGAGCTATCTGATGTCTGCCACTTGCTTTCTTCCCCCGTTATTTCTGCAGGTATGTGAAATAAAAGGAAATTATCATACCCCCGAATCGCCAATATTATTGTAGTCTGCCACTGTTCCCCACAGGCTTCTGTTCCAAGAAGCCTCCGCCACACACCTCCCCACACACACAAAAATGCAATATAAAAATCAACTTGCATTTATTCAAGCATCAAACATCCAAAGAGCCTTTATTTGCATCACCCCCGGGCACACATAGATAATTTGAAAATTCTAAAATCATATCAAGGATATTTATCAGTTTGTCACAAGCTTTTAAAAAGTCATAGCAAATCAAAAGGACAATGCAGTATCATCTCACACCTGTCAGAATGGCTATCATCAACAAATCAACAAATGACAATTGTTGGAGAGGATGCGGAGAGAAAGGAACCCTCATGCACTGTTGGTGGGAATGCAGACTGGTGCAGCCACTGTGGAGAACAGTATGGAGTTTCCTCAAAAAACTGAAAATGGAACTCCCATTTGACCCAGTGATCCAACTTCTAGGAATATATCCCAAGAAACCAGAAATGCCAATCAGAAAAGATATATGCACCCCTATGCTCATAGCAGCACAATTTACCATAGCTAAGATTTGAAAACAGCCTAAGTGCCGATAAGCAGATGAGTGGATTAGAAAACTGTGGTACATCTACAGAATGGAATACTATATTGTGGTAAAAAGGAGCGAATTCTTACCATTTGCAACAGCATGGATGGAACTGGAGAGCATTATGCTAAACGAAATAAGCCAGTCAGAGAAAGATAAATATCACATGATCACACTCATTTGTGGAATATAATGAACACCATAAACTGATGAACAAAAACAGATCCAGAGACAGAGAAGCATCAATCAGACTGTCAAACCTCAGAGGGAAGGTAGGGGAGGGTGGGGGTGTAGGGGAGAGATCAACCAAAGCACTTGTATGCATGCAAAGTCTAACCAATGGGCACAGACACAAAGGGGGTGAGGGCATGAGTGGAGGTGGGGGGCTATGGAGGAATAAGGACAAATATGTAATGCCTTAATCAATAAAGAAAAAAAAAGTCATAGTATACTAAAAAAAAAAAAAAAAAGGATATTTATCATTTGTGAATTTTGTACACCGTCCCCCCCCCACCTTCTATAATGCAGATTTACTACTTCTATAAAGAAAAACAAACTATCTTTTCTAAATTATTTTTTATGTGATAACTTTCACACATTTCTCCAGAAATCATATAGGCTTTCACCAGGTTATGATGAGAAGATAAACAACCACCAAAGTGAAGGCTTGCAGCCGCAGTTAATTCTCACTCACGCTACAATTGGCAATTGCAAGTCAGTTCCGGGTCTTCTCCATATACCTTGTCTTCCAGACTGAAAAAGCAGCCCCTGTCTGGGAAATGCTTTTCTCTGGCAGCCGAGGAAAAGAGCAAGTGAGTTGGCAGAAACATGCAGTGACTTTTCAAGCTTCTGCAAGGGCACAGTGCACATCACGTTAGCTCATGTGCAATGAACAAAGCAAACCAGATGTTCCCTTCCCCACCCACAAAAGATCTGCTACAAGGCGCAGGCAAAGGGCAGGGATACAAACTTTTTTGCAAGTTGGAAACATAAATGCGTATTGGGAATGCTGAAGTAATATACACAATTTATTAGAAGGAAACATTAAACATTTTTAGCATTTTATATATTTTTTAAGTGTAGGGTTTTTTTCTTCCTGATAAATATTTATTGAGCACCTCTTTTTTTCTAGGCACTGTCCTGGATGTGTGTTATGTATCAACAAGAAAAAAAAATCTCCTGCCCTAACCAGTTTGGCTCAGTGGATAGAGCGTCAGCCTGCGGACTCAAGGGTTCCAGGTTCGATTCCGGTCAAGGGCATGTACCTTGGTTGCGGGCACATCCCCAGTGGGGAGTGAGCAGGAGGCAGCTGATCGATGTTTCTCTCTCACTGATGTTTCTAACTCTCTATCCCTCTCCCTTCCTCTCTGTAAAAAAAAAAGAAAGAAAATCTCCAGCATCAGGCATAGACTTAGAATAAAATGATAAGCCAATCATGTAATAAGAAGCTGTTATTCTCTTTTTGAATTTGATTAAATATTTACAGATAATTAGCATATTGGTCATTGTCAAGACATGCCCCAAACATGGGTAGAAATATGCACTGCTATTGAGAAATTCGGAGTGAAAATGAAAGTTCAAATAAGTACAACATGTCAAGAAACAAATAACAAGCTATCATTCTTGTTACATCTGCTCCTTAATTACCTAAATATCCAAATGTTTAAGATTCTTGTGTGCCAAGTGTTATAAATCATTCTTGTTTAAGAATGCATGGGTTAGATGTTCAAGTTAGCTAACAAGTTATTCTCATCTTCATAATAAAATAATGGCATTTTAGAACTGAAGGAAACCTAAGAGATTATTTACTCAGATCTCTGTTCATTAGATATAATTAAGACTTCTCATTACTGTCAAGTACAAATATAGACATGCACATTTTTACTTATTATATTAGTCACTGGTCCCAAATCTTACTAGGGTGCTAAATTTATTTTCATAAATGAAAAGCATATAGAAAAAATAAAAAAATAAGAGGTTAATGTGTATGTTGAACTTTGGTCCTGTATTTTTGGTTCTAAGGCCACCGCTGTTTCAGTTCACTTTCACATGCTCAGACATTGTTGCTCAAACCACATCCTGTTAGGACAGCTGGCTCCTGGGAGGTGGAGCCTCTGCTACCCATTCTAGCAGAATCAGCCATCTCCAGGACACTAAGGCACGTCTTAGTTCTGATCGTCTGCCCAGACTCCCCTTCCCACTACAATGGGTTTAGAGCCCTCTTCAGAGCTCTACTGTCTGCTCTTGACAGAAGAACTCAGAGTATTACTTCAATCCACAGATCCTGATAACATTTAACTTTGATCCTGTATTTTTTCCAGGAGGCATTTGAACTCATCCAAGTTGCCCAAGGAACCAGTCCCATCCCCCAAGTCATCAGTTCTATTCAGCAGGCAGTCCATAAGGGCTCCTCTTTGTTGAATTCAAAATGTCCCATGTAGCTTTCACCCAGGACAAGCCAACATACTGGCCTTCCCTCTACATTACTGAATCCATTCAGCTGATTTTTACCATCATGACAAAAAGCTGCTCCAAGGATACTTGCCTTCTACAGAGAGCCAATTCCTGAGCCAATTAAAGAGGAAACCCAGGCCTAGGGAAGTTAGGTGATGTGGATCAAGTTGTTATCAGTGGAAGTGGGGCTCTTGGGGTACTGTTGGAATAAGAATTTCCCAAGGCCCCTATGAGAGGATGAGGTATTGTAGAATGCTTTCTTTCTGTGGAGTTATACCCCTGAGTTTCCAAAGTGCCCTTTCCCTCCATACCCCCAAGGAGGAAGTATAGCTTTGGCTTCAGCAGAGCTAGAATCAAAGCCAGTGTCCAGGGTTTTTGCTCAGTGTTGGAGTCGTGTCAAGTCTAGCATCAGGCTAGCTTAATGTGTGCTCCCAGTTGCAGTTCAACAGTTCACTGCATGTGTGGTCTGCATGGCTACATGGCTATGGAGGGAACATGGGTGAATGCAAGGAAGCAGGTGTAAAACAAACAAAAAAATAGAGAACCAAGAGGAAGAGCTCCTTTGTTTGGGGAATTATGAATCCCCAAATTTTCATGGGCTTGCAGTGGCCCTGCCTACTCTGGCCAGTGGTCCTGTTCCCAGGTCTGACCTTCCCTAGTCACCCCAACTTCACTGCACATGAATCTATCCCCCCTTTGTTGGCTCCCTTCCCCCATTAATTTGCAGGGAATGGGCCAATAGTTCCCTGAGGAGTGTGAAACTGCCCAAATGACATGCCTGTAATGTCTAGTCTTCCCTTTGCTCCTTTTCTATTATTAATAACTAGCTAATTACAATGATATCAAAATAATGGATAAAGGGCAACACCTTATTCAGTATTCTTTCTATTACACTGCACTGTCTTTCTTATTTGACTAAAATGTCCATTTTCTTAAAACTATGTCTGTAGCCCTGACCGATTTGGCTCAGTGGGTAGAGCATTGGCCTGCGGACTAAAGGGTCCCAGGTTCGATTCCAGTCAAGGGCATGTACCTTGGTTGCGGGCACATCCCCAGTAGGAGTTGTGCGGGAGGCAGCTGATCGATGTTTCTCTCTCATCGATGTTTCTAACTCTCTATCCCTCTCCCTTCCTCTCTGTAAAAAATCAATAAAATATATCTTTTAAAAAAAAAACTATGTCTGTATTTCTGAGGCTCTCCCACATAGTTTGGGACCAGGCAAAGTCAGTCCATGGAGTTCTTCCAGTGTGCTGGGAAAATCATTCCTCTACCTAATTCTCTGCCTTCTGGGAAGTCTCAGTTCTAATGTGAGGATCTTTACTCAATATAGGATATCCCCTGCATATGCCCTACATCCATAAGATGGTTGTAAGAATCATGGCATGACCTATTTTTCTGCTTTTCTATTAATAGCAGTGTCTGCAAATGCAAGCAGATTATTTGTACTCTCACATTGATGGGGAGCATAAGACATTTTTGGAGGGCTAGCAATCTGAATTTGCTCCAGTAACCTGCCTTCTACTGCACACTCTTGCTAGCCAATAATTAACACCATTTGTGAAAGAATGTAGGAGACTAGCAGCCGGACTTTGTACCTAGCTAATCAGTATCCCTAATGCACATTCCTGATAGCCTATAATGAAGTCACTTCCCTTTCTTAATTAACTGGTCTTGCAACACCTATTTACCTAAATACTCCCAATTGACCAGGGCCATCAACCAAGGCTGTAACAGCTTAGCTAGAGGGAGGTCACTGGTGACATACAGGATAAACATTGGAAACAATCTAAATTAACCATCTAACTGACTCGAGGAGGGTGCTGTGAGAGTCCACCACAGAATCTTGGTAGTTGGGAAACAACGGAACTCAGAAATATATAAGGAGACTATCTCATTGTCTAAGTTGTTCAGGATCTGGATCTTTGAGTTCCCTGAACCAGCAGCGCTGCTTTGAATAAAGACTTTTCTGAACCTCCCGAGTGTTCAACTGTCTTTTTCCGTGCCAATTCCATAACAACATACTCTCTTTACTACTAAGTGGGACTAAATCATCGGGGAAATTTTTTAGTTTGCTTCTAATTATTTTCTATGTCTGCATATTAACTCACCTCAGAGAACTGCAACCATGAGTTATATGTTCTAGACCAAATCTGAAAGATATTTATTTATTTCTTAAATATATTTTTATTGATTTCAGAGAGGAAGGGAGAGGGAGAGAGAGATAGAAACATCAATGATGAGAGAGAATAATTGATTGGCTGCCTCCTGCATGCCCCACACCAGGGATCGAGCCTGCAACCTGGGTATGCCCTGAATGGGAATCGAACCATGACCTCCTGGATCACAGGTCAATGCTCAGCCACGGAGCTATGCCAGCTGGGCAGCAAGATATTTAAATTATCACAGTACTACATCACTCATATTCATAATTAAAAAACAAATTTTAACAAAAAACAAGGATGTCTATGTAGTAAAGTGAAACAGAAAAACTATGGTAATTTTGTACTTTTAATGTATACATTTTATTGAGCAAAATTAATTAGCTTTTATATAGAAGCACATTTCTGAAAAATGGAAGAAACAGAAATTGATAGCATGAGGTTGACATTGAATGTTTAAATATATTTAATATATTCTTAAGATGTGTCTGAGAAATGTATTAATCTTTCTTCTAGATGAGTGTTTTGAAGCAGCTAAGCATTCCAAAATGCACAGTTATATTGTTAGGACATTGTTTGGGGGTGATTTATCCTATTTTTCCTGAAACTCTGTTTTGGACCAAGAAATTGATTTCCAGGCAGGATCAAACATGTAAACTTAACTGCATATTCAATCAAGTTTAGTTCTTGCAAAGATAGCCAATTTAGATAAAATAAGTCATAAGAACCAAAGCTGTCTCTCAAAATTAAGTTTTAATTGGTGTTTTCTTTGTTTTTTATTAAAAAAAAAAAAAAAAAGAGCCTGTATGCTTGTTGAATCTCAATCCTGTCTCCATTTTACTCCCCCTGACAACTTGTTTTGTCTTTCTCTGCCCTAATTCTACTTTTAATTTTTACTATCAGGTTATATTGTATGTATCTTTTTAAACATCCTTTAAGATGTCCTGCAATAAGGTAGAGTATCAGTGTAAGTACACTACATAATAAATAAGATAGTAGCATGTTTATTCCTTTCCTTTTACAATTAAGAATAGTTCTGGGCAAAATGCCAACAGAATTTTCTTACCAACCTTGTTGCTCTCCATCACTATTATAGAGTGCTCCATGAAGCCATCTATGTTCCCTGACTATGCAGGTGGGTGACCTATTTGGAAAATTACCAACACAGACGGTGGAGCAATTAAGTTATTTTCAATGTTCAAAAGATCCAGCAAATACTTAATTAGGTGTGGAAAGAGGAAAAAGAATAGCAACAAGTATGGGCCTCAATGTTTATCTTAGGAGGAGATATGATAAATATAAACTTTAAATCCCTCCTTCAGAAGATCTTACTCATTTTTTTCCTACTCCTATCTTCCAAAGAAGTGGAAAACTAGAAGAATAACGTATCTCATTTCTTTATCTTTTGCTGATAAGTCTCCTAAAATATTTTTGGATTGATAACTAAGGCATTTATTGAAACTACTTAAGTCAAAGGTAGAATGGATGTGATGAGAAAAATAAGACATTTTTGGAGGGGAGACCAGCAGCCGGACTCTGTACCTAGTTAGTATCCCTAATGCACATTCTTGTTAGCCTATAAACAAGTCACTGCCCCTTCCTTAATTATCTGGTCTTGCAAGACCTATTTACATAAATACTCACATTTTACAGAGGCTATAAACCATAAACAATATACAACTCCTGGAGGGAGTTTTCAGTGCTGGCACCAGGCCAGGCGTTTAGGCGTGGTCTCACAGCCCCCATCCCAACTCTCAGGGCTTTTTGCAAAGCCCACTAAAGGTCTGGAAGTCTGATCCATATATGGGGACAAAGAAACCAAAGAGTATAAAGAGAAAGCTTCCTCCATATTGGTTTGCTCAGGATTTGGAGAACTGTCACCATGAGGCATTGTATAAGTACATGTGAAACATCCTATCTAATAAAAGAAAAACATGGTAATTAGCGTACGACTGCTACCCATCCCATTGGCTAATCAGGGAGATATGCAAATTAACTGCCAGCCAAGATGGCTGCCGGCAGCCAGGCAGCTTGAAAATAACATGAGGCTTGCTAGCTTCAGTGACGGAGGACTCCAACGTTCCCCCCCTGCTGCTGCTGGCCTCTGAGCTTGCAGTTTGAAACATTGTAACAAATATAGAAGCTAAACAAAACCCCAGAAGCCTGCTTTCAGCTGGCCGGGATCTCAGAGCTGGAGTTATACATTGTTTCGATTATAGAACCCAAACAAACCAGATACCTGCTTTCAGCAGCGGAGGCCTCAGAGCTGGAGCCAGAGCTAAAGCTGGCCTAGAATTAAAAAAAAAAGAAAAAAGGGAGCAGTTGGAAGCTTCAGTCACCTGCCAGCCTGAAAACAGCCCTCAGCCCCTCACCCAGACTGGTCATGCACCCCACTGGGGACCCCCACCCTGAAGGGTGTGTGACCAGCTGCAAACAGCCATCATCCCCTCATCCAGGTGGCCAGGCACCCCAGTGGGGACTCCCGCCCTGAAGGGGGTGTGACCAGCTGCAAACAGCCATCATCCCCTCACCCAGGCTGGCCAGGCACCCCAGTGGGGACCCCCACCCTAATCCAGAACACCCTTCAGGGCAAACCAGCCAGCCCCACCCATGCACCAGACCAATATCCTATATAGTAAAAGGGTAATATGTCTCCCAGCACCAGGATCAGCGGAGCCGAGACGCCTCCCAGGAGGTGCCTCACGGGATCAGCGTGACAGGGGGCAGCGCCCAAACCCCCTGATCGCCCTGCTGCTCTGTGTGTGACAGGGGTCGGGGCCACAACCTCCCTATCCGCCCTGCTCTTTTCGTGATAGGGGAAGGCGCCCCAACCTCCTGATCAGCCCTGCTCTGTGCCTGATATAGGGGAGCTCCCCAACCCCCTGATCAACCCTGCTCTATGTGTGACAGGGTACAGAGCCCCAACCCCCTGATGGGCCCTGCTCTGTGCGAGACAGGGGGTGGTGCCACAACCTCCCCATTGAACCTGCCTTGAGTGTGATGCGGGCGGTGCCCCAACCCCCCAATCGGCCCTACACAGAGCGTGACTGAGGGTGGCATCACAACCTCACAATCCGCCTTGCTCTGTGCATGACAGGGGGCGACGTCCCAACTCCCCAATCGGCCCTGCTCTGAGCCCGACCAGGGGCTGCACCTAGGGATTGGGCCTGCCCTCTGCCACCCCGGAGCAGGCCTAAGCCAGCAGGGCGTTATCTCCCGAGGGGTCCCAGACTGCGAGAGGGCACAGACCAGGCTGAGGGACCCCCCTTCCCCCCAAGTGCACAAATTTTTGTGCACCAGGCCTCTAGTCTATATATATATATATATATATATATAAAGAGCCAGGGTCCATAATGTCCAAAACAACTGAATAGATTACCAAACACTGGAAGTTGGTCCTACGGTCAGTGCTGGGTCACTGCGGCGACCCAGCACTGACTGCCACTGCTGCAGGCACAGCGACCCAGCACTGACTGCTGAGTGGGCTGTGGATCAGGCCCAGAGAGAGGCCCAGAAAGAGAAGCAGGGTCTGATCCGCAGCCTCCGTGGCAGCTGTTGATCAGCCCTTGCTTCTCTTTCTCTCTGGGCATCGCCAGCAGCTGTGGGGCTGCAGATTAGCCCTTCCTCTCTAATTAGGCCCGGAGATAGGCCCAGAAACACTAACTGGCATAGAAACCAGCCAATCAGAACCAAATTTGGGTGAACTGCAAGGAGCCAATGGCTGCCTAGGAGGCAGAGCTTTTGATGCTGACTGCATAGAAACCAACAAATCAGAAACTAATCTGGGTGAACTACAAAGGCAGAACCTCAGGTGGGTGCTGAGGAGGGATTTAAAGGGCAGCAGCTGTTTGGTGTAAGGTATAAGAAAGCAGTTTAATTTTTTAATGACCGGTTTGGCAATATAGTGCATATGGGGAGAGCAGCTAGAGGCGATCAGGCAGGCAGAGGCAGTTAGGGGCGATCAGGCCAGCAGGGGAGGGAAGTTAGGGGTGATCAGGCAGGCAGAGGGGTTAGGGCAGCCTTGGGCAAACTACGGCCCGCGGGCCAGATCCGGCCCATTTGAAATGAATAAAACTAAAAAAAAAAAAAGACCGTACCCTTTTATGTAATGATGTTTACTTTGAATTTATATTAGTTCACACAAACACTCCATCCATGCTTTTGTTCCGGCCCTCCGGTCCAGTTTAAGAACCCATTGTGGCCCTTGAGTCAAAAAGTTTGCCCACCCCTGGGTTAGGGGCAATCAGGCAGGCAGTCAGAGGCAGTTAGGCTCAATCAGGCAGGCAGGCAGGTGAGTGGTTAGGAGCCAGCTATCCCCTGAGAGAGAGGGATGTCCAAGAGGGATGATTGAGAGAGGGATGTTTGACTGCCGGTTTAGACCCAATCCCTGTGGCAGTTGGACATCCCCCAAGGGGTCTCTGATTGGAGAGGGTGCAGGCTGGGCTGAGGAAACCCTCCCCCCATGCATGAATTTCGTGCACCAGGCCACTAGTCTGAAAATAAATGGGTTTTTCCTGTATCTCTGGGTACTCCTGTGTATTTTCCCTGATAAATTCTGTAACAGATGCGTCATTATGAATATTCTAAATATCAAGTGTCAAAGCTAATTAAGTAATTATCATTTAACACCTGCCTTTCCTCAATTCCTTACAAATTGTAACATCCATTTACAGCTTTCAAGTAATTTTTTAAAAGACAATATCATTAATTTAAACACAGTGTAAATCTACATTAAGCACAATTGTACACACATTGCAATCTCCAAAAAAATTAAAATTCAGAAAAATTAGCAACTTAGAATTGAGAAATTATAGAACTCTAATTCGATTGTAATTAATTTAAGTGATTATTGTAAGTTTTAAAACTACAGCCTATCCCCAATTTTAGGAATTATGCTGTTTATTCAAGATTTATTTCTTTCAAAACTGGCAGGACAAAAAACCGTAAAATTGTTTAGGTGGCCATTGTATAAAGATATTCAAAACTGCAGTGTTCTTGTATCAATAAATACATTTTTATTTAAATTAAGATATAGATCTGACAATGCTTAATATTTCCCCTGTAGTTATTCCAAACCCACAGTTTAAATGATTATTGGTGCTAGTAAATGAAGACTAACATTGCAAGTGAAATTTCGGATTATGAATATTTTTGCTTTAGTAGGTAAGGACACTTGCTGGAACTATGAGTCAGGACTCAACACCTGATCTTCAAAATAAAACAGTATCCTGTTCTCAAGTTTTGGTGTGAAAAATAATGCCAACTGCAAAAGCATTCTTGTTTTCTATAAGGAGTATTAATATATATTTTTGCTAGAAAGAGAAAAAAATAAATCATATTAAATTATTTCCCCAATTAAATCTACAAGTAAAATTATGTTCTATAGATAATCTTTGTGCTGCTAATACAAACCAAATGAAATCTCAGAGTCTGGCCTTAGAATGCAATTTTTAAGGGGATTTAGAAAATTATTATCAAAGGGGGTTTAGAAAAAAAATGAAGGAGTGCTTTCATTCCTGCACCCACAGAGGAGGAGGGATCATTTTTTGTCATAAACTATTGCAAAGAATCTTGACTTGATAAAACAAGATATAGTAAATTTTTACAAGAATAATCTGTTTTTTCTATGAAATATATGGACTTAAGTAAATAATCACAAATTTTTATCAATTTCTTTTTTGTCTGTTACTATAAATTGGTTTTATTTATTTTTTTTTTTAATTAAATCTTTATTGTTCAGATTATTACATTTGTTCCTCTTTTTTCCCCCCATAACTCCCCTCCTCCCAGTTCCCGCCCCACCCTCCACCCTCACTCCCCACCCACTGTCCTGATCCATAGGTGCACGATTTTTGTCCAGTCTCTTCCCGCATCTCCCACACCCCTTTCCCCCACAAGAATAGTCAGTCCATTCCCTTTCTATGTCCCTGATTCTATTATAATCACCAGTTCATACTGTTCATCAGATTATTTATTCACTTGATTCTTAGATTCACTTGTTGATAGATGCATATTTGTTGTTCATAATTTGTATCTTTACCTTTTTCTTCCTCTTCCTCTTCTTAAAGGATACCTTTCAGCATTTCATATAATACTGGTTTGGTGGTGATGAACTCCTTTAGCTTTTCCTTATCTGTGAAGCTCTTTATCTGACTTTCAATTCTGAATGATAGCTTTGCTGGATAAAGTAATCTTGGTTGTAGGTTCTTGGTATTCATCACTTTGAATATTTCTTGCCACTCCCTTCTGGCCTGCAAAGTTTCTGTTGAGAAATCAGCTGACAGTCGTATGGGTATTCCCTTGTAGGTAACTGAGTTTCTTTCTCTTGCTGCTTTTAAGATTCTCTCTTTGTCTTTTGCTCTTGGCATTTTAATTATGATGTGTCTTGGTGTGGTCCTCTTTGGATTCCTTTTGTTTGGGGTTCTCCACGCTTCTTGGACCTGTACATCCATTTCTTTCACCAGGTGGGGGAAGTTTTCTGTCATTATTTCTTCAAATAGGTTTTCAATATCTTGCTCTCTCTCATCTTCTGGCACCCCTATAATTCTGATGTTGGTACGCTTGAAGCTGTCCCAGAGGCTCCTTACACTATCCTCGCATTTTTGGATTCTTTTTTCATTTTGCTTTTCCGGTTGGGTGTTTTTTGCTTCCTCGCATTTCAAATCATTGACTTGATTCTTGCGCTCCTCTGTTCTGCTGTCGGGAGTCTGTATAATATTTGTTATTTCAGTCCGTGTATGCTTAATTTCTAGGTGGTTCCCCATCATAACATCGAGGGTCTCATTAGTTTTCTTGTAGATCTCATTAAGTTTATCGGCGGCTTCTAAACAGTTCTTGAGAGACCTTAAAAGTGTGGTTATGAACTCTATATCTTCCATTGACAATTTTGTCCTGTTTCTTTGTCTCCGCATTTTGTTATGCTTCCTTGGTGCACCCCCTAGTGGTCTTTGTGCGCAGTCTTGTAGTTAAGCCTTGATTGTTGTAGCTAATACCAGGGAGGGTTTGACCTCCAGGCCAAGTGGCTGTGAGAATCAGCTGTGTCTGCAGTGAGAGAACTTCTGTCCTCTAGGGAGGTGCTAATCTAGCCTTTGCCTGAGGCTATCCGGCAAATGCCTCTGTGCAGGGCTTGGGCGGGGCGGGTCACACAGGATCAACAGGGTGGGCCGAAGAGAGCAGTTATGGCGGCTCTCAGTCCTGTCCCCAGGGGCTCTGCCTCTCTGAGTCCCAGCACCCGCTGCAAACCTCGGAGAGAAAGCTGCACTCGCTCTGACCGAAGCCAGACAGTCCCGCTTCTCCCGTTTGAGTCTGGGTCCCTAAAGACTCGCCTGTATCTGGAGCTCAGAGTCTGCGACTCCCTCCCAATTGAAAACGCCAACCGCGCCCTCCGCCGCCAGCCCGCTCCGCACACTCCGCACCTCAGAATTTGACTTCAGCACTGCGCCTCCTCTGAGTGTCCGTATGTGTTTCTCTTTCCTCCTAGTTGTAGGACTTCCACTCAGCCAGCGTTCCAGTGGTTCTGGGTGATGTCCGTTCCGTCTTTTAGTTTCACTTTTGAAGTAGTTGTTCAAGGCAGCAAACTCCGGCGTTAACCTATGCCGCCATCTTGGTTCTCCAACCAAATTGGTTTTAGAAGTAGTTTTTTGTTTGAGGGCTCTTATTAAGACTGAAGATTTTAGAAATTGTCCATTCTGTTACAATAATTTCTAAAAATAATCTGTACTTCTGATTTGTGCCATTTTCAAAAAAGGAGTAATATACTAGGAAGGAAAATCAGTAAATACAAATTATAACTTTTAATAGAACAAGACACAAAGTTTAGTAGGATTATTAATTAATATTATTGTTAAAGTATTGTGGTTTGTCATTTTAGTTTAGAACCATGAGAGTTTTAATTTCCTACAAAGACATAGTATAAAAAGATAGAACCAAGACTCTTCTTCTAAGATCTTGCCCTGTGGTTTTTTTTTGTTGTTGTTTTTGTTTGTTTGGATTTATTTTGTTTGTTTTTTTAGAGCTTGACTTTCATGTTTACCTATTATGAATGGCATCGCTAAGCTGGATAATTTTTTGGCTCTTTGGATTGGAATATGGGGAAAATCCTATTTATGCTTCAAGGATGCTGCTTTGATTAGTGACAGAGAACATCTTCCTCTAGAGATGCTGAAAATGCCAAATAGTTGTTTTTCTAGTCTCCCTTGACACTGAAACATGAATATACAACACAGTTTTGACCAATAAGACTTGTTGTTTTGTGCTTTCAATCCAAACATTTTTTAACCAATTCAGAAATAAAAGGTACTGGGGTAGTATGGGAGAATGGGTAGGGGCAAAAATAAAAGAGTTTTCTTAGGAAAGCCAGTTTCTTATTTTTTTTTTAAATATTCTGATACAAGCTTTTTGTTGAAAAATAACTTCTGTAGAACTCCACATTTTTAGATTAACCTCTTCACACAAGCTCCTTTTTTGGAATAGAACTAACCTCCTTAACATTATCGCTATAGCAAATTTCCCTTTGAAAATCACAATCTCTGATTTATCGTTCATGTGACAAAGGGGAAATGAACGGTTAGCACATGTCCTTTAATCCAAATCAGACTTTTCAGGTAGTTTGAGCATTTGACACAGGGTACTTTTGTTTTCTCTTATTTCTTAAGGACCAGACATCATGCAAATTCACCAATATTTTCTTTAGATAAAAAGATGACTTGTTTGAGAATATACCCTTTTAAACCTTTACTCATTCACACACTCATACACTCATTCATTTATCGCTCTCTTGTTAATTTCCCGGTGTGTAGTGAGCAAGCATCTGATTCATAGGAAAACTGAAGAGTTTTAGTTACGTTTTAGTTTATTGCATAATAATAGCTACGCAAAGAAACAGTAGCTTAACTAGAATTACAATCCAGGGACCCAATTTGTAATAGCAAAAATTAGAAACAAGCTAAATGTCATATAAGATCTGATTAAATTATGATACATGGATAAATTAAAAAGCAAAAGAATAATTATCACAAAAGTTAGCAACGATTATGTAATGCTGGACATTCACTTGGGAAACTTCTAAGTTACTATCAATGTTTTTTTTAATATATCTTTATTAATTTCAGAGAGGAAGGGAGAGGGAGAGAGAGGTAGAAATATCAATGATGAGAGAGAATCATTGATTGTCAATGTTTAATTTCTTCATCTGAATGGTGGTTACATTAACATTTATTTCATTAACGTTATTTAAATTGTGCATGCAATATAAGAATTAAGTAATATTGTCAATATTTAGATATATGAAAACATATTCATGATATAATATATGTAGGATACAAAAAATATATTCTATGATTCCAAACTGTTGTTCAAAGTGAGAATTTCCCTGGTAACTAATGTTGCAACTCTGACACTTTCTATTCCTCACCATATTTCCCCCCCTGCCACCTCGAACACTTACCAACATCCTTCAAAATTATTGTTTACTTCTTTTTTATTGTCTGTGTGGATGAAAAGGGGCCACATGCTGACCTGACAAGCTCAGGAGAGGCCTGCATGGCAGTTTTGCAAACTCGGAGACCTAAAGTGACCACAAAGGATGGTCTGAAATTAAACTTTAACGAAAAGCAGTTAGGGTGGGCAGTTATGTCCTAAGCCAGTATCTTCACTGATAAGGTCAACCTTTGCCATAACTGAGCCTGTCTGTCTTTTTGCATCTATGATAACATGTCCTTGGGACGTCTGGGTAACTTGTGACTTCCCTTTTTATGGAGCCCCTGGGGCACAGCCAGGTGTGCTGGGCCCAGGACACATACCACAGATTCCTTCATTTGTCATGTTAACTGTTCCTGTCCATCATTTTACTTTTTGTCCAATCCCGGAGGTTTCCCCTCTTTGCTTTATCCCTCCTCCTTAATCTATCACCAATGAATTTCATGTAACTCACCTATGTCCCTCCTTTGATTGCAATGTATAAATACAATTGTAACCCCGCCATTCTTCGGAGCACTATCTCAATTCGTTGAGGTTCTGCTTCCCGGCATATGTCGACAGTTTGGCTCAAATAAACTCACAAAAATTCTTTACAGGTTTCAATGGTTTTTTTACGTTAACATTAATTGGAGTAGTCATGGCAGGATTCCAAAGAAGCTCACACAGGACCATTCCTTGGACTTTGACTTGGTGCTAGGATCCAGCAAAGGGCCCATTGAGCCCACCGGTTCTCCACCCATTGGGTGAACATGGGTGAGTTGTCTCTTAGATCCAGAACCTTCCCTTGCTTTGGTCGAAGGTCGGACTTTATTTGAGCTGTTTAAAATCCTCGAGGTGGAATCGGGGTTGATTAGGTTAAGGGTTGACAGAACCCAGGCTAAGGCAGGAATGGCGGAAAAAAATGGGTGGCTGGTTTTGATTTTGGCTTTTTAATTGGAATGGCTTTCTGAGAGTCTGAACAAAAAAGAAAACCTTCGCTGTATAAATGAGAGCTGACAGCTCCAAAGATAAAGGGGCACATCCTCCCTCCTGCCCGGTTCTCGGGTGTTCTTAGGTGACTAAGAACCTTTGTGGAGGTGTCAGAGGTTCTACCTCACGACGTGCAGGAGCCCCACAGGGAAATTCCAACTCCACTGTAATTAACTGACTGGCTCATCCAGGGGAGCACCCATAAGGCCTGGTAAGCCAGCGCCCCGAGCCCTTCTGGCTATTGTAGACAGCCAGGAGAGAAACCGAGATACGTAAGAGGGTTGAATTGTGACATGAGGGGTGACAGCCTCATGGAGCGCAACCCACAAGAAGCACATTTTGCAACCCACTACATAACACCCCTGGAAAATTTGCTCAGACTCTACAGATATTCAATAATAAAATTAACATGGGAAATTGTGCCTCTAAGGCCAGAAGCTCCCGAGACACCAGCCCTCATTTAATACTCCTGATAGGAAGCCTTTACTTGCAAGTACTTTACAGAAATGGGAAGATTTAATTAGAAAATATTAACTGAGAAATGGCTAAAATGCAGTTTGTTTGGGGTACCTATGTCAATATTTTGCATGCAGAAATTAGAAAATGCCGGCTCTGAAATTAAACTGAATGAGTACATGGGAAGCATATCTTAATTTGGAAATTAGAAGCTTCTAGAGAAAAGCACAGGAAAAATTTATTCTAATAAGATGGAAATTAATAAAATTTTAGAGACTGTCTCAGAACTATTCTGAAGTTAATTAATGTCTACACCTTGTTTTTCCTTTAGCCCATTGTTTGTTTATTTTTTGAATAGTCCATTGGGAATATACTAAAATTCTAGAGAGGGGAAGTTCCTGAACCAGGGACAAAAGACACTGCTTTGGTAGTTTCTAATGCTGGACATTCTCTGCTGTAAACTTTTAGTGTGTTCTGTGCACCTTGATGTTTTTGTGTCTTAGTTGTAGTGAAATAGGAAAAAAATTTAAAATGTCTTTCTATTAATCATGACTTTGGGGAAAAGACGCCATTTGAGTCATTTGCTGAAACTTCCCCAAAGCAGGATTTGGGGAAGGGAAGAAGGGAACACATGGTGATCCAATATGGATGCCTCCTCCCCAAGTATTCTAATTTAAAACCTCCTTCTCATAATTGAAAAGTTTTACAAAATTTAAAAATGCGTCTGGTACTTCTGTTCACATGTAAAGAGAAAAGCTGGTTTAAAACTAATTCGCACAATTGTCCTGTTTTTGGACATTTAGATAGAGTTTTGAACTGGAGTCTCTTCACAAATGTACAGAATAAAACCCAAGACTGATTATTTCCTAAGGAAAATGGCGAATTTTACCCAGGGAAGAAATGCAGGCTTGTTCTAGCAACAAGCCTCCAAAAGAAAATTCAGCAAAATTGTCTCTGTTACAAAACTTTGCCAAAGTCAATGCCTTAATAATAATAATTGGATTTGAATCTCAAGAAATTATGTAGCTACAAGTTTGCTTCTTGACTTTCCCCAGAGAAAAATGGTCGTTTTAAAGTCAAGGGCTGGGCCAGGCCTGTTTTACCAGCCTCAGGTAAGGTTTTCCAGAGCTGCTGGGAACTTGAGACCTTAAAGTTTACTGAGTCAAACAATAAAAACTTATGTCTAGGTATTTTGAAGTGACATAATACATAATATTGATCTGAGTGTGCCTCGTATAAAATCTAGAGGGTAGAATTGAATCTGTTGGTTGATTGTGTCTTATATTTTTGAAGTTTATTCTTAAAAATGTTACTGATTAAGAAATGCTAAATATTTGACTTGCCAACTAAAAGTTTAAGATTCGGATTGAATTGGGAGAAATTGTGCAGTTGTGGTATTTTTGAAAAAGTAATTTTGGCTTTCTCTGAAATAATAAGGAATTCAAAATATGCTGCTTATTGGTCTGATTAAAAAAAGGATTAACTCTGTGATCTCAACTGAAATTTTTAATACAAAAACCAGTTTAAATTTAACTGCAAAGAACAGTGTAGACAGCCACCATGTTGAGCTGCGTGATTTGGAAGCCGCTATGTTGGCCACATGGCTTGCCGCTCCCCTGGGGGTCGCCATCTTGAAACAGCAAAGGCCCACCCTCCCTTTGAATTAGCAATGGGGTAGGGTAGCATGTGTCCCGTTAGGGACTGGGCAGCCAAGAGTCAGGATCCCCGGTGGAGGGGGGAGGGGGGGGTGTCTGCCAGTGATGCTCTGGTATTTGCTTTGCACAGATTGGGAGTTTATGAATTATTTTCAATGCTGAAAACACTGCTTGCAATAAGCCATGTGCCTCATTTTAAAATCCTACACATTATTTATTCTTTATGTGTACAGGGATTATTACTTACCAAAAAATTGTTGTCTTGGATATTTTATAGAAAAGCACAAATCTATAACCATGCCAACTTTTAAATTTTGTCATTTGTGGACAGCTTTATTCTGATGCATTTGTAGGTATATGTTTAGGAAATTCCATGAAAAAGACTCTGACTTAATCTAAATTGCAGGCTTGTAAGCAGGTCATATTTTTTAACTGGATGAAGATTTATAGAACTTCAAGGACTAACTGAATTCAAAACCTACTGGCAAATAATCAGGATAAACAGAAATAACTATGGGACTAAATGAATTGAGGATAATTATTCTTATGCCTTTAAAATATTGTTGACTTCTAAATCTTTTGTTTCCCAAATATAAGGAAAAGTAAAGAGCAGACATTCTGCATTGTAGGAACTAACAAATTGGTAACAGATTCATTTCACAGTGCACTCCTGGGAGATGGAAGATTTCAAAGATCATAGCTTACAACCAGGAGATTTGGTGTCTTGGAAAGACACCAAATAAAAGACTCTCTCTAACCTCGTTGGAGAGGACCTTACCAGGTATTACTAACCCATGTGCAGCTAAACTTAAAGGAGTTAGATCTGGATTCACATTTCTCATTTAAAAAGGGCACCTGACTGTGAATGGACATCTACTCCCATCTCTAACACCTATCTCCGTCTACAGTGGAGATCACAAACTTCTCAAGGACAAGAAACAGCTGAGGTCTTTCAAGGACGAGAAGTCATTGACCACGGAGGTAGACAGCTATCCCAAGACGACGTCAACAAGGCCTGTATGCTCACAAACTGATATTGCTAGCCGTGGTGATTCAAAGTTTTTAATGGGGAATGTTATCTGTCTTTATTGTTTAAGTATCTCTGTCTTTGTTTAAAATTGTTTAGCTAGTGAAATTTCTGTTTGTGTCTCTTAAAAAAAATATGAATGTATTGCTAATCTGAGAAATGTTAATTATTTAAATGTCACCTAAAAAATGAAGGCTAAGAGTTCTAACTGGAAAGTATGGCTTTGGTGTGATGGAGAAAGGTAAAGAGAAATCCTTAATGGAAGGTCTGAGGCATGGTTATGCATTTTTGAAGGACATAGAAAGAAGGTTTGAAGGCTAATTTGAAAGTGTGAAATTTGTGAAGGTTTTGTATGTGATGAGAAGGAAAAGAGAAATGTTGAAAGAAAGTTGAATGCGTGATAGGCCAGTAAGCTGGAACAAGGAGAATAGGGAAACTGAGCAGAAATCCTATCTTCCTTAAACCAAGGACACTTGGGAGTAAATGATTTGCATTTGCCTCCCTAAACAAAGGTTAAATCATTTATGTCAATCTGATTAGTGTCATTTGCTGTCCATACCCAAGGACAAATGAAGTTAGAAAATAAGCCTTATTTTGATTAGTTCTTTTAGAATGTATGTTAAGGAATTTTAAAATTGCTCAAACCTTGCTGCCCTGGGTCCGGTTCTGCGTGTGTAAGAAGGGACAGAGTAAGGTTTAGTAATAGGAGTGAAGAGGCAGGCAGGGCAGGAGCAGGCCAGAAGAAGCTGGCAAGGCCATCCAAACCACCCAGCCGCTATTGGCCAGAGCCGCCTGAGGCAGACCTCCTCGGACTGGCAACAGCTGACTCCGACTAGGACAGACTGGGCTCTTTCCAACTGGGCCCCCATGAGCCGATGGTCGCAATGAAAATCGGGGGCCAGACTGAACTTTATGGTTGATACAGGGGCAGAGCACTCGGTAGTTACTCAGAAGGCAGCTCCCCTCTCAGGACAGGAAGTCACCATTATTGGAGCTACTGGGACCACAGCTGCAGACTGTTCTGCCGCCGCCGCCCCCACCCCACCCCACCCCCACCCCCCGCCCCCGCTGATGTCAGTTAGGCAGCCACCAGGTGGTTCCTGAATTCCTGTATTTGCCAGAATGCCTGTACCCCTGTCTTGGATGTGATCTCTTACAGAAATTACAAGCCACCCATAAGCTTGTTCGAAACGCCCTGCGAGTGCCACCTCGGACTCTGTACATCCTTTCCAGCCTGGGAACTCGGTGTGGGTAAAGAACCTCACTTCCCAAGGACTCACCCCAACTTGAAAAGGACTATACACAGTCGCCCTGCTAATGGCATCCAGACCTGGCTACACCACTCCCAGCTCCTGCACCAGAAAACGGCCTTGATCCCGGCAGCCAGCGGCTTCATCCGTGAGATCCCTAGCCTGGACTCCACACAGGCCAGGAGGAAGCTCGACACCCACAGGAGGGGAACTGGACTTCAGTAAGGACAGTACTGACAGGGACCGTGGCACTAGGCACTTGGTAACTGTAAGAACATTTTTTCTAGCCAGTGAGGAAGTCCAGGGACAAGTGGGGCTAGCTGCACTAGGGGACAGGAGAGCAGGAACAGAATAGAGAATGCCCCTAAAAGAAGTGGGGTGAGTAAATGAAAATCAAATGTGCCAAACTGGCAGTTTAGAAAAATTAATTCGGTCAAACTACTTGTAGTTAGGGGGCAGTACAATCCCCTAACTAGTAAAGATGAGTCCATGATTTGACTCATGTACATAAAACCAGTGGGGAATGAAGTATGGTACCTATTTGCTTTGCTTAACAGTGGAAAAGTTGTTTGATTTTCTGAATTGTATACATCATCCCATTCAACTGAATGACTATCCCATTGATTGTTATCTTACTGGTTTTGGAAAGCATATTCTTCTGTACCTGGGAAACAGGACAGCTCAATTATCCTAGGTTGTTTTAGTGACCACAGATAATGCATTCCAGTTGACTCAATGGTCCCAAGGCCAGGGCAGCGCAATTACTCTAAATTTAATGAGTTCCTGGCAACTCAGTGGTCTCAAGACCCGAGGGCTCTGGATAAGGTGTTTCTGTCAATTCAGTAACCCCGAGACCCAGAACTATAATTAACATGCTTAAATTCTGCTTCTGTAAACGGTTTTTTTTGCGAACCAGGTTCCTCATTCCAAACCCTGAGATGTAATCAATACCTTTGTGTTTTTTGTGTTCATGATATGTAAATATTATACTAGATGCAGAAAAGCAAAATTTAAGACAAACAGCAAAAAGACTCGGATCATGATGGCTCAAAAATTAGAAATGATCCAGAATACTTTTTAACAAGGACGTATAGGACCTGACTGCCTCCCATTTACCTGCCCTTTTTTAAATAATAATAATTCGGCCTTAAATGCCATCAGAGGTTATGGTCTTGCCCATCCCCAGTGGTCCACCTGTTCAGCAAGACTTGCTGACACTGAGACATCCTAGGAATGAGCCTTCCTAGCAACGTGGGACTCCATTATCCAACCAAAAGGTTGGTCATCAATGCATCCTTTGGATTGATTTATGACCAAAAGGGGGATGTGTGGACAAAAAGGAGCCACATGCTGACCTGACAAGCTCAGGAGAGGCCTGCATGGCAGTTTTGCAGACTCGGAGACCTAAAGTAACCACAAAGGATGGTCTGAAATTAAACTTTAACGAAAAGCAGTTAGGGTGGGCAGTTACATCCTAAGCCAGTATCTTCACTGATAAGGTCAACCTTTGCCATAACTGAGCCTGTCTGTCTTTTTGCATCTATGATAACATGTCCTTGGGACGTCTGGGTAACTTGTGACTTCCCTTTTTATGGAGCCCCTGGGGCACAGCCAGGTGTGCTGGGCCCAGGACACATACCACAGATTCCTTCATTTGTCATGTTAACTGTTCCTGTCCATCATTTTACTTTTTGTCCAATCCCGGAGATTCCCCCCCACCCCCACCCCCTCGCTTTGCTTTATCCCTCCTCCTTACTCTATCACCAATGAATTTCATGTAACTCACCTATGTCCCTCCTTTGATTGCAATGTATAAATACAATTGTAACCCCGCCATTCTTCGGAGCACTATCTCAATTCGTTGAGGTTCTGCTTCCCGGCATATGTCGACAGTTTGGCTCAAATAAACTCACCAAAAATTCTTTACAGGTTTCAATAGTTTTTTTACGTTAACATCTGTCTCTCTTTCATAGAAGACAAACTCCATGAGCTCAAGTTTTTGTATGTCTGAAATATCCTGTAAATCTGTTTTGATTTTAGCAATATCAGAAGCATCTGGAAGTGTCTTTGTTAGATGTTAAATACTTTTTGAATGAAATGTAGATCATTCAGGTGACAAAGTCATGTCAGTGCAAGATCACCAAGTGGCAGCTTCTGTCTGTTTTCTCTGGGACATTTGAGTTTTCCTCAATCTCCTATTTAGAGGTAAATATAGGCCGGAAGGTTGGTTTTCCGAGAACATAGTGTGGAAGGAACTAGGAGGCCCACTGGTCAGTGTGTGATTTCACTTCATCTTTCAGTCTCAGCTGCAACACCTCTTTGAACATGCTGTCTAAATCTGGATTACTTAGGGTTCATTTCTTTAGAAAGTTGTTGAGTGTGTTTCCCTCCACGTCCCGTGTGGTTCAGGGGTCAGGACCTGGAAGCAGAGCCGCACACAAATGAAAGAGGAAAGACACGAGATAATTTGGAAATACTGGGGGACCAGGCGGGTAAGTCCAACTCAGGAGGAAGGACTTCCACTGGTGCTCAGGCCTCACCAAGCTTTTATTGATCTGGGGTACACCCATAGCATAGTCCTTAGGCAGGCGACCCCTGGCAACAGGCAGACTAACCCATCAGCAAGGATTTACATAATAATAAATGGGGAAGTTACTTCAGCTACCACTGTCTGGAAAAACAGAGGTGGCGCCCAGCTTTGACCTTTGCTAGGGCTTCAAAGGCAACCAGCCTTGGGGGAGGGGGGGGTGTTCTCTGTCTACGCTTATCAGCTAGTGAAGACAACAAACGGTTTCCCACAGAAAGTAAACCCTCGTCTCCTTAGGAGTAAAATAATAGCCTCGTTGTTCTTATTTTTAAAAGCTATAAATAATTCTTAAATGAGATTCAGTTATTCCTTTCTCTGGAATTTACCTGAAGACTTCAGAGAGAGTGTAATGAATTCAGGACCACATGTGACTGAGGTTTTCCATCATACAAGACTGTGTTATTTCAGTGATGCCTTTTTCAACTGGTGCCAGAGAATTGGAGGCCCTGATAACATGTACTGGCAGCACACATTCCATTATCTCATCCATTTCCAGTATCAAACAAACAGCATCTCTGTGCCAGCCATTTCCTTAAAGGTCAATAGGTCTCAAGGTGCCTTGTGAACTACTGGCATCAGACTCACCTGGAAAGTCTATTTAAATGCAGATTCCTGTTCCCAGCTTTCTTTCGGAATCAGAATATTGTTTTGTAGGGTCTCAGTAATTCTTTTGCATATTGACCACCACCAGTGACACTTTAGTCAGACAGCCAACCATGTATTCAGGTATTTAGAATTTCAAACTGACCCTTAAACATAGTTTAAACATATGGTCTTTTGGGGTATATGACAGACAAGGAAAAGAACTATAAGAACCCATTATTCCTTAAAAATTTCTACTTTTAGAGGGGTCTTTGATGGTCAGGGTATTGCTTCTGAGGAGGCCATTTTTGCAATCATGGGTACTGATTCTGCACCAAAGAGATAAGCATGCGAAATTATGCCTTCTCACCTCTGTTGGTTAAAAAAAGAGAGAAAAAAATACTTCCCCTCCAAAAAAAATATTTTAATGTGGAAACAATAAATTTCACACAAAAAAAGTTTAAAAAAAAAAAAAAAGGTGGAGCTCAGACTGCAGAGAGGAGTGGAGCTGAGCGGCTGGACAGGTCTGGGGAGGCCAGCAGAGCGGAGACATTGGGTGGCGGCGAATATGCGCTTTTGATACATTTGAGGTTTTCTTGTTCATGGATGGTGAAGATATGCCAGATTTCTCAAGTTTAAAGGTGGAAATCGCTTATTGGAAGGAACTGTCCTTAAAGTATAAAGAAAGCTTCCAGGAAGCTCAGGATGAGCTAGCTGAATTTCAGGAAGGAAGCAGAGAATTAGAACAGAGTTGCAGGCACAATTAGTACAGGCTGAACAAAGAAATAGAGACTTGCAAGCTGATAACCAAAGGCTGAAATATGAAGTGGAAAGATTACAGGAGAAACTAGAACATCAATATGCACTGAGCTACAAGCAGGTCTCAGTATTAGAAGGTGATTTAAGTCAGACTCCGGCCATTCAGGAGCAGCTGCGTAAGTATGTCCGAGAGCTGGAGCATGACCACCTAGAGCAGCGGTTCTCAATCTGTGGGTCGCCAACCTGTGGTTCTCAACCCCTTTGGGGGTCGAACAACCCTTTCACAGGGGTCGCCTAAGACCATCGGAAAACACCTATATAATTACATATTGTTTTTGTGATTAATCACTATGCTTTAATTATGTTCAATTTGTAACAATGAAAATACATCCTGCATATCAGATATTTACATTATGATTCATAACAGTAGCAAAATTACAGTTATGAGGTAGCAACAAAAATAATTTTATGGTTGGGGGTCACCACAACATGAAGAACTGTACTAAAGGGTGGCGGCATTAGGAAGGTTGAGAACAACTGACCTAGAGTGAGCGTCCGTAGTTTCACTGGAAGACTTTGAGCAAAGGCTAAATCAGGCCATTGAACGGAATGCATTTTTAGAAAGTGAACTTGATGAAAAGAAATCTTTATTGGTCTTGTTATTCTAACAATTCTCCAGATTGGTGGACACCTATTATCATAATGTCTTCATTTTATGTACTTTTTTTTTCTACTCTTAGTCCCTTAGTGTCAGAAACGTGTGGTAATGAATGGAGAATCAAGGCTATATTTCCATCAATGTAGCAGGGGATATTCTTTCAAATCAGGATGAAAGAAAGGTACTAGTCTCACTGTCAGTGAGTCTACATGGGTCTAATATAATACCAAATATGCTATTCAGGGAAAAGGCTGTATAACATACTTAGGAAAAGCTGTTACATGAAAGACAATGTGCTTTGGGAGCTGCATTTGATAGATCATTTGGAGCGGAGCTAGATTTTGGGCACTCAAGTCACAAAAGTCCTTAAGAGAACAGCAGAACATTGAATGGCATTGCTGTAATATCATCCTGATGTTCTTAGCCCACATGTCCTATTATCCAAGCTCATTACAATGGAGTACTTCAGCTTTGAGCTCCCAGCATAATTGAAAAGGAAGTAAAAGGCTCTTTAAAACCAACAGAATTTATCCAGCCAGACTATTGGACAGGATACTGTTAAACGGACACTGATAGTGACAGCAAACCTAAGTACACTCCCTCCAGGGAGCTGATTCTTCCTTCAGGCTAAGTGCTAGCGTAGGTACTATTGGAGAACTGTTTCATTTGCTGTTATTTTATCAGGCAAAGTTTGTTTTGAATTTTGGGAAAAGCAACCACCATCCATTTCCATGTTAAACTATAATAAAGGAAGCAATGTTGATAATTCTCAGGACCGTGCAATGTTATCAAAGAAAGTGATTAGAGAAACAGTCAATCCAGATCTGGGTCATAGGCAAAACTGTGAAGCAGATTAATTTAAATTCCTTATTACTTTGAAAGCAGAGAGTAGTGCTTGATATGTGCAAAAGGATTTACATGAAAAGAGTTCAAATAAATGGTGTGCTAGTAAAGAGGTTTTTCTATGCAACATTTAAGTGATATTTATCAAGGAGGATGGCTAAAACAAGCATGTCCTATAGTCTCCAAACTCCAGATCAGGATTCACATGACAACATTTTAGTGATATGTACTTGCTTATTTGTGGGAAAGTCAGATCTGATTTATTTAGCCTACCTCTTCTTTCTACCCTGGTTAACAATATGATGGTGCAATGTGTTTTCTAGTGGTACTACTGAGCCAGGAACAGACATGCTCTCATACATCTTCCACCACCAGGGAAAAAAAGAACAACTCCCCAAAGTGGAAAGAGTCTTAGACTGAGAATAAGGAGAACTGACATGTGGTACCTCCTCTTCTACCACCACATTGCACATTAGTTCACACAACTATGAGTTAAGGGGATGGACAAGAAAGATCTTGAAGCTTCTCTGTGTTTCCGACATGCTTCGGTCAGCACAATGAAATGAAGTGTAAGAATTTCTAAATTTGATTAGCAAGCTAACCATAAATACATTAGTTATGTATTAATGTGTAACAAAGTATCCTCAAAATCAGTGGCCTAAAAAAGCAATAAACATTTATCATGTTACACAGTTGAAACAGAAATACAGGTGTGGCTTGATAGGGTGGCTCTGGCTCAGAACCTTTCCTGAGGTTGCAGCCAATGTGTCAGCACAGTTGCAATCATGTGAAAGCCTGGCTAGGGCTGGAAGATCTGCTTTCAAGGTGCTTTACTGGCACATCTAGCAAGGTGGTGCTGGTGGTTGGAAGAAGGCCCTCAATTCCTTGGCATGTGAAACACTCCACAGGACTGCGTGAGTATCTTCCCAGCAGGGCAGTTGACTTCCTGAGGAGCAAATGACCCAAGAAGGAATCAATCAAAATGTTCAGTGTCTTTTATGACATAGCCTAGTTATACATGCTATTTAGTATGAGAGGGGACTATACAAGGACATGAATATGAGGAGGTAAGAATTATTGAGGGCCATCTTGAAGGCTGTTGATGACAATACACCTTGAAGGCTAGTGATCACAATAAATGAAGTTAGTAACAAAAAGGAAATGGTCATTATTATATAACTATTCAAAAACCATCCCTATTTAACCTCTTTTTAAAAGTTAGAAATGACAACATGACATAGTTATTATATATTTAATTTACCTGAATATTGTGATGCTCCAGTGCATTGAATAAAATTGAAAATGATTATACATATATATATATATATATACGTATATATACATATATATACACATATGTGTATATATATGTATATATACGTATATATATATATATATATATATATATATATATATATATATGCCTAAGCAATCATTCGACCCTTCGACCGTTCAACTGGTAGCTATGACGTGCACTGACCACCAGGGGGCAGATGCTTAACACACAGGCATGGAAACATGGAAAAGACTGATGAATCTCAGAGGGAAGGGGGAGGGTGGGAAGAGATTAGCCAAAGATCTTATATGCATACTAGAGGCCCAGTGCAGGAATGGGTCCCTTGGCCTGGCCTGTGGGGATCGGGCCAAAACCAGCAGTCCAACATCCCCTGAGGGGTCCCGGATTGCGAGAGGGCACCGGCCAAGCTGAGGGACCCCATTGGTGCATGAATCTGTGCACTGGGCCTCTAGTTTGTCAATAATATACTACATCAACTTTTTCTTTAAATCTAAGTTGGTATTAGCATCCTTGGGGACATCCTATCTAATAAAAGAGTAATATGCAAATTGACCATCACTCCAACACACAAGATGGCTGCCCCCATGTGGTCAAAGATGGCCACCACAAGATGGCTGGCAGGGGAGCAGTTAGGTGTCGATCAGGCTGGTAGGGGAGTGATTAGGGGCAATCAGGCAGGCAGGCACTGGTGAGCGGTTGGGAGCCAGCAGTCTTGGTTTGTGAGAGGGACGGTGGGATCGGGCCTAAATGGGCAGTCCAACATCCCTTGAGGGGTCCCAGATTGGAGAGGGTGCAGGTTGGGCTGAGGGACACCCCCCCCCCCCCACACACACACGAATTTCATGGACCAGGCCTCTAGTCTCTAAATAAAAATAATAATAGCTGGCCGTTAGCTCTCTATAGCTCTGGGCCCCTTTCCTCCCTTGGAAAGTGAATAAACCTTTTTTTATTATTAAAAAAAAAATAATAATAATAATAGCTATTCCTTTTCTCCCAACACACACTCACACAATTTGCTGGCAGCTGAATAGCAAGTAACTCAGGGAGGTAACTGGTAGGAATAAATGAACTCTCACCAGCTGTTAAAACTAGAATATTCACAATCAGTTCATAACATCTTCCCATTAAACGATCACAGCACAACAACCAACATATGTATCTATTGCTACTAGGTTTTTCATGACAGTTCTAATTTTTAAATTTGTGTCCAGATGTAGGTCAAAAAACATAAATCTGATTGTCAGACAGGCCTACATTCAAAATACTACACTACCTTTAATTCATTGACAAGTTAGGTAATCTCCAGGAACCTCATGTCCCTCATCTAATGTGAATCTACACCCATCATGAGGCTCATTTCATCTTGAATATATGATTGCCGAATGCATATTTCTCCCATCCTCCATCTGCCCTTCAGTGATTGCCCCTTCTCCTTTTCTAAACACTGTGTTACTCTGATTTGGGGCATTAAGTAATCTTGGAACTTTGGACAAATCACTTAACCCCAATGAATCAATTCCCTGTGTATTAAACAGCACTACAGTTTGTGCCATAAACACCTCTGAGTCTTAATTTGAGGGTTATATTAAGATAAGTGTCAAAGGCTCCATGAACTGTAAAGCCTGGTTGGGAAACTTTTCAATTTTCTCCCTAAACTGCCAATAGCTACAGAAGTCTTCACTTCTGATTATTAAAACAACGTATGCATTATATACAATTTTAAAAAATTCTTTAAAAATGTTAATCTAGTAATTAAAATTGTGTGTGCATGTTCTGTAACAGAGACATAAACAATTACTAATCAGTTAATATCCCAGTCTATTCCACTGTAAACAAACGGCGAAAAGAAAAAATATATATATTTTTTTATTATGAAAATTTTCTATTTTATTGGAAGTATCAGGATAGTATTATCAACTCTAATAAATCTATTCCCTAGTTTCAACAATTATCAATCTGTTTCATCCAAACCCGACATTATGTCCCTAACTATTGGAAAGCAAATACGGGTATATCATTTTATCCGTAAATATATCGATATGTATATCCAAATGACAAGGGGCTTTAAAAATATAGTAACAATACTACTATCACATAAATATAATAAACATCAAATATCCAGTTAGCGTTCAAATTTTCTCAATAGCCTCACTTTTTATACGTTTTCATATCCACATGTTTAACCTGATTCATTTTGGTTTTAAGACTTTGGTCTCCCATTCAACGTCCTGGACTTGAGCTCTCCTCCCCAAGGTCCTGCTGAAAAGTGACTGATCAGCTGCATCAGAGCTGGGAGCACCGCTAACTGCTGGGGACTGTGGCCTGCGGGACCGGAACCGAAATCGCGCCTCCATTGTGAGACCCGGAGGGAGCTCTTTTTCGATTGCACTGAGGACAGTCTTCGCTGACGCGATTGGCAGGAGGCACCGGAAGCGCTTGTGAGTCTGTAGCCCGGGCCCAGGTTTGCCCCACGCGCCGTGTTCAAGACAGGCTGCGTGGTTTCTGTCGGGACTGGATGGAGCCCAGAGCCGACCGGACCTCCGCAGCTATGGAGCGGGACGCAGGAGGCCGCTCGGCCAGCGCACTGTTCGCAGGGTTCCGGGCCTTAGGGCTTTTCAGCAACGACATTCCACACGTGGTGCGGTTCAACGCGCTGAAGCGCCGCTTCTACGTGACGACCTGCGTGGGCAAGAGCTTCCACACCTACGACGTGAGTGACTCCTTCCATCACCCGCTCTCCGGGAACCACCCTCCCGGGACCCGGGGTCATCCCGCTCTCCAGCCCCGTCCTCCTCCCGCACCAGCCCCGTCCCGCCCCCCGCCCCCCTAGGACTGTCTTTCTGCCCGTCTCTTCCTTAACCCCTTCCTGCTGCTTTTCACCTTCGCCTCGCCCCCCGATGCTGGGTTAGACCTCGCAGTCCGGTTAGGGCAGCGGTTCTCAACCTGTGGGTCGCGACCCCTTTGGCGATCGAACGACCCTTTCACAGGGGTCGCCTAAGACCATCCTGCGTATCCGATATTTACATGACGATTCATAACGGCAGCAACAGTACAGTTATGAAGTAGCAACGAAAATAATTTTATGGTTGGGTCACAACATGAGGAACTGTATTTAAAGGGCCAGAAGGTTGAGAACCACTGGGTTAGGGGGAAGCACCAGAGGACATTTCAGTCCCAGGGCAGTATATTCGTACAGTGAGTCGTCATGTTAGTTCTCTTGAAGCTGTAACTGTGATTGAGACAAGGGCTTAGGCCCCCCACTCTTAGTGAGGAAGAACTGCAAGGCATTTATGGGGCAGTTGATGCCACAGCTGGATTAGAGATTCACTGACATCTACTGAGAGAGATGGAGAGGGTGGGATTAATTATGAGGTAGGGAACTGTCCACTTCTGATAGCAAACTAATTTCCCCAAACTTCCCCTGAGCATCTATTTTCCACCGATGTTGAGGGTCTGGCATCCCCTATCTCATGAGTGATTGAAATAGTCTTTGTTGCTGTTTACCTGCTTCTTTTGTCTTCTCCAAATGAATGTATGCACTGTGAAAGCAGGAACCTTTTTTTTAAAAAAAAATTAAATTTATTGGGGTGACATTGGTCAATTGTGTCATAGGTTTCGAGTGTCCGTTACTGTGATACATGATCTGTACTGTATATCGCACTGTGTGTCCACCCCCATCGTCAGATCATCTTCCGTCGTCATATACTTGTCCCCTTTATCCTCTACCTCTCCTGTCCCCCTTCCCTCTGGTAACCACCATGCTGTTGTCTCTCTGTGTCTCAGAGTTTCAGTTTTCTGTCCCACATACGAATGCAATCGCATGGTTCTTAAGCTTTTCTTTTATGAGGAAGATGATAATGGCAAGTGCTAATGAAGTACTTTTTTCTGGAAACCATGCTATAAAGTGCTATTCCTTGATGGATTGTGAAAATCAGATGGGTTATTAGCAAGAAGAACTGGTTATTGGTAGCCTGTTGAATTAGTGGAATTGGAAAGTGAAGGCCAAGCCAAAGGTGGAGGTGATGGTCATAGTAGCTAACATTCATTGAGCAGTTATGATATGACTGGTTCCATTCTAACTGTTTTACACAAATTTTACTCATTGAGTATCATGATAATTTCATAAAGCAGGTATCTGTATTCATCCTGGCTTTATGAAGACTTTGAGGCACAGGGAGCCTGAGTAACTTTCTCAAAGTTTCACAGCTGGATCAGTAACCACAGATTAGGGTCAGCAAACGATAGTCTGCAAGGCAGCCTTGCTCACCATTTGTTTTTGTATGACATTTTATTTTTTCCCCATGTAGTTTTGTGTTTATTCTAACATAACATGACAAGCTCCAAGTAAAATTTGCACAGTAGTAGGATGCAGTATAATCAAATTTGGCATGGGATGGAGACATCTACTCTTTTAAGAAACATAGGATATTTTTATTTTTATTTTATTGATTTTTTACAGAGAGGAAGGGAGAGAGAGAAAGAAACATCGATGAGAGAGAAACATCAATCAGTTGCCTCCTGCACACCCCCCAGTGGGAATGTGCCCGCAACCAAGGTACATGCCCTTGACTGGAATCGAACCCAGGACCTTTCAGTCTGCAGGCCAACGCTCTATCCACTGAGCCAAACTGGTTAGGGTGAAACATAGGATATTTAAATCATTGCTAAGGGCCCTTTCAATCTTAGCACTCTTGCATCTGTGGGGTTTGATTTCACATTTATACCTCTCTGGAGCTCTGTGCTTCTGAGATGGGCAGTTTAGACATTTTTAAATGTTTAGGGGGAAAAATCCAAAGAATAGTATTTCATGGCATATGAAAAGATTAAGTTTATAGGAATACAGCCACACACATTTGTTTATGCATTATATATGACTGCTCTCTTGGTACATTCGCAGTTGAGTAGACACAACAAAGACCACATAGCCTGCAAAGCCCTAAAATATTTTCTGTGTGGCCCATTATAAAAAACATTCACCTACCCTTTCCTTCACCATTACTGATGAAATAGTTGAAATGATAAGTTTTCCTAATAATGAAAATTAGGATCAGTAATTGTCTTAGGAAGGACAGCATATCAAATTTATGTATGAGATTATATTTTGATCTTCAAGTGTTAGATTATTATAATTATTAGAGGCCTGGTGCATGAAATTTGTGCATGGGGATCTGGGGGAGGTCCCTCAGCAGGGCCTGCACCCTCTCACAATCCAAGACCCCTCAGGGGATGTCCAACTGCCAGTTTAGACCCTATCCTGGCAGTCGGACATCCCTCTCACAATCTGGGACTGCTCATTCCTAACCGCTCACCTGCCTGCCTGCCTGATCACCCCTAACTACTCACCTGCCTGCCTGATCGCCCCTAACCATTCTGCCTCAGCCCCCACCGCCACAGCTTCATCCAGAAGGATGTCCGGAATGACATCCAGAAGGTCATTTGGCTGCCCGGCCTAATTAGCATACTATGCTTTTATTATTATAGATTTTTGTTAGTGAGAATTTAATCTTTTTTTTTCCTCTTTTAAAACAGGTTCAGAAACTTAGTTTGGTCGCAGTAAGTAAGTGTAAACTTTATTCTGAATCTATGTATACTTTGTATCTTTTTAAAATTTCAACATAAATTTAAGACTTACAGAACATATAAGGAATCCAGTGTGTATTTCTGATAGACCTACATAGCAAAGATATATATATAAAGTCAGGATCATATGCTACATTTAGTTGTCATGTCTCTTAAATCTTCTTTAATGTGGAATAGTTCGTTAGACTTTTGCTGTGCTTCACATCATTGACATTTTTGTCTTTTTTGTTTTGTTTTGTTTTACATCATTGACATTTTTGAAGTCTATATAGGCTAGTTCTTTTTTAGACTATCCGTTAAATTTATTTTAAAAAAATTTTCTGTGTGATTAAGTAGAGGTTATGTACTGTGTCGAGAATAACAAAGAAATGATGCTGAATTCTCAGTGAATCATATCAGAACACACATGCTGTTTCTTAGCCCTTTTCCTGGCAGTGATAACTGATAGTTTTGTTAAGGTGACATTTGTCAGGAGGCTCCATTTTAAAGTTTTGCCCTCTGTAATTAATATGTATCTTGTGGTAAGATACATTGAGACATTATAAATATCCTGTTACTCTTCAAAGTGTCAGCTGCTGCTTTTATCATTCAGTGATACTTCTTACCTGAATCAGTAATCAGTATTATGATTACCAAATAGTGCTTTTCATATTTCATCATCACTTTGATTGTAAGGAAGACATTTTCCCTTTTCACACATCTAGATATTTTTCTAATGGAAGGAATATTTATTTTTTTGAAATTGTTTAATAAAATAAAGGGCTTGCCAAAGTGCAGAAACTAGGTTTACTATCAGTTATGGTCTTTGTAAGAGAGACAGAGGAGAACTGTAAGGAATCTATTGGATATATCTGATAAACTTAAAGTTTTTAAAAGATTATAGGAGGCAGAAGAAGGACAACGTAACCTCAGTTGAATACAGAAGTGAATAATAAACCTATAAAAATAGTATTTTGTAAATGAAATCCCAAAGTGTAATATGCAGCATAAAAAATGCTTAATTCTTTATCTTCTAATCCTCTAACCCCCTAAGCAGAAAATTTTAAAAAGGCCAGGGTGACCATGACAGTGAGAGAGGATTCAAGAAATCATATCATATGAGAAAGACAACAGTTGATAGGCATATTTATCTTGGAGAAGATGGAGTGGGAGCCAGATTGTTCATTTTAAGGGTCAGCATGTAGAATATCATATGGAGTATTTTTTAAAAAATACATAATTTTATTGATTTCAGAGAGGGAGAGAGAGAGAAACATCAATGATGAGAGGGAATTACTGATTGGCTGCCTCCTGCATGCTCCCTATTGGGGATCGAGCCTGCAACCCATGCATATGCCCTTGACTGGAACCTGGGACCCTTCAGTCTGCAGGCCAATGGTCTATCCACTGAGCCAAACTGGCTAGGGCCATATGGAGTATTTTTGAGGATTCTCCAAAGTGTACAGTTAGATGGGATTCTAAGTTTTTATTTACTTTAAAAACTTTCCTGGAGTTATTAGTGAACTTGATGTTCCTGAAAACATTTACATATGGGCTGAATGTCTGTCTGCTAAAGTTTTGTGTATTAAGGATTTTTCCCAAATAACCTCAAAAAGCTTCTTTTCACTTCCTTAGAATTACGTGTTTATGTCTGCAAATACGAGACATTAGTTCTCTTAGTGAGGGTTAAGATGATTTCATAGTTTCAGCCTCATAGTTATTATTAGATGTCTAAAATAACATTAAAGTCAAAATTTTATACTCTGATGGTTAGCTTTCATATTTGTACACACACATATTTTTAAATTATAACCAGGAAAAATGTTATGTGTATACTTGAGGTTTCCATCTGTTTCAAGATCTTAATTTTTTATCACTTCATATTTCTTTTTTCCTAGGTAACTCTCTTCCACAGGATATCTGCTGTATGGCAGCTGATGGGAGGCTGGTCTTTGCTGCTTATGGAAATGTTTTCTCTGCATTTGCCCGTAATAAAGAGGTTTGTACCACTGGACTATTTTAATTTGATTGTCTTTTGCAGTGAGTAGTCAAATTGTCATGATAGTGGAGAGAACTTTGAAGTTGGCCTCCTTCTTCTGGGACTTTATTCACATTGGCACCACAGCTTTATGAGAATTAGCTTTTTATTGTGAACAGCTCAGCGTCTAACTCCTTTTCTAAGAACTAAGTACTTGTCCCTACATAAAGAAAGCTAGATTCTCTTGTTTTCTCCACTAATAATGAAGAATCTTTTTTTTTCTTAATCTACCATTCTTTTTTGTCTTAATCTAAGTTTGTCCTGGGAAAACTAGAGAGATGATCTGGCTTTAGTGGTCCAGAACGAAAGGGAGAGTGGCAGTAGGGATGCCTGGCCAAGTGATAGAATCATTGTGCTTGTTAAGGGTTGAATGGACTGACATTTGTTCCCAATGTCTCCATCATCACTACCTGTGGTAGGATGGCAACTTACCTGTGGAGTTCTTTCATGGGAGATGTTTGGGTTTTTAGAGAGTTAGGGAAAATGTCTGTTTTTTGCAAAGTATTGCAGTTTGTAGTTTTCTCTGAGAGACTATATATATACTAGAGGCCTGATGCACAAAATTTGTGCAAGAGTAGGCCTTCCTGCCAGGGAGGGTTGGTGGGGGGTGCGGTAAGAGATCAGCTGAAGGACTTGTATGCATGCATATAAGCATAACCAATGGACACAAGATACTGGCGGGTAGGGGAGGCTGGGGGAAGGTCAAAGGGGGAAAAGAAAAAAAAAGGAGACATATGTAATACTCTTTGTAATACTTTAAGCAATAGAACACAATTTAAAAAAAAAAAAAAGAGTAGGCCTTCCTTCTCCTGGCTCCTAGCACTGGCTTCCCTCTGGCACCCGGGACCCGGGCTTCCCTCCAGCCACTGGGCAGGCACCAAGGACCAGGGCTTCCCTCACAGCCCCTCTTCATCCGGAAGGTCATCCGGTCTAATTAGCATATTAAGCTTTTATTATTATAGATTAGGTGTGCAAAGGCATCAAAGACTATTACCTAGAAAATTGTCACCACCACTAGGTCCAATGAGATAAAAAGAAATAGTGTTACTGGAGCCTGGTGAGAACTGAAACCATAGTTATTGAGGAACTCAGTACTTCTTCCCTAGAACAAAGCTGTGGGAAAGAACTACCCTATATCTCTCTCCTTTCCTCATATCTGGAAGCCAGCTTTTGATGGTGTCTGTGGAGGTCAGCCTTCTAGAATATATCACTTTTCTAGGATGCATGGAGTTGTGCTGGTTGGATTAAGTGAGGGACCCCAGCTGTGTGTGTGTGCCTCCTTCCTGAGCTCACTTGAGAGGCTCAGCCTCTCAGATCTCATTTCTGTTTCCAATCCATGTTTCCTTATTATTGAACTGGCTAGAGAGCAGTTGAAAATTCCTGATTCCTTGCTATTTGTTAATCTAGCATGGATAGTCCGAAGTTAGATCATGTTTCTTAACATGATTAACATGTTGTGTTTTCTTGTTAATATGAATAATATTGCATGATGAATGAATAATATGAAATTCTTTTGAACTTTGACATTGTAGGTAGTACATACCTTTAAGGGTCATAAGGCAGAAATCCATCTTTTGCAACCCTTTGGGGATCATGTTATCTCTGTTGATACTGACAGCATTCTTATTATTTGGCACATATACTCAGAAGGTAAGAATTAACCAATTTATTGCTTTATCTTGGGATGGCATGTTTAGAGATAGAATTGAAAAAAAATCTATACCAGATTTCATATATAAGCAGTAAAAAATTTTTAACAAAGAATCTGTAACATGTATAGGGAAAAGGGTTCTAAGTAAAAACTGGATAAGCAATTTTAGTCAGCTAGTTGAGCTCTTTAAAACCTGTTTAATGTGTTTACCAGTATATATTATATAGACTAATACATTTTCCATTGCAGCTCTCCAAGTTTTTAGTGACATGTTATATTCTCTGTGGAATGAATTTTGATATATGTTTATACCTGTTAATTCTTGGTTTGTATTTTCAACTTTTAGTAACAGTAAACTTGAAGATCCTATAATCCAGTGGTTGGCAAACTGCGGCTCGCGAGCCACATGTGGCTCTTTGGCCCCTTGAGTGTGGCTCTTTCACAAAATACCGACTTCTGCGCATGGGCCACGAAGTTTCAATCGCACTGTACGTGCGCGCCCACACATGGTATTTTGTGGAAGACCCACACTCAAGGGGCCAAAGAGCCGCGTGTGGCCCGTGAGCCGCAGTTTGCAGACCACTGCTATAGTCTGAAGGAAAATGTACATCCTTTTTCTAAGGAAAAGTTAATGTTCTTTAACAGTGATATTCTTATACAGTGGCACTGAGCTATGTTTATGGGACTGTATTATCTTCAAAAATTAGGCATTCATCACCAGAATATCCCCAGCTTTCCTCAGTAAAACACTGTGGGTCTTTTATGAAATAAAGCTGTTTTTAAATCTGCTTACATTTTTATCTTGTATTACCTCCAAAAGTAGTCCCTGTGCAGATGGATATTAAAAGGCCTTTTATAAAGTTTGAGAACTTGATTCTTAGAGTCCTACTGGCTTTCCGTAGATGCTGATGCCCAAGTTTTTATTACTGTTAGAGCAGCACATTTCTTCAGGGAGTTGTTTGTAATGACTTTTAAATAAAACTTAAATCAGATAACGGTGAGAATCTTTTAAAAATAATATTTAAAGTAAACTTGGTATAATTTTTACCTGTATCTATGCTTCTTAGACTGGGATACACTTACCCATGGGAGTGTGTAGCAGTGTGCCAGATAGTATGTGAACTAATGATTAAGTGAAAAGTACCTTCTTGGATACTCAAACTTATTGGAAAATTTAGTAAAAAATTGTTTTAATTATGGATGATCCATGTATGAAGTAGAAAACAAAATTTATACATAGGAATTTTAAACATGTATAACATTTCAAAACATGTTATAGGTTCTTCTGTGGAAATATGTGAGGGACATGTTCTTAATTTCACTGAGGTTTGCCTCTTACTTATTACATCTTTGAGGTAGTTGGCCCTTCATTTCCTGGAAGAGCTCAGAGCACTTCACGTGGAACATTCAGTATTGATTATAAAAATATTAAGGCTTATTTATTCCTATTGTCATTTTCTTTAAGTTCTTATTTTTCATTTCTATAAACCAATTTAGCAGTGAGAGACATTTTTAGTAATACTGATATTGGAACTTTTAGAAAATTTTTGACATTTTAAATTATATTTACAGATTGCCCCCATCACATTTATTTAATTTCTTACAGAATGTTTATAAGTTTGTAAAAATAAGTCTTTGATTTATATTAGTATATAAATCTTTGATGTGGTAGACTTATTTTAAGTGATGAATATATGGGTATATGAAAACATTTTGAACTAATTTATAAAAAATAATTACATGTTATTCATAACTTTTGCTTTTGTAGAAGAATATCTGCAATTGACTTTTGATAAATCGGTATTTAAAATTTCTGCAATTTTGCATCCAAGTACCTACTTGAATAAAATACTTCTTGGCAGTGAACAAGGAAGCCTGCAGTTGTGGAATGTGAAATCCAAGTGAGCACTTTATTTAGAGTATAGTATGGGTGGCTCCTACCTTATCTATTCCTACCTAATGGGTACTTAAGTCTCTCAATTCTCTCTGCCTTTATACGTTTACTTGGAGGGCTTTCAATAAATGTACATATTTTTGGAATTGTTACTTACGGCATCACATACATGAAAGTTTGGCATGTAGTCATAGCACATGGTAGGCAGCTTCATATATGCCCATTGAAAAGTATATACTAATGACCCTAGTCATTGTAAAAAAAAAAAAAAAAAAAAAAAAAAAACTCGTAACTATAGAGAAGGCTCTAGTAAAGTAACATAAGTCCAGAAAATAATTATAAGATTGTCACTGGGCAGCTTCTAGTAATTTAGTGGTAGCATTTAAGAATGGTTTCAGGCTAAAAGTACTCTTATCATCCATCACAAACATGATAGACATCTACTATAATATTATTGGTATAGCTGGAGGGCTAGATAAATGATTTTTGAGTACCTCTACCTATTATTTGAAGGTTTATCCAGAGAAAAAAGTGTCAGCTCAGGCTTCTTTACATAGTATTTAAAAAGCAAACAAAAACATGACCTCAAGCTCTGGATGGGTAGCTTAGTTGTTTAAGAGTGTTGTCACAATATGCCATGGTTGTGAGTTTGATCCCTGTCGGGGCACCTATAAGAATCAACCAGTGAATGCATAAGTGAAATAACAAATCATTCCTCTCTCCCTCTCTCCCCTCCCTCCCCTCCCCTTCCCTCCTTCCCTTCTTTTATCTCTCTAAAATCAATAATGTGTGTGTGTGTATGACTATCTAAATTATCCTTCCCAAAGCCCTTATCCATTCAAAAGAGAAAATAAGATAAAGGTTTTTTTGTAGTGTTTTTTTTTAAATATGTTTTTATTGATTTCAGAGAAAGGAAGGGAGAGGGAAATAGAAACATCATTGATAAAAGAGAATCATAAATTGGCTACCTCCTGCATATCCCCTTCCAGGGATCTAGCCCACACCCCAGGCATTGCCCTGACCAGGAATTGAACCACAACCTCCTGGTTCATGGGTTGCTGCTCAACCACTGAGCAACGATTATAACTCTGCTCCATGGGCTTAGTTATTTATGGCTTGATTCTGAAATTTAGAGCAGCTTCACTATTGCCATATAACAGTTATAGTATTGTAGTTATAACCCCTGTTGTTATGTTTCTAGAAAGGTTGCAGTGAAAAATGAGATTTGCCTATATTCTAAGATTGTTTTCTATTATAGCCTCTAATATAAAGTAGTTTTTATTCATGTTTTTTTTTTCTATTTAATTTTTTAAAGAGTTGGAATAGTATAGTAGTTATTAGCAGCTTGGGATTTGGAATTGATCTCTCCGGTTTCTGTCAATTATTAGCTACGGGATCTTAATTATTTCACATATTTAAGTTTCTTGGTTTCTTTATCTGAAAAGTGGTATAAGTTTATCTCATGGGATTGTTTTGAGTATTAAATGAGTTAATATGTATTTTTAGAATAGTGTGGGGCAGAGTAAGAACCTAATGATTATCACTTGCTCTTTTAATTTTTAATGTGTAGTTGATTTTGTTTTCCTCCCAGAAAAATAGCTTTCAACTGTTTTTCTTCTTGTAGTAAACTTCTATATACATTTCCGGGATGGAAAATTGGAGTGACGGCTCTTCAGCAGGTTAGTATTTTTTTTCAAAGAAGAAATGAATTTAGTTTCAGGGGTTGATTATATTTTTAGACCTAGACACAAAATAATATATAGACTAGTTTATCTTTATGAATATGCTCAAAATATTGTTTTGGAAATGTAATTGAAAACAGATAATAAAACCTTTGCCTATAAACTTTGTGGAAACTGTTTTGCCTGAAATTAGGTTCTTAACTAGTGGTTGCTGTGGAACTATGTTTACCAATCATTCTGCAAGCATGTAGTCTAGTGCCTTGAACGTAATCGAGATGAGTTGTTCATTGTGGGTCACACAGACATTTGTCAGGTTGTTAAGATTTGTAGCTTGAAATAATTGGGGCCCAAATACTAATACTTTTTTCTGGGCTCTTCCAGAAATAACTATTTGTTTTGAGTATAGACATGTCTGAATGAATGGAAGTATTTCTGCAGAGAATTGTATATGTATACTAGTAGCCCTGCGCACGAATCCGTGCGCCAGTAGGTCGCTGCCACCCTCCTGTAGCTCTCCGCCTGCTGCCCCGCTCTCCTGCAGCTCTCCACCCACTGCCCCGCCCTCCTGTAGCTCTCCACCCGCTGCCCTGCTCTCCTGTAGCTCTCCGCCTGCTGCCCCGCTCTCCTGCAGCTCTCCACCCGCTGCCCCGCCCTCCTGTAGCTCTCCACCTGCTGCCCCGCCCTCCTGTAGCTCTCCACCTGCTGCCCCGCTCTCCTGTAGCTCTCCACCTGCTGCCCCGCTCTCCTGTAGCTCTCCACCTGCTGCCCCGCTCTCCTGTAGCTCTCCACCTGCTGCCCCGCCCTCCTGTAGCTCTCCACCTGCTGCCCCCGCTCTCCTGTAGCTCTCTGCCTGCTGCACCGCCCTCCTGTAGCTCTCCACCCGCTGCCCTGCTCTCCTGTAGCTCTCCGCCTGCTGCCCCGCTCTCCTGTAGCTCTCCACCCACTGCCCCGCCCTCCTGTAGCTCTCCACCTGCTGCCCCACTCTCCTGTAGCTCTCTGCCTGCTGCCCAGCTCTCCTATAGTTCTCCGTCTCCTGCTTGCTTGCTGCCCTACCCTGTCCTGTCGCTCTCTGCCACCCGCTTATAGCCAGTAGGTCGCTGCCTCCCTCCTGTAGCTCCTCCCGCCCCTCTCCCCCCTACCCCCCTCATAGCTTGCTACCCTCCCCCTTCCTGTCGCTCTCCGCAGCCTGCTTGTACCTCGCTGGCCCACCCTCCTGCTGATCTGTGATGTGGTTGTGATGCGCCTGGTCATTACCCCTCAGGGTGTAATGTCTAATTAGCATATTCCTCTCTTATTATATAGGATTGGACACAACATGCTGCCAATATACCCTTGTCTTTCTCAATATCTGTTGTTTATACCTGTCTAATTTATATGCGTTTCTTCATTCTTTCTTACTGTCAACGTTGCTCTGTTTTTGCCTACCCAGAAAACCCCAAAGATATCAGATGATTGGGTCCCTTGAAGGCAAGGGATATACTTGTTTTAGTATCCATAGTATCTCACAGGGTCTTATGCATAGTGGTCATATGATAGCAAATTAATAAAATGTTGAGCTAGATTCCATTTTATAATGGTAGTAGAGGCCCGGTGCACGAAATTTGTGCACTCGGGCGGGCGGGGGGGGGGGCATCCCTCAGCCCGGCCTGCACCCTCTTGCAGTCCGGGAGCTCCTGGGGGAGGTCCGACTGATGGCTTAGGCCCCGTCCCCCTGGGGAGCGGGCCTAAGTCATCAGTCAGACATCCTTAGCACTGCTTTGGAGACAGGAGAGGCTCCTGCCACCGCCGCCAGCCATGAGTCCAACTCAGGGCTTCTGGTTGAGCGGCGCTCCCCCTGTAGGAGCATACTGATGACCAGGGGGCAGCCTCTGCGTTGATCATCTGCCCCCTGGTGGTCAGTATGCATCATAGCGACTGGTCGTTCGGCTGTTTAGTCAATTTGCATATTAGCCTTTTATTATATAGGATTGGGCATTGATCTTCTGTGCTAAAATAGAGAAACTTGTTATAGAGCCTGTATGTAAGATCATTATATAAAATGAAGATTATAATCGTAGGCGATTATAGCTGAAACAGACTAAGTTTAAAACTTTTTTGCCTTTTAACATATTTTATAGGTTTTTCCTGTTTTCCTCGAGTAAACAACTCTTCACTTCCTTTGTAGTTGGCCTTTTTTAAAAAAAATATATTTTATTGATTTTTTTTACAGAGAGGAAGGGAGAGGGATAGAGAGTTAGAAACATCAATGAGAGAGAAACATCAGTCGGCTGCCTCCTGCACACCCCCCACTGGGAATGTGCCCGCAGCCAAGGTACATGCCCTTGACCGGAATCAGACTGCAGGCCAATGCTCTATCCACTGAGCCAAACCTGTTAGGGCTGTAGTTGGCCGTTTATGTTGTCATGCATTGGCCTTTTATGTTCCTGTGCATATGGCAAGCCTTTATGTTTTCTAAGAATTGTCTTATTTTTCTGTTTACAACTAATCAGTGATCTATAGTGATTTCAGACATGAACTTCCGTTTCTGTTATGACTGTTTTCTTATCAAGTCAGCCATGTTTTGGGAAAGGGGAGGTGATGGTAACTACCAAATTTGAAGGTGAGAAATCACTTGGGGAGAAAATTATTCTTAAATACTTTTGTGCTAAATAACATGATTTCTTTTGATAACATGTAAATAAGGAAGCATATAATCAGGATTATTAAAGCTGTTTGAAAATATTTTAAAAGTTGAATCTTTTAATTTTTAGGCACCAGCTGTGGATGTTGTTGCTGTTGGTCTTATGTCGGGTCAGGTTATCATTCATAACATTAAGTTTGATGAAACATTAATGAAGTTTCGTCAAGACTGGGGACCTATTACTTCTATTTCATTTCGCACAGGTAACTCTTAATTATTGCTATGACTTAAGAACACTTAAAGTGCATTCATTACTCTTAAACTCACAGAAATTTTCTTAATAGATGTTTTTATAATTTAACAGAAAAGAATGAAATACTGAAGTATAAAGAGTCAAAGGAACATTGATAGATTCTTGGTGTATAGTCTTTTCTCACTTTATGGATTAAAAGGGTAGAAAGAAGAGTTACTTGATAATTTATGGTGCATGTTTTTGTTAATGTATTTTATTTTAATAACAGATGGTCATCCAATAATGGCAGCCGGAAGCCCATGTGGCCATATTGGACTCTGGGATCTTGAAGACAAAAAATTTATCAATCAAATGAGAAATGCACATTCTACAGCAATTGCCGGATTGACATTTCTCCATAGGGAGCCACTTCTTGTCACAAATGGCGCTGACAATGCTCTTAGGGTATTATGATTATTGTTGTTGTCATCTTCCTGGCTCATCTCTCCTACTCTTCAGGTTATTACAAGTCTGCTTTAATATTTTAGCCTGACACCTAGAAGGTGGAAGGAATGTGGAATAAGATACTGGTAGAGATGAAACAAAAACACAGCAGGTTACATTGATTGCTATGAAGTGAGAAAGCATTATAGTTTATCGCTCCCCTAACCCTCCACTGCAGGGTCAGCAGCCTGGCCAGCACTACCCAGTGCCAGTTGATTTATGTCAAAGATGATTTGGCTGCTTGCAGATAACTTACATTGTGGAAGAACCTTACCATTTTATTTCTTGGCAGGTATGGATATTTGATGGTCCCACTGGTGAAGGCCGGCTTTTGAGATTCAGAATGGGACATAGTGCTCCTCTTACCAAAATTAGATATTATGGACAAAATGGACAACAGATTCTTAGCGCAAGTGAGTTTCTGTGCATACTTGATTCCAGCAAGTATTGAGAACAGGGTGCTTAATCTTTATTAAGTTTGGTATTTGCACATTTTAAAATTCAAATGTCTCTTTGATTTACTCGGAAATGTGGGGAAAGGGTAAAAGGAAGTGAAGAAGAATGAGTTAACTTTGAACATTCAGGAAACATTGTAGATGATAATTATCTTCATTTGGAATGTCATTCTGTTTACTAATTCTGAGACAATGGTAATGCTTCATTCTATTCTTTGTTCTTAATAAGTGCACAATTGAATACTGTAATGAAGGATGTAAGATCTGTGATTTAGATGGTCCATGGTTTTGATGAAGCTTGATTAGGCATTTTCTATATATGTCAACAGGTCAAGATGGAACTCTTCAGTCATTTTCCACAATACATGAAAAATTTAACAAGAGTTTGGGACATGGTAGGTCATTTGCAAGGTAGAAAAAAAAAACTGTTGGTCACAAAAGAAACGTTTCAAGATTCTGTGAGATTACCAGAAGAGGTTTTATTGATACATTTTTCTCTTAATAAAATTAAAAAACCCTTGTATAAAGGGCAGTAGTAAGATTCCTAAGATCAGTGTTGCTATAGAAGTGGTTGAGGTGCTGCTGTAAGATTATTGAAGAGTTAGACATCTTTGGTGTAAAAACGTATGGCTGCTACCCCAAAGACGTTGATGCTCTAGCTTGAGCCATCTGTAAAGAGTAGAATTTTAAAGATGGAAAGGAGCTTAGAGAAAGCAAGTATCCCATCTTTTTGTAAATAGGGCACATTTTGTTCTCTGTCCCTTACAAGGGTTCCCCAGCATTTGAAAGATTTTGTTTGCTAAACAAAAATGTTTCCCAGTTTTAGTCATAATTACTCTTCTTTGTAAGCTAATGTCCTAGCTCTTCATGCATGTATATACTTACAGATGAATTTCAGGATCATTTAAAAATCAATATCCAAAATAATTTCTCTTAAATTGAAGAAATTTGATATCCTTAAGAATCTTCACGTCTAGCAATATGGTATCTCCTCATTCAAGTCGTCTTTTCATTTCCTGAGTGAATTCTTTTTGGTTTTCCTCTTGTTGTCCTACATAGTTAAGATCACTCAGTGGTATTTTACATATCTTAATAGGATTTTCTAATATTATTTTGCTAACATGAATGGGATTTTTGTTGCAGTAAGAAATATAATGTAATACAAAAATATATAATATTTATATTATAATGATATTAAATATTGCTGCATTGTAGGGAACTTGCTGATCTTTTTTACTTGTATTGGTCCAGTATCTGATCCAGTGAAACTATTATTACTTTTAATAATTATTTGGCTGTTTCTCTTAATTGACATGACTGTATCACCATTCACCTGCAAAAAATATTTTTACCATCTTTTATAAATTATTTATATATCATAGTTTAATTTTTTATGGCATTACTTAGCTAAACTTGACAAGCAATTTAATGATAGTGGTAATAACATCTTTATTTTGCTTCTGACTTCTTGAACTTTATAGTTATGTGACAGTGAATAACTTTTATGTACATTTCATTAAGAAGGATTCATAGCTATATTCCCCTCTCCCCCCAACCCTAGGATTAATAAATAAAAAAAGAGTTAAACGTAAAGGACTTCAAAATACCCTGTCAGTGAGACTTCCGCCCATCACAAAGTTTGCAGCTGGTAAATAACTTCTTACTGTGTTTTGAGAAGTTCTGCTTTGTCATTTATTTCCTACTGTACATTTCTTTATCTTTTTCTATTTTAATAGATGTTTTTGCAAATATTAATAAGCATCTGGAAGGTAACCCAAGTGCATGCTAATCTTGTGTGAAGACTGAAAAAGAGTTATTTATAATTTGAACTTGTTATCTATTAATTTCAGGCTTTGCTCATTTCTAAGAGCTATTAATAAACTATTTGATATATCACTTTGTAGCCCTTTTTATTCTGTCATATGCCTAATATAATGAAATTCACTAGTATAAAAAGGCAAGATCTGAGGACACAGCGCTCTGACTAACTTAATAAAGATCTGAATACACTGAAATCTTAAAATAAACTCTCATTTGAGCAGTGCTTCATTCAAAGAAGTAATCTGAAGAAAAATGCATAGGTAATGGGATTATTGATTGAAAACTATCATAGAAAAACGATATAAGCACCATTTTGACTTCAAGGTTATTTTAACAATCTGATGACTGATATTTTTTTAAAACTTTAATTTTGACCATCCTCCTTTCTGGTTTTTATCTTAGAACCAAGTGACATTTCTAAAACATCTGAATCATGTCACTCATCTTAAAAATCTTTCAGTGGCCCCTTATTACCTTTAGGGTGAATCTCCTTTCTTTACATGGCTTTCAAGACGCTTGGCCACGTGGCCCCAGTTGCCCTGCCTCCTCTCACCCCTCAAGAAAATGCTTCACTTACTTGCTGTTCTTAATTTTGTTCAGGTTACTCTTGGACCTGTGCGTACCCTTCTATCTCATCCAGTTAATTTTTCCTTGTTTTACTGCTTTTTTCATGGAGCCATTTATTGTTCTTCCCAAATTTCTTAGCAAACTTCCTGAGTGCTCTTATAAGGCACAATCATACTTTACTGTAATTTCTGCTGATCAGAATCTCTTATTGGATTACAAGCTCATAACTATCAGGAAATTACATGTTTATAATTGTGTCTCTAATGTCTAATGATAACATGGAAGATTAGATGCTTAATAAATGATAGGTGAAGAAATGAATGGGGGAATGAAAGCAATTGGTTTATGATTTTAATTATGTTTTAGAGGAAGCTCGTGAAAGTGACTGGGATGGTATTATTGCTTGCCATCAGAGTAAGCTATCTTGCTCAACCTGGAACTATCAAAGATCTACAATAGGCTCTTACTTTCTCAAGCCAAAAGAGCTGAAGAAAGATGACATTACTGCAACAGTAAGTGAGCTTGTTTTAAGAGTATTTCCCCCCATAAAACCATCTTGTAATCTTGTTATACTCAGCTTCATTGATGATAATATTGGTTGAAAGAACATAAGCATTTTCAAATTAGTCCCTAATAGTATTAAGTTTTCCAGCTTACAGAGAATTACTTTAGGTTTAAGTTAAGCTTTGCTTAATCAGATGTAGTATGTTGGTTTCTTACATTTTGTTACTCATATAGGATTACTCAGAATACCCTTTGAAGATTATTTCAGCATTGATTAATATATATATATAATTAATATATATATACATATATATGTATATATATACATATATATACACACACACACACACACACACACACAAATATACGTTTTAATATGTTTGATTGATTTTAAAGAGAGAGGAAGGGGGAGAGAGAGAGAGAAAAGCATCAATGTGAGAGAAACATATTTGGTTGTCTCCCATATCTGCCCATCAGGGATGGAACTAGTAACCCTTTGGTGCACGGGATAAAGCTCCATCCAACTGAGCCATATCAGCCAGAACTATTCATATATTTCTTCACCTGAATTATGTTGAGTGTACAGTATTGTATTCAATAAATATGAATTTGAAGGTTTCTTCCCCTCTTTATTTTCATCCTTCCATCCTTCCTTGATTTCTTTTACTATATGAGTAGGATTTAGGTAAATCTTTAATGAGTAATAGGTGTAGAAGTTATTTAAATCCTTTATTTCTTGTTTTTTCGTGTATGTGTATTGTGATAAATGCCTTTTAGAGAAACTCTGATTGAGTACAGTCTAAGCATATTTAAATACAAGCTTTACATTTAAATGCCAGTGTTTATTTGTGAGTTCTTACTCCTCTTTGAAATTTCATTTTTGTTTTCTTTTGTTAATATGTGAATTTTCTGTTAGGTTGAGATTTAAGATATAGAGAAAGATGTCAAGTTTGGTTTGCAGAAATATTGCCTCTGCTTTTTCTTAAACAGTTTTATTGAGATATAATTCACTCATTTAAAGTATATAATTAACTCAGTGGTTTTAAGTATATTAATAGAATTGGTGCAGTCATCACAAAAATTTTATCAATCTAATTTTAGAACATTCCCATCACCTCAAAATGAAATCCTATACTTATAAGAAACCATCTGTATTCTCTCACTTTTTCCCTTTCCCATCTCCCTAACCTAGACAATCACAAGTTACTTTTTATCCCTATACTGTACTGGAGGCCTGATGCAGGAAATTCGTGCAAGAGTAGGCCTTCCTTCTCCAGGCTGCTGGCATCGGCTTCCCTCTGGCACCCAGGACCCTGGCTTCCCTCGCAGCCCCGGCTTCGTCCGGAAGGTCATCCAGTCTAATTAGCATATTATGCCTTTATTATTATAGATAGACTAGAGGCCCGGTGCACAGGGTCCCTCAGCCTGGCCTGCAGGGATCAGGCCTAAACCTGCTCTCCCACATCCCCTGAGGGCTCCCGGATTGCAAAAGGATGGTTCATGGGTGACACACCCCAGAGTCGGGCTTCTTCTTCTCTGGTTCTGGGTGCGTCACCCAAGAACCGCAGCTGCCACATTGAGCGTCTGCCCCCTGGTGGTCAGTGTGCGTCATAGCTACCGGCCTATAAATAGCTTAGGTTTTTAGGCTATCTAATAAAGAAGGAATATGCAAATTGACCATCACACTGTCACAAAGATGGCGGCGCCCAGTCCCCTAAGCCCTGCAGGAGTCCCCCAGTCCTTTCAGCCCTGCCGGCGGTGCAGCAGGCGCACAGTGCAGCCGGACCCGCCCTCAGCCCCCCAACTGCCCAGGGCCGGCCTGAGGCACAGGCAAGCCTCAGATGGCCGTGCTGAGGAACCCCCCACTAATGCATGAATTTTCATGCACCGGGCCTCTAGTATACAGTGGGGCCTTGACTTACGAGTTTAATTCATTCTGTGACTGTGCTCATAACTCAAATCACTCGTATGTCAAATTACTGACGTTCGCTGCACCAGCTAGTGGTGGGATATCTGAAGCTGGCTCATAACCCGAATTTTAGCTCGCAACTTAAAGCAAAAAATCGGCCAAGAGACGGCTCATATCTCGAAAAACTCGTTAGTGGGGACACTCGTAAGTCAAGGCCCCACTGTCTATAGATTTGCCTATTCTGGCCATCTACACTAATAAAAGACAAACATGCAAATTGACTGTATCTTCACTATGCCTTAAGCCATGCCCACTGGGCAATCAGAGCAACTATATGCAAATTAACCCAACCAAGATGGCAGCCAGCAGCCATGGAGCTGGAGCAAGCAGGAGGCTTGATTGCCCCAGTGATGGAGGAAGCCAAGCTTCCCACCTGCCACAGCCGGCTCTGAGCTTCACTCAAGGCAACAAAGTTTCAATTATAGGAGATAAATAAACCCCAGATACCTGCTTTCAGTCGGCCGTGACCACGGAACTGGAGCGAGCAGGAGGCTTGGGTTTCCCCTGGCAATGGAGGAAGCCAATCTTCCCGCCCATCCTGGCCGGCTCTGAGCTCCACTCAAGGCTACAAAGTTTCAATTATAGACGGTAAATAAATCTCAGAAGAAAAAGAAAAAGAAAAAAAGGAGAGGCTGGGAGCTTCCGTCGCCGGGGGGCTTGACCAGCCTGAAAATGGCCCTCAGCCCCTCACCCAGACTGGCCAGGCACCCCAGTGGGGACCTCCCACCCTAAAGGGGGTGTGGCCAGCCTGAAAACAGCCATCATCCCCTCACCCAGGCTAGCCAAACCTCCATGGGGTGAGGGTCCCCACTGGGGCGGGCTTGACCAGCCTGCAAACAGCCATCAGCCCCTCACCCAGGCTAGCCAAACCTCCACGGGGTGAGGGTCCCCACTGGGGGGGGCTTGACCAGCCTGCAAACACCCATTAGCCCCTCACCCAGGCTGGCAGGCACCCACCAGCCGGCCCCCACCTATGCACCAGGCTTCTATCCTATATAATAAAAGGGTAATATGCAAATTGACCCTAACAGCAGAAAGACTGGGAATGACTGGTCACTATGACACATACTGACCACCAGGGGGCAGATGCTCAATGCAGGAGCTGTCCCCTGGTGGTCAGTGCGCTCCTACAGGGGGAGCTCTGCTCAGCCACAAGCCAGGCTGATGGCTGCCAGCACAGCAGTGGTGGCGGGAGCCTCTCCTGCCTCCTCAGCAGCACTAAGGATGTCCTGCTGCAGCTTAGGTCTGCTCCCTGCTGGTAAGTGGACATCCCCCGAGGACTGCCAGACTGCCAGAGGGATGTCTGACTGCCAGTTTGGGCCTGATCCCCCAGGGAGCGGGCCTAAGCCAATAGCTGGACATCCTCCAAGGGGTTGCAGACTGCAAGAGGGCATAGGCCAGGCTGAGGGATCCTCCCGAGTGCACAAATTTTTGTGCACCGGGCCTCTAGTTTCACATAAAGGGAATCATGCAATATATGATCTTTGTGATTGGCTTCTTTTACTTAGCATAATGTTTTCAAGATGCATCCATGTTGTAGCTTGTATCAAAACTGTATACTTTTTATTGCTGAATAATACTCCATTTTGTGTATAAACCTCATTTTGGTTAGCCATTGGTCAGTTAATTGATGGACATTTGTGTTGTTCCTACTTTTTGGCTATCAGTACTGCTTATGAACATTGGTGTACAGATTTTTATGTGGACATGTGTTTTATTTCTCTGCATTTATATCTAAGAAGAATGATTAAGTCATAGTATAACTCTCTTTAACATTTTTGAGGAACTGTCAACCGGTTTTTCAAAAAAGCTGCATTTCTAACCAGCAATGTATAGAGGTTCCAAATTCTATACATCCTAGCCTTATTACTGTCTGTTCCTTTGATTATTGCCATCCTAGTGAGTATCTCATTGTGGTTTTAATTTGCATTTCCCCAATGACTTAATTATGGTGAACATTTTTCATGTGCTTATTGGCTGTTTGTGTATTTTCTTTGGAGAAATGTTTATTAAATCCTTTGCCCATTGTTTAATGGAATTATTTATCTTTTTATTATTGAGTTTTAATAGCTCTTTATATAATCCAGGTACAAGTACCTTATTAGATACATGATTTGTAGATATTTTCTCCCATTCTATGGGCCATCATTTTGTTTTCTTGCTGGTATCATTTTCTGCCTAAGATTTTTTAATTTTATTGAAGTCTAACCTATTTTTTTTTATATATACTGCTCGTGGTTTTAGAAAAATCATTGCTTAACCCAAGGCCATGGAGATTTACCCCTGTGATTTCTTATAAGAGTTTCATAGTCTTAGCTGTTACTTTTGATCTATAATCATTTCTGAGTTAATATCTAGTTGTTCAGCATCATTTGTTCAGAAGATTATTCTTTTACCATTGAATGATCTTGGCACCCTTGCCCAAAATCATTTGACATTATGTGAGGGTTTACTTCTGGACACTCAGTTCTCTTTTATTGTTCTATATATCCATCTTTATGCCAGTACCAAACTGTCTTGATTATGGTACCTTTTACCTTTGTAGTAAGTTTTGAATTCAGGAAGATTGAATCTTCCAAGTTTATTCTCCTGCTCTCCTCCACCCCACAAGATTGTTTTGGCTATTCTGGTCCCTTGCATTTCCATATGAGTTTTAGGATGAGCTTGTCCGTATCTGCAAAGAAAGCAGCTAGGGTTTTGAAAATACTTATTAAAAATTTAACTCCACATTTGATCCTATTTTGTGCAAGTTTATTTGTAAGTATGTATGCTCTATTAACCATAGCACAAAAATCCAATCTTAAGATTTTATACTATTTTCTTAACAATAGAGATTCTGTCTTAAGTGTCTTAAGTTTACCTGCTCAATTTTGAGTAGCGGTTGTGATAGTAGTGGTAATGATAATTACAGTTAATAGGTAATTACAGTTAATAGGTTTTCTATGCTTGCTTTGTTCTAGTGTCTCTGCCTAGCACATATTATTGTATATTATTCTCACAACAATCCTATGATATGGTCTATTGTTAGCCTCTTTTTATTGACAATAAAACTGAGGCTTAATATAATGAGTAAAATGTCTAAGGTCAGTAAAGCTAGTAAATGGAAGAGCTGGGATTTGAACCTAGGACTATTCAATTTAGAACCTGTGTTCTTAACTCACAGCCTATAATGATGACTCATAGATCACTGAGTATATGAATATTAAGTGTATGTATATACTTAGTCATATGTTTGGCAAAACTCAGCTACCTGGAACAAAATCAGTAACCAGTAAGTAATAAACAGTAGTATTTATTAGACAGCCCATGCACTAAAGTACAATTTGTTACTCAAAGGTAACCCTCTCTCAGTTTACTCATTTTGCTTTGTTTATGCTGCCTTTGATAAGAGATTAGCATGAATAAATAAGAAAAGGAGATTACAGAAGCAGGCCCACTAACAACAGTAAATTTTATTAAAATGAATACAAGTTCACCCAGGCTGGTGTGGCTCAGTTGGTTGGACATCATCATCCTATGCACCAAAAGATTCAGTTCCATTCCTGGTCAGGGCACATGCCTACGTTGTGGGCTCAGTTCCCCAGTAGCTGATCTATATTTTGCTCTCCCATGGATATTTCTCTATTTTTCTCCCTCTCCTTTCCTCTCAGAATTAATTAAAATAAGTAAATACAAATTATAAAAAGTATAGCAAGCACGTTGAGGTCCTTTGCTACTTGTAGATTATAGCCTAGTATCTCCATTAGTTCCTGATATTATAACTACAATATAGTGTAAACATTTATGAGTTTTTCAAAGTCGGTAAGATTATGTTTATGTTCTGTTTAGAAAGAGAGAATGCTTTTTTTAAGATTAGTTCATAATATATATTTTTATGGAATAAGCTTTAATTATCTAGAAAAATAATGTAAGTGGGGCATACTTATGTAAATGCTATGTAAGTATGTCTTGACTTGGGTCATAGTGTATCTGAGTCATAGCCTCTAATAAATTTTTTATTTTAGGTTTTAGAAGTTTATTTCTTTAGGCATAAATTTAGCAGTATTTTCAATTCTTCCTTGGGTGGGTAATATCAGACTGACACACAGTGGCAATCAGGGATTTCTCTGGTCACAACCCAATATAGAACCAGTCTCATGTTTTTAACATAGAAAAAAAGACACCTCATCAATACAATATTGACTGACACTTTTAAAAAAGTATTAAGATATGAGTTTATTTTAGAGAAACTGCTTATAAACTAATGTTTTCTATGTAATGCCTTGTGTATTCTCTTCCCAATATGTCATAATTAAAATATTTTGAGCTTTTTTATTGGACATTCTAATGGTAGGTTTTTAGTTTTGTATAGCTGTAGAAGCAATTAAAAAGTAAGGTAAGATAAAGACAAATTCAGGAATGGAATGCACTGTGGTGAATAAATTAAAAATTGAAGGCCAGCTGATAACACAATTATTCTGACTTTGTAAATTTCAACTGAGTTTCCTTGGTTATGTTTTATGGTCTTGGATAATAATTTCTTCATACTTCTTAGAGAAAGGAGTTAGAATCAAGCAGATATGTCTTAGATATCCAAATATAGGAATGTTTAAGAAAATTACTGAACTAATTAATTTATCATGCCATGCTTTATTTTAAAAAAGAATAAGGTAATTAGTGGATTAAAAAAACACTATGGAAGCTTAAGTACAATAAAAATGTTAGTTAATTGCTGTGTCACTTGTGTTTAATATTTTTTCCCCTAAGGCAGTGGATATAACTTCTTGTGGAAACTTTGCTGTAATTGGTCTCTCATCAGGATCTGTAGATGTATATAACATGCAGTCTGGTATACATCGAGGAAGGTTTGGTGAGGATCAAGGTATTGCATGTTTTTCTTTTTCTTATTAAAAAAATAATATAGATAGGTACGAGGCTAATAACTCATTGGCATGTATTAAATTCTTAACTGCCAGCCATTTTGCTACAGTTATTGATGGGCTATTGTCAACTCCATATGACAGATACTGCCATTACATCTTATAGCCACCATGTTGAAATACTCAGAGAATTAAGTCACAGATGTTAAAGGAAAGTAGATAATATACAAATTAAAATTTTTGTTTTCTTCTTGCTTTGAGCAGAAAATCTTAACTTTTTTTTGAAACCTTTGTATATTAATCTGATTGACTTTATTTTTACTCAAGCAATATAATAATCTCCCTACTCGCTAAAATTCAGAGTAATATTAAAATTTTAGTAAGGTAAATAGTGGAACTTAGTTATTTAAATAAGGGAATCACTCTTTGGGCAGTATTCAGAGAGGCAATATCAATTCTTATTCTTTTTTCTTTTAACATATGCTTTAAAGCTCATAAAGGGTCTGTTAGAGGTGTTGCAGTGGATGGATTAAACCAGTTGACAATTACAACTGGTAGTGAAGGATTACTCAAGTTTTGGAATTTTAAAAACAAAATTTTAATCCATTCTATGAGCCTTGATTCATCTCCAAATATGATGCTGCTACACAGAGACAGGTAAAATTTCTCTTTTAATGATAATGAATTTTCCTCTTGATGTTTTTGGTAAAAAGTTCTTGATTTAAATAAAGTACATAATTTACCAAGTGGGGAAAAAAATCCGATTTTTAATATAAAAAGAACAGCATTTTGCTTATACTCCAAAGGTACACTTGATTTAAAAAATTAAAATGCCTGTGAGATTTTAGTTCAAGTTTTTGTTTGTTTATTAAAACTGATGTATTTATCTTGCTAGTGGCATTCTGGGACTCGCCTTGGATGACTTCTCCATTAGTGTTCTGGACATAGAAACTAGAAAGACTGTCAGAGAGTTTTCTGGACACCAAGGCCAAATCAATGACATGGTAAAACAAACCAGATGTTTAAACAAAATTTGACTCATTTCTGCTTCTGTTTAGGTTAAAAAATGTTCAAATAATTGAAACTGTTTTCCTTGAATAGCATTAAACTACTCATCATACTAGTAGATTTTTTAAGGAAAATGCAGAATTAAAAGAAAGTTAAATATTTCTCAGGGAGTTAATGCCATCAGATTAACAAATATATATCACAGAGTTTATCTTTTTCTCTTAGACTGTAAACAGGACCAAAATATACTCTAGAGGTTGAATGATCTGTGGAAACATAAGTATATCATTTCTGACTTAATATTAAACTAGGCTGAAGGAACTTATTTCTGATTTTCTACATGCATAAAAAATTAATACTAAAAGACTTGGAATATCTGGTACCTGGTGTGTGCTAGTTTTGTTTTATTTCTAGAGTTTGTATAGCTTAATTCCAAGAGTTTAACTGGTAATGTGATTTAGCTTACTATTATTATATTCTTACGGTGGGATGTATGATATTATGATAAGCACTCTGGTTTAAAAGTTGTTTGTAGAGGACCATATTAAGTTTATATTGTCATTTTTCATCAATTGCAGATTCCTTGATTTATTTGAAAAGAGAAAAAAATAAAATCCTAGCTACTGAATGCCAGTTCCAACAGCTACTTTTACTTATTCATTCTCATACGAAAAATCAGAATTTGCAATGCTTACCCATTTCCTTAAAAATAAGGAGAAATGGTGTTGATCTGGAGATTGGAGATTGGTAGAACTACCCATCAACAGAATTTGTTGTGACAGTATCTATAGAAATGAGGGTGGGAGTGGGGTAATTTATGATGAAATAGCATTTTTTAAAACATCTGTCAGTGCCAACAATCTTCCTGTTTTTTGTTTTTTGTTTCCTTTTCACATTTTTCAACTTGTGTTTCTGTAGTTTCTACTACTCAGTATTAAATTACTCCTCTTAAATTAAATCTATAAGATTTATTTATCAGATTATTTTCCCATCCTTTAATAGCTTGTTCTGTTCTGTAAATTGATCTCTCTGTACCTTAAGTTTTGAGTTTCCACAATATTACTGCAGCCCTGATGAACAAATTAGAGTTCACTTATCCAAAATCATGTGCTAATATGGGTAGTCATGATCCCTTTGATGTGCTTAGACTTCTGGATGAATACAATCTACTGCCATTATAAACCCTAAAGTTTTTCCTTTTGGGCCTTCTTCCACATCCTACGTGATTTGAGCCTCAAAACACTTGCTATAGGCAAGGAGAGAGCTATTATTATTCATTTTTAATGATAGAAAAGCTATACCTTCTTTATAAGTAGTTTATAGTTTAAATTTATTTTGAAACTCTTATTGCAGATTTAAATTACACTTTGGAAATCAAACATGATTAGTGAAGAAGATTTTTAACTGAAACTACAAGTGAAAGTATAATGACTTTTTTTAGTAACTTTAATATTTTAAGATAATATGCATTCAAAATTAGGTTTATTCTTAGAAAGCTAGTCTAATATATAGACTGTTTAAGAAAATGTAGTTTTTGTTGCTTTCACAGATACGTTGTAATCAAATTAGGTAACAAAATATTTCTACTAGTAATTGAATGCTCTCAGAACAGCAGCTTTATATTAAAAATAATTTGTAGTTAAACACAGTTTGTTAATTGTCTATAAATAGAGGAGATAAAGATTTAATTTTTAGTGTTAATTTCAAAACTTTTTATATTTCCTATAAAAGCCTAATCCTTATCTATATCCAAATCAGTGGTATATAAGAAATGGTTTCTTTTATATAAAATAAGGTAGTCTAAATTTTACTCAAACTTAGTTTTTCATGTAGTCTGTATCTTTTAATTTATTGCATTCTTTAAGCTGTTAAAAATGCAGGCACAAACATACATATACATGTATACACACACACAGATTATGTATGTACTTTTATTTATTTTTTTTAACTTAAAGGCTTTCAGTCCTGATGGTCGTTGGTTAATAACTGCTTCAATGGATTGCTCTATTAGAACTTGGGACCTTCCTTCTGGGTGGTGAGTTTATTTTTAAATCCTTAACCTCTATCAGAAAATTTCTCAGTCATTATCTTTTACCTGTAATTAATGGATTGTGTGCTTTTAAAAATATGACTCAAACTTTTATTTTGTATGTTTTTTTGTTCATATTGAATTTAGTTAAAAGATCAAAAACCTTAACTTTCCTTGATGTATGTTGTATATTCTCTGTCTCTAACATAATTCTTGAAGGAAGACATTTTAGATACCTTCAAGAATGAAACATGTGCATCTTAAGATTTGGGTAAAACCCAGTAGTGTTCAGAAATCTATCTCATAGACTTAATCTTGCTACTAAAACAGTTCTCAAAGAGAAAACATTATTCAATTCAGTTAATTAATTTGAACATTGGAGACTGAGAGAATGTTTGTGTGTCTGTGTGCTTTGTTGTTGTTAAAAATTATATAGGAATAGCCCTGGCCTTTGTGGCTCAGTTGGTTGAGCATTGTCCCATGCACCGAAGGGTCGCAGGTTTGATTCCAGGTCAGGGCACATACCCAGGTTTTGGGTTCAATTCCTGGTTGGGCTACATACAGGAGGCAACACATCAATGTTTCTCTTTCTCACTTCCTCTATTTAAAAATACTCTTAAAAATACTCTTAAAAATTACATGGGAATAGATGCAATTTAAAATCATATTAACATAGAATTGCTTAGGAAGGAGTGATGGGAATAGCAAAATATCTAATTTAACAGGAATATACCATAAGGAAAGACATTGGTAAGAAAGATGAGAAAGAAGATGGTACTTTTTAATCTTTGAAATATTTCTAAATTACTAAGCTCTGTCCATTTCTACTTTTTTTTTCCCTGAGGAGTTGGATAAGCTCATACTTGAAAGCAGTTTGACCTTTAGAAAGGAAAAACCCTGATGTAATAATTTCCTTTCAAGTTTGATATAGGAATGAGACACAGCTATTTATGCAGCATAGGCACCCGATTTGGAATATGTGCAACAAAAGTGTTGTTGCTAATTAGTCCAACTCTAAAAACTATCATGTCCACACACGTTCCTGGGCTATATCCTCTGACTTCAAAAAGTTCACCTAAAGTTGGTATTTCCTTACTTTAAAAAAAAAAAAAGGCATCATTAGAAATATTGGTAGTCTAGGACTTTTGCTATTTTTCTAAAACTGAACATTGTAATTTGAATTGCTTTAATTACAGTAGGAAAGTTGTACAAGTAATAGACTTGACACATGCCCTTGTCATTTTCCTTTTTAGTAGTTTTAGTTCATATTAGATGGGAGAGATAGATTAATGTTCAGTAGTACTAAATTAACAAAATATTTTTTACAAAGCAGCAAATTTATCTTTCGAATGGAAAAAATAAGATCTAGAAGCATTTAAATCTATCAGCCTTTGACTCAGCATTAGTCTTTTTGCTAAATCTTTTATTTCAGTAAAAAGTTGAGCAGATTTAAATTTGATAAGTTTTTGATTCTGATATCTTTTGGTGAACACCGGCAATTTTAAATGAATACAAAGGCATGAAGACGGCAGACACACAAACAAGAAATGAGTCACACAGGGATTATTAAAAGAAAATGTAATTACATCTACACTGATTGAACCAAAGTCTGATTTTAATAAAGACAAAAATAAGGACTACTTTGGCTAAGATTGGAAGTGGAGTAAATGAGGAAGCTTGAAAAACCATGTCACACAACTGCTGCTGTCTAATTGCAACTAAATTAGCATTTACCATTAGCTACTAAGCACTTTATATACTTTTATTTTTCACCTTCCCTCATATTCGAGTGGGTGCAGGTACTATTACTATTATTAGTTCTATTTTACAAATGAGGAAATGGAGACTCAAAGAGAAGCGACGTGATTTGCCCATGGTGGCATATTTCATGAATTACATTTTGCTGCAATAAGCATTGGAGGAAAAACATTTCCCAACAGTTGTGCTTTCCACCTTGCTTAGGCTGTGTCATATGTTATTAAGAATGAACTGATTTTCTTGATGTAGAAGATAATGAGGAAGTGAGGATTAGTGTTTCATCATACACCCATATGTAATTATTGGGGTTTTTGATTCCCCTGTTTCTAAATCATAATTTGTATGACAATCTTTGGAGATTCCTAGTTCTTTCTTCAGTATGCAGCTTCGTCATTTACATCACATATTAAATATTTAAAGAATGAATATGCTCATAACAGAGTCTGAAAAGTGAAACTATTTATGAGTAAACCTTTGGGTGTGGTAACATACAGGTGTAATCTACCTGGAGTTGTGCCTATCTAAAACAATTGCATAGGCACTGAACTGTTTCCTGTAAAATTGTTTTAAAATATAGAAAGTTTTCTTATTTTGTAGGGTTCTCATAGAAGCACAGTTGAAATTTTTTTTAATATATTTTATTGATTTTTTACAGAGAGGAAGGGAGAGGGATAGAGAGTTAGAAACAGTGATGTGAGAGAAACATCAATCAGCTGCCTCCTGCACACCCCCTACTGGGGATGTGCCTGCAACCAAGGTACATGCCCTTGACTGGAATTGAACCTGGAACCCTTCAGTCTGCAGACCGACGCTCTATCCATTGAGCCAATCCAGTTATAGCCAGTTGAAATTTTTTGTCATTCCCTACCACTACCATCTTTATTTCTTTGTTTGCAATCTACTGGAAGTTCATGTTGAACTCTTTGGGGGATGAGAAAAGTATAAAATAGCAATGTCCCCTGCTGGGGATCAAGCCTGCAACCCGTGCATGTTCTTTGACCAGGAATTGAACTGTGACCTCCTGGTTCATGGGTCAGTGCTCAACCACTGAACCACACCAGCTGTGCAGCTTTAATAGAATTTTACATTTTGTTCTGTCTCATTGCTGTTTTCTGAGGAGCATTACATGAGAATAATTGGAATAGAATATTATTTTGCATTTCTCACTGAGGCAAAACTATCCCTTTCTTCTATTCATTAAAGATTTTTGTGTAAGTTGATTCCATCACTTTGGAGATTGATCATCTACACGCTGTCTGCATTTGTTCAGGATATAACCAAGGGGTGGGGAACATCTGGCCAGTGGGCTGTATAAGGCCCTCAAATTATTTGGTCTGGCCCTGGCAAGGCATTAGGAATGAGTTAATTAAATGTTTGACCAAATATAGCAGGCTAATTTTTAAGTTGACAATATTGTTTGACCCACAAATGATGTTATAAATATCCAAATGGCCCTTGGCAGAAAATAGGTTCCCCACCCCTGATATAACCAGAAAGGACTTGGTATGCAAGGCTTTGTGTTTGAAAATCTGATTTCTTACTGTGAGGATTTTATTGATCTTCTCTCAAAAACTATGTTCCTTATCTGGGACTTTTCATTCTGTGACCTTGGCAGGGACACACTTATACTTTATGAATTAATATGGCCATGTAAAATATGCTTTGTATGTGGAAATCATCTTCCTCAATTTGATGCTTTTACATAACGGAAGGTCTGTCTACCCACACGCAACAGCTATGGAATCAAGTTGCACAATGAATTTGACAAAATAATTATAGTATTATATAAAATAAATTTGCTTAAGCAGTAGATTGTAGATCCTCTTTTTAGCAGACATGTTAGGATGATTCACCCCTCACATAGTTAAGTTAATGCACAAATATTGATCAAGACAAGAAATGGTAAGATCTGAAACTGCTGTGTTTAGGCTTAATTTTCGTTTATATACATTGGAGTAATGTTTCTGCTCAGGGTTGTTTGGGTTAAATAACATAAATAATTTAATAGTCTTTGGTATATAAGTGTTTACCAAAGTTTTATTTTCCCCAATTCTCTTGATTCTTAAGAGAAGGCATTCTTGTGAGCTTCCAGAGTAAGTTTGAGCAGAAATCAGACAGGTTATTCTTCACCTTTTTCACCATAACTAAGAATTAAATAACAGTCATTGTCCTGAGCACACTTTCCAGTGCTCCTAATTTTAAGGCTTATTTTCCTATCATTCATTATTTAAGTTTTACTGTATTAATTACACTCTGAACAAATTGAGGGATTTTTTTTTTTAAATTAATCCTCACCTGAGGATATTTTCCCATTGATTTTTAGAGAGAGTGGAAGGGAGGGAGAGAGACAGAGAGAGAAATAGCGATGTGAGAGAGACACATTGATTGGTTGCCTCCCGCCTGCACACAGACCATGGCCAGGGATCAAGCCTGCAACCTAGGTATGTGTCTTTGATTGGAATTGAACCCGGAACCCTTCAATCCATGGGCCGATGCTCTATCCACTTAGCAAAACCGGCGAGGGCAAGAGATTTTATTTTGGACAAGTCACTTAACGTCTCCACTGGAGAGACTTCATTCACATTTACGCTGCTCATGAATCACCAGTGTACACATTCCCAGCATGTAAATATGCTGTTGAGCAGCTTGTTATACTTTAGTTTCAGCAGTGGTTTTACTGAGTTTATAGTGATTAAGAGTACAGACTGCTTGTGTGACATTCTTGGCTCAATTTTCTACCTTCAGCAAGTTTTTAAATCTTACTGGGCCTATTTTCTGATTTATATAATACAGATCTGCCTTATAGGGTAGTGAGGATTCAATTAGTAGACTCAAAGGCTCAGGATACTTCCTAGCATGAAATCCTAAAAACTGTTAACTATTATTATTGTTTTTCTTAAGATGATGTTTTATATAATGTAGATTCTGAACTTAAGGCATTTTGTTGTGCCTTCCCATGGATAATGTACTGCCTTCAGTGAATAAAATAGTTTTTAAAATAGCTGTGATTAAAATAGTATATTTCTCTTAAAGTACACAAAGTATTCGCACCCTCAGCCAACCTAAGAAGCTTCCTTTGCGGATCTTTCTCTTTGCTCATTAAATTCACTCAGGTCACTTCCTGCTGTCATCATCCTAGATCAGATCTTTAATGCTGTTAGATGACTGCTAGCACAATTTCACTCTTCTTCCTGTTCAAATATACTCTACATTCTGATGGCAGATTTCTTATGAAAGGGAAGATTACATTACTATCTTTTCAAAGCCTGCAGTGACTTTTCATTGATTAAAGTAAAAACAAATTTAGGTATTTTGTATTGAGGAGCCTGCATGTAGCCTTATGCTTATGTACCAAACTGCACTCCTCACTAAACCCAGTTGTGTTTTCCTTTGCCTTGCCCTCCACACTTTCCTCATCCAGGATACGCTTTCTCTATCATCAGCATCCATTTGGAAGGCTCATCTCCAACACTGTGTTTTCTGAGAAGCCTACTCCAACTACTCCAGGCCTCCTACCTGGGGGTGATCACTCCCCCTTCTTACCCATCTTTTCAACCCTTCCAACTTTTCAAGCTGTGAGACTAGTTTTTATACACTGCTTTATGGTTATGCTCTGTAGACTGAATTCTTTCATATGTTTCATGTATAGTGTGGTTACCTATTTGAAAAACAGATTTGCTCGAGTTTTTTCCATTACTGTTTTCTTATTCTTATTTACAGTCATTTTAATTTCTTCTGTTGCCTAAGCCTTTTTTAAAAAAAATATATTTTATTGATTTTACAGAGAGGAAGGGAGAGGAATAGAGAGTTAGAAACATCGATGAGAGAGAAACATCGATCAGCTGCCTCCTGCACACCTCCTACTGGGGATGTGCCCGCAACCCAAGGTACATGCCCTTGACTGGAATCGAACCTGGGACCTTTCAGTCCGCAGGCCAACGCTCTGTCCACTGAGCCAAACCAGTTACGGCTACCTAAGCCTTTTATTATTTTCACTGGGATAACAAAAATACAAGAGAAATGTTCCCAAGTCAGTCTACCAAAATGGCATTCCAGGAAAAGTATTTCCTCCTGTGTTCTCCCTGTTGAAACTCTTTCTCTCGCTAATTGGTAATTTGAAGTTCCAAGTCATTCTCATTAAGAGAGGTTATTTTCAAATAGTAACATAACTGACAAAGCTCTTTGTTATTGATGCCTTTCTGGTATTGGTGATTATTAAAAAATAAAAAATGAAACTTTTCTGTATTATTTCGTATTATTTTTAACAAAAATATATTTGTGAGTTAAATGTTTTGGTAGAGTTTAACATCTTGATCCTTTTTATAGCCTTATAGACAGCTTTTTGTTGGACTCAGCTCCTCTCAATGTAACGATGTCCCCTACCGGAGACTTTCTGGCCACTTCCCACGTGGACCACCTTGGAATTTATCTATGGTGAGTTCATTCATATAGTTCTGTTTGGGGTAAGGAGGAGAAGAAAGATGATATTGTCAGACAACCATAGTTGCTAAGATAACCTTTTTTTTCCCTAATTTATAAAATGGAAATGTCACATTGTTGACAGAGGGTTAACTTACCATAAGTTTATGGCTGATTCAACATCTGCTTGATAATTTAGATACCTTTGTTCAACCACACAATTGATTTTTATCTCTTATTTAGCTTTTATTTTGCAAAAAGGATATGTGAATTTTAAAATGTTAGAAAAATGGGAGTCCCTAGCCAGGTTCTGGCCCTCCTGCTACTACCCCAATACTGCTTTATAACCTTAGTGAGTCACCTGTCAACTTCAGACTACTTTATCTATAAGGCATTGTTTGGGAAAGATGCTTGCTAAGATCATTCTAGTTACATAACTCTTCACACCCAACTCCATTGTGATGAACATGTAAGAGGTTAAGGTAGATGGTCCATCATCTGGACCGAGAAAAAGTGCTGGGTATTTCTTAGGGTCAGATGTCTATGTCTTTTAACTGTTATTAATTATTGAGGAAGAGAAAAAAACTTACCTTTTTTTCTAATTATAAAATTTTCTAATTAAGTTTTTATGACACACAAAAAAATTCAGTGTGCAATTGAAATACACTCTGGCCACCTTAATAAGCAAAATGGAGTATCTCCTGGAATCTGTGAGGCTTGAACAATCAAGATAAGAGAAGAATAGTAGCTGTGGGACCTTAGCAACAATGTGATACATATAGCTCAGAACCTGATTTCCCCAACTTTTTGTTTTCATTCTAAATTCATAATGTATGGAAAACAGAATCTGATTAACTCACTTGGGGATAGGAAGCTACATCTTGATTAGTCATCCAAGGTCATGTGCAGGGTCAAGGTAGCAGAAACATGGCCACTTAGAGGGCCATTCTAGGGAAGGAGAAATCCATGACTGTTTACAATCTCAAGGATCTGATTATCTTATTCTGTGTCTGACTTAACTCTCTGAGTCTGTCCTTCCTTCAGTTAGGTATTATGTTCTTAACTGAAGATTGACAATTGTCAAAACAATATAAAGACATGGAGTTTATGTTACTTTATAAAAGTACTCCCTAGTACTGATCTCTCAAATACTTTTGTGTACTACATTAGTAATGTTTATGCACAGCTTTCTTGTGATAACATCTATGACATGAATCAAGGCATTTTCAAATTAATACTATTTTATTTATCTTTGAGGTTGTTTTTAAGTTGTACGTGATTGGAATCTGTAGCCAAATTCAAGATTGTAGAGTAATTGAAGTTTTTTCAGACCAGTAATTGAAGTTTTTCCCAAAAAACCTGTATTTTTAAGTTTTAAAATATGGCTTATGTTTTTATTTCTCAGGTCCAATATTTCCCTGTATTCAGTTGTTTCATTACGGCCACTTCCCACAGATTATGTTCCTTCAGTAGTGATGCTTCCTGGAACTTGTCAAACTGAAGGTAATCACAAAATAGTAATTTTTTGAAGTGTAAGATCATAAACCTAACATGGGTGTATTGCTAATGAAGGCACAGTTTAGTGGATTCAATCAAAGTATTTAACTGATATGAAATATTTTGAATGACTTCATAAATTTTTTACAAAAATGTAATTGATAAGATTATCTATTGGTAATCTCTTGGTATTAGGGAGAAGTGTTTTAGGTATTGTGATGGGAGTTATAGTTAATATGAGAAGATGAGGAAATTAAGAGTTTACAAATCTACATTGAGTAAATGTGTTATGAAATACTAATGGATTTGGTCTGAATTAAATTTCTTTTACATGATAAAAATATTCTGTGTTAATTTTTTTTTACCCCCAAATTTTTGTTTTCAGATGTAGAATTATCAGAAGAAACCATAGAACCAAGTGATGAAATGATAGAGTATGATTCCCCAGAACAGTTGAATGAGCAGTTGGTGACTCTATCCCTCCTTCCTGAATCACGGTGGAAAAACCTTCTTAATCTTGATGTTATTAAGGTACTACTGTAGTACACTGAATATTCACCCCTAAAAACACATTCCAGAAGCATTTTCTTTAGTAGAAATAGCTTCCCCTACTTTGAGAACTTTAGGAGGAACAGTTAACACATTGTTTGCGGGTAGTTTTTATCGCGCGCTAACAGGTGGTGCGGGCCATTTTTGCTAATTTTTTGCGCAAATGGCAACGTTCAGTAAAATTACGATAACTTTAGTTTACGTATTTATACGTTACCCGCATTCTACCGCTAGTCTATAAAAAACGTATTAATACGTGCCCCGCGCTCTACTACACTGGTAGAACGTATAAATACGTAAAACGTGTAAACACGTTTCCCGCATAAAATGTATTAATACCTAAGAGCATGCCATTTAGTTGAATCCTGTTTAATCTAGTGTGATTATCACAGAATTCTCTTTATATGCATTAATTTTGAGAGCATTCAGCAGACCTTTGGGTATAGCAGAAGTACAGCCTACAACTGCAGAGCTATTATAAATTTGATGTTTTTAATCCAGCCTCTAAACTACTTTTTTAACTTTTTTTTTTAAATTTCTTGACTAAGTTATTACATATGTGTCCTTATCCCCACATTACGCCCCCCCCCCCCAATCACCCCCTAATTTCTAAAACAAGAAAAAAATATTGCCACCATGTGTGATATCTATCACTAGTCATTTGGAAACGAAAAGACTTTCACTAGTCTTTTTAAAATTAAACTTCAACTACCATTATTATTCTATATGCTACTCTGCCAACTATAAGAAGATGTTTAGAGCTTGCTGTGTTGGATCCAGGCATGTAAGTTAATAAGAACTAGGTACTAGGTAATGTCCTGTGACAATGCCAATGAAAAAAACCTGGTCCCTTTGTATTTGAGGAAATTATAATTTTTCATGAAAAATAGATAATATATTAGTGTTTTTCAAAGAATGTTTCATGATCCTCATTTGTGAGTAGTGAAAACAATTGAGAGGAATAGACTAGAGTAGAAAATTTTAGAGGCTGTCCTGTGATAATGCTAAGCATTGATTATGAAGCTCGGTTTGGATAGATATACACATACATTCACTAGAGGTCGTATGTATGCTAAGTTATATTGTGGTCTGGCCATAAAAAAAGTGTAAGGACATCGATAACTATGACAAAGTAGTAAGTTTTTTTGTAACCAATAACTTAGTACCCAAACAGATAGATATGAGTGTCTTGGGTAAGGAAAGTTTTCACATGTTAATTTCCTCAAAGCTGTTGCCCAGTCTGTCAGCTAAAGGTAGTCCTCCAAGGACTAGCTTTAAAAACGACGCATGAAAAAGTATAAGTAGTAGATGAGTGTGAAGGGAGTAATCAGAGTAATGCCCAATTAATGAGCTAAGTTTTTGGACTACTCTGTTCCTTGCTAAGACATAGTTTGTTCTGTGTAAAAACTTAAATACAAACCTGAGTGAATGATTTTATGAGAGAAGTTCTCACTTCCAATATTTTTATATCCTACTGAACGAAAATAGTTAGAATTTTGTATTTGTTTTGTGGCAATTTTTCTACTTTTGGTTTTCCGTAGGCGATAAATAATCTCCAGAGCACTGTGGAACTCCTCCAAAAGCCTTTTATTTTTATTTACAGTTCAGGGACTGTCTCCCTTGTCACTCTGTAAAAGAGAGTTAGAAGTGAAACTGTGACTCTTATTCCTCTACCATCTCAAAGAAGGGCTGTGCTTACCCTGTAATTTAGCAGCACTTTATCCTGTTTTCAGGTAGTAACTTTCTTTTATTCCATTCCTCCTTAAGGCCACCAATATCCCTAGCTTTCTTTCAAAAAGCAAATCTCCCTAAGGTTACAGAGCTCCTGGAATAGAAGAAAAATAGTGGGAGGTAAAATTGTGAGACCCCTTTATCAGGCAGTTTACCATACAAAGGCTCTTCATCAAATGTTCTTGAGATAGTGATGTGTAGCCTGTAGTCATCAAAACTAAATTCTGTCGGTGGGAAATCTGATAGTGGTTTTCCTGATTGAATTTTACTAACACTTGAAACATTTTATAAACAGGCCATAGTATTCTCTTCTTAAAAACACAGATTACTAAGGAAAAATAAAAATTTTAACAAAGTAGAAGAATTAGCAGTAAACTTCACAAAAAATATTACACCTAATTACTTCTAAAGGCTCTGGGCTCTGGGAAAATATTGAGCATTTGTAAATTTTGCTTTCTAGCCCACTTTGATAAAAAGTTTGTATTTTAATATTAAAGAATTTCAGAGGTGTTTATTATTTCTTCACCTAAATATTCATGTTTCAGGAAAATGAGGTGTGTTTGTCCTAGGGCTTCTCCTGAACCCTGTCATTTCTCTTCTGACTTATTAGCAGGGGTTCTGGAGATTTGCATTGGGAAACCTATTTTAAAGATATCTGTGATATTGATTAATGGGATTTTATTTAAACATTCTAATCTGAAAAATTTTTGTTACTTTTTGGACTTTTAAAAAAAAAATTTATTGAGAATTAAATATTAGTAACTGTTAGCCAGATGATTACTTGCTCATCTTTTTATTTTTTCCTCTTAATCAGAAAAAGAATAAACCAAAGGAACCTCCCAAAGTACCCAAGTCAGCACCATTTTTTATACCAACAGTTCCTGGCCTTGTACCCAGATATGCTGCGCCTGAGCAAAATAATGATCCACAGCAGGTAAAAACCAAATTGGAGCATTCTAAGTATATGGGGGGGATGGGGGTTGGGGGGTGTTCTGTATTATACAGTTGTAGTTTTTTTTTTTTTTACCAACACCCAGTTTTATGCATATAGAGGAAATTAATGATAGCTTTTAATTATAGACTATACATATTTTTCCTTACACTTGTCTTCTTTGAATAATGTGTATTTATTTTTAAGTCTAAAGTGGTAAATCTTGGAATTTTGGCTCAAAAATCAGATTTCTTCTTGAAACTTGAAGAAGGACTCATGAATAATAAATGTAAGTTAATTATAAAAAATTATAAAATATTTACCAAGTATTTTTACTTTCTATGAAAAGAAATTGAGTGAAATATTAGCAGGTTTCTCAGTAGCTAAAAGAAGATAGTAAGAACTAAAAGGGTTGGAACTTGGGTTTTACTCTGAAGTAACTTTAGCTTTTCTACTGTTATATTAAACTAGAGGCCCGATACATGAAATTCGTGCAAGAATAGGCCTTCCTTCCCCCAGCTGCCGGCACTGGTTTCCCTCACACCCGGGGCCCAGGCTGGCCTCCCTCCGGCCTCTCACTGGCACCCAGGGCTGGCTTCCCTCCAGCCCTGGCTTCATCTGGAAGGACGTCTGGCCTAATTAGCATAATACCTTTTTATTATTATAGATGAGTGATGCTAAACTAAGATGATATTGATATCAGAATAGTCTTCTGAAAATATTCACACTTTTTACATGCAAAATTAGATTTTTTTCTAATGCTTTTGTTTTTATTTACAAAAACAGTTTGCCATACAGTTTGGAAATATAACAGAGACTTTTGTCTTCAATGATTTTAGATATTCCCAAATTATCTCATCAAAAGATAATTTTAAAATTTATTGAGTTTGTTAATAGTAGATTTACCTTTTTGAAAGCTATAGTCTGTAGCTAGTAATGATAAACAATAAGAGCTGTAAGCAATTACAAAATCACAATCACTCTCTTATTTGATTTATCCTCTTGTTGTCTGTTCCAAATGCTTTTGTTTTTGTACCAAAATTACTCGAGTCCACATTTGCAAAGTCAAAGGATGGTACTGATGACTGAAGAACAGCAAGTTCATAAAAGGAGTTTTACTTTTGGGGGTGGGAGACAAAGAAGGGAAGCACTAGTGTAGTTTAGTATTTTTAGTACTTTTTATTGTATTGCTCTCATTATTTGTACTGGTTTTATTTAATTTGGTTTATTCTACTACTTAACAGAAAAAAATTAATCCACAGAGAGAATTTCCTGTGCAATTTATGTATATGTTGCTTGGGATATGAAATGGAAAAACTAGTTTCCTAAGTAAATTGATACAGGTAATAACTGGATTCTTTTTAAAATTTAATACAGATGATGCTGCTCTTAACCTTCTGAAAGAATTAGGTCCATCAGCAATTGAAACAGAGCTGCGGAGCTTGTCTCCTGAATGTGGTGGGTCTGTAGAAGTTATGCAGAGTTTCTTAAAAATGATTGGAACGATGTTGGCCCGAAAGCGTGATTTTGAGTTAGCCCAGGCATACCTTGCTTTGTTTCTAAAGGTAAGTCTAATGTAAGACAGTACTTCTCAGCTTGCCTTCCTCTGAAGCAACTTGTCTCATTGCACTTTCTGCAAAGATGGAAATGTTCTATGCCTGTGCTGCCCAGCATGGCAGCCATTTATCTGTCACATGTGGCTCCTGAGCACTTAAATGTGGCTGATGTGACTGAGAAACGGAACTGTTTAGTTTATGGGAATTTAAGTAAATGTGAACAGTCACCTGTACCTCCTGACTACCATGCTGGGCACCTGGACTACACAGCTTTGTAGTTTGTAATTTAATTTAATTATTTATTTATTTAAATTTTTTTACTCAGCAGAAATTAGACTCAATTCTGAATTTTCTATGACATCTATTAACTTTTAAAGTAGTTACATTTTGGCTGTTTTTCTGTGATCATGAAGAGAAAGTCAGGTTTATATTCATTTTTTGCTTTTTTTTTCTATGCTGAGGTAAAAATACTTTTCTCTTGGTTGAAGGAGTTTCAAGTGATTTGGCAATAACAGAGTTGCTATCATGACTAATGTAATGGAGGACTTATGTTAAGTTCAATGGTATAATGGATTGAAGGAGGTAGATGATGCTCATTTTTCAATGATAGCATATATGATTCTTCATTAATATATAAAATCTTTTCACTTGATCTGATTATTTAAAATTATTTAAAAAGTAGATACTTAGTTGATAGCATGTGGGATGAAAAATACTGAAATTCCACTAATAGTTTCTATATCTTTTCCCAAATTTATCAAAAAAATAAAAAGTTACTTAAATCTTTAGAAAACAAAGAGCCCATCTGCATGTATTACCAGTGGGTTACAATTGAAGGAGAAACTTAAAGAAGCACAGAAAAAGGATTTAGTGTAGGAACTATGTCCTTGTTTCTGGGTCTGTTTGAGGACTATTCTTAGTGGAGGGGAATGAGGACCACTTCACTTCTGCTAAGGGTGTGACATGTAAGACAGTTAAAGGAACTCAAACTAAGAAAAGTTTGATAGAGGACAGGGAAATGGGAGATGGTAACAAATCAGCAATTAAGAAAAAAATATTCAGAATGGGTGGTGTCTTCTGACATTCCTTAGTAAAAAAGTTGAGTCCAGAATAAACAAAATTTAATTTTCTTAAATGGTCAACTATTTTTTTCCCTTCAGTTACACCTTAAAATGCTTCCTTCAGAGCCAAAACTTCTAGAAGAAATGACACAGTTGTCATCCCAGGTGGAAGAAAACTGGATTCATTTGCAATCACTCTTCAATCAAAGCATGTGCATTTTAAATTATATAAAAAGTGCTTTGTTACAATAAAAATAAATTTGTGACTTTTATAAACCAAAGACTTTTATATTAAATGGGTTCAGTTTAACTCATACTTTGTTTTTCAAGTTTCATTGTAAGAGAAAGTAGCATTACTGACTAGTCAGTCATTTTCTACTTAAAAGATAAATACTTTCTTGAAATAAAATTATACCAGCCTTTCTTTTTAAAAACTTAAAGAATCCACTCAAATAATTTATTTTCTGATCCTCTTCACATTAGTTACTTAGGTATGACTTTTTTTAAAATTGTCATCACAAGCTCCTGTTTTTTTGAATATTTGTAGTATATAAGAGATTCTGGATATTTCATGTAAAATGTTGCTTAATCATGTGGAAGATAAAACTGATATATAATCCTATATAATAAAAAGCTAATATGCAAATTGACCCAAACAGCAGAACAACCGGTCACTATGATGTGCACTGACCACCAGGGGACAGGCACTCAATGCAGGAGATGCCCCCTGGTGGTCAGTGCACTCCCACAGGGGAGCGCCGGTTGGCCAGAAGCCGGGCTCACAGTTGGCGAGCGCAGCAGTAGTGGCGAGAGCCTCTCCCACCTCTGCCATAGTGCTAAGGAGCAGCAAGCTGAGCAGTAAGGAGCAGGGAGGGGGGGGGAGGGGAGGCGGTAAGGAGTGAGGGGCCCAGACTGCCAGAGGGATGTCTGACTGATGGTTTAGCAGGTGAGTGGGCCTAAGTCATTAGTCGGACATCCCCTGAGGGCTCCCGGACTGCCTGCGAGAGGGTGCAGGCCAGGCTGAGGGACCCCCTGCTTCTCCCCCCGCCCCCTGAGTTCACAGATTTCATGCACTGGGCCTCTGGTACAGTTATGAAAGCACCTTGATGATATGAAGTAAAAAGGTGTGTTTCCTTTCTTGGTGGCCTTTGCTGAACATGGGGTCATTGATTCTCAGAGCTGGGAGGCTGTCAGACATTAGTGCAGCCCTCTTGTAGTCAGAGGAGGAATCTGCTAATGTCAGCGCGGGACCTCAGCGTCAGAGCCAGGTTTTCTGACACTGCCCTAGTGCCCTCTCCCTCCATTGCAGCCTTTCTGAATGTTCTCTTAGGGATGTGAGAGGCACTTTGACTTGGCAGATTGCTGTAGGAGACAGTTGAACAGATACCTAAGATAGATGAGGGAAATCCCAAATTCCATTGAAGATATCCTTCAAAGGTTTGTCTTCCTTACTGATGACCTCTTTATTTAGCAAGAAACTGCTGACTCAACTTTTCTCTCATCACCATTGTGAAACCAGATAGCTCTGGCAATTCCTCCTTTCTCACCATTATTTTCCTTTCATGGTTCAAAACTCTAGCAATACATGAATTAAAAATAAGCAGTTCTTAAAAGCACAGTGCTCTAAAAACAATTTTTAGCCATAGCTAGTGGGGTTCGTGCAGGAAGCAACCAATCAATGGTTCCCATCATTGATGTTTCTATCACTCTCCCTTCCTCTCTAAAATAAATAAAAATATATTTTTAAAAATAAAGTAAAAACAATTTTTAGTTTATATACTTAAAAGTAGTGTAATTCACAAAATTCACCTGGTTGTATTTGAATGCCAATTATCATCATTCTCATTAGGGTAAGAAGGTTTTACAGAATAATCTCCAGAAGGAACAGTCCTCACAAGGAGTTGTCAGTGATAACTTACATCAAGCATGTAGTTTAATTGTATAAGGTAGAATTAGTAAACTGCTAAAGAAATAAGCCAATCTAGTTTTATGTTCTTGTTATTCTTTTAGAAGTGTGTATAAACTTAAAGCCACTGATCAAAATATTAACAATGACTTAAGTTCTAACTTTTGAAACTGTATTTCCCTCTGGTCCAATACTATATTCTAAAGTTGTGGCAAAATTCCAAAATATAAGCATGTACCATGTGAAAATTATAAATGACTGAAACAAGAGCTCTAAACTGAAATTGTATTGCTTTTATAAATCTTGAAGTGAATTTTTTTTCTCTTCAAATGAGAATACAGAAGTTGAGTGTTTTTATTTGAGATATTGTTTTATTTAGACAGCATTACATCCTCATTTTTAGGTACTCTAGAACCTTTCCTGTGTGTTTGCCATCAGGGAAGGGAAAAAGAAGGAAATACAAAGTATAATTTGTGTGTATATTTTTTTCTAAGAATGCATGTCTTTGCATACTGCTTTTCAAAATTTAAATTACAAATATATTTTATGGCATTTTACTTGTAAAAACATCAGAGACAGTTCTATATTTTTACATTGACCTTCAATCTCAATACGCTTCCTAGAAGTAACACTTGTTGACTTTCCATCTATACCTTTTTCTATGAATGTATATAGATGTTATATATAGCCACATGAAACAAAATGTGTGTAATCCTTGTTTTTTACATAAATATATGTATATCATTCAGCAACTTTTCTACTTGGTATCTTTTATTTTATTACAATCATACCTCTTTTGTATAGTAGCCCACAATCTATATAGCCTATAATGGAAACTTAGGTTAAATTTCTTTTCCTTTTTTTCTAATAACTAACAGTGCTGAAAGAATGTCATCCTGTATTATTCTCTCTGCATATAAGATTTGTCTGGGTACATATACACAATGAAATACTACTTGGTCATAACAAAAAAGGAATCTTACCTTTTATGACAGCATGGATCAACCTAGAATATTATCCTAAGTGAAATAAATCAGAGGAAGACAAAAACCATGATTTTACTTATATGTGGAATCTACAGAACAAACTAAAATAGAAACAGACTCATACAGAGAACAAACAGTTGACAGAGGGGAAGGGGCTTGGGTGTCTCAATGAAAAAGATGAAGTGCTTAAGTAGAAATTGGTAGTTATAGAAATGTAAATTACAGCATAGAGATTATAGTTAATATGATAACTGTGTGTGGGGCCAGATGGGTACTTGAAGTAAGAGGACCACTTCGTACACAATTGTTTAATCCCTGCTGTACACATGAAACTAATACAAAAATATATTGAGACATAAACTATAATCTATAATAATAAAAGCATAATATGCTAATTAGACTAGACAACCTTCCAGACAAAGCCGGGGCTGTGAGGGAAGCCCAGGTCCTGGGTGCCAGAGGGAAACCGGTGCTGGCAGTCAGGGAAAGGAAGGCCTACTCTTGCATGAATTTCGTGCATCAGGCCTCTAGTTGAAAAATAAAAAGTTAAAAGATTTCTCTGTAGTATATGCTTAGCTTTTGAATGGCTGGGCCAGAGCTAGGCAGTTTTAACCTGAGAGATACTTCAGTTGGCTTCTAAAATGACTATTAACATTTTATAGTTTCTCCTCAGCAGTAATGAGTACCTGCTCCCCACATCATTAAGGATATTAAATTTCTAAATTTTTTATTAATCTAAAATGTGAAAATATTTTTTTTTAATGATAAAATTTCTGATGAAGTGAGAATGGGCATCTTTACTATGTTTATTTTAGAGCATTCTATTTCTCATGTGAATTATCTTTTATACTGCTGATTTTTCTGTTGAATGATTTGTCTTTTCATCTCATGGGTTTGTTAGGAGTTTTCCACATAGTTTAGTCTTTGACGTCTGTTAGTAGTGTTGGTCTCAGTTGGTTACTTGTCTTTAACTTACGGTATCTTTTTTGTAGATGTTTTATATTTATAGTCAAATTGATAAATAATTCTTATGGCATTTCAAAATATAAAGCATATTGTGTATTTTCTAAGACATCTATTATTTTTGCATCTAGATCTTTATCTGGAATTGAATTTTGTAAAGAGTGTAAGATACAGAGCTACTTTTATTCAGAAGTCCAAAATCTATTTTCCGAAGTCCATTCTTTCTTTACTCACTGATTTGAAATCAGTTTTATTATGTGCTAAATTCTTTAATTGATACCTCTAATAAATAATGTATTGCTTTTATTATAGTTTTCTGGTATGTTTACAGATTTGGTGGGGGAGAAAGCCTAATGATTTTCAAAAATTTCTTGGCTATTGGTGAGCATATCTTGAAGTTTTGATTTTGGTTGCACTAAAATTATAGGCAGAAGTTTCAATGTATTCTTAGAAAACCTAAGAGAATCCCACCTTCTGAAATTGTAAGACTTCATTTCCTATTCAGTATTGGTATTTCATTTAATTGTTTTGTTAGAATTGCTTCAGTTATGATCTGGCATATGATGTTGAATAATAACAGTGCTTAGCAGAAATTTTTGACTAATTTCTGTGGAAATGCTTTTAATGTTCCACCATTAAGGATAATGTACGCTCTAAATTTCTGGTAGGTACCTTTTGTTAAGTTCTATTGTATTAGTAATTTGGTACTTTTTAAACTAGAGGTAAATATAGAATTTATCACGAGATTTTTCAGCCATAGCTGATTTGGCTCAGTGGATAGAGCATCAGCTGCTTATGGTTTTGATTCCAATTGCAGGCTCAATTCCTAGCCCCAGTAGGGGCTCATGCGGGAGGCAACCAATCAATGTGTCTCTCACATCGATATTTCTCTCTCTGTCTCTCCCCCTCCCTTCCACTCTCAAAATCAATGGAAAAATATCCTCGGGTGAGGATTAACAAAAATTTTTCAGCATATATCAAAAGATCAGTGTTTTCTTGTTGCAATTCAGTGAACTTTAGTCAAAGATTTCTATTATTCATATTTTCATTCCTAGGATAGAATTGTTTGTAGGTAAGGTGAAACTGGTGCATTTGTCTGTTTCCTGTCAGTAAATTTTTACCTATATATTTAAATTTGTCTCATCAAATGGTGAAAAAAGTCTTGCATAAAGTCTTTATTATGTGGTGATTTTTGTCTATTGAACTTATTCTATGGTTACTAAACTAATTGGGCTTTCTGACTCAAAAATTTATATTTTTCTTACAAATCATTTAGATTAAATTATTATGTTTATGCCTTTTTATTAATCATGCAGTTGCAAATGACAGAAGGTCAACTCAAATACATCAGTGTCTGCAAAGTCCAGGTATAAAAATTGACTTTACCTACTGCTAGATCTAGGGGTTACTTGGGAGTCAGTTTCTCCAACTCCCCCTTTTGCTTTCCTCATTATTGGCTAAATGTTCAGTCAAGATGTCTCCTCATTCCTTGAGTCTTCAGATACTTATTGAGGATACTGTGTGCCAGAATTTCATTTGTGCTGTGAGATATACTTGATTAAAACTTGAGGCAATTCAACTGCCGGCAGCTCTGAATTTACACATTCCCTCCTAAACTAATTAGGAAGTGATTACCTTTAAAATACATATTTTTATTGATTTCAGAGAGGAAGGGAGAGGGAGAGAGAAGCATCAATGATGAGAGAGAATCATTGATTGGCTGCCTCCTGCACGCTCCCTACTAGGGATTGAGCCCATTACCCAGGTATGTGCCCTTGACCAGGAATCAAAATGTGACGTCCTGGTTCATGGGTTGACACTCAACCACTGAGCCAGATGGTTCTCAGGCAGACAGTGATTATCTTTTTTAAAATCCTGAAATAGAATCTTATGAGCCTACTTAAACTCTGAGCCATAGTGGCGGGGTATGGTAACATATTTAGGCAGAGGGAGAGGCCTGTGGCAGCTCAGTTTTCCATGACTGCATAATGTTGGGAGAGCTCTGGAAGTTTCCACCTGCTTCCTTAGAGAACAAGGGAGGGAGCTGAGATATAATGCCAACAGGCTGACTGGGGAGCCGCTGTGGCAGGGTGAGCCGTGACCCTAGGGTGGCAGCAGCACCCTAGCCCGGGGCCCAGTTGGAGCCCTGAGACAAGGCACAGGGTGGTGGTGGGTGGAAGGAGGGTGAGGGAATGATCTGGCAAGACAGAAGGCTTCTCTTTATCGGCATGCATCTTGGAAAGAAAAGGGGAGTAGACTGAAGTGCTGAGAGGAAAGAAACAGCTTAGTTGAAAATTTGGATATAAATTTTCACTTATATTCAAAAGAGTCCACCAGTGATTCTCAACCTGTGGGTCACGACCCCTTTGGCAGTCAAACGACCCTTTCACAGGGGTCACCTAAGACCGTCCGGCATATCAGATATTTACATTACGATTCATAACAGTAGCAACATTACAGTTGTGAAGTATCAACGAAAATAATTTTATGGTTGGGTCACAACATGAGGAACTGTATTTAAAGGGCCAGAAGGTTGAGAACCACTGGAAAGTGAAAGAGACTGAGAAACTATTTGGTAATTTTGCACCACTCCCCTCCACATCCGGTGGTGGTTAGAGGGCTTGTGATGAAATGTAATCAGTTATATCAAGTAATAAATTCTGTAGGGATTTTCTCTTGTCTACTGAAAATTTCTAGTGAATTTCTACTTCCAATTATGCTGGATTTCTACTTCCAATTATGCTAATTTCCAATTCCAGCTGAATTCTACTAAATGTCCCTAAGGAGTTATATAAAATTTTGAATAGTTTTAATCTCCATTTTTAAAAAAATGTCCATGTGTTATATCCACAGACATATAGATAATGATTTAATAAGATTTACTGAAAAAAGTAGAGTGGCATAAATCCCAATAATTTTTAGCTGTATCACTTATTTGTTATGGCCAGGATATTTCAAATCAGCACTTTTTATGCTGCCATTTAAATTTTTCCACTATCTGACTAAATTTCAGTCTTTACAACTTCTTTGTTTTGGGCCCTTTTCCCCCACTTGAATGTTCCAATCTGGCCTCTGTCCCATAACGTTGGTTCCTCTTTCCTTCACTCCTGACCACACCCTGCTCTCTAGAGTACCTAGTCTCTAAGAAGTTGGCTTATTCATTTCATCAAAGACGAGGCACCTACACTGTCTCAGACACTGTTTTATGCTCTTGAAACACAGCAGAACACAAAACATGCAAGGATTTCTGGATCTTGTGGAGTTTAATTTTAGCAAATCATTCTTTTATATTTTTTGCCTGGCCTCTTTGGCTTTGTTCTTATTTAGACAAAGATGAAAGAGAAATTGTTTCTAAGCGTTCACACTTTCCAAAAAAGGGATTGCCAGGTGTTTCCTTGTTTTTCAGTGTGGAGTACACTTGCATGCGTGTGTGCGTGTGTGAGTGTGTATATGTGTATGCCTGCAGACAGAAAGAAGGTCTCAAGTAGCTTCTAAATGTACACATATATCTGCATGGAAGAAAGTGCAGTATGACAAAAGGCCTGCATGCTGTTTTACTGCCATTTTTGTTTCAACAAAGAATTTGATTACAGCACAGAAATCAATACATATGAAGAGATAAAATGAGAAAAAAAGCCCTACTCTTTTTTTTTCTGAGGGCACCGCCTCTTGAATTCTCTGGAGGAAATGGGTTGGTACTAGATGGCCATATCTGGGGAAACAAAAGCAAGGAATTGGCCTTTTGGTGTTTGTTAGACCCAGCTTATGGAGCTAAGGGACACGCCCCAGGGGGCTGAGTGCCAGTGTTAGCTGTTGGCACAGTAAACAGTCGAGCCCAATGGGAAAGTGACAGCAAAGGACATGAGCTGTTTATGCCTGGTTGCTGTGGTGAGGAGGGGAGGTGAAGAGCAACGCACAACCGTGGACTGCAATGGGTGAGGACATCCCAGGTGTATGTGGCGACCCATGTGCCTCTCCACCCACCTCATTCCCTTTCCTGTGTTTCATTCAGTATCCTTGTGTGGGTTCCACAAGATGTTGGAGATATTCATGCTAATGAGACAAGGCGCCTGCCTGACTGTCAACTCCAGGAGGTGAGCTATGCCGGAGGAAAGGCAGCACAGCATGGAGAAGAGGATGACTATCTTGGATCTTGAAAGAGAGGTGGGGGGGGCGGGGGGTACACAGAAAGACAGAATTCAGAAACCAAGGGGAAATGAAAAAGGCAGTAGGAAGCAGGGGCAGCTAAATGCATGCTAGTTATTACCTCTGGAAATGTGTGGGTCCATGACCTAAGTGCAAAGGAAACAAACTTTTCTGCATTATTGCATGGTAAATTTCTTTTTAATTAGACAAAATAGGATAAACTATTGATTCTGGGCCTTGAGATATATACATCCCAATACTTTTTTTTATTGAGTTGTTTTTTTTTATCCTATTTATTTTTTACTCTTCCTTAGGTTTTAAAATAAAATTTATATATACTTACAAATAAATTTATATATAAATCACCATCCACATGCATATACGCCTATATGTACATATATTCTATGTGGTTGGCCAGAATGTCACTTCTCCTGGAAGACCACCCTGAAAGTTACAACTGTGTTTATTGCTCGGATCACTGACCCTTCCCAGCCACCTCTAGGGACCACTTGACCTGATAACACACCCTTGGATTTGAGTCCCTAGCATTTGCTCTTTGAGAAGAGAGGATAGTTTCCAGGTCTTATCTCCTCTCTGCACTGTGCTGACAGGAGCAGGGAGGCAGAAGACCCATGGAAACGGCCATGAGTCACCTGGAGCTTGACTGAGCCTGGAACTCCTCCAGGAAGTGGTGGGAAGGGCAGCTCTTAGCAGAAGAGGTCCTCACCTAAACGGTGCATACCTGAGGGTTCCCAGAACCCAGCATGAGGAATATTGGGGTGGAGAGTTTCACTCTCCTTTAACAATAAACAGAAATAATCCTCTTGGTTCCACATGAACTAAATGGCAAAGAGAGACATAGTCTCAATTAGCTTATCTCTTTACCCTTTACCAGAGCCCAAAGGAGGAAATTACCATTCCTCTTCCTGCTGGGAAATGACAGTCACTTACCAAGTATACCACACCTCGTATCACTTGAAACCAATTTTATTTTTTTAAAAATATGAATTCTTCAAAAAGTATTATTCTTTTTAAAACAAAGGGCCTTTTTTCTTATAATTCTTATGTAGCCAAACCCCTGAACAGATAGCATTTCCCAGAGGTACATAAGGTGAGTTCAGATCAGATGAGCAAGTGTCTCTCACTGTTTCCCCAATCTTCTGGCTGGCTTCCTCTTCTGCCAGTGTAGCCTCATTCCCAGGGCTCTGTCTCTGCTTGTGCTGTTGCCCTCAGCTGAGCTTCCAAATTTTGTGCATACCACAAGTATTCAGTAAATACCTAATTCCATTGTTTTTACAGAGTGATTCAGTGTTCCCTGGGGTCCCTGAAATCCTTTCAGGGGTCCACAGAATATTACAAAATACCATTTTTATAATAAGGCTAAGAAATTATTTGACTCTTTGATCTCAGTACTTCAAATGCAGGAAATATAAATAGGTATTATCTGTATAACCAGAGCCTGGTAGGGTCATTGATAATTTTTTTTAAAGGGGAGAATGATGATTTTTATATTTTAATATATTTTATTGATTTTTTACAGAGAGGAAGGGAGAGGGATAGAGAGTTAGAAACATCTATGAGAGAGAAACATCCATCAGCTGCTTCCTGCACATCCCCTACTGGGGATGTACTGGCAACCAAGGTACATGCCCTTGACCGGAATCGAACCTGAGAAGACCCTTGAGTCCACAGGCTGACGCTCTATCCAGAGCCAAACCAGTTAGGGCTCATTGATAATTTTTGTGAAAAAGTCCTGAGACCAAAAATGCTAAGACTTACTACCTTACCTGATTGATTGATTGATTGATTGATTGACTGATTAGGTGGTGCCAGCATTTACTATGCAATACCCAATGCTTATCTCCAAAAATGCCTAAAACTTGATTTCCAAGATGTGGAAAATGAATCAATACTACTCTCAGATCCTCTTAGAGGGCCAGTGGAGCCAGGGAAGCTCTTAGATTTTGAGATCCCATTCAACCTCAGATTTAGTTGGGATCAGTGGTCTACTGAGTTCAGTAAGGACTTGATGGCAAACCTTGGCTTAAGCCAATGAAGTGATAAGTCAAAAATGTTTAAATTATTAATATAATGCAATGTATCAGTCTAGGAGTTTGGAATCAGTTCCAATTATTTTCAGTAGAAAACACATTCATTAAAAGATAGTTATGGAGCCGAAACCGGTTTGGCTCAGTGGATAGAGCTTCGGCCTGTGGACTGAAAGGTCCTAGGTTCGATTCTGGTCAAGGGCATGTACCTGGGTTGCGGGCACATCCCCAGTAGGAGGTGTGCAGGAGGTGGCTGATCGATGTTTCTCTCTCATCGATGTTTCTAACTATCTCCCTTCCTCTCTGTAAAAAATCAATAAAATATATTTTAAAACAAAAAAAGGTAGTTATGGAATCCTTCCAAATCTTTTATGGGCTAAGAACCATGTCTAGATTATACCAAGTCACTTGCATGGTTTATACTAGCCCTGGTGCTACTGAAGGCTGGACAGCATCTCCTCCACAGCAATGCCTTACAATCATATTGTCATGTGGTGCATCCAGTTGGTACAAAGGCTCAAGCCTGAACTCAAGTCACAAGGGAGGCCACAAGAGTGAGGTTCTGGGTTCTAAGATGCAGGGACTTTGAGTTGAAATTCTCCAAAAATAGAGTGGTCTCAAGGTATTTGGACTAAAATAAGTAAATAAATATTTTTTAAAAAAATAAAGTAGGACAGACATCCCCATGGCCCTTGACTAGCCAACACTCACCCTTCTATACTTAAACTTCCCAGCAGCAATAACAGCAGCAACAATAATAAAATAATATCTTTCATACGAATAAAAACACATTCCCTCTTACCTGATAGAAACAATTTTCTGTTGGTTAAAAATGATTTCGAGATTAAGTAACTGAAAATCCCAACTAATCATGATTTCAAAAAAATGGTTGGGATTGATTTTGTTTATTAACGAAAAAGTCTAGAGGTTTTTGACCTTAGTTCAATTATTCAGTGATGCTGTGAAGAACACAGAGGTTTTCTTCTACTTTTTCTGCTTCATTTTATGAGCGGAACAAAGTTCCCCATGTCTGTCATTTTGTGGTCTCAAGATGCCTGCCAATAACTCTGCACATCATTACCTCATTGAACTTTCCCAAACAGGGAAGAAGGGAGAGAGGCAAAATTACTTCTTCATTTGAGGCTTTCTTCTTTTAATTGGATGGACATTCCCCCACCACCACCTGACTCTCTCACAAACACACTTATTCCAAGACTCACTAATCAGAACTGGCTTACGTGACTACCATTTGACTAATCACTGATAAGATAAATGATTAATTTAGACCAAACATGATTTATCCCCCAGACCTGTAATGGGCACTATATGAATATGGTGTTGTTAAAAGGGAAGAAATGGTAGACATCACGGTTACATTGGCAATGGACATTGTCTTTTGGTTCATAATACCAACCAACGAACAAAAATTCTTACGCCATTCATTGTCTACTAGAGATTGTTTTTATTGAGTTATGTATGGTTTAAATATGATTTAAATGAAAGAAATTTGGTATAATTTAATAATAATAATAAACTATTTTAGTGTGAAATGAAAGTGCCTGGATATAAAGAAATGAAAAATGGTCCATGAAAAAAGTGATATACAACACTTCCATGAATGATTAACACTTCTAGAATTGATAGCAATCTGCTTCTTAGAAAAGAATCTAGAAGCTAGAGTTTAAAGACAAAGGTGACATTTGTGACAATGTCTGACCCTGTTTCCCTGTAGGAATATGGTTTTTAAGGCCAGCTTAAATTCCAGGCTTCTTCTAACTGGTACCAAGTGGTCTTAATACTCTCACCTGCCCCCACCACCCTCAGGTCCTCATGCTGCTGATTCAGTATGAGTCTAGTAATTCCGCTAATTATTGTTGTTTTTTAAAAGAGCTTTATTGAGGTTATAATTGATATATTAAAAGTTTCACATGAATACTTCTTGATGAGTTTGGACACATGCATACACCCGGAAGGCATTGCCACACTATGGCTGGATCAGAGTGCCCTCTACTGACTCCTGGAGTCCAATGCTCATTCTACAAGAAGAAGTAAAGGCAATCTCAGGTCAAGTTCAGAATGCATGGGCAAAGTGCTGATGATAAGTCAGCCTTATCAATATCGCATCTATTAGTGGCAACACCTTGTTAAAGTTAAGGAGTGAAAGGGCATTTCAACCAAATGATGGCAAACAGAGCTGGTTTTATCTTGTCTTTTCATCTGAAAATGTTAAGTGACCTAGTATTAGAAAGGAGATTCTAGGGAAGGTTTCAGCACATTTTCCAGGGGTTTATATTGAATAAAAAGCCATCAATGTCAATAGCATTAAAACATCCTAGATTCAGAAAAAAAGAATGTTTACTTTAAAAAATAAAGCCATATTTATAAATTTTACTTTGCATTAAAGAAGTGGCAGAAAGAGAAATGATATATCTCAAGTAGAGAAAGCACACCATATTACTTTCCAGAAACTAATGCTACATTTTAAATGAATTCTGAAGAAAACAAATGTTAAAAAAAACACACATAGAGTACTCCGTGTTTTTCTCATTAAACTTATTATAGTACCTTAAAAATATACCTCTTCCTTCAAAAACAGTAACCATCAAACTGCCTCTCTAAAACCCTACCATTTGGAATTTTTTCAGTGGCCAGAAAGTTGTTGGCTGTGGAAAACTGATGTCGACTATGTTAGTGTCCTGTAAAAAGTTGTTTGTGCTACAGAATTTACCCAAGTTTAAGGCTGTAATCTGCTCCCAGGACACAGATGCACCATAAAGGAATATGTGGTGGTGACTTCAAATCATTTCATACCTGACCTCCTTAACTACAATCTTCTTAACCACTTACTCTACAAGATGTACATAAAGTGATGAAGTGGAGGGGTAGCAGGGAAGCAGAAGGAGGGAGGGACTATGAGGAAAGATAGCATTTGGAGGGGGACCTCCTCCTCATTGCTCTAGCTCAGTGGTTCTCAACCTTCCTAATGCCGCGACCCTTCAATACAGTTCCTCATGTTGTGGTGACCCCCAACCATAAAATTATTTTCGTTGCTACTTCATAACTGTTATTTTGCTACTGTTATGAATCGTAATGTAAATATCTGATATGCAGGATGTATTTTCATTGTTACAAATTAAACATAATTAAAGCATAGTGATTAATTACAAAAACAATATGTAATTATATATGTGTTTTCCAATAGTCTTAGGCAACCCCTATGAAAGGGTCATTCGATCCCCAAAGGGATCGCGACCCACAGGTTGAGAACCGCTGCTCTAGCTGCACACCCTATCTGCTTGGGGTTTGGTGTATCTGTAACTCCTTCCTTCCATCTGGCCCACAATCCAGTCCCTGTGTTGCCAATGAATTGAGTACTAACTCCCCATTCTGCCACTGAAACCCAGAATACAGCGCAATACTTGGCCTATTTCTTTGCATTCTACAATATAACCGTACTTCCAGTTCAGTGGAGCCTTTGATTTATTCCCAGGTGGAGGCATTACTCCCTTAGGAGCCAAGACTTTCAAACCAGAGGAGCTCCAAGTTGAAAGGAAGGGAAGCAAGAACTCAGAGAAGATAATTAAATGTCAGTCACTCCCACTTTCACCACTTAATTTTCAGATTCGGACATTCTGGTTATGGGAGAAACAGCACCATGTATTGTTTGTTGAGTCCAAAAATACTGCTTTTTCTAAGATAATATCCATCTTTTTAGAGTAACATCAAAATTGAGTCGTAAGTAAGCTCAGCTAACATCATAACTGAGTGTTCAGTAAGCTACCCTACCAGTCCATCAAGCCACATTCCTCTGTAGGATCAGGTCATGGTAACACCAGTGACCTCTGTAAGCATGAGCCCATTGATGTACTTTTGCCATGACATGGTTTTTTTTTTATCTGAAATAATATGGAGGGCATAGCGTGATGGTAAATAAAGCACTCTGTAAGTTCATACATGGTTGGTGCTGCCAGAAGTACTAAAAGCAAAGAACATAAATGCATATCTGAAATAAAAGTCTATTCTAATGAGAATAAGTTGTGAAGGGATTAGCCAAAGAACATACAGTATAGGCATAACCCATGGACACACACAGAGTGTAATCATGGCCAGAGGGAAGGGGGGCAGGGGCTGGGTAGAAGTGGGGGAGAAGGTTGAGGGAATGGGGATATCTGTAATAGTGTCAACAATAAAAATAAAAAAAGAAAACCAACCAACAAAAATGTAATTGTTGCCCTGCTATGATTGAAGAGGTTCAATGTAATCAACCTGCTATCAGCATTAGTCTGCTGTGCACAAGCAAAGCATCCAGCAGTAGCAGTGGCAGTAGCTAGATCACCGTACGCACTTTCTTAAGGCTATGCCTCCATCCCTGCTGCCATGGCCATTTTGCACTTAAAAAGCAGCAGGATGGGTGGGAACAGAGGCCAATGGACATTCACAGAAGGTGTCTTTGTGTCACTTGATTATTGAAAGCTTCCTCTGCAGTGGATGCCTTCTGGTGATATTCACATGGGACAAAAATAACTTCACCTTGATCCATTCTGAGAGTTATTGCTCTAAAGTTGTGCAACTAATCAAAATTTGCATATGTTATCTGGATAAAATACCCAGCATACTAATTAGCCAAATGGAAAAAGCCCAGGGGAGTTGTCTGGATGTAGTTGCAGTAGCCTTTGAGCATTATTTTAGCTATTTAACTCATCCAAGGTGATGCATACGTAAAATTCATGGCACTTATCTACTGATATCAGAGTGAAGGAAGCTATGATCATCATATTCTGTCAGAGACCTCAAGTTCTCACATGTATAAAAGCCCCGAGAGAAGCTAGGAGATAATTCAGTCTAGGAATCTATCATGTTAAAGGTATTTCAAACTCGTAACATGTCCCACTTTCTCCTCTGACAGTCAATTAACATGACGATATCTTTCTCTGCATTTGCTGAAGCACCAAGGACCCCTCCCCACTCTCACCCTATCTTTCTCCCCTGCCACGCCTCAGAAGAACCATATCCCAACATTGCCATTCAATTAAGAGTCATAAACTTCTAAAGTTAAAGGGGAGGGGGGCTAATTAGTAATTAAGAATCATTCAGATAATTGGCTCCCTTAGTCTTCATTAATACTTACAAAGATTTTGGTATTTTCTATAGTAATTATGTTTACCGAAGCAAGGAACCTGATAGAATGGTGCAGTAACTTACTGAGTCTCAATTACGTTTCTGAAAAAAGTTTTTTCCACAAAATAAAATCAAACCCATCCTTCCTCATACGTGGCACGCAAATTTCTAAAGGAAATGATGAGAAAGGATCTCATTTCAGGATTTACATTTATTGACCTCACTTGACCACTCCAATAGATCTTGTTTCATCTTCTCATTTCCTCTGAGAAGTAATTTGAAGTAATTTGGCTAAACTCATTCTCTAGTTAGTGTAGTCAGTCTTTGTGTCTTCAGAGCCTATTCACTTAGCCAATGTCGTTAATGTTGAATAAAGACCTTTTTGTATATTTCATAATTTCCGGGGAGTCCTGGCTGGGATTAATTAGTACTGGTAAACTCCTCTTCACCTGTGGGGAAAGATCTGTACTTGTACAGATGAAAAAAAATGACCTCCTAATTTTCTCATCAAGAATTATTTTACTGATCTGGTGAAGTAGCTGATGGGAATAGCTGTGAAAAGTGCACACCCAACTGCCTTCTAGACCTGTTTGTTTGGAAAGTACATCAGAAAAATAACCTGGCTAATAGAGGGCAGGTGTTATCAATTCCTGGCTTTGATCCTCTTCAAATCCCAGCACCCTCAGGAACATGGAGCTATTTGGAAACTGACTTCCTGACTCACATATTCTTCTGGCCAATTTCACCACTTCCAGAGGAGAAAAATCCCAGCCGGCCAGAAACTGATTGTTTGTCTACCTCTGATTATCTCAGCTTTCAAAAAGGCAATTGAAACTTAGGGTCCTTGATTTATGGAAAGTGCTGGCAAGGCTGTCGGCAATGCCTGTGGCAGTCCTGTATTTCTTTCCTAAGTTTTCTTCTTGGAATTTAATTTATATATACTTAAATGTACAGATATTTAGTGCTCAGTTCAATGAAATTTTACAGTTGTATATATTAATGAAACAATTAAACAAAACAAGATATAGAATATTTCTATTACCCCAGAATGTTATCTCTTTTTTAAAATATATTTTTATTGATTTCAGAGAGGAAGGAAGAGGGAGAGAGAGATAGAAACATCAATGATGAGAGAGAATCATTGATGGGCTGCCTCCTACACATCCCACACTCGGGATTGAGCTCGCAACCTGGGCATGTGCCCCGACCGGGAATCGAATTGTAACCTCCTGGTTCATATAATATATGAACCTGCCACCAGTGGTCGGCAAACTCATTAGTCAACAGAGCCAAATATCAACAGTACAATGATTGATATTTCTTCTGAGAGCCAAATTTTTAAAACTTAAACTACATAGGTAGGTACATTGTTATTGACTTGATTAGGGTACTCCTAAGGCTTAGGAAGAACCACACTCAAGGGGCCAAAGAGCCGCATGTGGCTCGTGAGCCACTGTTTGCCGGCCACGGAATAGGTCAATGCTCAACCACTGGGCCACACCAGCTGGGACAGAACTTTATCGCTTGACCCTCTGGTCAATGCCCTTCTCCTCCACACACACACACACACACACACACACACACACACGGCAGAAACAACTACTCTCTTGATTTTTATAACCATAGGTTAATGTTGCCTGTTCTTGCATATTATATACATAGAGTAATACACTGTGTGCTTTTTTGTGTCCAGCTTCTTTCACTCCACATAACACCTTGAGATTCATCCATGTTTTTGTGTATATCTGTAGTTTTTCCTTTTCATTGCTACAATTTACTTATTTTTCCATTTTATAGACATTTTGATTGTTTCTAGTTTGGGGTTGTTTAAATTTCCCTTTTAAACGATTTGAGATTCTTTAATTGGAGTAGACTTCATGCGAAATTATCAACAGAGAGCATATATTTTGCAAAGAGGATGTATCTCTAATAAAAGTTTCATTCCTTTGTTGAAGAGAAAATAAGATTGAGTTTCTTTGGGACCAGAGAAGATTTCAAATAGACTTCAGAAATTCTCAACTATAAGATTTGAAGAAGTTGGAATTCTCTTCCAAGGGTATGAGTGACATCTCTTTTATTGAAGGACTTCAAAGATACTCATTCTGATTGATTTGGGATCATCTGGATGAAATTCAAAGGCAGAAGGAAGGAGTTCATGAGCAACAGGAGAGAGCCGAGGAGTGAAGATGAAATATTAGGACATGGTGCCAGCATGACTGAATATCTTACCTCATGTGCAAATGGCATGACCCTCCGGTCTAGAGAAAAGTACAAGCCAGAACTTTGCCATAATAAATGTAATGTCTCCATATTTACTTCATATGTTATTTTCAGTCCTAAGCCATCATTCTTTCAAGAAACCACTTTATTAGCTGTAGTAGTAGAGATATGCTATGCTGTCTGTCTTGACTCCCACTTTGCTCATAGAAAAGCTCCAATTTCCCCTAATATGCAGAAATCACATCTTATTCCTCATTCATGTGTTCACTCAGCCATTGATTCATTTAGCGCATGCTGGAGTGCCAACTCTGAGCTGTATTAAAGGTTAAAGTTGAATTTTGAAAAATTACTTATTTTGACATATGAACAGATTGAGGCCTCTGGCAAGGTCCCACTATAAAAGTATTCCTTGTTATTGCTAGATATGTATTTACGGTGTCAAACAATGTAGGCAGGAGACTTTACATTTATTATGGCAAAGCCCTGGCTTGTACTTTTCTCTAGGCTGGAGGGTCATGCCATTTGCACATGAGGTAGGATATTTAGTCATGCTGGCACCCTGTCCTAATATTTAATTTTCACTCCTCGGCTCTCTCCTGTTGCTTACGAACTCCTCCTAGCCCCCAGGAAGGACATGACTAACCCAATTGATGCACTGGGGAGAGGGAATTGTGCAAGTCAGTTAAACTCCTTTTCCTTTCTCTGCCTTTGGTGAATGTTGTGTCTACACTCTGCCACATAGCAGAAGTGGCTTATCTCTGCACAGTGTGTAGGCCGAACTGATCTGCCAAGAGCTGGGTGAGCAAGTGAGTTGAATTCAAGAGTGAAGTATTGTCTAGACTACTTGGCTCCAGCTCTAATTCCATGTCCTCCAGTCAAATGTTCTAGTAAAGTAGATATTTTGAGTATATTATCTTTAAGTATATCATCTTTCCTACACTTCTACCTATTTCCTAATTTAATTTACACTAGGGTGGAAAGAGGAGTGTAATAAAATATAACGTTAAAAATTTGAAAATATAGCTCTTATGCAAATATATAATGAGCACATGTGACAGATATATTTCAGTCTTTAATGATGAAAATATCAGGAAAGTAAGTCTGGTTCAAAGAAGAAACAAGAGACTGAAAAAAGGTGAAAAGAAAAAACTGCTAAAATCAATTCCTAAGCTGGATATAAAAATGCTTAATATTCTATGGAGAAATAAACTTCAAACGCTGGGATATCCTTTCTTCCAAAAAGAAATTACTTGCATCCATACTGGAAAAACCAAATTTGCAAGTTATCAATATTTTCTAAGTACACACATAACTTTACAGAAACAGGGCCTTAATTAAGAGTAAATGGTAAGTAAAGTCACCTTCCCCTACATCATCAGATGACTCTTGTTGGACACTTCTTAGACAATGCTCTAGTATGGCGTCTGAAAGCACGAAGTAATAATATATTTGCTTTATTTTCAAGTTTAGATACCTTTTCTTAGCAGTTTTTCTTTATCAGGATACCAAAAATTCTAAAAGATAAGCACTCATTCAATAAAGGATACAAGATAACACCCCAGCTTGGAATATGGCCAACAGAAGGCAGTTGTCACTAATGGGCACCTTAACCACCACAAACAATATTTCTTTTTTTTAAAAAAATATATATTCTATTGATTTTTTACAGAGAGGAAGGGAGAGGGATAGAGAGTTGGAAACATCTATGAGAGAGAAACATGGATCAGCTGCCTCCCGCACACCCCCTACTGGGGATGTGCCTGCAACCAAGGTACATGCCCTTGACCGGAATCGAACCTGGGACTCTTCAGTCCACAGGCCGATGCTCTAGCCACTGAGCCAAACTGGTCAGGGCAACACAAACAATATTTCTAAAACGAATCCATACTTACAGCATCTGTTAGGGACTGGACTGAATGTTTGTGTTTCCCCAAATTCATATGCTCAGATCCTAACCCCCCAATGTGATAGAATTAGAAAGTAGAGTCTTTGGGAGATAATTAGTTCATGGGAGTAGAACCCTCATGATGCAATTAGTGTCCTTAAATAAGATGAGACATAGCGAGCTGGCTCTCTTCCTGCTCTTTCTGCCATGTGAGGATGGAATAAGACAGCCATCTACACAATAGGAAGAAGGCCTTCACCAGATACCAGATCTGCTGGCACCTTCACCTTCGACTTCCCAGTCCCCAGAATCATGAGAAATAAATGTCTGCAGTTGAGCCACCCAGTCTGTGGTATTCAGTTATAGCAGCCAGAATTGACTAAGACAACATCTGTATAATGATTGATTTAGGATACAAATATTTACCTTTCATACAAGTAAGTTGAAAACATGCCTTCAGATTGCTAAATTAATTGACCTGTTTAATGGAGTTATTTACTGGGTGTGTTTATGTAGGCCTTAGGCTCTACTTTTATTGCCTTATGAATACTAAGGAGTATCTAATATAAACCATGATTTATTGTGAATCATTAATATTTAGCTCTTCCAACAACAGTTGACCAGAAGTTTCCATTTCTTCTTGTTACCACACTTGGTTTCTGTGCCATAAACATAGAACAGAGCATTTGTTTATCTCTTATCTTTGGCTGGAAAACATGGCACTCATTCATCTAAAAGGCACACATAGTCATTTTAACTAAAGATAATTGGAACTAGGGCACAAAACTGTTTTATGCCACTTTGTAATGGAAGTTGTTCCACCACCTGGCTATTCCTCATAACTGAGAGTCACAATTATTTTTAGGAAAAAGGTTCTAAGAGAGCAATAATAGCCTGGTATCTGTTTAAATATTAAATAGTTTGGCTCTTCAATTGTTTCCTTTTATGGTATCAGGACTTGATACCAGGAATTCAATCAGGAATTGTATTATTATTCAAAACAGTGAATAAAGTAATTAAGTAATTCATAATAATTTATTAAGTTGTAATAGTTCAATAATATAATATTTCATCCAAGGTCTTGTACCCTTATGAGAATATTCAATTGAAGAAGTTGGACTACAGCATATGGTGTATAAAACTGACATAGAGTTATCAGGAAATACCTAAAGAAATTCAGTTTGCCCTTTTGAAAATAGGAGGATTAGTGAAATATGTCTGGGAAGCCAAGCTAAGGTATAAATAGATATTAGTATATATTCTATGTCTAGGCTTTTGTTAAAATTGTTTTATATATTTTAGTGAGGTGCCTTAAGCTAAAATAAAAGCTCAGTATTTTCCTCTGCTTATGTAAGAGTGTAGAAAGAAAGAAGCATTGCTAAAGTGAAAGATGCCAGGTGTAATGTGAGTTTTTCTTTTTATTGGAGGATATTAACGGTTGCCACAGACAGTGAAATCAAAAACAAATAGATGGGAAAAACCTTTTATTTGTTAAGAAGAGATGAGTAAGTTGGGAAGCCACTAGATATGTTAGACAAGTAGAGCACATGTGTGTGAATGCAGAAAGGGATGGAAGGAACAAGTCGACACTAAGTTTTTATAATATACTAACTATAGATGAGACACTCACTACTTGTGAGATCTTCAATCAGTCTCCATTAGTGACACCCATTCTGGCCCTACCTGTGCTCTGCCATATTAAAAACCATAGCAGCTCATCGGGCTAATTGGAGAGCTATTTTGTGACCACAGGCACTTGCCTCTAGAACAGCTGGCCTGGTAATAAACATATAGGCAACTATTGCATCAATGTGATTTCCTATACAGCACCAGGCACTGAGAGAAAGTGTATTTCAAAAGCTTGGAACAAAAATCATATACCTCAGGAAATTAGTTTTGCGTTTGTATACCTTTAGAGTTTCTCCCATCTTTAAAATTTTTTATATGTTTTTATTGACGAGAGAGAGAGAGAGAGAGAGAGAGAGAGAGAGAGAGAGAGAAAGAGAGAGAGAGAGAGAGAGAGAGAGAGAGAGAGAGAGAGAGGAAGGGAGAGGGATAGAGAGATAGAAACATCTGATTGGCTCCCTCCTGCACACCCCCTAGTGGGAATCAAGCACAAATCACTGGCATGTTCCCTGACCGGGAATCAATGGTGACCTCCTGGTTCCTAGGTCGATGCTCAACCACTGAGCTACACCTGCCAGGCTCTCCCATCTTTTATCAGTTTTTCTCTATGGAAAATGTTGTTTCAATCTCTATGGATCATGTTGTTTCATTCTTATAATGAGTCATTGACAGTAATAGCATTTATTGTTCCTGCATAGATTTGGACTTGCAAAGTTCCCTTTCTCCTGATTATGTTTTCTGTTCCCTTCCCTCCCTCTTTCTGTCCCTTCTTCTTTCATTTTTTCCCTTCTTCCCTTTCTCCTTTATACCCCTCCCTCTAACTGTCCCTCCCTCCCTTTCTTCTATTTTCCTCTCTCCTCCCCTTTCTCTATTTCTTGTGACTGTCCCAACTGCTTCTTACACATGGTTTGTTTTTGGAATGTTTTAAGGTGGTTTAATGAGACAAGTAAGTGCAGCAAAATACTATTTATGAAAATAGGTGAAAAAGAAAATTTTAAATCTTTGCTGGAGATCTATGATAATGCTAGAAAAGAGGCTATTATAATACTGCACACCACAGAACTTTCCTTGAGCCACAAGAGAAAAGTCTTGGCTCCAAGACTTCTAGAAGTTAGTGTGAAAAGGGGAAACTGGTCAGTCACTGTGTTCCCAACTCTTGGACACATTGCTGTTCTGAACAAAATTAACGTTCTGTTAGTAAGGAATAAAAGGTTGTATGGTAGCCAAAACCGGTTTGGCTCAGTGGATAGAGCGTCGGCCTGCGGACTGAAAGATCCCAGGTTCGATTCTGGTCAAGGGCATGTACCTGGGTTGCGGGCACATCCCAAGTAGGAGATGTGCAGGAGGTGGCTGATCGATGTTTCTCTCCCATCGATGTTTCTAACTCTCTATCTCTCTCCCTTCCTCTCTGTAAAAAAATCAATAAAATATATTTTAAAAAAAGGTTATCTGGTAGAAAACTAGCAGTTCCTACCACCTGGCACTGTACCTTTCCTGCACACCTTTCCTCCTATAAATATAATTCCTTCCCAGACTCTTCCCAAGTACTACCATACCAACGTCCTATCAGTTATTTCATTCAGTGTAAAGACCAGATTTCTGTGTGATGTGCTGTCCGTTTCGTCAGGTATTGAGGTGGCCCCTTATAGTCTGGATCAATAAGCTTGAACAGAAGTTAGAAGCCCCCATTTGGAAAAAGGGAGAATGAGAAACTCAGGCACTGGTCTACATCGCACAAATCAGTTCTTGTTGGGTGAGAATAATGAGCACTCGTTACTCTAGTAGCGAACTGAATTCCTTGGGTAGCCCAACTCCGGAGGGTCCTCTTGTTTATTACTCTCCATGGCAACATTCAAGGAAGGCTTGGAGAGGACATCCTTTTGGGGGCTAGAGAGCTGACACAGCTCATTTCCTATGGGTGTAATGTGTGTGTGTGTGGGGGGGGGGGCTCTGGAATTCTTGTATAAGTTGATCAATCATGTAATGTTTAGTATTTCTTTAGAAATATGGTTCCCTCTAAAATTCAGTAGGCTCTCAGTCTCTTCCAGTCAGTTCTACATCTGAACAACCACACCCAGAGATCTTACGGAGTTATAATGCGAACACCTGGGAAATACTGTTTCCTAGCAACAGGTTTTCATATCCCATACATCCTCCCCTCATTTTTACTTAACTGCTATTGGCAATGTGAAATCGTAAGTTTGAAGGAAAAGAAACATCTTTTAGCCTTCTTTACCAGCAGGTTTACCGCCTTTGTCTTGCAGAGAACATGAAGAATGAACTGGAAACCCAATAATACCAACCCCTGGTAAAGCCACTGCCTCTGCTCTGGTGAGATAGGCTTCTGTTTTGGGGAGGAAAGCAGTCTGCTTCCCTCCCAGAGCAGGAAGACTCGTGGCATAGGCTTCTCAGACCACTGAGACTGCAGGCTGCAGGCAGAGACCTGCTATCTTAGCTGTCAGACCGACCGCTCTTGCCCGAGTTCATCTCTCTCAGGTAGGACTTTGCAAAAATCAGCAGTAAGCACCCCACATATTTTGAAACTCCAAGTCTGCGCGTGAAATTAAATGTGTAATCACCATATAAAAACAAAAGATCAGATTTCCAGCTTGAAATAGTGAGACGTAGTTTCCTGTCTCTCAATCTTTTTTACCTGGGAAATTCACATTTTTGGTTCTTTTACATGAAACATTACACTTACTAGGTGCTGTTGAAAAATGGGCCTTGAAAGGACTGACTCCATCGTGTCCCCTGCCCTCTATCTGAACCATAGGCACTCCATCTCATTCCCATAAATTTTGTAAGAGCCGCCTTCTAAAGTTTTCCTATGAGCACAGATGGTCCTTTGTTTTGTTAATTCCAGGATGTAACTAAACCAGATAAGTAACTACGCTATTTCTAGCTGCTGTAAGCACGTTTGCTTGAATAATGGGAAAATAAGACATTTTTTGGAAAAGGGGTTGGGGGGGGTGGGGGGGAGGCTGGCAATCTGAGTCTGTGACGGTAATCTAATGTACATTCTTATCGGCCTATAGTCTAGTCCAGTGATGGCGAACCTATGACACGCGTGTCAGAGGTGACACGCGAACTCATTTTTTTGGTTGATTTTTCTTTGTTAAATGGCATTTAAATATATAAAATAAATATCAAAAATATAAGTCTTTGTTTTACTATGGTTGCAAATATCAAAAAATTTCTGTATGTGACATGGCACCAGAGTTAAGTTAGGGTTTTTCAAAATGCTGACACGCCGAGCTCAAAAGGTTCGCCATCACTGCTTCAGTCACTGCTCCCTCTTAATCGTTCTTCTTGCAAGACCTGTTTACTTAAACACTACTCCCATTTTAGGAAGGCCATAAACCATGAACAATACAATCCCAGATGGAATTATCAGGGCTGGTGCCAGGCCAGACCTTGAGATGTGGTCTTCCTGCACCCACCCCAGAGGGTTTTTTTTCTCTTTTTGCCTTTATAAGCTTACCCTTAATTTCATTTTGAGGCCTCAAGGTTCAAAGAGGCATAAGCCCTTCTCGGCCGCCAGCTTTTGAAATAAAGACTTCAAGTTCAACCCTCTGACTGTGGTGTCTCCTGTTTGACTCACTGAATTCCAATACAACACTGCATTTTGTATCTGTGAAGAATGCATATTCAAGTAATAGAAAACTTATTGCACTGGCTTAATTAAATAGAGATTTGTATTAGTTTGCTCAGACTTCCTTAACAAAAATACCACGGACGAGGCGGCTAAACAACAGAAATTTATTTCTCATAGTTCTTGAGACTAGAAGTCTGACATGTTTTCTGGTTGAGTTCTCTGACTGGTTTGTAGATGATTGTCTTCTCCCTGTGTCCTCACAAGGAAGGGGTAATGATGGAGGGAAGGAAGACAGAGAGATATCTTTCTTTCTGTAAATTCAATTAAACATTTGATTTCATTCACAGAGAAAAAGACCTCTCTTCCTCTTTTTAAAAGGTGGCCAATCCTATCTGACTAGGGTCCCACCCTTATTACCTCATATAATCTTTTTAAAAAATCTTTATTGTTGAAAGTATTACATAGGTCCTGCTCCCCCATCCTCCCCTTAACCTCTTCCAGCTGACTCAGTGGCCCTCCCTCCCCACCCCACCCCCAGGCCCTCACCACCCCATTGTCTGTGTCCACGAGTTATGCATATATGCACACAAATTCATTTAATCTTAATTGTTCCCTCAAGGCACCATCTCCAAATACAGTCACATCGGGGATTAGGATTTCAACATACAAATCTTTTTTGGGGGGGTGGGGGTGGGGGAGTCACAATTCAGTCCATAACTAGGTTCCTTTTTTAAATATAAAATTCTGGAGGAAGGAAACCCAGGATTGGTGTAGCAGCTGCATGATGCTGCTAACTCTCTGCAGTCTTAGGCTCTATCTGTTTCCCTTCCTTGTCCTTCTGTGGCTTCTGTTCCAATGGTCACAGCTCCCCTTGGTGGCAGAAAAGATGCAAAAGAAGGGTCATGTGTTATCAGGAAGCAATGTTGTTTTCTCCGGAAGTTCCCAGCAGACTGTTCCTTACATCTCACTGGCAGGAACTGTGTCATATGGAGGCCCTCACGGAGGGGGTGGAGTGCTAGACATAGACTTTACAGCTTGCGATCATTTCTCTTAGAACAACACTGGAGCTCTGTTAGTGAGGAAGAAGGGGTGAATGATGATGGGAAAGGCAACTCTCAGTGTTTGTTATAATGTCCCTCCACACAGGTTGATAATAACAAAAAGCATAACTCAGTAAAAAAAATCAGGAGGGGCTCCTAATATAGTATACTCTGGATCTATAATTGGTTGATGTTTTGGTCTAATCCACATACAAATGTTAAAGTTTTCGTCATAAATACTTTTTTCTGTATCTTCTCTATGAACATTTTTTTCTGTATTAAAGCACAGTTTGATCTACCACCAATGTTCATATTGAGGCCCAGCATCAGATTTTAGTTGCTAGTACTAGTCTCTACTTAAAAGAATTTGGAGGATGGCTGAATCTATGTACTAGACCCAGAGAAAACATGTCTTCCCTTAAGTAAATCACAAGCCCTTCCTGGGAGGAGGTCTTCTACCTCTGCACTAGCTCCCTGAGGAAGAGCGTGTCTCCTCCAGATACAAGGCCGAGTTGCATAGATGCAATATCACATTTTGCCAGTAGATGACAACAGCATCTAGCACATGAAGATTCCTGACTAGAAGTCCCTTAAGTTTGAGGCACTGAATAAGGAATTATTATTTTCTTTAATCAATTTTGTTAGCTGTTTTCAATGAACATTCTTTGTGTGAAAGGGGCAAAAGTATAAGTGGGATCATGTCATTATTTAATTTGATAACCATCATGATGAATGGTAATGATCCTTCAAGATCACAGAAGTCAGTCGATCCCCTGGGAGCTGTGTTACTCAGTATTTACGTAGGATGGTGCCATCTCACACAAAGCATGGTGTGAGAATTTGGTATTGTTTCAGTGTGCTATGTCGGGGCTTTCAAACTTGCATACGAAAAGGAAGGAAGCGGTGAATTTTAGAATATCACACTGAAGTCTTACTTCATCTGCACATGTGACAAATTTAAACTATGGGAACACCAGGGAATTGGTCTGAAATTCATTTTCCTCTTGCTTTTTACCCCAATTACAGGATCATTTCCAGGAGAGGCTGTCGCATGGAAAGCCCACGAATTTTTATGTTGCAATCAGGACAGGAGACCTAATGCTTTAGGATTCTGTAATTATCTTTCCCATCAGTGGTTCTCGGGGGACTGACTTCAGTATGCAAGGAAATGAGGTTGTTCTGTTTTTTAAAATGATGGTTTTTACGGAAACTTGTGTGGTCTTTAGTTGAAGAGGTTTAAGTAACAAAGTGATGGGAATGAGCAAGTGGGATTTTTAGCCCCCATAACTGTGAGAAAATACATGTTTGTTGTTTAAGCCACCCAGTTTGTGGAATTTCATTATGGCAGCCTGGGCTGACTAATATAACAATGAACCCGCATCAGGAGAAATGAACTGAGAGCCCAGACTGAGGTGGTATCTTTAGTGTTAGAGAATGAGATAGATTAATAAAGTATAAATAACAGGATTTAGTTATCGGTTTAATTTGGGGAATAAGAGAGAAGGAAGAGTCTAGCCAACCCCAAGATTTCCAACATTGGCATTTGAATAGATATTGATTTTATTAGAACTGGTAAACTTGTGTGAGTGTGTGTGTGTGTGTGTGTGTAAGTTAGCGTATGGCTAAGAAGCTTTCAAAAAGACATCCAACAATAATTTCATGGCTTACGAAAAATAGACCTTTATTTCCCTCTCCCATATTAGTCCAAGTTCAGCATTTCAGGTTGGTGGGTTCTCCGTTCCTCACAGCCTTGTCAGCATCTGCATGGTTGAGGTGAATGGCTGCAGCTTGCGGCTGTGGCAAAGGGGAAAGAACGTGAAATATGGAGGAAACAGAGCTGGATGTCCTAAGTCTCAGAGCTGGAAGTGGCACACATCATATTTGTTCACCTTCCTTTGAAGGCAAGTTAGCAGTGTAGTCACAACTAACTTGAAGAAAGAAATTGTGTATATCCTGGAAGCTCCATGCCAAACTAAAATGTGATTTCTATGGAAGAAAAGGGTAACAGATTTTGGTAGACTGTGAGCAGCCTCCGCCAGCGTAAGGACGTGAAGGTGGCTAAAGATGTATATTTTGGAGCCATTAAACTGTGAGGATGGATGAGATCTCAAGAGAAGTGTGCAGGCGAGAAAAGAATACAAAGGAGACACCAACATTTGGAAGAGGAGCCCATGAAGGAGACCCAGAAGAACTGACACAGTATAGAAATACATCCATATCTTTTGAGTCACCATTTCTCATTTTTTTTAGCCTCCCCATCATCTAAGCCTTCTTCCTATGTTTGGGGAATTTCTCACCTGGTGAATTTGGGTAGGAGGAAAACCACCTCCAAATACAGAGGTTGAAGATACCAGGTCTTACTTTCCCAGCCTTCCTTGTATCGAGAGTATGAGCATATGACTTAGCTCTGCCAGTCATATGCATCCAACCAATCTGTAAGTTGCAAGGTAGAGCGTGGGGACCTGTGGAGGACCCTCTGGTAGCTGTGGCTGTAGTGGGAAGGAGTGCCCAGGGCAGCCATGCAGCCGTGCTAGGGCAGTGTCCAGGATCCAGTGCGGGTGCTGTTGGCTGTCCAAGCTGAAGTACGTGGTCCTTGTGACAGTAATAGTGGTTTTGGTGTTTTAGGCTGGCTGCTTCTGCTGGTTTAAGTATTGCTCCTATCTGCATAGCTTATGAGCCTCCTTCTCCATCTTCTCTGATATTCTTAGTTCATAGGTCTATGCTCAACCACTGAGCCATGCCAGCCGGGCTCCTGTGATTTTTAGATCAATTTAATATCATTATAACAATTCCTCCCCCTCCCCTAAAAAACATGATCTGTTTTGTTTACTATTAAGAGCTGGGACCATAGAGTTTTTCTAAAAATGCAAATTTATGGGTTGTTCTGCCCCTTTTAAAAGTCAAGTTAATGAATATGTTATAGAATATTATCTAAGAAGGAAAGGATTTTTTTCCCCAGAAAATTTGGGGGCATCTAAATATCTCCAGAAAAATATGCATGTGCATAATGTAGGTCATGAGATGTAGGTTGTGGTTGGTTACAAAAACCTTTACCATGTTCAGGCAGGCAAACCCAGAAAGCATGACTTTGAAAATGTCTAGGTTTTGTTTTCAGTCAAACAAGGCTGGTGGTTTCATAAAAATGCACGAACAATGATTTAGATCACGAGAGAAGCTGGGCGTGTACTTTCAGCAGTGATTAAATAATGAGAAATGCAGAAGAAATGTTCATGCTGCTAATGAAGGAAATTAACTAAAGATGTAAATTCCAAACATGATTTAAAATTTATTTTTTGGGTCAGTTGATGGTCCATAAATTAGCCTAGTCCCATGGGAATAAGTAATATGTTTCATAATCTCAGATTTAGTATTTCTTTATTCATCTCTGGACTTTGCTGATATGATAAACACTTTTTATGATTAGTAAGACACAGATTTAAATAGAGATAGGAGATAGTTGATTATTCCATCAAAACCAAGAAGTCTTAGAGCACTATTGTGGCATTATGATTTAAAAAATTTTATTTTTATGCTTCCCATTCCTTACCTTCTTTCAATTCTCTTTCTTTTTTATCCTCCTTTTACCAAGAACTCCCTAAATGGACAGTGATTGCTCTATTTCTCATTTCCATCACTGGTCCTTTCTAACTTATCCAATGATCCTCTTCATTTTTTACTTAAAAAATAAAATTATTTGGGGAGGGTATGTATATGCTTATTTGCTCTAATAGGCAGTCAGCTGTGAAGGTAGGGGTCCTTAACAAGTTTTGGTGGTGAATGAATGAATGAATGAATGATGGAAGGAGGGAGTAAATTAACAAACGATGGCATGTGGATGAGGTCCAACTAGGTATTCTTCCCTATCTAGGGAGAACTAAAAAACAAATCTTTAATTCCAACTATTATTATCCTGTGTCCATGAATTTCTGGGCTGAAATTACCCAATCAAAGCTTGTCTTATGTGGAAATGAGAATATTATTTTTAGGATGTAATGCTTAATAGTAGAGCTGGGCTTACCAGTATGCCCAGGGAGCTGAACTCATACCCATTGTTATAATTCAGGCTGCTAATTATTATAGATTCGAAGGCTTTACAGTAAATATTTATTTCTTAGCTCTAGAAGCTGGCAAGACCTTGATCAAGGTGCTAGCAGGTCTGGCAAGACCCCACTTTCTGACTTGTAGATGACTGTCTGGCCCTTGTATCCTCACATGACAAAGAGCATAGAGAAGCCAGTTTTCTTGGGACACTAGTTCCATTTAAGGGCACTCTGCTCTCTGGACCTCATTTAATCCTCATTACCTATGAAGGCCCTTCCTCCTCATACAATTACATTGGAGTCTAAGGTTTCAACATATGAACTTTGAGGAGACACAGACATTTAGTCCATAACACTTCCTATGAAAATATGTCCCTTCTTTTATTTTCTTTCCCACTGAATTCTTCCAGCAGTGAAAACAGAAACATGAAAATCACCTGTGACTTCTCTACCTTCCTCATTTCCCCCAGGTCCTAGCTGTTGATCTTACCTCTTTAAAATATGTTAGGCGTTCACTCTCCATTTTTACTGCTTGCACTTCTTGCCTAATTTAGTTCACCAGCCTCCTAAATGATCTGCTTGTCCCAGTACGTTCATTTTTCGATACATCTCTCATTTGAAAGATCATTTTTATCTCAGAATGCAAATCTGTTCTGTCAGTCACATTCTGAGCACACAAGGTCCTTCATGACTTGAGCACCATCAGACCCAGCCAACCCCATTCCTCAGCAGTCTCCTCTCTGCCCACATTCCATGCTCCAACCGCAAAACATCACTTGGGATCCGCCAATGAAGCATATTCATGAATGCTACTTAGCTTTCGTTCAGGCTGTTTTTTCTGCCCATGATAACTTTTTGTCCCTCAACCTTGTGATTAACTTCAATTTATCTTTATGGTAAAGAATAATTTTCTCTGAGAAGACTTCCTTAAACTATACCCCAACTGAGATACTATGCTCCTAAAGAATACTGTCTTCATTTCATTTTTATGGAACATCTCACAAACTATTTATTCATTCTTTAAAAAATTTTAATTTCATATAATTTAAAGTTTTATAAGTTTTATTATAAAAAAAATCCTATTGTCCAAGTTCAACTATATTGGTGACCTCTTTTAGTTCTAACTCCTTGTCGCTAAATGACAAGCTTTTACTGCTTATCCTGTGGTTTCTTAATGTTTTAGTCTTCTCTTGGTGGAAAAACAAGAATTTAATGTGTGTGTTTTTTCACTCCCTCCACAACCCTCAAAATAAAGACAGTCACACACACACACACACACACACACACACACACACACACACCCTTCCACAATCTTTGTAATGTAGATATACACAGTGGTACCATAGGGCTCACAGCTGAGCAATCTATAATAATAAAAGCGTAAAAAAAAAAGTGGACCTCCTTCCAGAGGAACTTCCAGACAAAGCCAGTGGCTGGAAGGAAGCCCAAGTCCTGGGTGCCAGAGGGAAGCCGGTGCCAGCAGCTGGGGGAAGGAAGGACTACTCTTGCATGAATTTCATGCATCAGGCCTCTAATACAAATATATTATGATCACATTTCTGTTTGTTTTGTTTTTGCATAGCTTTTAGTGTTTCTCAAAGAGAATAAATCTTATTTTCTTGTCTCCTTAAGGTTTCTATGTAGCTAACACTAGATTTATCTCAACATGTGCACTCTTTACCTTAAATGAAAATTTCTGTCAACAATTCAAACTAATAAATATTTCTATGAACTTAATCTTTTTTTACCTTCTCCTGGACCCCACTATGCTCTTGCCAAAATCTGAAATTATTTCTCTCTGAGCCAGTAGTTCAGCTATCATTTGGGGTTCACCATCATTCTGTGAATTCCCATTGCCTCTCATGGTATTGGATTTTCTGTGTTGTGTACCTTATGTTTTCTGCTTTCTTAGTTTATTTTCTTACTAGAGGCCTGGTGCACAAAAATTTGTGCACTCGGGAGGGTCCCTCAGCCCAGCCTGTGCCCTTTCGTAGTCTGGGACCCCTCGGGGGATGACCACCTGCTGGCTTAGGCCCAATCCCCAGGGGAGTGGGCCTAAGCTGGCAGTCAGACATCACTCTGGCAGCCCGGGAGCTCTGGGGGATGTCCACTTGCCAGCGGGGAGCAGGCCTAAGCTGCAGTCAGACATCCTTAGCGCTGCTGAGGAGGTGGGAGAGACTCCCACCACCGCTGCTGTACTCGCAGCCATCAGCCTGGCTTGTGGCTGAGCAGAGCTCCCCCTGTGGGAGCGCACTGACCACCAGGGGGCAGCTCCTGCATTGAGCATCTGCCCCCTGGTGGTCAGTGTGTGTCATAGTGACCAGTGATTCCCAGTCACTCTGATGTTAGGGTAAATTTGCATATTACCCTTTTATTATATAGGATAGAGGCCTGGTGCATGGGTGGGGGCCGGCTGGTTTGCCCTGAAGGGTGTCCTGGATCAGGGTGAGGGTGCCACTGGGGTGCCTGGCCAGCCTGGGTGAGGGGCTGAGGGCCGTTTTCAGACTGGCCACACCCCCTTCAGGGTGGGGGTTCCTGCTGGGGTGGCTGGCCAACCTGGGTGAGAGGCTGATGGCTGTTTGCAGGCTTGCCACAGCCCCCAGCCACCCAAGCTCCCAGTGGAGGCTGGCTGGAAGCAGGTATCTGGGATTTATTTAGCTTCTATAATTGAAACTTTGTTGCCTTTTGCAGAGGCCACAGCTGGCCAGAGCAGGTGGGAAGCTTGGCTTCCTCCATCGCCAGGGCAACCAAGCCTCCTGCTTGCTCCAGCTCCGTGGCTGCTAGCCGCCATCTTGGTTGGGTTAATTTGCATATAGTCACTCTGATTGGCTGGTGGGCATGGCTTGGGTGTAGTGAAGGTATGGTCAATTAGCATCTTTGTCTTTTATTAGTGTAGATAATGAAGCATCTCCTTTAGAAACTTGTTAAAAAGAGTGAGTATGGAGATAAACATGTGAGATTTTGAAAGTCTGAAAATGTTTTTATTCCACTCTTTTATGTTAGATGTTGTGTTGTTCTGATTAGCTGATATTGCATGACAATGTTTCTAAATAATTTCTATCTTATAGATGTTTTCTTGTTGTATAAATTGGCTGATGTTAATCCTGGAGTTTAGGGATTGGCTGACTTTCAGAGTGGGGTACTGAGCTGAAGCACTGATTGATTGAATGATTGCAGCTCCTTTAAACCAATTTGGTGATTACTATTTACAGATAAGACGGGTAAAGAACAGGCAGGCTTTGGATGTGGGAACTTTTACTTCTCTGTAACATTTTCTGTCCATTTATTCATGTCATGAGCTAATTCCACCCAGGCCCATCATTTTATATAACCAGAAATCTCATGGGTCTACTCTGAACATTTTGTGAGGAAGACAATTTTACTCACATGAGCCATGGGTAGTATGTCTGGTTTCTGCACAAATCTTGGTGAGTTCATTTCTCACAATTCTATTTTGACCTATTTCCTCACTGGTTCAGAGTGCTGTTGGGAGATAAGGTATTGTTGAATTTTTAGAGTTCTGATTCAAATAGGCAGGGGTAGCACTTAAGTTATGTAAATGTCTCTTGCTGCCAATGATTATGCTAGTCTGCACGTAAATATGTACCTACCCATCCTGAAAAGGTATATACAGTCATTAAAGTATTTTAATAAGATTAATACTTCTCACTTGAAAAAAAGCTCAAGCTACACATTAAAAGAAATGCCTGTAATGAGGACTGTGAGTTGCCTATGTCTTGTAAGCGTTTCGGCACTGTAGACCTGATAGATTGACCAGGGCAGTCTGACACTGTTGAACAATATGGGAACTTTGGAGTCATTGTAAGTGATGATATTTCAGGTTTGTGAAGTTATTTGTTACTCATCCATCTTGATTTCATCTTTATAAATTCTATGGTCATAATTTCTTCTATTCTATTTTTCCTTGTAGGTTTATGCCTTTAAATTTAATTTTGTCCTTTGCTGTCATTTTAATTGGGTTTCAATTAGGAGTGAAGATAAATGCACATATTATGACACCTTCTTTAACTAGAAACCTTTCTATAGTATTGTAATTATGATTTTATTCATCTATCTCTTTGACTAATTTGAATATCCATGAAGAGATTACTCGTTATTTATTTTTGTATAGTCAGGCCTCCAGCCCGTGATAAACCATCACAGATGGTTAGATCATTATTCTTTTAATTAATTTGTATGTTGCAAAAACATGGCCACAACTTAGAGAAGGAACTCTCTTAAGGCTGCACTGACAGAAAATCTTCCATCAGACTGTGCTGTGCTCAGTAGAATTGTTCGGATCTGACAGGAGGTGCAAGTTTTTCTACTTAGTTCTCATTATCTATTTTAATCCATTTATTCTCAATATAAGCAACTTGCTGGAATTTGAAATAAGATTAAATCTTATACAGAAAAAAACAACAACCAGAATATGGCAACAGAAAAGATTGCAGTCATTTTATGTCAAGGAAAATAAATCTCATTTCATGATAATATGTGGCACACTATAATAAATTCCCAGCACTCCCACTGCCTATTTTTCCAGAAAAAAAGTAAATAGCTCATTCCAAGAACTACTTTCTACTCACAAAAAGTTGTCCATGAAATGATTAGCCTATCCTTTCCTCAAAATCATTGGATTGATGCACTTTCTATATAGAAGTCCTTTGTCCACTCATTGCATTGGACTGTACATTGATCTCTATTCAATACAGAAAACAAGACAACCAAGTTGATCATAAATGGAGCATTCTTATATACATTTACACTTATATTTATTGACTCACAGGAGACAGTCTCATTTGACTTAAAAAAAAAAAAAGAAGAAGAAGAAGAAGAGCTGCCTTGGCCGGTTTTGCTCAGTGGATAGAGCGTTGCCTGGCACTGAAGGATCCCAGGTTTGATTCTGGTCAAGAGCACATGCCTGGGTTGCAGGCTCAGTCCCCAGAAGCGGGTGTGCAGGAGGCAGCTATCCATGATTTTCATCACTGATGTTTCTATCTCTCTCTCCCCCCTCCCTTTCTCTCTAAAATCAATAAGGATATTTTTAAAGAGCTAATCATATTTTTATTTTACCACTCAGATGTGCTATTGTGAGCAATGATATTGTCAGAAAAAGAAAACAAATCTTAATGTTGACTCTTGATAAACCACTGAAATTAACACCTCTTCCCTCTCTCTGTCTCCTTCTTTTTTCCCCCTCCCTTACTCCTTTGAAGGGATAATACTTACTATAAAGTTAAAAAAAAAAAAAAAGCACAAAGCTATACAGTCAAAGTAAGTCTATGTCCATCTTGTTCCTCTTCCCGTAGGCAACCACTGGGGCTCAGACAATGTATTGTGAATCATTCTAAATGTGTTCTATCCCCTACCAGTGCATATACACAGTCATTAAATTGTAAATTTCTCTCCCATGTTTGAATACCATACATAGTTTTTGAACCTTCTTTTTTAACAATACAAATAATTTTAAATCTAATCATTACCTCCATATTTCTGTGCTCCTGCATTTTAGTAACATCTTTTAAAAAATATCTTCTCAAATTACTCAGTAGCCTTTTAATCAATGTTTGTTTTACATTTCTCATAAATACCAATTTCTTCACCTATCACAAATTTATTTTTATAATGAAAAAAGCTTATTGTATATTTGGTCATGTAATTATACATACACATTGTAAAAATTCAAACAATGCATATAAGTATGACAAATGAAATTTAAAAATATATATGAAATCCCACAAGCCTGAGAGAAACCAATTAACATTTAAAACACCCCTCTTTTCTTTATCTCTTTATGAATATGTCCAACTGCACATGCATGAGGGCAGAATATGTATGACTTTTTTCTTCTTTAATAATGATCCACTTTTTCCAAATGTAGTTTTATGAATATGTGTGTATGTGTGTATGAGACACTCCTCTCCTCTTCTCTACTCCACTCTGGCACCCACCCACCCTAAGTAAGCAATATTATTAACACGTACTCGCATGCACACTAACACACACAGAGATCATTTTATAAATATGAAAGCATCACTTATATACTTCTCTGTGGATTTTCTCAATGACACACACTGCAGACGCTTCTGAGTCAGCTGGTAGAAATCCAATAATCTTTTTAATTGCCATATTACTCCATGGTGTGAATGAAGCACACCACATTTAATCATTCATCTATTAATTAAAATTCAAGCTATTTCCAATTTTCTTGAAGCTTGATATTACAATAAAAATTTTGTACATAACCCTTACTTACTAGTCATTTAATTTCTATGGGATTAAAGGAGCTGTTAGGTCTGAGGGTATGGGCATTTCAAACGTTTATAAAATATAACTATATCATGAAAACATTGTAAGTGTACAAGTCATTGAATTTTCACGAATTTTACACACCTGTCTAATGGTGTTAACTCCAAAGAATAGAAGTTGACTAGCACCCCAGAAACTCCTCTTATGATCCATTCCAGTCACAACTCCTACAAGGAAAGCCACCTGCTTCATTTCTTTTTTTTTAAAAAAAAATATATTTTTACTAGAGGCCCAATGCATGAAAATTCATGAACTCTGGGGGTCCCTCAACCCAGCCTGCACCCTCTGGCAGCCTGGGAGCCCTTGGGAGATGTCTACCTGCCAGCTTAGGCCTGCTCCCGGGGGTTCGGGCCTAAGCTGCAGTTGGACATCCTTAGTGCTGCCGAGGAGGTGGGAGAGGCTTCCACCACCACCGCTGCACTTGCAGCCGTCAACCCGGCTTATGGCTAAGCAAAGTTCCCCCTGTGGGAGTGCACTGATCACCAGGGGGCAGCTCCTGCATTGAACATCTGCCCCCTGGTGGTCAGTGCACATCATAGCAACTGGCCATTCCTGGTTGTTCCACCTTTAGGGTGAATTTGCGTATTACCATTTTATTATATAGTACTAGAGGCCCGGTGCACGAATTCATGCACTAGTGGGGTCCCTTGGCCTGGCCTGAGGGATCGGGCCAAAACTGGCTCTCTGACATCACCCGAGGGGTCCCGGATTGTGAGAGGGTGCAGGCCAGGCCGAGGTACCCCACCAGTGACGATCAGGGCTGGGGAGAGACAAGGGAGGTTGGCCAGCCGGGGAGGGACCGCCGGAGGGCTCCAGGCCATGTCTGGCCTGACTCGCTCAGTCCCGATTGGCCAAACCCCAGCAGTAAGCTAACCTACCGGTCAGAGCATCTGCCCCCTGGTGGTCAGTGCATGTCATAGTGAATGGTTGAGTGGCCTTAGCATTCATTAGCATATTACACTTTGGTTGGTTAAATGGACAACCGGACACTTAGCATAGTAGGCTTTTATTATATAGGATTGATTTCAGAGAGGAAGGGAGAGGGAGAGAGAGATTGAAATATCAATGATTAGAGAGAATCATTGACTGACTGCCTCCTGCACACCCGCTACTGGGGATCGAGCCCACAACCCTAACATGTGCTCTTGACCGGAATCAAACCTGGGACCCTTTAGTCTGCAGGCCGATGCTCTATCCACTGAGCCAAACTGGCTAGAGCCACCAGCTTCATTTCTAACCACATAGGTACTTAACTGTACCTTGTGTGCTTTGTATGAGTAAGACATGTAGTGTGTGTTCTTTTGTGTCTGACTTTGCTGCTCAACATTATGTTTGTGAGACTTATTTATGTTGCTGCATGAGATTGTAAATAATTTATTCTTATTGCATACATTTTCAATTTTGATAAAGCACCACACTTTGTTTATTGACTTTTCCTTTAGCTATTTCTGACATTTGGGTAGTTTTGGACTTGAATGAATGCTTCTATAAACATGCTTCTTTTATTTGGTGAAGATACATATGCATTTCTGTTTCATATTAATCTGAGGTTGAAATTGTAGGCTACGTAGAATATGCATATGTTTAGAGATACAACTAAACAGTTTTACAACACAGTAGTGCCATTTTTCACCAGCAATGACGAGTGATCTGATTTCCCACATTCTCACAGACATTTGCTACCCTCTGCCTTTTTAATTTTAGTCAGTCTGTTGGGTGTTCAGTGGTGCTGCATTGTGCTTTAAATTTTAATTTGTATTCCTCTGGCTATTGATGAAGTTGAGCCCATTTTTATATGCTTATTGGCCATTTTGATATCCTCTTTTGGGGAGTGTCTGTCTGTCTTTTGTTCATATTTTAGTTGATGGACCATATATTTATTATTGATTTGTAGGAGTTATTTATGTCCCTAGATATGAGTTGTTGACTATATATGCTGTCTCTATTCTATAGTTTGTCTGTTTAGTCTCTTGATAGTATCATCAAGAAGTCATATATTTTTAATATAGTCCAATGTGTCAATTGGGGGGCCTTTTTTCTCACTTTAAGAAATATTTGCTTATTTCACAGCCTTAAAGACATTCCCTATGTTCTCTAAATGCTTTGTTTTGTTGCCTTTTACTTTTTAGTGTGGAATCCATTTGAAATTGATTCTGTGTATGGTGTAAGGTAGGGTCAAGATATATTGCCGAAACCGGTTTGGCTCAGTGGATAGAGCGTCGGCCTGTGGACTGAAGGGTCCCAGGTTCGATTCCGGTCAAGGGCATGTACCTGGGTTGCGCGCATATCCCCAGTAGGAGATGTGCAGGAGGCAGCTGATCGATGTTTCTCTCTCATCGATGTTTCTAACTCTCTATCTCTCTCCCTTCCTCTCTGTAAAAAATCAATAAAATATATTTAAAAAAAAAAGATATATCAAGTTGCTTTCAGTTTTCTTGTAGCTTAAAGTGGTATTGCAATAACTTTTCATATGGATATCTAATTGACTAAGGGTTATTTATCAAAACGACAGCAGTGTTATCTTTTTGAGAAATGCAGTATTTTTTCACTCTATTATATTTTGCCGGTCCATTTGCTTATCTTTGTGCTGATACACATTTTAAAGTATTATACCTTTTAATACATATTGATAGCTCTTTTTGTAATTTCTACAGCTTTTCTTTAAAATTGCTGTAACTATTTTTAGCTCTTTGTAATTCTATATGGGTTTTAAATTTAGCTTTTTTTTTGCGAAAAACAGAAACAAAAAAGACAACTTGTTGAATATTTTATTGAAACTGAACTGATGCTATGCACTAATTTGAGGCAAATTGGCAATGATATCTTTCTTTTAATTAATAAGTCATTGATATTGGCACTATAATAAAGCTTACTTTTAACAATTAATCATGTAATCTTAATGAAATTATTTATGCTCTTAGATTCTCAGTTCCTTTAATTATAAAATAGTAATATAGTATCTCCCTCAAACATTTGTAATGAAAATTATCTATGTATTCATCATGGCAGCATTTGGTACAAAGTAGCTATTCCATAAATATTGTTATTTTTATTTATTCCAAAGTGTAAGACTTGACAGAAAAAAAGCATATATTTTAGAGTCAAAGTTGGAAATAAAACTTACATATTTCTATTTTTGAAGACCATTTCCTAATTGGTCCAAAATTATGTTCTTGCATGTTATAATTTTTATATTATTTTCATATATAATACTAATATTTGAAGAAAATCATATTTGAAGAAAAAGCTTGCAGATTGACATGTAGAGACAAATTGCAAGATAAATTTAATCAAAGAATTCTAACACTGTTATAAACCAAGATTTAAGATAGTTTAGGATGTCACTGGCAACTTGAATAAAATTATGGCATAAGTAATTCATTATTTGTCACATGGCAAGGAAAAAGCATCGCATTTATGAGTTCATTAATGTCATATTAATGAAAACATTTAAGTGCAATTTTAATTTTCAGGGGATTTCATTTGGTATAGTGAAAGAATAACGAAGAGTTAAAACGTTAATTCATTCTTAAATTTCTCAATATGCATGTCCATTAAAATGTAAAAGTATAATTCCTGATTCTCTCTGTTTATTAGCTTTTATCTCTTGGCTTCAAACCCTTCTCTACTCTTCTCTATGATCCTGGGGCTGGAATTTTGCAAACTGCATCGCCTCATTGCCATCTGGCTCCCTGCTAAAAATGGGCACAAGAGGCAGATGGCAAAAGAAGAGGCAGGAAAGGAGACTTGCTCCTTCTAGTTCTACCTCCTGCTCATATCAGTGTCACCACAGCAATGGTTTTCCATCCTGGTAGTGGCAGTTTATTTCCAGCACTTGCAGAACCATCTTATTTGCCTCCTCACAAAACGACACCAGCTTGCAGCTGCCCCCTCTGTGGCCTTTCCTCAAACATCTGAGTCCCAGCTATGGAGATCCTCTTCTGAGCTCCTAGAATACCAGCACCAGCTGGTCAGTTTCAATAACCTCAACCTTGGTTCCTCCAGCCGTAGAGATAGGAGCGCTTTCTAAAATTCTTATATCGTTTCCTTTCACCTTTCCATCATTCAATAACTCTTCAACCAATTCCTTACATTGAATTTACTCTGATAAAATAACTGTGTGGTTTCTGTTTTCACAACTGGGCCCTGACTGTTACATTCATTATGTTTATAAGGCAAGAGACAAAGGTGTGCAAATTTTGTAAGTTTATTAATGTAGATGGCAATAAAATATCCAATAGACAAAAAAAAAAATATTTTTTTTTTGAGTTGCAATTCTAATTTTCTAAGGTCGGGAGGGATATTTTCATTTTAAATAATGTATGCATAATAACAATTTAAAACATGAAGTGATTAATTTTTTTTTTTAGTATTAGGTTTCTTTAAGACATAAAGGCCTAGTTGCTGAAAATTTCTGTTTGTTTTTCATCCTTTTTTGGCAAGTTATCCTTGTTCATTATTAAAAGTTTTGGGAAAATCCTCTTGATTGTTAGTAGTGATTGTGCCTTACCTTACAGAATCTGTATTTGTCTACCTCAGAGTAGGTTTTGCAAGGCTTAGGCTGTCACTGAAGGGGCAGACCCTGGAGGCTCCCCAGCCACTGGCTCTCCCAGGCTGGTCCACTGTAAGCTTGTGGAACACGACCTAAGGTTTGATTTTAATTGATTTTTCTCCTAATGAGTAATTTTAATTTTGTGAGGCTCAGAAGTTCAAGACAGAGAGGAATTGGAAGTACACAAAATTATCGACATTCTGCAAAGAGAACTTGCTCCAACAGATGCCTCTGCATTTGAGTACAATTTGTTACCACAGTCTGCTAAAGAAAGAACTAGAAGAGATGTTTCCACCTACCCATTAGTCCAAATAACACTTCCCTTTGTGAAATATCCATTCTCTCTGTTAAACCATGTGATCTTCCCACAGTGGTATTAATAGGACCATTCCCCATTTTGTTATTGGAAACAGCCTTCAGAAGTTTAAACCATAGCTAAGTTTTAGTAAAACTGTTCTCAGGAAATCTAAATGTTTGTGTATGAAACACTATTTTTCCTTCTCAATTTCATTTAAATCTTTTTACATTGAAAAAATAAATAAAAGAAATAGAAGTGAATGTAAAAAAATAAAAAATAAAAATGAATGTAACTTTAGGGGAAAAAAAACCATGAGAAGACACTTTGTGATTACATTTTAAAGGTTTTAAATGTGTTTATATGTCAAATACTTTGTGTTCAGCTAATTCCAAATTGGTCTTTCAGTTACATAATCATCTGACAGGATATTGGAAGTTGTGCTCATGTGAAGCAGCCCTTCAATGTGTGTGTCTGTTCCTGGCATTGCAAACCCCCTAACATCCCCCCCTAGAACCTGTGATGACCCAAAATGGCCCCACAGGTCTGCCGAATTCTCCCTACATGTGGGACAGACTTCACTGAAAATCAATTCGGTGGAGCTCACTTATAAGCTTGCCTGGGTCAGACGCAAAGAATGAACACTTCCAGCAATGGTTTGAAAGATGGCTAAGTGATTTTTAATGCTCAGCATTCACTAAGCTGCAAGAAGGGGCAATCAGAAGGGAATAATGCAAGATCTAAAATCAGAGATGAATAGTCTTATGTAACTGAACATTAGATTTTTAAAAGTTTGTGTCTAATTGCTGCATTTACAGGTTTTTGTAAGTAGTTTTGTGTATATTTCTCATAAGCATTTTTCTTTGTTGGCATTTTACCAAGGCACTGGATTTTTTTAAAAGAGGGATTATGTAATTCACTGTTTTCTGTAAAATTCAAGGTCTGAATATACTCCAGTAATAATTACATATTCAAGTTATGCTTCAGTACACTTCAGAACTATACATCAGAGTAAGTTAAAAAGACTGAAAGTAGTTAAATTTGGAGGAAGAAGGAGCATTAGAAGTGCATGTTAGGGAAGTTGTCAACTGTCTTGAGAGGATAAAGGAACAGTGGGTGACTTAAGTGATGAACTCACAATCTCGGGAGGCGCTCAGGACCTGTCAGTCGAACAGATCATTACAGCAGCAAATGGAACTTATCAACATTCTCGTCTTGGAACAGTGATTGTTTTAGACCTGTGAACACCTGTCCCTATACACTCATATACTATAGGAAATTTTTATTGATTTTTTTTTTAGAAAGAGATAAAGGGGAGAGAGAGAGAGAGAGAGAGAGAGAGAGAGAGAGAGAGAGAGAGAGAAAGAGAAGAGAGAAAGAAACATCAATTTGCTGTTCCACTTATTTATGCATTCATTGGTTGATTCTTGTATGTGCCCTGACAGGGGTTGAACTTTCAACCGTGTCATATAAGGACAATGCTCTAACCAACTGAGCTACCAGCCAGGGCCTACACTCATCCTATATAATAAAAGGGTAATATGCAAACTGACCCTAACAGCAGAAAGACTGGAAATGACTGGTCACTATGACACACACTGACCACCAGGGGGCAGACGCTCAATGCAGGAGCTGCCCTGGTGGTCAGTGTGCTCCCACGAGGGGAGCTCTGCTCAGCCACAAGCCAGGCTGACAGCTGCCAGTACAGTGGTGGTGGTAGGGGCCTCTCCCGCCTCCTCAGCAGTACTAAGGATGTCTGATTGCAGCTTAGGCCTGCTCCCCGCTGACAAGTGGACATCCCCCAAGGGCTCCCGGGCTGCCAGAGTGATGTCTGACTGCCAGCTGAGGCCCAATTTTCCAGGGAGCGGGCCTAAACCAGCAGGTGGTCATCCCTCGAGGGGTGTCAGACTATGAGAGGGCACAGGCCAGGCTGAGGGACCCCCCCGAGTGCACAAATTTTTGTGTACTGGGCCTCTAGTCTATACTAATAAAAGGGTAATATGCTAATTAGACCAGATCGACCAAACGACTTCTGGGTGTCTGACGTCCTTCTGGATGAAGCCACGGTGGCAGGGGCAAGGCAGAGGTGGTTAGGGGTGATCAGGCCAGTAGGGGTGCAGTTAGGGGCAATCAGGCCAGCAGGCAGAGGCAGTTAGGGGTGATCAGACAGGCAGGCAGAGTGGTTAGGGGCAGTCAGGCAGGCAGGCAGGCTAGCGGTTAGGAACCAGTGGTCTTGGATTGTGAGAGGGATGCCCAACTGCCAGCAGTCGGACATTCCCTGAGGGGTCCTGGATTGGAGAGGGTGCAGGCCAGGCTGAGGGACCCCCACCCCATGCATGAATTTTGTGTACCAGGCCTCTAGTATACTATAAATGAGGGGGGAAAAAAGATTAATTAGATGAGTATTTTCTCAGACTTTTACTCCATTAAAACTATTTAATGGATTATACCAATGATCTAAAAAAGAAATCAAATTTTTGGTAAAATATTTTCTATTTAGTAAAGCCACATGTGCTATTGCAGGTTATTTTGATGATATACCTGTTAAGTTTTCACTTTAAATCAGGAAAAGATTTAGAAACAAAAAGATGACTTTAAACTGTATCACAGAATGAAATTACTGCCCTAATCATGAACTCCTTGAAGGCCAAAACCATCCTAGTTTAGCCAACTTTGTGCATGCAGTATCTACTAGAAAGGAAGTTGGGTTAGGGATACACTGCATTCACTTCTATCATAGCAGTTGTTTCCCTATGTTATACTTGCTTGCCTGCAATTATAATCATTCTCAATTACTCTACCAGGAAATAAGCTTCTTTTCTACTAGATTGGCCTAATTCTGAGTGACATGTTAAAATCTCCTTCTATACTTTTTTCAGCTTTATAGTTATAACAGTTTATATCACTATGTGTTTTAGTTACTGTGTTGTTTGATGCATATAAGAATGTGCCTATCATCTTTAAACTCTTGAAATTTTCTCATTATATTTAGCCCTTTTGGCTGAGTAGTGATTGTGTTTTTAAGTTGTACCTTGTTCAATATGCATATTTCACTCTGATCCTTTCTATTTACATTTTTCTGGTAGTTTTGTTTTTTAAACAAAGTTGGAACAATTTGGCCCTTTCCTGTTTGAAATAAGAACTCTATACTGTCTGTCATATTAATGTTTACTGTTTTATTTCATCGTTTCCTTCTTGTCTTTGTTTTTCTTGGTATGATCAAACTATACTTTATTCTCTTTTTTCCTCATGTTAATTTGAAAGTTCAGCTTTATATTTCCACTGTACTAAGGATTAACTTCTAATTTCAAACAAAATTCTCAGTTGTGATATAAAAGGAAAATATGAACTGTTTCCATTGCTAACACTGCTAGTGATCTAGCCAATAGCCTTCTCCCCTTCTGTACTAATCAGAGTGTAGTTTTCTTTGGGGGACATGGGTATTGCAAGCTAGAAATGCCATGCTCTCTTTTGACTAGGAGTTGTCAGGGGACCATTCTCTGGCTAATAATAGACAATAAGAAATTTATTGGGTGGGATTTTAGAAAGAACAATAATATATATACTCAGCATGTACTTTTTGACTTTTGCCTTCTTCTACCTGCTTAAAATGCAGATATGTCCAGAAGTGGATCAGCCATCGTGTGATCATGATGAGAAAACCACAAGAAAGAGGACTGAGTAGAAAATTCGGACATTTATTTTAGCACCTTGTTGGCAGTGTGGACTTGCTGTACTGCCTGCTCCTGACTTTGGCTGCATGAGAAACACAGCCCTGTTTAGTTAGATTTCTTGTTTTGTGTAGCTGCCTGCAGTCCAAATTGAGATAGTTGCCCTGACCAAGCCACATGTAATCCCCAGCTATTCCCCTAACATTAGATGGGTGGATGAATACCCTAATTCCTTATGCTCCCTAAGCTATGATTAGAATTCTTTTACTTCTCTCCCTTTCTCCTCATTCTCAGCACAAAAGGTTTGGTGAAATTATTTTCTGCTTTATTTCTAAAGCAATGATTTTCAAACTTTTCCATCTCATGGCACACATAAAGTAGTTACTAAAATTCTGCAGTGCACCAAAAAAATTATTTTTTTTGCTGACCTGACCCCTCCAAAAAATTGGTATAATTTTGATTTATTCACACCAAACAGCTATTGTTGTGTTGGCTATGGTCATTGTTAAATTTGATAATCTAAGAGAAAAGATATCAGTGCCCCTGACTAAATAGTCAGATATGCATATTTTAAAAATTCTTGTGGCACACCAATTGAAAATTTCTGTTCTAAACTATCATTTTAGAGAATGCCGTTATATTTCAAAGCACTTAACTACTTCAAATCACTTTCCCATTTATTGCAAAGTTCATTTCTCATGACTCTTTTCTTCTCTACCTTTGCTTATGTTAAGATTTCTATTCTGAAATACTCATTTGACTAAATATTATTTTTTTTAGTATTCTCTTCAGAAGAGTTGTGTGCTGATAGCTTCTGTGAATTCTTGTTTATTTCTTCACAGTTTCTCTCTCACTAGCCTGTGGATGTTATTTAAATGCCATCTGGCTTCTAGGATCACGGACAAGAAATCTGATGTCAGTCTGTTCTCTTTTCCTTTATAACTAATTATTTCTGCCTGGAAGCTTATAATGTTTTATTTTTTATCTTCAGGATTCAAGCATTTTATCATAAAACTAGAGGCCTGGTGCATGAAAATTCATGCACTTGGGGGTGGGGGTGTCCCTCAGCCTGGCCTGTGCCCTCTCACAGTTTGGGACCCCTCAGGGGATGTCTGACTAACAGCTTAGGCTCACTCCCCTGCACTGGCCAGCCATGAGCCAGCTTCTGGCTGAGCAGTGCTCCCCCTGTGGAAGTACACTGACCACCAGGGGGCAGCTCCTGCATTGAGTGCCTGCCTTCTGGTGGTCAGTGAGCGTCATAGCGACTGGTCATTCCTGGTCGTAATGCATTAGGGTCAATTTGCATATTATCCTTTTATTATATAGGATGCATAGTTGTCTTTTACAAATAAATCCTGCTCAAGTTCAGTAAGTACTTTACACCTGCAGAATCAAGTCTTTCTTGAAGTCAGGGAATTTTTCCCTGGTATTTAATTTTTCCCTGATATTTAATTTTTCTCTCTCCTGAATCATCTAACATTTGCTTATTTGGACTCTCATGTGTTCTCCAAATCACTCCTCTCTTCTTTCAGTATGTCTACCTCTTCATTTTTTGCTACACATTTGACGCATTTCTATACTTTGATTTTCCATGACAATAATTCAGTTCTCAGCACTGCTCATTCTGCTTTTCACTTCATATAATGCATTTTCACTGCATTTAAAAAAAAAATTGAAAACCATGCCTTTCATTTCCAGAAAGTATATCTCACTGCTTTGATTAAATGTCCTTAAGTGCTCTTATTTTGTTGTTGTTGATGCTATTAAAGGTGGGGCCTGTTTCCATCGGAAGTTCTTATCCTCAAGAGCTACATTTTTACTGGGAGCCACAAGCTCTGCTTGCTCTTCCTCCATCAGGTGATGGGCACCTTTGAGAACTGGCTTTTATTGCCTTCAGGGCTCAGGTTGACCTAGCTGGGTCCTACAAACACAGCAGAACCAACTAAAGGCTGGGAGAGATGGCACTGTATACTCTTGTGAGTTGATGACAGACATGCATGGCTCCTTCCCAAGTAAGCCTCCTTACTTTCCATGCTGAGCTACAGAATTAGTGTCAGGCTGAAGAAATAGAAAAATCAATATTTCTGACTCTGTTATGTTTCAGGTCCTGTTCTAAGCAATTTATAAAAATTAAAACATTCCTATTATCATGACCCTTTGGTCTATGCACTATTATTGCCATTTTATGAAAGAGAAGTTAAGAACTTGCCCAGGCTTTCGCTACTAGGAAGCAATGGAGCCAGGCAGTCATTGTCAATAGCAAGGAAATGTGCTGCTCTGCCCGTAGCAGCATTTCTCAGGTATGTATTCCCAATAGCTCCCCAGGGCCTAAGAGACCAGTAGCTCCTCCAGAGGGACCAAGGGCCTCCAGAGGCCAAAATCTTAAAAGGAATTCCAGACCTCAGATTTTTGCTCCAGGCCTTTCCACAACTAGTTTGTAGACTGTTGGCCAAAGGAGGAAAATGTTCTGTATCCCATCACTCTTCAGAACCCAGGTGGGCAGAAGACTTTGTACACACCCCCCTACACATTCTTCCTCCTTGACAACCATCATCCAGCTTAGGGTGTAGTTGGAAGCTGGAGCAGAGTTTGAATAAACTAGAAGCAGACATAACATTCATATTTTACCATCTTTGAATGTAACCTGCTTGAGGGTGGGAACTGTTTCTATTGACCACTGCATTCTCAATATCCAGTACATTATAGGGAGCATAATAGTAGCTCAATAAGTATTTATTGAATGAAATTATAATAGGCCTTACCCATCTGAAAGCCATCACCCTAAAGTAATGAGTAGGACCTAGGATTCCATCCCCAAACTCAAACCCCTAGACCAGTCCTCTTGTTAGTTTTTGGAAAGCTATCTCTCTAATGGCTACCCTCTTAGAAGAATCAAGAGGAATCCTCTCTTCATTCTTTTGGTTATGAGTATGCAACAGTACAAAAGATAAGACTTTTATTTCTTACAGAGCAAATGAGTGAATAAACACCATATGCATGAAAGAACTGTAGAAAACTGTGTGTGTGTGTGTGTGTGTGTGTGTGTGTGTGTGTGTGTGATGATTAGGAGGAAAGAGAAACATCAAGCTGATGAAAAGTTAATATGGCAACCAAGCTCCACAGAGAAGAAGGAAATGTTGCTTAGCAACTAGAATTTTCAGGAAGGAAAATTCTAGATTCCAGGAGAGGAAAGTGCAGAAGGTAGGTAAATATGTATCTAAAGTGAACGCTTTTGAGATTGTTTTGTTGAACAATTTGTTTGAGAAGTATGCTGCTTCTTTTTTTCTGTATTCACTGAATATTTGGCCCTGTCTCAAAGCATGATGAATAAATGACCAAAATAAATGGAGTGGCCAAGCTGGGGTGCTGTTTCTCCATTACAAACAGATGCGGCAATGAACCAAAAACAAAAATTCTTTGCTACTGCATTGCTCTAATTGTTTTGTCTTTTTCATTATCCTACTAATGCATCAATATTTTCTCATTGTAAAAGATTTTTAAAATTCAGAAGTATTAAGAACAAACCTGAAATGACCCCTGTAGTATGTTTCTCCTTACTTTCTCCTTACTTTCCTTTCCCAGTTGGTACCACTGTGAAGAGTCTGATATCCATTCTTGTCTCTGCCCATGAATTTACATATGTGTCTCTGTCTTTCCTCTCTCTCTCTCTCTCTCTCTCTCTCTCTCTCTCTCTCTCTCTCTCTCAATCTCTCTCTCTCTGTCCTTCTGTCTGTCTCTTTTCTCTCCCTCTCTTTCTCTCTCTCACACTCTCTCTTCTTATATATATGGATATAGATTTGCTTTCTAATTTTTAACACAAAGGGTATCAAGTAAAAATAACATGGTTGGAAATTTTTCCATGTAGTATATAGGTATAAGTTATTCTTTTTACATGCCATACACTTTATTCCATTCACTACTTTCCTATTGATGGGCATTTCAGTGTTTCCAGTTTTACACTAACATCTATCTATAATAATAAAAGCATAATATGCTATTTAGACTGGACATCCTTCCAGACGAAGCTGGGGCTGCCAGGGCTAAGGCTGAGCCCCTTGCATGAATTTCATGCATTGGGCCTCTAGTATATATATAAAAGGCTAATATGCAAAATGTCCCCTCGGGAGTTTGACTGGGAGACCGGGAGTTCAATCACTTGCTATGACATGCACTGACTACCGGGGGTGACGTGGAACAAAGGAAGACCCCGGTCAGCAGCTGGAAGGCCCCAATTGGCCCTGATCACTGGCCAGACCAAGGGACGCTACCCATGCACGAATTTCATGCACCAGGCCTCTAGTATACAATAAAGTTATGAGTAGCTTTGAGTGTGTTGTTGGACATTTGAGAATATATTTCTTGAAAATGTATTGCTAGAAGCAGAACTTCCAGCCCAAAGAAATTTAAGATTGAAAATGTATAATTGCCTTTCCAAACACCTCATAAAGACCTCTAGCTACTGCATATGAATATGCCTGTTTCCTCTTATTATTGTCAATTTATGCCATCTTATAAGTGAGAAACACATGCACACACGATTGCCAGTGAGAATGACTATCCATGTTGTTTCTCTTCTTGAAAATTGCCATCTGGCATCCTTTACTCACTTCAATGTTGAACTGTTTGCCTTTTCCTAAATTATTTATATCAGTCTTTATACATTCTGGTTATTAATACCTTGTCTGCTAAATGTGTTGCAGTAATTTCTCTCTGCCATATGAGAAATTAGCCTTTTTGTATCCCCCCCTTATGCAAAAGTTTTAAAGCTTTGTAAGAAAAATTTGTCATGCACTCTTGATGGCTTCTAGGTTGGGGGGGGGGTCTCACTTGAGAGAATCTTTGCTATCCAAGGCTTTAAAAGTACTCTGTATTTTAAATATATATATATATATATATATATATATATATATATATATATTATTGATGTTAGAGAGAGGAAGGGTGAGGAATAGAGAGTTGGAAATGCCAATGAGAGAGAAACATTGATCAGCTGTCTCCTGCATGCCCCACACTGCAGATCAAGCCCAGAACCTGGGCATGTGCTCTGACCAGGAATTGAACCATGACCTCCTGGTTCATGGGCCAATGCTCAACCACTGAACAATACCAGCCTGGCACTAACATATTTATATTTTTGCTTAATGTTTAATGCTTTAAACCATCTGGAATTTGTTTTAGTAAAAAATAAGAAGGATAGATAGCCTTTTACTTTACTTTTCATATGATAGCTACTTTCCTACAATGTAACGAGACACAATCTTTTCCCAATGGTTAAAAGGTCAAGTTAATCATAAATCAAATTTTTACATACCCATGAGTCTTCCTATATACCCTATTCCATTTTATTAACTTATTCTCCTACTAGAGGCCCAGTATACGAAATTCATGCATGGGCGGGGGGGGGGGGGGGGAGAAGGGGAGGGTCCCTCAGCCCGGCCTGCATCCTCTCCAATCTGGGACCCATTGGGGGATGTCTGACTGCCTCTTGCAATCCAGGACCACTGGCTCCTAACCGCTTGCCTGTCTGTCTGCCTGATTGCCCCTAACCTCTCAGCGTGCCTGCCTGAACACCCCTAACTGGCCCCCTACCAGCCTGATCACCCCTAACCACCTCTGTCTCACCCCACACCTGGGACCCAGGATTCCCTCCTCTGGCTGGTCGCATGTACCCAGGACCTGGGCTTCCCTCCCTCTGGCTGGCCACAGGCACCCGGGACTGGGGCCGGCTTCACCCGGGCCAGCTGCAGCCGCTGGGGACCACGGGTGGGTGGCTTTGCCTGGGCCATAGCTGCAGGTGCCCGGGACCACGGGGCAGGCAGCTTGTCCCGCTCCTGGGCCACTGATGCAGGAATAGCCGTTGGCACCTGGGACCATGGAGCGGGTGACCTGTCCCTCTCCCGGGCCACAGCCTGGCTGGTCCCCATTCCTCTCTCCCCAGTGTTGAATGTCTGAGCAGTTATGGCATGATGGCATGAGGGCATGATGACCATTTGCATATTAGCTCTTTATTATATAGGATTCCTAAGCTCTCCAAGTTTAATTAGTATTGGCTTCATAACAGCTCTTCATAACGACGTAGACATCCTGCTCATGGATAGTCTTTGTCAAATCTTTTTGGCTCTTCTGGGGCATCTTTTCTTCCCTATGAATGAGTAGATTAGCTGGATAGATAGATAAATAGATATGTATAGTCTTTTGGATTTATTTGCCAGGTATTTTATATTTTTTAATGAGAACTGTTTTTCATCAGATATTGCATATAAAGAAATGTGCTAGCTTTATCTCTCCGTTTCTCAGACTGATGCCGCTTTCTCTTTTGCTTCCATTACACTGAACATTGCCACGGTAGCTATCCTTTTCTTGTGCCATTAGTCAGAATGCTTCTTATAATTTGCCATGAACTATGGGATTTTCTTTAGATTTCACATAAGCACCCTTTCTTAGATTGAGGATGTTTCTCTTTCTGCTTGCTAATTTTTGAATCATTAAATATAATTGAATATAATCAATGGATTTCCCCCCTTAATCTGCTAATAATGATAAATGCATTTATTTCCAAATATTTAACCAGGTATTCTGGGAAACCCTTGATTAGAAGAATCTTTTTTATAAGTGTACATTTCAAGATTATTCCTCTCTCTTTCCTACTAAAGAACAGAGAGAAATTTGACCATTTAACTACTGTGAATAAAGCAATTGAATAACAACTGGGTAGGATCACTGCAAATTATGGCTGTACTAGAAGAGGTTTGACAGAGATCCATCTATCTCAAAGTGGGGAGAAGGAGGTCAATATTAAATCAGATACATGAAAAAAAGAAACCAATTCTCATAAACAAAAGGTTGAAAACAGTGTGACAATATTTGGGTTGTATGTAATACTACAGGCTCGATGCATGAAATTCGTGCATGGGAGGGGGGGGGGTCCCCTCACCCAGCCTGCATCCTCTCCAATACAGGACCCCTGGGGGAATGTCCCACTGCCAGTTTAGGGATTGGGCCTAAACTGGCAGTCGGACATCCCTCTCATAATTCTGGACCACTGGCTCCTAATTGCTCACCTGCCTGCCCGCCTGGTCGCTCCTAAGTGCCTCCCCCTCCCCCGCTGGCCTGATCGCCCCTCGCTGCCTCTGTGTGCCGGCCTGATAGCCCCTAACTGCCCCCCCTGCAGGCCTGGTCACCCCTAACTGACCCCTGCTGCCAGCCAGGTCGCCCCCAACTGCCCTCTCCCTGCCTGCCTGGTCACTCCTAACTGCCTCCCCCACTGGCCTGGTTACCCCCCAACTGACCCCCCTGCTGGCCTGGTCATCCCTCACTAAACCTCTGCTGGCCTGGTTCATAGGTGGACGCTCAACCATTGAGCCACTTTGGCTGAACAATACTCTATTTTCTAAATCTCCTAATGCACTGAAATATCTGCCTCTATATTTATCATAGTTTTTTTGTTTTTTTTTAATCTGAGAAGCAAGTTTTCTCTGATTTTTTCTAGTATCTAAAGCAGAGGCAACTTCTACTTGATTATGTTTCATTCTTTAGTTTTCTGCCGGGTTTTAAAATGCTAATATTTACTTTAGGATTATGGCATTCATGCCCATGAGAAAAGGTTGGATTCTATTTCTCTTTCTTTGTATATCTTTTGTCCTTCATTGAGAATAGAGTTTTGCTATTTTCATGGAATCACTTATCGAACTTTTCATATTATTTTTTTCTGTTCTGGAACTGTTTATATATAATGTGAAAAATATCTGCTATTTAAAGATTGACAAAATTTTTCTATGAAATAACCTGGTGCTAAAGTCTTTTAAAAAATAAATTTTAATTGCCTTGTTTATTTCTCCAATGCTTGGTTTCACTCAACAAAATATATCTGATTCTATTATCCTTATAATTATGACTTTCCCTCAACCTTTCGAAGATTTGAGACATTGTCCCCATTAGTGCTTTTCCTTACCATCTTTGTTCACCCCTAGTGAAATTTTAAACAATTATCCTGCTCAGTAGCTAGTCTCCTAATATGGTCCCAAGTTCACTGCATCCATATATGTGTACATATAAGTCACATACACTATTTTCTCTCCCCTTAAATCTGGCCTTTGCTTGGGGTCACTTTGATCAATATAATATTATGGTATAAGTGATGCTCTTTGCCTAACCCTTACTTGATGCAGTGTCCTCTCCTTGGGAACTCTTGTTCTTGGGATATTCCCTTTGGATCCCAACTGCCATGCTGTGAAAAGCCCACATATAGGCACTCGGTCACCAGTCCCAGGTGATCTCACAGTTGAAGCCAGTATCAGCTCCCAATCATGTGAGCAAGCCCAATTAAACTGCTAGATGACTGTAACTTTGGCCTCATTGACGCTGGAGAACTGCTCAGTTGAGCCCACAGAATCATGAGCAATAAATAGTTATTTTAAGCCACAGTGCTTTGGAATTATTTGTTAGGAAACAATATGTAATCAGAATATGTTGCCACAGTATGTCATGAGCTACCATACTTCATTCACAAACAATAATGGGATCTTCATTCTTAGGCAGCAGGTGAGTGATTTGGCTCCAAAATTCCATCTTTAAAATCTGTTTCCTTGGACCACTTGGCACCAACTATCTGAAGTCAGGTCCCCTTAGAAACATTTATTGAGCTAGAGAGGACAGACATATGCATGCACAAAGTTTACTGGGGAACAATCAGGAGCAACAGGGAGTAAAGGAAGGATTGGGCAGAAGGAGAGGTTGAACGGTGGTACATTTGTCCCAGAGGTCTCAGCCAGTTCCACAGAGAGCTCTGGAGATGGGCTGGACCGTCAGAGTCAAGGAGTCTGGGATGAGTAATTGGATGCAAACTTCTCTCAGGAAGGGGGCCAACCCCGAGTGAGACATCCTTGACAGTGCATCACAGCATCCGCTCTACTACCATTTCAAATATTTACAATGCTGTTGTGTTTCTTTTTTATCCCTCTGCATTCTGTCTACTAAACTTTCTTTGTCCTTTTTTCCTCCCCACCTTGTTGTTTGAAAGCTATAAACACTTCCTATTCTTATCATTTTTATCCTACATTTTAATGTATATTAACCGTATAACTTTCCATCAATGTCCATATTTAATCAGATATCTCTTCTTTGCTTGTCCATTCATGTTTAAGTGAGACACAAAATAGCTCAGTAGAAACTGAGTCCCTGAGCCTGTTCAGTGATGGGCTTCACTTTCACGTGTTGGCAAAAATTAGAATGTTTTGTTAGGGGTTATTCTAATAGTATCCACAGGTCCTCCTCCTTTGGGGTTGTTTGGTTTTCGCAGGATTGACCCTCCAGTTCCCTCTATGGTTAGGCATGTGATAGGTATAAGCATACTTTTCAGCATTCTAGGAACCTAATGCACCTGGAAGTCTCATTGTTTGTTAGAGTTTCATGAATCCCTCTATTTTCAACATGATCTCAGCTGTACCTTGTGATCTAAGACATCACTTTTGTTCAACATTTTCAAAGATTAAGTATACTTCCTTTTCCAAGAGTTTAGAAAGTGTTTTTGTTTGTTGCTATGAATAGTAAAAGAAGAAATGTAGGGGTCTAAGAGCTCCTTATAAAAACGTTCAACCAATGTCTTACTCTCTGCTCCATGATAGAAGGATCTGGTACTCTAATTCCCAAGCATTTCTGGAATTCTGTGGTAAGAATTAGATTTCTTATTGTCTTCTCTCAGTGCAAATCTGAGTTTCAGGTCTACCCAGTTTTCTAAGTCAGTAGTTCATCTGTTCCTAGATTCTAAGAATTCTTCCTTTCTGCTTTTTTCCTTTTCTGGTCAGTTTAGATGATATTTTGTAAGGAGTGAAGATAAATTGCATGGACTTAATTCCTGTTCCACCTGTTTTAAAATAATGCTTACCTTCATCTTATATTTTTATTTATTTTTTGCCTTAAATGACACAGTAGAGAAGATGGATTTTATTGATATTTTTAGAGCATTTTACCCCCAAAGCAGCAGAATATGCATTCTTTTTAAGTGCACATGGTAGGACACAAAACATTAGTGTCAATAAATTATAAAATATTGAAATCATATCAAGCATCTTCTCTGACCACAATGGTATGACACTAGAAATGAATTAAAAAAAAAAAAACAAAACCCTGAAGAAAACACAAACACATCAAGGAAAATAACTTGTTACTAAACAAAAAAATGGGTTAACAATGAGATCAAGGAAGAAATCAAAAGCTACCTTGAGATAAGTAAAAATAAACACAAAATCTATGGGCCATGGTTAGAGCAGTACAGGCCTACCTCAAGAAACAAGAAAAATCTCAAACAATCTAAACTTACACCTAAAGGAACTAGAGAAAGGACAACATACAAAGCCCAAAGTGAGTAGGAGGAAGGAAATAATAAAGATCAAAGATCAAAGCAACAATAAACAAAATAGAGTCTTAAAAAATACAAAAGATCAATGAAACCAGGAGCTGGTTCTTAATAAAGATAAGCAAGATTGACAAACCTTTAATTAGACACATCAAAAAAAACAAAAACAAATAAAATCAGAAACGAAAGAGGAAAAGTAACACTTAACACCACAGAAATACAAGGAATTACAAGAAAATATTATGGACATTGATATGCCAACAAATTGGCCAATCTGGAAGTAATGGATATATTCCTAAAAACACACAATCTTCCAAAACGGAATCAAGAAGAAACAGAAAGTCTGAACAGACCAATTACAACTAATGAAATCAAAGCAGTAATCAAAAACCTCCCACAGGTGGGCCCTAGCGCCAGGCGGTACAGCCTGGAGGCCCTGTGGCAGACCTGCAGCAGCTTCGGTGCAGGAGGCGGTGGGCGGACTTGTGAAGAGTCTGGAGGGAGAGGACATCAGCAGGGCCCAGGGCCCGTGTCCCGGTGCAGCGGCTGTTGTGAGGACAGACCAGTGAGTGCACTGAGTGCTGCCCGGTGCGCTTCTAGCTCAAGGCCAGGCCCTGGTGACTGGCGAGCTGGAGAAGTTGCAGGACCTCCCGGCCTGGTGCATGGTGCACTGTGCGGCATCGACAAAGCCAAGGGTTCAGTAGATGCCGGGAGTAGAGCGCAAGGGAGGCAGCTGGAGATTTGTGTGACCAAGTGTGTGGATGACCACACGGACCTCATGCCAACCATAACCAGAGATGAAGGAGTCGCCCCCTTCCTTTCAGAAATAGAAGCCTTTGCCAATGGCCATTGGGACTGCAGGCCGGAAACTTTGGACACTGGTTGCCTATGTTTTAATCCTAGTGATAGGGAATTTTTGGACTGGAACCCGGATTCTTTGTCCACCAGAGTCGAAGAATGAATCCAGGGGCAGAAGGTGGTATAGCAGAGGTGGAGATTTACTGAAGAACAAGTACAGACTCCCACGTGGGGAGGGGAAAGGGTCCCCTCATCTTATATTTTTAAATTGAAAAACTGCATTCATTAAGCCAAATACCCTCTTTTAACCTTAAGTTAATAGTACTTTTTATAAAGCAAAGGTGTCAAATGACTAATGTTGAAAGTAAATAGCAACTCTACAGTCACCCTTGGACCATGAAATGGTGTTTCTCTAGCCATTGTTCCTTAAAATGCCAGGAGAAAAAAAGGCTTATCATATCTTTCAATGTGATATGCTTGCTTTGGACTTACATTGTAAAGGAATTGCTCACGACAGACAAGTACCTACACGCAGTACTGCCACTTCAGGACCAGCCTCAAAGATGTGTGAATAAAATGGCCTAGCCACACTTCATGCCCATCCCTCCACTGTTCAGCGCAAGTGAAGGGAAACTTACCTACGGAGAACTGGAATTCACTTTAGAGTGTTTTATTAGCTTGCTTTGTTTATGAACTTGATCTTGTAACATGGAGATGAGAGAATTCCTTCTCCGAAGAGTAAAAAGTCCTGAGCATTTTTAGTTGAGGTGGACTTGCTGTTTGTTAGGCTATTTGTAAACTGAGCACGTGGTCATCATCACGAAACTGCGTGTGTGGAACAGATTTTCATTTCCAATCAACTAAGGACTACATTTCTACCACTAGTTGGTTAATTTTTTTTTTTTTTTGCTGGTAATTCACCAACATAGCAGAAAAGTTCTAAGTGTAAGCAATAAGTCAACAACTGAGAGAAAAATATGGGACCTTGTTTACTGGTATTACTGGGAACGGGGTCATACTGGGAAGAGTTTAATGCATATTGGAGGAAAGTCAGGAAAAAAAAAAAAAGACTAACACTAACACCTGTGAAGTAACATTAAATAAAGAGCTTGGAGTATATTAGCCAGAAATGAGATGGGATGTAATAATTGTTTTCATATATAAAGATTTACTGCAAAATATAATTAGTTTGCAGTTCATTTCTGCTGAAATCTAAAAAGAAACTCTTCAGGGATAGAAATATGCAGGATATATATTTAACCAATATTTAAACAATATCCTGAAGGTTGACGGACAGAATGTTTGTGATGGGACATATCTCTTGGGAAGGGGACAGAGCTTTAAAATGGAGCAATCTTCTCTGACACGAATGATGACAGCTCTTGCCTGAGGGCAGAGGGCGGGACCGGTTGGCTTCCACAGGGCCCTTCCAGGTCTGTAATTCTCTGGGTCACTTGTGCTGCTAGCCCTCAGAGCCTGGGAGTGAAGGCGACACAGCCAGTACCCGCCTCTTCAAGAGCTTCAGCAGTGCCCAAGGAGGCAGCGCCAGCAGCAGCACCACGGAATCTGTTCCAACAGAAGACTTCGCTCAGAGGCGAGCCGGTCGGCGTGGACACAGACCACCAACACAGGCTTTGATAGAGGTACACGCCAGGGATGGCTGGTTAGCTAGGGGTAGGTGGACGGGCTGGCCGCCAAGATGCGCTCCAGGAGGGAGGAGTTGCTCCCACAGCCAGGTCCCTTTCCCCCCACCCTGCGGGGCCCCCCGGATCCACGTGCTCCTAGAGCGCGCCGGGCGCCCGCCACTCCCGGGGCCAGCGTCCCACTGCGCGCGGTCTCCCAGGCTCCTGCGCCCGCAGGATGATGATGCTCTGGTCCTTGTGCTGCCCCGAGTTCCTGCATTCGGAGCGGCCCTAGCCAGCACCGCCGCGGGCACTGCGGGAGAGGGAGAGGGAGAAGGGAAAAGGGGGGGCGAAGGGGGGCGCTGGAAAGGCTGGGCGGAGGGCGGAGGGGAAGTGGGACGGAAAGGAGCGAAGGGGAGGGAGCCTCTCTCCTGCACCGCGCACCCGCCTCTCCTCTCTCCGCTGGCCTGGCGGCCACTCGGGCTCTGCCCCCGCACCCTTCTCCCGGCTCCTCGGCCCCTTCTCCGTCCGCCCACCCGCCCTCCCTCCGGGGCGTGCGGAACCGGAGCCGCAGCGGAGCGGCGAGCCGCCGTGGGAGGCGGCGGTGGGCGTGTGCGTGCGGGTGAAGGACGCCGCCTCTCGCTCCGCGTTCGCAGGCGCCGGCGGGAGCGGCGGGAGCGGCGGGGCTGTTGGCTCCGGCAGCGGCGGCGACGGCGGCGGCGGCTTCCGGAGTCCCGCCGCGAAGATGCTGAAAGTCACGGTGCCCTCGTGCTCCGGCTCGACCGCCAGTGTGGACCGGGCGGCCGGGACCCTCGTCCCGGATTACTGGATCGACGGCTCCAAAAGGGATGCTCTGAGCGATTTCTTCGAGGTGGAGTCGGAGCTGGGACGGTAAGACTGGGGGGGCGGGCTGGGGCGCTGGGGGGGCGGGGGCGCCCTGGCCCTGGGGGAGCCCGGCGCCCTGTGTGCGGGCTCAGGCTTCTGGGGAAGCCCGCGGCGCGCGCTGGGGTTGTCCCTTTCGCAGCTGCAGCTGCCTCGGATGTGGGAGGCGGCCTCCCTGCCCTCCGATTTCTTCCCGCCGAGCGTCTAGGAGAGCGAAGCGCCGTTCAAGTGGGAGCCAGGTCTTCCCCGAGCGCTCAGGCCGGTGCAGCTGCGAGCGGCAGCCCGACTCTCTTCCACCCTCCTTCCTCCTCGCCGGCTGCCGCTTCCCTTGGGGGACAGCTCCCATCGCACGTGGGCCCCGCTTTCCCAAAGGGTGTCTTTGCTCAGGATGATCGCTTACCAGAGGGTCCTGTTTGTCTAGTTACTTGGGGGGCGGGGGAGGGGCGGGAGCGGAGGGTAACCCTGCAAATCACAACGGGATTATTAAATTGGATCCTTCCCCCTTCACCTCAGCAAGATTTCCAAAGCAAGTGACTCTGGAAATGAAACTCAAATACTAGCTTCCCTGCAAAGTCTGTTCCGAGTGAAGAGGGGAATGAATCATTCAAAAGAGTGGATGGGAGCATAATGAACTAGCGTGGCTTTCAAGAAAAAAGCAGCACCTGGGGTCCAGGCAGTGGAGATTAGGAGAGTTCTGCTGCTCTTCCTAGTTTCGTGTACTGGAGTGATTTATTTAAATGATGTATGAAAACGCCACCCGCCCTGGGGTTGCAGAATTGCCCCTCCTCCCTCCTGTGAAGATCTGAACAGGTGGGAGTTCTGCCACCCGAATGATGCCACATGTTCTCATACTTTTATCCTTTGAATATTATTTTTCCCTTCCTTTCTTTTCCCTTCTTCCCTGCCTGTTATCCACAGCGAAGGAGAGCTGTTTTCACCACATTTTAGATCCAGGCCCTTTGTGATAGGGAATCTGAAGGCGTAGTTTCAACTGTTGACAAGTTGAAGCTTCTGTGCTTAGTGCTTCTTTGCAATTTCATTTTCATTGTCTTTTTGCTGTAACGAGTTTAGCTAACAGCCTCTTTCTTTTGATGCCATCAGAGACCACAGTGCAGGATTCTGGATGTTGGTACTTAGTGGGAAGGTGTAAGGGTCACCCCCTCCTCCAATTTGTCATTACTGTTAAGGACTCATGGAGTACAGAAGGTGTGTAAGAAAGGCAGAACTGAATGAAAATTTAGGAGTTTGTCACTATTTAAAAATGTTCCAAATATCTGAGCATTGAATAATGTCTACATTAACATCCTGATTTGACCACGTTTTTCAGTGTTCATCTGAAGACCTGCTGTTGCATGCATTCATTAGTAAGTTGAAAATGAAATGTCTCCTTCCTAGGCTCCAAACCTTCTATAATTGTATGATGAGCTGCAGGGGAGCAGTGTAAAACTTCCGATGAAAGAGATCATCTTAAAATTGTTTACTTGGTGTTTTAGAAACTGCCACCAGTAGAGGAAGTGCCTGATGGTGCTGCAGGGACTGTCCCACCACCAAATCTAATTGCTTTCTGAGTAACCTCTACCCCAGATGCCTCTAACTGGCAACAGTGTATCATCAGCACATGTTAACCTTTATCAATAAGCTTCACCACCAGGAAACTAAAATTTTACTTAATTTGAGGAATGGGAAAATGGTTTAGAAAGAAAATAAACTGCAAGTTGTGCACATATATGGGATGGTAGATTTCACAGGGAAAACCTAGGGAATTTAAAGCTTTTGTGTAAGCTTGTATTTTGCAATACATTTTGGAGGACAGATTAAATCAGTTCTATGTTGCTAAGACTCTCAGTCTGCTACCTAGTTGTTTCAGTACTTGGACAATCACAGGATCACAATATTTTGAGAAAACGAAAATTTTTTACATTTGCTGTTTTTCAGCAGTCACGTGTATTAGGTCAGTTCTGTCAATGCCAGAATTGGTGAGGTGCCTGCTTTACTCCAATTGGTTGAGATTTTGAGAAATATTATCACTTCACAATCAAAGTTATTTTTTAAAAAGTCCTAAAACTAAAGCAACTTGTGTTACAGGTATAATTACTAAGAATCTATAAAGCCAGAAATTGCAACACAATTATAATAGTAGATACTGACTGCGTCACAGAAGTCCTCTTCCTTCCTGCATTAGTGATGAAGTTGAAACAACTGGTTTCAAGTCTTTGCCCTCTTGACTCTGTCTTGAGCCAAAGCTGCCTGACTCTAAGGCCAAAACATTTAGTTCATTAGTAGCACAGTCATCATTAAGATGCTAAGAGAACTATGCTCCAGATATGTGGTTGCCAGTGTGGTTGGTTCCAGGGTACAGACAATCCCCACTAGATAAGTGAATTTGTGAGTAGTCCTTCTTCTATTATACTTATCTGTTGTAGGTCAGGGGCTCCTGAATTCAAGAGGATTGGAGGGGAACCTTAGGAGGGGAACACACGCTGAGGATGTGTTTGGAAATTTCAGGCAGCTAAATTCCCAAGGCTATAACCACTTCTAGCCCCTGGATGGTGAAACAACGATCTACATGTAGCCATTTAGACCTGAGCAAATGTGGTAGCATTTATTTATTTATTTATTTATTTATTTATTTATTTATTTATTTATTTATTTATTTCAGGATGAAGGTGAGGAGTAGGGGTAGGGATAAGGAGGATTATTTTAGAGTATCAAGGCCCTGGCCAGTATGGCTCAGTTGGTTGAGCATAGTTCCATCCACCAAAGGGTCTCTGGTTTGATTCTTGGTTGGGGCATATGCCCAGGTTGCGGGTTTGATCCTCACTCGGGGATATGAGGTAAAGGATTGTGTTTCTCACATTGGTGTTTCTCTCTTACTTCTCTCTCTCTCTCTCTCTCTCTCTCTCTCTCTCTCTCTCTCTTCCCTTCCTCTCTCTAAAATCAATAAAAATATATTTAAAAATACATAAAGTGTCAACTGTTTTTAAAAAAGAGTAACAGGGCAACTGATTAATATTTTCAAAACTCACATTTGAAAATACTGCTTCACGTCGGGGTTTCGTACGTAGCTGAGCAGCTCCCTCACTGTGATCTATTAAAAGTCAGCCCTCGACACACACACACAAAAAGAAAATACTGCTTCATGTATAGCTTGTCATAAACTTTACAAAAATCATGATACACCAACAAATTCAATTCTACTTAAAAATATCTTAGAGAGAGGTTGGTCCTTTGCCCAGTCATTTGAGAAATTGGTGTTTTAATGGCTTTGCCAAGGGAGAATGGAGCCTGTGTCTGGTCCAGGCTCTGTCTAGTGGTTTGGCACCAGGACAGTAGGATTTGGCCTGCTCTGCTCTGTGGTGAGGATTTCGCCCTGTGCACTAAACCCGTCTTGTTTTCTGTTACTTCAGACCTTTTGTTCCTGTCTGTTGTATGAAATTGAAAAAAATGTTTATAACAAAACTAGATATGTACACACAGACACACACACAAATTCAGGGAAACCAAATAAAAAAATAATTAGGACAAAAAGAGAGTTAAATTATTTTGGAATCAATATTTTTTAAAACTTTTCATTCCACTTACCTATAGTTTCTTTTTTTTTTTAAATATATTTTATTGATTTTTTACCGAGAGGAAGGGAGAGGGATAGAGAGTTAGAAACGTGGATGAGAGAGAAATATCGATCAGCTGCCTCCTACACACCCCCTACTGGGGATGTGCCCACAACCAAGGTACATGCCCTTGACCAGAATCGAACCTGGGACCTTTCAGTCCGCCGGCCGACGCTCTATCCACTGAGCCAAACCGGTTACAGCTATAGTTTCTTTAGGCTAGTGACTTTCAGTTCCTACCTCTACCACAACCTGATCCACAATGAAAAGAAATACATTTGTATGGAACCCAACTGAAGCACAATCATATAGGATCCCTTGCTATATGTGTTACTGCTTAGGAACCAAATAGATTTAGATAGTGAGACAGAGGTGTGTATAAAATGGAAACTAGTTTAATAAAACGATGCCTATTCTTATTACCAACAGTGTATTCTAATATTTCCTGTTTTACACTGTGTGATTTTATTGTTTCATTAAAATTTATCAGGCGAATCCATGTGCTTTCACATCCCACTCATGGATTGTGACAGTTTGAAAAGTGCTGTTTTAGGCCCTAACTCATTGTATGCAGATTAAAGTTATGAGGTGGTGTCCTTTTGAAAAATGCCCTGCAAACCAGTTGTCAACATTGAGTGGTCTCCATTTGCACAGCTCTGTAGAGAAAAGGTCTCCTAGTTTTGCCTTCAAATTATTATTGGGTTTCTTTTATCAAACACTTCTACCAACTCTGGTGTCTCCCCAAGGTCTGCTGGGTGCACTGTACTCTGGAACGGCTGAGCGGGCAGGAGGCTGGGCCTGGATACCTTCACTGTAGAGGGGAGGAATTCAGGAGCCTGAGCAGCGGTGTCTTCCCCTTGGTAACACAGAACTCTGGCCCCAGTGATGCTTCCCTCGGGAAACATGAAAACATGTGCACTTTCTAACAAGGGCTCCACCGGGGTTCCTGGCTGGGGAGGAATGGGACCCTCTCTTTTCCTTCAGCCAGTACTTCCCGTGCTCTTGACCGAATATCACTGTGTGGTCCCTCTCTTGTTCTCTGTGCAGCCAGTCTTTTTTCTTTCATCCTCACCCAAGGATATGTTCATTGATTTTCAAGAGAAACATCAATTGATTGCCTTCTGTATGCACCCCAACTGGGGATTGAACCTGCAACCATGGAATGTGCCCTGACAGGGAAACCAACCCGCAACCTTTTGGTGCACAGGATGACTCTCCAACCAACTGAGCCACCCGCCCAGGGCCACCCAAGTCTTCCCTCAGGCTGTTGAGTCGGGAGCACGGTGGGATTGCAATGAGAGAATAGAAACTGCAACTGCATGGGCTCTTTACAGGAACACTGACCGGAAGCTCCCAGAAGGCTGTGGGTGGATTTGGCTGGTTCACTGTTGTGTGCTCCTCACCTAGCACAGCGCTTAGTACTCAGTGGGTCCCCAACAAATAATTTCAGAGAGTGGATGAGTGATAGCAAAATGGACAGTGGCATGCTCCCTTGCTCTTTGACATGTGGTCTCTGTTTCTGAGGTGATGACTTCAGTCCTAGGGACTCAGGGGAAAGGGAAATCCTCTGACCTGTTCTCTCCCAAAATGTGTGGGGCCATGACTGGGATGTCATTCAGCAATTGGTTTCCCGTCTTCACAGTGGGAGTACCAATAACTGCCACCTCCGTAGCTTGCAGGTGTTGGAAATAGTGCTGCCTTTCTGATGGCTTCGTAGCTCTGAAATGAAAGAGATTCAGTTTCACCTTCACTATCATTTCACCACAGGCGTGTCGGAATTAGGAGTTAGCTCAAGTTGAACCTAAAGGCATGAGATGCCTCTCAGCTATACCAACAATTGAAGTTCATACATATTAACTTCTAAATTTGGAAATGTACGCATTGTGAAGAGCCTCAATATTAAGTGAAGACTATGATAGAATTATTACTTTAAGAACATCTACTTTTTCATATTTAAATACTGTTGCAAGGGTAAAAATAACTCTGAATTTGGAAAAAAAAAAGACACAGGTGCCATCTGCTTCTAAACTGTCATGAAGAACTTTACTTGGAAAAAGAGAGAGAGAAAGAGAAAGAGAAAGCACTAACCACAAAATCGCTTCAAAGATTGTAAACAGTTTACCCTCAGATATATATGTGTGAATTATGTGCTTGCACTAATGCATTTGAGAATAGTGTGCTGAGTGATAGCCAAACATACTTTTTCAACCACTAGTTTTTTTATGCTAATTATTTGGGGCAGCAGAGGCGGGGGAAGGGGGGGGGGGGCTAGCTTAAAAAGTAGTTTTCTTTAGACTCCCTTTTGGGAAAGCTAACATATCTAATAAAAAATTAAATTTTTAAAATTTCAAAGTCAGGTTTATTATGTAAAATATATTTAATTGAGTCACTGAACCATATAACCATATAAAAGTTTTACTCAAATTATATTAATCCTTATGTTAATTATTTTTTCCCTATTTGATAATGGGAGATCACCTAAAAATTTATAACTACAGTGTTTTAATTAGGAAGTTAGATTTAAATATTGATGGCATAGTATTAGCACATAAAGGACATGGACTTTTCAATACAGTCCATTTAAAAAAATTCTAATCTTAATGGAGCACAGTGGTTGTGCGGGGATGTCAAACAGTGAAAGGTTTGGGTGGGGGATTTTTCTCCAGGAATCTTATCAGTGGCAAAGATCAAATGAGGACTGGAGCAGTGCTGGGCCAAGAGTAGTCCTGGTGAGCTTTCTCTTTTCTCTTAGACTTAGAGCTTGGCTTCTCATCCTTGGTGCTGTAGATGTTTGGGCCAGATATTTAGCAGTTCTCCTGGCCTCTACCCACTAGATCCTCCCCCACCCCCAAGTGTGACCACCAAAAATGTCTCCAGACATTGTCAAATGCCTCCTCCCCATCCCCCCTTCCTGCTGAGAACCGCTGTCTCAGAAGCCTGAGGTTAGGCTTTTACGTGGCTGTCTTTTCGTTGTGTAGATGCTTAACAACAGGGAGGTTGATGGACTAAGATTACTTGACCTTATTGAGTATCTGCTCTGACCAAATGTTTCTTCCATTTTTATGTAATACCATTAAGATTTCTTATATGTGCACACCACCTGTACTATAAATTGCTTAATATTTTTGCTTAAACCACCTCATTTTTGTTAACCTGAATTTACTTATCAAGAATACTTATTTTTATTAAATTGAAAACTAGTATTCATGTCATAAATAGAAGCAATTTGTAAGAACAGATTTCAATAAAAACAAAGCATTTTCATTAAATTATTAGAGGCCTGGTGCATGGATTTGTGCACCAGTGGAGTCCCTCAGCCTGGCCTGCAGGGATCAGTGGACCTCCGCGCCACCACAGCCCAGCCTTACCTGCCAGCTCATCGGGCTCCAGCCCGCTGTCTGTGTTGATCCCGCACAGCACGAAGTAGTGCGTGAAGCAGCAGGTGCCGGGGAGGAGCCCACCCTGGCCCCACTGTGCCTGCTGCTGCTGCTCAGGCACGCAGCAGGGTGTCCTCAGGAGCTCAGGGGGAGTGTCCTCGGGAGAGGCTCACACTGCTGCAGTGGTGCCCGCCAGCCATCGGCCTGGTGTCTGTCAGCTGAGTGGCACTCCCTCTGTGGGAGTGCACTGACCACCAGGGGGCAGCTCCTGCATTTAGCGTCTGCCCCCTGGTGGTCAGTGCGCGTCATAGCTACTGGCCAGTCGTTTGGTCGTCCAGTCGTCCAGTTGTCCAGTTGCTTAGGCTTTTATATGTATCTAGACTAGAGGCCCAGTGCATGAAATTCATGAACAGGTAGGGTCCCTAGGCCTGGCTGGAGATCAGGGCCGATCAGGTTCCCCACCTCCCCTCCTCCTCCTTCCCCTGCTCCCTCAGTGCTCTACTGCTGCCGCTGGTCACCTGCCATGTTCCACGTCGCCCGCTGGTGGTCAGCACACATCATAGTGAGCGATTGAACCCCTGGTTGAACTCCCAAGGGGACACTTTGCATATTAGCCTTTTATATAAATAGATAGCTAGAAATATTTGCCTACAAAAGGCTCCAAATTTGAGGATTGTTCTCTTTTTTAAAAAGGGAGATTATTAAAGTTATCAGGGTTAAAACCACAGTAGCACAAATTGAGATTTTCTTCTTGATGTAATCAGAACCATTGAAAAGAGAATGAAGTTCTCGTGTTTTTTTTTTTATTTCTTATTATTTAATTCCATGTCTTTGCGCCACCTGAAAGTCCTTTTATAGGTTTGACCTTTTGAATAACTATGAACTAGGCAATATATGTTGGTAGGATGTGTGTGGTCATGTGAGGGGCTAGAGTATGAATGGATATGATGTGTATAACACTATTTGGCCCCCAAACTTTATCAACAATAATGTTAACATGAGATAAATAAATAATACCAGGTAAAATAATATGAGATAAAAAAATAGTAGAACCACTTTATAACACAGTGATAATTCTGACTGGGAGGATTGAGGTGTCTTTATGAGAGGGGTAGACCTTGAAATTTGGCAGAATTTTTTTTAACAGGTAGAGCTTTTGTGAGGGGCATGCAAGGTGAAAAGGAAGTTAAAAAAAAAGGCAAGTCCAGCCAGCATGCTCAGTGGTTGAGCTTCCACCTATGCACCAGGAGCATCAATTCCCAGTCAGGGCACATGCCTATGTTGTGGGCTCAATCCCCAGTGTGGGGCATGCAGGATGCGGCCGATTAATGATTCTGTCTCATCAGTGATGTTTCTATCTCCCTCTCCCTCTCCCTTCCTCTCTGAAATCAATAAAGGTTTTTTTAAAAAAGAGCAAAAACAGAAAAATTCAGGCTGCCCATTTTGCAAACTTTACAAAACATGGACATTGCAATGGCAGATAAGGTTGGGAGAATAAGTTGATGTTAGACCAAAGATAGCATGTAAAAACAAAACAAAACAAAACAAACCAAAAACTGTCTATATCAACTGAAAGCAAAAGAAAGTAACCATTATGAGAGCAAAAGGTGACTATATCAAAGCAGCTGCACCTTGGGTGTAAGTTGTGGGACTCAGAGTTTGCCACTCACCCATAAGCCAGGGGAATGGGTAAGAGAGAACTTATCAAGTTTGTTAAAGAGAGAAAGAAACACCTCTCACAGACAGGGGAAGTTTGAGATCGAGAGGACTAACATCAGTTATCTAGACATGGTAAAGTGCCTGTGAAGTGACAGACAACATTGTAGACTTTGTGGGTCATATGCTCTCTGTGATGGTTGAGTGAAAACAGCCATGGACAGCACAGAAACAAATGCACATGATTGTGTTCCAATAAAACTTTATTTATAACAGCGAAATTAGAATTTCAAATACTTTTTACATCACAACATATTATATATTTTTTTTCTATTTATTCTTTCAATTTTTCAAATACATTTAAAACTGTAAAAACTATTCTTAAGTTGCAGACTATACAAAGACAAGCAGTCCTTGGCCATGGCTTGCCAAACCCTGACTAAGATCAATCAACCTAAAATTCTACTCCTCTCCAGTTGCATGAGCATTTCAGGTTAAAACATCAAGACTTCATTTATGCAGCACCTCCATTACGCTTTGAAAATGTCAACCTGATAATTTTTAAGGTGGGCGCAACCTTTAAATGCCTGCCTACTCATCCTTTGCCTACGTCTATTGAAGCCTCAACACAGTTCTTACCTGTGCAGCATGTCAGCTACTTCCATGCATCATTCATATTTTTGAAAATGGTGAAACTTTATAAGAAGTGTGTGTAAGTTAGATTTCCATACTATGATCAGCATTCACATCCAAAGATTATTTATTGGAGGATAATTTACTTTATATATAATAATTAAATATGTTTCAAGTTGATCATTCTTCTATTATATTTGAAGAGTCCATTATAAAACGATATGCTAAATAAACTATTGATAAAAGATTTGTCTCTAGTGAAGTTTAATTAATTTATCTGTTTATTAATATATTATCTGCATTTTGAGTAATCCTTCTATAAGCCATGTATATATCTCAGATGAACTAGTTACAGTCCTTAAATTGGGATTATGTTTAAATAAGCAATTTATTTTTTAAAATAGCATTATTATTATTATTTTATTTTGAATAGACTTTAGTACTAAACTGGTCACATATTTTGACTAAAGCAGAGGTCTCTAAACATGGGATGGCCACATCCAGGGTGTGTGTAACATAGTGGGGTGCTACAGGAAAGAGTTAAAGAATCCTTTTTTCCTAATTTTTGCTTTTAATTTTTGGTTTTGGATGTTTTAAAGAGCACAGTACATATTGGTTCAGTAGCACATGTATGGCATTTAAATAGGAACATAAGTATATATAACGGGAAGAGCATGTGCTTAAAACATCTCGTTGGATGATTATCACATCGAAAATGGTAGTTATAAGAGGACACTGAATAAGCTTCTTTACTTATATTTAAATAATATTCTGCTGTATGAAAATGATTGAACTGCAGATATATATATATATATATATATATATATATATATATATATCAAAATGCAAACAAAAAAGAATCACATTGCAAGGTGTGTTTTTGTGCAGAAAGGGGAAGTGGGTACGTATGTGTACTTGTTATGCCTTTGAAGACTACCTGATGAAAGATTTTGATAAGAACTTACTGCCGTTGTAACCGAAAAAGTCACAAAACAAAAACAGAAAAAGAGAAAAATAATACAGCTTGCTCATCAAGCAGAGGGTTAAATAAAATCTGTTTTTCTTTGTTGTTGAACCCAGATTTCATATTATTTTGCAAGCACCTTGATTTTAATATGTCTAATTTACTTTATGGTAAATGTTGCCAACTGCTGTCTTAGGCAGATGACTGCCTTTGCCTGAAGTGTTTGGTGGGCAGAGCTTGAAGAGCTGTGGGCATTAGTGCCAGGATGTTGAGATTAACCCTGTTAACAAATGCATTGTCATCACTTAATTATTTCTTAAGTTATGCTTCAGGGAGATATGGTTGAAAAATTAACCAGGTACAGAAACATTTCTTAAAAAATAAAAAAGGCTAGACTTGAATAACCTGCTGATTGGAATGGTCTGCTAAAAAGGCAATGGACATAACATGTTATTAACTATTTTCTCTCTCAGTTTGTAGTAACATTCCTTGTTGAAAGTGCACTTTCTTTGATTTATGTCATGATTATAGACAGAACTTGACAAATATTACAAACTATAAGAAGAAGAGTTGGGAATAGCAAATCTGTAATTATGTTCACACATTTACTGTTACCTACAATGCTGCATTTGAATATGATTTCTTCCTACTTTAAATCTTTCGGACTCTTTAATAGGGAATCTTTGCTTTTCTTTTACCCTTCATTACACTTTTTATTTTGGCCTAACTTACTTGTAAAGACTACTTTAATTTAGGATATGACAACCATGCATTTGGGACCCTAACAGTTGTACAGTATTGTTCTTTAGTTGTGACAACTTGTCAATCCAAATTTTATCTTTGACAGGATATAAATATACTGCTATATATTATTTCAATTGTATCTTATATATTTTTTAAAAGCTCCCTGTTAGGACAAGACTATTATTAAATATTACTAAATTCAATAAATCAGCCTGTCTGGAGTGTTCAGTCATTGTAGGCCTCTGAAGATTTCCTGTGTAAGTGGAAACATTTTGAGTGGCTCCTATAGGACTCTGGGTTCTTCCTCTCTTTTCTCCCTCAATAAGAACACATAGGCTGCTAAAAATGTTCAATGAGATAAACTTTTGAAAAGCTCTCCTGGGTGTAACCTGTCACTAGAAGCAAACTAAAAACATAATAAACAGAAGTTTTTATGTGTATGTATGACACATTAGTGAAATGGAAATCATAGCAAATCAGTACAGTTCTTTTCTATCTTGAGATACTGAGGAAATGGAATGGTAGGATTAAACTGAGGCCCCAGGGGAGCAGTTGAGGTTCTGGCCCTAGACAGGAGGGGGCAGCAGAGTACCAGTCCCGGCTTAAACTGGCAGGTGGTGGAGGGTAGTGATCGTCAGGTAGCCCCAGCTCAAGGTGGGCGGGCAGCTAGCTACTCAGAATGGCTTTAAAGCTGGGCTAGCAAGCAGACCATTCTGGACAGTTGAGTCAGTGGGGTGAAAGAAGACTGATGAGCAACACAGAGCTAAGACAAGAACTGAGTGAGATGGTAGAGCATGCGGGCAGGAAAATAGGCGGGATGAAATTGCTACTTGATGACTGTGTCCCTTTGAGCATCACATTGAACTTCACTTCGCCTCATTTGTATGTAAAATGAAGATCATCATAGTATATCCTCCCCCAAGGTTGCTATGACCATGAGATGAGATCACTTATGTATGGAAGAACACTTAGCTCCATAGCTGGCACATACACTTAATATTCCCCACACAGGATACAAGGTAGGAGGTAGGGGATAAGGATTTCAAACTGGGTAGCAATAGAAGGAATACCAAGTGCAGTTTACATGGCCCCTTTAGCAGTCTCACCCAACCTGCCTGCCAGGCCCATTCCCCATCACCAGGAGCTTGGCGTAGTGGTTTTACTGTCATATGTGTATTGAAAATTATTTCAGTAATATAACAAGGTGATCATCACCAGCACCATTTTTCAGAGAAGAAACTTGAGGGCTAGAATGGTCAAGCAGCTTGTCCAGGCTCACACTGCGGAGGAGGGGCAGCGCTGGGATTCAGGTCCTGCTTTGTTCTCTTTCTGCTCTACCTGCTTTGGCCTCAAGGACCCCTCACGGACCCTCTTTTCTCTGTGGTGTTGTGTCTGAAACTCTCTTGGCCTGAAATGCCCTTATCCTAAATCCTACAGAGCACTCATCTCACACCCCAGGCAGAAGGTTTCTCCCACCTTCCTGCTCTCACATCACTTTATATGTCTGTTGTCTGGCAGGCAAATGCTTTGTTTTCACCACCAGGGCATCTGCTCCTTGGGCAGAGGATCCCCATGTCTTATCCATCTTTTATCCCCACTGCTGAGTCTGTTCTTCAGCCTACTGCCTGCTCCCCATAAGTGCTTAATAAATGCTTGTGTAGTAGCGACTGAATGAGTAAATATTAGGTGAACAGCTGCAGGACAATGAGGCGGACTTAAATCTCTCTTTCTTCATGGTGTTTTCCCTCCACCACTCTCTGCTAAACCAGCATTCCATGAAATTACTTATTCAAGCCCGTGGCCCTCTCTTTGGAATGTAAGCTGTTAGGGGCCAGATCTCTGTCCCCTTGTTCACTGTTCTGTCTCCAGCACCTAGAGCAGTGCCTGCTATGCCGTCAGCACTCCGTAAGCATTTGTTGTGTAAGTGAGTCAGTTGCACCAGCAGGGCTTCTGCAATTGAAAGTCCTTTGGAGCCCAAGGAACTCTTGCATCAGTCTGCTCTCTCTTAAAAGGCCCCTGTCTTGGTATGACCTTCTGTGATTAAATTACTCACTTCTAAGGTCCCTTCTAGCCACAGGCATCTGTGCATCTGTGATTTCTTCCAATGGAATTCTCTGGATGATTATCTTAGTTCTCTACTAGGTGCTGAAGAGTCAGAGCAGCGTTTGGAGTAAGTGGTGCTCTAAGCTCTGAAGGCTTTGTAAATGCATGGAAAGATCCTGGAATAATTTTATTCATTTTTAAAAATATTTTTTATTCTTATTTTTAAATGCCTCCCTCTTTTTAGAAACATGTGCTCACTGTCATATTTGCTCATTTTTACTTCCTTTAGTGCAGTGGTTCTCAACCTTCCTAATGCCGTGACCCTTTAATACAGTTCCTCATGTTGTGGTGACCCCCAACCATAAAATTATTTTCGTTGCTACTTCATAACTGTAATTTTGCTACTGTTATGAATCGTAATGTAAATATCTGATATGCAGGATGTATTTTCATTGTTACAAATTGAACATAATTAAAGCATAGTGATTAATCACAAAAACAATATGTAATTATGTATGTGTTTTCCAATGGTCTTAGGTGACCCCTGTGAAAGGGTCGTTCGACCCCCAAAGGGGTCGCGACCCACAGGTTGAGAACCGCTGCTTTAGTGGATCGTATACATGTGGGCATATCTAGGACAGGATTTAGCAAGAAGGGAAGCTTCCTAGGTTTCCACAGTCTTCTCTTTTTGTTTCTGAAAAGGATGATTCTTTTTTTTTTGTTAATCCTCACCTGAAAATATTTTTCCAATGATTTTTGGGAGAGTGGAAGGGAAGGGGAGAGACAGAGAAACATCTATGTGAGAGAATACATTGATTAGTTGCCTCCTGAAGTATGTGACCTTGACTGAAATTGAACCGGGGACCCTTCAGTCCAGGGGCCGATGCTCTATCTACTGAGCCAAACTAGTAGGGCAGGACCATTCTTTTTTAAAAGGTTGACTTGTGACCTGTTTGTGACCATGCAATCGATTAGCAGTGTCCTGTAACATAGCCTGTAACACATGCCCTGCCTGACCATAGGAGGGCAAGAGCTAAACAGAGGGTCATGAAGGAGATAAGAACATAGAAGGTCTGCTGTGTTTATCTTTATTTGGGGATGTTATTTAAACACCATCCACTGAGATGTCTAATTCTTTGATCAAAATTAAAAAAAAAAAATCACTCCTTGACTTAACTTCCAAGTAGGGTCATTAACTTTATGGTCATAATTTCTATTCAATGTCAAAATAATTATTCTGGAAATCTGCATGTTCCCATCTCTATTTTGACAACAAAGCCCAGGGGAGCATGGTGAAAGAAAAGCTGCGTGTCGGAAGAAGAGGGGAGGGGAAGAGACAGGGCTGAAGGGTAGAAGAAAGGCCCAAGTCTACTTCTTGTTTTCTGAATCCAGTTAAACCTCAACCTACAAGCACTTCTCTCCCTGCCTGATCTCCCCCTGTTCTCCTTGTCCCACCAGAGTCAAGATCTCTCCCATTTTCCTTATATATCCCCTTGTTATGGCATGGATGTCTGTGTCTCCTCAAAATTCTTATTATTACCCCACAGTGTGATGGTATTTGGAGATGGGCCTTTGGGAGCGAATTAGGGTTGGATGAGGTCATGAAGGAGGGCCCTCGGGACAGGATCCATGCCCTCGAAGAATAGACAGCAAAAGGCTTGTTCTCTCTCTGTCCTGTGAGGAATAAGCCATAAGACTGATGTCTGCAAGCCAGAAAGAGAGCTTTCACCAGACCCCAGCCATGCTAGCCCCTAATCTTGAACTTCCACTGTCTAGAACTGTGAGAACATAGATTTTTATTGTACAAGCCACCCAGTCTATGAAATTTTGTTATGGCAGCCCAAGCTAAGACATCCTTTTGCCTTTCTTCTCCACTTGGATATCTGTCTGACTTCGGTCATAACCTTGGAATCTACTTATTATGTTTCGAACGCCAACCTGAGCTCGTCTATGCTAATTCGGCCAGCAGAGTTTTAAGACAGCGCTGTGCTTTTCATTCCCCGGATGCCCACCATTGTTGTTCTACCTGATGTTGGGGAGTGAGGTCCAGAGACCCACTTCATGGGGAGTATAGCCCCTACACTTGCTTTGTCCAGGATGGCTGGAGCTGACTCTGAGCCGCTCTGCATTCTTTCTAACTAATTAACTACAAGAAAGCTTCAGGCACCTGTGCTGCCCTGCTGCGTGCTAGGCTGGGATGATTCTGCAGTCACACTCCCCTCCCACTCCTCCGCCTTCTAGGCACTAGCCCCTCGGTATCTACTGTGCATCCCTACCTGCTGGCTTCCCAAGGACCAGTGCCTGCCAGCTCCAGGCACATTATTTCCTCAGCAGCTGGCACAGGAATGTTTTGTTGCCAACTGGAAGCTGAGATATTAAAAAATAAAACTTGGCCCATCTTGAGTATCATATGTTTCCATCAGAACTCGGATCTGCATTCTGGCACAACTCACACCATCACTTGGGCACCTCTCTCAGGACTGAGAACGCGTATTGTTCTGGTTGCTGGCTGTATTTTCACCTGCTTATTCCAAATGCAGTTTCCAGCCTCAGAAAACCTGGGATGCTTATGATTAGTTGAGGGCCTAATTGACTGAGACTCTACTTGGTCTTATTGAATTTATTAACCTGTTCAGTGTTTCTTTAGCACTGGGTTGCTTTGATAGTTGGCATCAGTTTCATGTCTTAAATGGCAGATTCTCAAGAATAAGGCTCATGTTTCTCAGGTTAATGAATAGCTAACACACATCCATGCTGCATGACTTCACATGAGCACGAGGTGACCCAGCAAAAGAGATCTTAATGTGTGTAAGATCTCTGCTCATCAATTTCACATTCTAAAAAGACTGCTGTTCTCCACACTTCACCTTCTAAAATGAGTATGTGGTATAAACCTAGGTTTTCCATATCTGCAGACAAAAGGACAGTTGAAGTAGTTAAAATAATTGTTATAGGTAGGTCTTCCTGTATAATTTTTACAGTTTGCTTATAAGAAGGGTTTTAAAATTAGAAAATATTAATCATTTTGTAGGTTTGAGATCTTATTTGTGCTAAGTTAACGCTTTGTCCTAGATTTATTCATTTTTTATTCAGGATAATGCATTCTTCACTGGAAAGTTAAATAGCCATACCCAGAATTACTGCAACTTGATTGTGATTCAGAAATAAAGAGTAGAGTTTTGGAAATCATTTAAAGATGCAAAACCCAAGAAAACAAAAACAAAACCCACATATGGTACGGCATATTTGAAAGCAGTCTGTAGTCTGTATACACTGATAGAAATATGTGACCTAGGAGAGACTTCTTATATTTAAATGATGTCACCATTAATCATACCTAAAAAGGTATTTTTCTAACCTGGTACTTAAATGGTAAAAGTTTGGCTTTTGGTTTCATCATACATTCCATTAGTAGCTACTATTAATTGTCTTGGTTTCTCTTCTGATGAAGGGCTTTTTTTTTTTTTTTTTTGGCAGCACTTAAGAAAACAAATGAATAAACTTTGAGGAAGGTGTTAATGAGATAGCTATAGCTAGGAAAAAAGAAAGCATAGAGACCAGATGACTTAGGACATGCCTCACCTGAGTGTCATTCAGGTAAGGGGCATTCATCCTGGAATGGCTTTCTGTGAAGGAGGAGGCATTGCAACTGATTGGATAGGACAATCTTTCAAGATGTCTTCTGACTCCAAAGTTCTAGAAATGTGTTGCCTGTTTCATCTTGAAGGGTGTTTGCTGGTTTCTTTCTGAAAGAGCTGCATTTAATACCAGCCTTTGCAGGTGACACTCATCATGATCTCCCCTACTCAAATTGATCACTGGACTTGGTTGCAAAGAATAATTCAGAAAAGATATTCAAGTAAAATCTGCAGACGTCTCGTGATTATTTCTGGTCTTACGTTTCTCATCGTTCATAACCTGATGGACACTATGACAGATACTGGGAGTCACAAGATGTCACCACGATCCAACTAGAATTGCCGAGGTGTCTCATTAACAAGGATCTGAGAATGAAAAAGGGTCTGCAGGCCATGCACAATGAACCAATGACACTAACAGATATTAATAGAACCTCCAGTGATAACTATGGTAGCACAAAACTACATTCAAACTCTGGTACCTATTAGCTGTCCTTTGTTAATGAATCTTTTAAACTGTAATGAGCTTCACTTTCCTCATCTGTCAAATGAAAATGCTAGTGTCTTTTGCACAGGATTATGGCAAAGATTTAAGAAAGGTAAATTATGTGGCTGTATTAAGCAAAAGAAACTGTGCACAGACTGCATGAGATTTTATTGAATAACAACGGTTTTCTTTCTATTAACTCCTGACTTTCTTTGGATTCCATCAGCTGTTCCATTAATGTCATCTTTCTTTTCCAGGATCCAATCCGGGCAACCATACTGCATTTAGTTGTCATATTTTCCCTGCCTTCTCTGACATGTTACAATTTTTTCAGTCTTTCCTTGTTTTTCATGACCTTGAGAATCTTGAGGAGTACTGGCCAGATACCCTGTAGAATGGGTTTGTCACATGATTAACTGGAGTTATGTTTTGGAAAGAATACCACGGAGATGAAGTGCCCTTTTTATCCCATCATATAATCAGAGGCACATGCTACCACATGATCTCATGGGCGATGTTAACCTGCATCATTTGTTCACAGTGGTGTTTGCCAAGTTTCTCCACTTCACACTTACTATGTCTCTCTCCCTACTCTGTCTAGACTTTGGAACTGGGTCACTAAGTCTAACTACTCTTGGGACAGAGGGTGATTAAGCTTTGCCTCCTACATATATTATTTATAGTTCTTCGGTAAGGAAGATTTATGAGGTATTATCTTTTTCACTAGTAAATTCTTATATGTATATAAAATGATTTCACATCATAAGTCATTTCCCACAATTCGTGTAAAAATGTTCTGCCACTACAAATAAGTCATGCAAGGGGGACTGTAATAGACAATGGGAAACTCTGAAACTGGGAGAAGAAGCTGTTGCAGGAATCGTGTGCTTACATGGCGTGCATTAGAGATGAGGAGAGATGCGGCTAATGGTTCCCTCCTGTGTTCCAAAAGGGACAGTGCTGGTTGTATGTCGACCCTCACATTGTAAAAACACTGAATATATTTTGATTGTGTCTTGTGCCTGAGTCTACATGACTAAACTGTGCATACATCTACATCATTCTTAAGATCCTGATGCAGATGTTCAGGAATGTAGAGTGGCTAGCACCTTAGGAATCAGCCAGTACAGTGTTTCATTGTACAGGTGAAGAAACCAGAGGACAGAGGGCACATGTCTGTCCCAGCACTCCAGAGCTCATCAGTGGTAGACATGGGACCAGTACCTTGGTCTTCGGGACTTTGACCATGAGACACACTTCCTTTTCTCACAAGTGCTGTTTGCAAACACCTGGGCTTTCCCAGCTTATTTCAGAATACAAAATTTCTTATCTCCAAGAGGCTGTGAAAGACTGTGATTTTTGTATTTGCACTATGGTCTGCCTTGCATGTTGTTTCCATTTATTTTTTTTGCAGAGGATGTAGTCTTAAAGACTAAAATGCAACAAGCCTATCAAACATGGGCTAATATTTATACTTGATTTCTTTCACATCTTTGATATTCTTCATTCATCTTGTAAAAAACCTTTGTCCCTAAATGTATTAAATTCACATTTAGGAATCCTAGCACACATGTCAGAGTGCATTCTGGCTTTGTTTTCAAGTAATTTGGGGGCTGAGAGTCTCATTCTATACAACTCATTGAAGAAACTTATCAAATATGCAAGTGCCCCACCAACTTTTAAAAGGCTACCTATATTAAAATAGAACAGGATAAATTGACTTTTGTTTGTTCTTCCTGCTGCCAGTAAAATTGAGTGTTTGAGCAGATGGATTGCTTACTATATTTCTCCAATACTTAGCAGAACTTAAGACCTGGAAAAATCATATGGAAGTACTTTTATGGCGCTGGCACATGTCCGCAGACCAAGCCTGTTTTCTCATAGTTGGGAATGCTATTGACTCCAAACGTTATTTACTCGTATAGGAGACATATGCTGGATATTTATTCATAATTTTAATGAATGAAACCAACACCTGATTTGCATTAAATAAATATTCTTATTTTCTTTACCCAACAGTTTTGCTGATTACAGTGATGGGTGGGCAACTTCTGTTTTCAATTCCTTTAACTGATAAGAAAAAACATTTTTAATTTATTATTGATAGAAATAGCCAAAGTTTTCATTATCAATAATGGGAAAATTGTAACAATGTCCTATTTCTTTTGTTCACATCTGAGCCCATGCGGAAGAATCTATCTATAATAATAAAAGTGTAATACGCTAACTAGATCAGACATCTTTCTGGACAGCAGCCAGGGGAAGGAAGACCTACTCTTGCTTGGTTTTTGTGCATTGGGCCTCTAGTATACTAATAACAGTTAATGAGAGATGTCTTTTTTCCTCTCTTGGTCTACCTTGTCTGATATGAAGCAACACTGTCATTTCTTTATTCCTCTCCAAAAACTTCTCCTTTGGTCCCTTCAATCTGGTTTTTATCTTCATAGTTCCATTAAAAAGGAGCAGCTGAGTTCCACTTGACCTCCACCTCCAAATTGATTCTCTGACCTCACTTTTTAAACCTCTTCACTGCCTCTGAATAAGTTGATAAAAAATTTCCCCTTATCTACTTTAAAGTGATAAGATGACCATGCTCTGTGTACCATGAATGGTAAGCATTCATGGGCAAAGTTGACTGATGTAAATGAAACTTACCACAAAACTCTATTGTGTTGCCTGGCTGGTGTGGCTCAGTGGTTGAGCGTCGACCTATGAACCAGGAGGTCATGGTTTGATTCCCGGTCAGGGCATATGCCTGGATTGTGGGCTCGATCCTCAGTTGGGGGGCGTGCAGGAGGCAGCCGATCAATGATTCCCTCTCATCATTAATGTTTCTGTCTCTCTCCCTCTTTCTTCCTCTTTGAAATAAATAAATAAATATTTTTAAAAATCCCAAACAACTATAATGGATGTGCACATCATAATCATAGAGCAACTTAGCCCCAGGAATAAATGGTTTCACAAAAAAACTGTAATTTGTGAATTACAAATAACTATTCAGCCAAATCATGCTTTTGGTTTTATTCTTTCATATCTATACTAATAAAAGGGTAATATGCTAATTAGGCCAGATGTCTTCCTGACATCATTCCGGATGTCGTTCCTGACAAAGCCGGGGCTCGGGGGAAGCCAGCCAGGGTCCCAGGTGCCTGTGGCTGGCCTGGGGCAAGTCCACTGGGGTCCCGGGTGCCTGTGGGTGGCAGGAGGAGGGAAGCCCGGGTCCCGGGTGCTAGAGGGAAGCTGGTGTCGGCAGCCTGGAGAAGGAAGGCCTACTCTTGCACGAATTTTCATGCATCGAGCCTCTAGTGTATTTATAAAAATCATCAACACCGACAGTTTTTCCTGCCATCTGTAGAGTAGGAGTTCCTAACTTTGATCCATAGACCTCTATGCCTGTGTTTCAGAACTACAGGAAGCTCCTGAAATAGAAAGCTAACTTTTATGTGTGTAAACAGTTTTTTTTCCTGAGGAAAGTGATTATAGTTTCATCAAAATTTCTACGATGTTTTAGGATCCCTCATGTTTGAGGGGTCCACACATTCATGTTCTTACAGATGCACAGAACAATTGAAGAGCACAAAGCTTGGAATAACCTAATCATTAGGCAAACTTCTTTTTCCCCTTGTGCTGCTCTGCCCAGCCCATCTACCCACAAGCAGGGCTTTCTGTATCCTTACGTTCCCAGTGTTTACCTTTTCTGGGTTCCATTTTGTCAGTCAGGATGCTATTACATCCAAGTGCAATTCAATAAATATATATCACACAAAAGAAACTCAACTCAGGTTGCCTTAAACAATGGAATGGATTTACTGGCTCAAGTAACTAAAGTCCGGAGGTGGTTCAGGTTTCACGTGTGGTTTGATTTGGACTACTGGTGTATTTCTCCGCATTTCTTTCAGCTTTGTACTCTTAGGTGTGTTGGCTTTGTCCTCATGCCAGCTTCCCTTATGGTCACACACATGCAGCAGTTTGAGTCCTGATGTTGACAACCAAGAGTCATCATCCAGGAGGGATCTTCACTTTCCTCTTATCATTTCATAAAGCAGATCCAATCAGTGTGGCCAGAGGCATGTCTGCACACTAACTGACTTAGACCCATGTTACCATATCGCCACCACACCTGAACAAGTCAGGGAGACAGAGGGAAAGAGAGTGCAATGTTTTTTTATGCCAGTCAGGATCTACTTTCAGGACTTAGGCAATTCCAACTTGTAGGTGGGTGTGGGTTGGGTGCTGGTAGGGAAGATGCTCAACAGCAACTAATAATATTTATTATATCCCTAAATTAAGTAGGGTTCTGGCCTACAGCTCATGGTATCTGATTATAGTTATGTTGTGTAAGATCAACTTTACTGCTGTAGAAGATGGGAACTTATTGTGTTCCCTAAAGAAATTTATGCGAAATGTTAGTTTCTTGGGATGTTTTGTCAGTCAGAGTTATACCAGAGAAACAGAACTGGTACACACACACACACACACACACACACACATGGAGGGAGGGAGGGGAGGAGGGAGGGAGCAAGAGAGAGAAAAAGAGGGGGAGAGAGAGAGAGAGAGAGAGAGAGAGAGAGAGAGAGAGAGAGATTGATTATTTCTTTATTCCAAGGAATTGGTTTACATGACTTGGAGGCTGGCCAGCCTGAAATCTGCCGAGACTGAAAACTCTTGGACAGGAGCTGATTCTATAATCTTGAGGTTGAATTTCTTCTTCCTCAGGGAAACCTCAGTTTTTTTCTTTAAAGCCTTTCAGTGGACTGGATGAAACCCAACCACATTATTGAAGACTAGTAGCCCTGCGCATGAATCCCTGCGCAGTAGCTTGCCAGCAGCTCGCTGCCGCCCCCCAGTAGCTCTCTGCCTGTTGCCCCACCCTCGTGTAGCTCCCCCTCCCCCCATAGCTTGCTGCCCTGCCCCCTCCTGTAGCTCTCTGCTGCCCACTTGTAGCTCACTGCCCCACCCTCCTGCTGATCCATGATCCAGTCGTTACGCAGTCAGTTGTTATGCTTTACAGCGTACTATTTGCATATTACATCTTTATTATATAGGATAACTTCTTATACTTAACATACAATTTTTCTTTTCTTTTTTTTTTACCATGTGACCCAGCAATTTCACTCTTAGGTATGTACCCAAAAGAATTGAAAATAGGAACCCAAACAGATACGTGTATACCAATGTTCATTGAAACATCTTCTTATACTTAATATTAATGTTAATGAGATCTACAAAATATGTTCACAGCAAATCAAGACTAGTGTTTAATTGAATAATAGGCTACTATAGCCTAGCCAAGTTGACACGTAAAACTCACCATCACAGAAGTTAAATGTAAGAGCAAGAAGGGATCTGTGGCTGAATAAAGTTGAGAAATGTTACATTAAACTTTGCTCTAAGACTTTCCATTCTTTAATGTGCTCCCATACATTGTGGTTTTTAACTATTTCTCAAGCTTGCTTGATCAAGGACAATTTTTTTGTTTCCCTTTGGGATCATACTTTGTGTCTTCACAAAGTGGAAATTCAATAATATTGACTGAGAAATGTTCTTAGATAAATGAATAGTTATGAAGTCTTGGGTTAATGATCTTTTATATTCTCTCAGAGCCATCACTTATCCTTGGCAGACATTACATTTTAATAGCTTTGAAATGTTTGCTGCCCTTTGGAGATTTTATCACTGTAGGAAACCAGACAATAAGATGGAGCAAGTTCCATATTCTCTACATTATAAACCCCATCTCATCACTTTTGCTTTTTAATGTGAAAAGCTATAACTTGTTTCATTTAAGAGATTATTTAAATCCATAGAAAATGAATAAAAGAAAAGAACAAGACAGGTAAAGGTCCTTAAAATGAGTTCATCTATGTTTCCTGTTACTGTCCTTTTAAAACATCAAGCACATTGCTTTACTCTCAGCGATGCTTGGTGTATGTTGTGCCTAACTCTTAGGAGAGAAAGTATTTTCTCCTAATCTGATTAAATCTCTTTTTATTGTGATGACATGTTATTAGATCAAACAGAGATGAGATATGAGATTTGCTCACCTGTAACCTATCGGTCCTATCATGTGGGCTAGAGTCTAGATGTGTCTTAAAGTCTTGGCCAAAAACTATGACTGGTAATCAAATAGTGTTGTGGGCAGACTCATCTTCTGGGAAGAGAGTTGAGCATGAAAGACAGGTTTGATTGTCACCTGCATGTCCTGAGCATGTGGACTGTAGCACGAATCCCTGCCAAATCCTCTGAGCTGCTTGCTCTATGGGTGCCACCCTGATCTGGCTGCATGGATGTTGTGAACAAGTAAAAATACTTTTGGAAAACAAAACCAAATTTAAAGTCTGATTTAATTAGAAAGGTACTAGTTGAATATGAAGAGATTATTGTTTTAAAATACCTAGTTTGATTGAATTCAACTGGATTACTTAAAAGCCATTTCTGTGTGTAGGCATGAAGAAGTGGACATGTTAGCTTCCTATTCCTTTCCTTCTTGTACAAAAGGGAAATATGTTTTAAAGCGGCCCTTGGTCAAGGAGTTGGGATAAAACTTAAAAGACGTTGTAAGACTGAAAAGGTTTCTTCCTCCCAAAGACAGTAATGATCCTGAAATTACCTGATGTGCTTGACATAATGGCCTGAAAACTGAAAAGGTGCCCTAGCTGGTTTGGCTCAGTGGATAGAGCGTCCGCCTGTGGGCTGAAGCGTTCCAGGTTTGATTCTGGTCAAGGGCACATGTCCTGGTTGTGGGCTTGATTCCCAATAGGAGGCCTGCAGGAGATAGCCAATCAGTGATTCTCTCTCATCGCTGATGTTTCTCTCACCCCTCTCCCTTTCTCTCTGAAATCAATAAAAAACAAACAAACAAACAAAAACCCTTAAAACTGAAAAGGTAGAAAGTTTGGAAATGTTAGATAAACAAAAAGCAGACAATAAAAATTACTTTTCATCCCATCACCCAGAAATGGCCACTTCACAGTATTCTCAGTTCTTTTTGTATTTGTAAATATATGTAGGTAATTGTTTCTGCCTATTTATCTCCCCAAATAATTACTTTATTAATGTTTTACAAATTTAGAAATACATTTATTGTTCAATGCTTTTATATGATTCATTTAAAGTATTAAATCATATTTAATGTGTTTTTTCATTGAGTATACAAAATCACATACAATAATGGCAACTAACCTTTAACAGGTGTGCCATGAGCTTGGCATATTATCTTTGTTGTCCTCCATTCCCCTAATCACCTGCGGGGTAGACATTATTAACCTGAGGAAGCACAGTCCTGGAGAGAGCTATAAACTGTCTGTGTCATACGGGTAGTAAGAGCCATGGCCCAGGACTGTCTGGTTATCTGTCTGACTCCAAAGGCTATAAATCTACACTAATAAAAGACAAAGATGCTAATTGACTGTACCTTTACTACGCCCATCAGCCAATCAGAAGAGTATGCAAATTAACCCAACAAAGATGACCATTAAATTTGCATACTGCAAGCGGGGTAGGACAGCGCGAGCCACCATCCGGGCCTCCCATGTGTGACCTGGGGCGGCGGGGCGGGACAGCGCGAGCTGCTGCCCGCCCTGCCACCATCAGGGCATCCTGTGGATAAGCCAGTGGGTGGTTATTCCCTGAGGGGTCCGAGACTGCGAGAGGGCACAGGCTGGGCTGAGGGACGCCCCCCCCCTGCCCCCCCCCCCCCGCAGTGCACAAATTTTTGTGTACCGGGCCTTGAATTATTATATAATTAACATTATTATATTACCCCCTATGAAGGGAATTTCATGTCGAATTTACTAGGTCCTGGAGAAAATATCTATGATACAGTGGAATGAGATTATGAACAAATTGGCCGTGCATACAAATTTGATATTTAGGACTTGACAGCAGCGTTCAGAGAGCTTTCACATTCCAGAGCAGTGACAAGACTGCACCATCAGGGAACAGAGTCCTTTGCCTGGTCCCGCCTCATCGAAGGCATGATGTACTCCCTTTAAAAGGGAAGGTTTTCTCCACAGACTTTTTTAAAAATCAAATTTGTGTCTGATAATGGCCTCAAAATAGTATTAGAGGACCCAAATTGGAGGCTTTGGGGCTAGCTGATAACATACTATATTTTGTCATCCATTGTCAATGCCTATGGGCACGTAATGTGCCGACTTTATTTGTAGAAAAATGCTCAGACCCGAAGCTTCAGTCAATGGAGGGCATTTTTGTATCTTTAAGAAATATAATGTGGGTAGCCTCTTTTTTCATTCTACTCCTGTTAGCTGCACTTTCATAATGTGCAAAGGCTCTTGTGTTATGAATAACCTGATTCTATTGTACTCTTCAATAATCTGTTGTGTTCTGCCCAAAGGCTTTTGACTGAATGAGTGACATGCAGTTTATTCTCCATTGGCCAAGCCACTTCATTGCAGAGGAATGGGTGCCTTTTTTTTAATACTTTTTCTCCAGGGTTTTTTTACTCTAGCAGAGGTTTTGTCTGCCTGGGTGTTCAAGTTGATCTTGTAAATATAAGCCACAACTGTATCAGAAGATAACTATCGAACAAGACACATTCAATGTGTTTCCGTGCCCATTATATCACAAAGCTGGAAGGAGGGCAGGACTGGGTTAATTACAGCCTATCTTCATTTAACTTCTTTTTAAAATAAAAAATACAATGATGTGAATTTAACTTGGAGGACTTTATTTTTCTCTGTGATGTTTTCTAGTGTCTATGATTTTCTTTAAATTTCTCTACTTGCTTTTTTTTTTTCTTTCTGCCTAGCCCTTCCCTCCCTTTAAATGCTTCTAATATCAGATGTAAATAAGTAAGAATGTGATACATAGCTGTGATGGAAGGGAAATCCAAACATATATTCACTAACGAAGTTTCCTGGTACACAAGTACATTGAGGAGGCTTGTACTTTTCCAGTTCCCATTGTGTGATGTGAAGGATGTGACTTTGTGGTGTTGAGTTTGGGATTCACTAACATGTTCCTTCCCAGGTCTCCAGCGCTGATGTCTCCTTGCCACTAATGAATTCAGGTAGATTTGAAGGGAGAGGGAAAGAAATAATTATGAGTCCAAACTTTTGCATTTTTGTACATTTTCTTTTCCTTTTTGCTTGTATTACTTCTTGAGTCATGTTAGCATAACAGAAGACATCTGGGCTAGGGCAGAGTTATGGGATGCCAAGTCATAGTTATAATTACAGAATGCCAAAGCACCATCGTATTTATGGCAACTCTGGGAATGACTCCCCGCGTCTGGAGTCATACACTTTCCAAGAATGGACCCTTTTGGAGATGTATTTTAAATCCTGTCAAACTCATTTGTCTCAGTTTCTTCAGTGGATTTATGTGGAGACTCTAATGGTTGGCTGCTGAAGTGCAGTCTGTACATAGAGATATGGGGCTTGTGCTGTCAATAGTGTGACATATAAAGAGTATGTAAGCCAACAAAGAGCAAATGCCTTCTTATATATTTTTGTTTAGGGTGGAGAAGTGTGGACGAACACAAATAAGACTGCTTTCTTATTCAGGCCTTCATGATATGTTCAAGACTAACATTTTCTTATCTATTTTCCCTGTATCTCTCTATTTAACCAACTCAAATAGAAAAACACTTTTGGGGAAATAGTGGTTACTGATGGAGTTAGTATAACAAAATCCTGTAAGCCTTATTTGTAGGTCTCAATTAAGACCTATACATAATACTTAACTTAAAAAACTTACAATGGCAATCTTATCAATTCAGGTACTAATCCTATATAATAAAGAGGTAATATGCAAATTGACCCTCACACCCTCACAAGATGGTTGCCTACGAGCAGGCCTGCAGAGGGGTTAGTGAGGGATGACCAAGTGACTGAACAGCAGGCTGCTGGGGCAACCAGGCTAGCAGGGGGGTTAGTGAGGAACAACTAAATGACTGAATAGCAGGCTCTGTGGGGTGACCAGGCCAGCAGGGGGGCGCAGTTGGGGGCGACCAGGCTGGCGGTGGGGGGCAGTTAGGGGTGACCAGGCCGGTGGGGAGGGCAATACGGGGTGACCAGGCCGGGGGGGGGCAGTTAGGAGCGACCAGGCAGGCAGGCAGGTGAGCGATTAGGAGCCAGTAGTCCAGGATTGTGAGAGGGATGTCCGACTGTCAGTTTAGGTCTGATCCTCGGGATTGGGCCTAAACCGGCAGTCAGACATCCCCCCAGGGGTCCCAGATTGGAGAGGGTGCAGGCTAGGCTGAAGGGACCCCTCCCCCCCCCCCCCCCCCCCCGCACGAGTTTTGTGCACAGGGCCTCTAGTGTAGAAATAATAATGTTGCAATATTAAATTAATTGTAATGTGATAACAAAAATAACTTATTAGAAAGCCTTTGACTAAATTTTTGTGACTTGCTACATATTTTCATTCTCTGATTCTACTGATTTTCAAAATAAGGTCTAGATAAGGAATTTGTCCCCAACATAATGATAGTTGTTGATGTAGCATTGCCAGTCTGACAATTACTTAGCAATAGCAAGTGGTGCTACTTGTACTGGTGACAGCTTTGCATGGATAATACATAAATTCAAGCTGCAAAATTCATTTGCTTTTATATTAGCTTTATATATTTTTGTCAGTCCTGATTTCTTGTCTAAAGAGATTTATTTCTTTTAGGTCATTGGCCTCTGCTGATTAAATAGCTAGCTTAGAATGACGCAGACACGTGCACATACACATTCACATTGGCAGTGTCTCAGTCCCTGATGTGGAGGTGGATACTGATTTCTGCATAGGGCATAGATAATGCTTCAGGGTACCTTTCCTGCCCCACCATCCCTGCCTTTCATCTTCCTCCAAAAGCACCGTAGAGTTTGGCAGCTGCATATGGTGTAGCCTCAGAGCCATGTGCTGATGCTAGTCTTCTAAGCAGACCTCTCAAGCCAACAGCAGGTGCTGGCCGCCCCTTTGCCCTGGAGCCTGGGAGGAGAGACAGGTTAGTTCCGGACAGGGTCATGCTGTTCTGCCTCCGCAGATGGTCAGCATTTGGCTTTCTCAGTCCTGTCACCTTGGTGAACTCTAATACTGGTTGAGATTCTGTTACTTACTTTTCATTAAAAAGAAGTAGAAAAGCAGAACACAATGCCATATCAAAATAACCAACAGCTTTAATGTTGCCAAGAGTGAAGCACCATATTAAAACAACAACAACAACAAAAAACAACCCCAGAAATGAACCTGGCACATTTACTCAAATGCTTAACTAAAATTCTGTGATCATCATTTTATTCCATATTATAGTAGATTAGAAATGCTTCGCAACTGAGAAGCTATTGAATAGATTTTATATGTGTAGTTTTTTCATTATTCAAAAATAAGTGTGCCAGAAATTTCCTATTTTAATTTTCTAATTTGATATTTATATATGCACACTGATATTTCTTCAACTCAGATAAGACTTTTGTCATTATCAGCTCCATTTAGCTGCATAATGACAGATCAACTCATAGTTCAAATAATTTCCACATAAATTTCAGTTATTTAAATACAAAAATGGCTTGTTATGTTATATATAATTTTTTTTCTTTTCAGTTAGAAAGCATTTCAGAAGCCTTATGATATTCAGATATACTCTGGTAAAATTATCATCATTTAAGACCTGAACATTGAGTCTGGCTTATGAAAAATAAAAGCCCGGAATAAATGATCTTCCTCTAGATTAAGCTGCATGTGGAGGTGGCAGTGACTCAAATTTTGTTCTCAGACATAGTCAAGATCTGTTTTGGAAGTTGAGGGCAAGGGCCTTAGTTCTGCTTCCTGGAGTATAACTGCATTTGTTGCTGCTTCATATTAACTCATTCTATGAGTTTGGTACAAAGAAACTGACAGGAAGTGGGGCTAGAGTGGGGGGCATGTATGGCCCAAAGGGAGGTGATTGTGAGTAGACGTCTAGGAGGCTGGCCAAGGCTGCTGCAATGTGGCCATTGCAGTGTGGGCTGTCAGATGAATCCTTTCCTAGACTGTGAGCAAAGTTAGACTCCAGATAAAACACAGGGAACAGACCTGGTAACCTCATTTAACTCCGTCCCACTCTATGATGACATGAACTGACATTAATACCAAAATACAGACTTTTAAAGTGTGGCAGAGGTGACGTTCATGTAAGGTATGAAGAAATTAACATATTGAGAAAGTGAAGAACTAAGAGGTCGTTTTCTCTGAAGATTCACACATATATCTTCTCATCCCATCTATTCTTGAGCACATCAATTTTTCACTAGGATTGCCGGCATCTACAGGGCAAGGGGTTTGTCTTTGCTAATCCCATGAGACTGCATCCATGTTGGCACCTATGGCTCTCTATTCCTGCTTTCTCTGGTGGTGGTTGTGGTTCTTGGGGGCTATTTTTATACCCCATGCAATTACTTGTGTTGACCTTGATGGGCTTCCATCAGGTGCTAGGGGGAAACATGAAGCACCTTGTAGCAATGACATTGCAGTGAGCCCAGTGACTGCAAAAAAAAATGATCCAACAAAATCTCAATGTTCTTGAAGCAAACTTTGTCCAATCTTTATTTAGAACTTTTAAAAAAACACCAGAGTGGTTGTATGTTTCTCTTAAACTGGGGCTGATTACTGGAATTCTCTGATTTGATTAAAGTACATTTTTGACTGGCTTTATTGAAGGTCTGATATCAGAGTTGACTATTATTTGCACTGTTGTGATGGCCCGTGTCTTACCAATAACTTGGTCTGCCCCTCATTTTGTCGTCATCCTCATTGGATCTGCTCACTTTGGTGAGCTATACATGGAAAACTTCTTTCCAAGTACCAAGCAATTATATTTCTCCTTACACACAGAAAATGTGTGCAATAGTCTTTATCATAATCTGAGTGGGTTTTGTTGGACTCATGCCCAGCAAGAATTTCTGTGTGCAGTCGGCTGATTTTCTGTTTTTCTGTATATTTCTTGGTAGAGTTTACCAAACTGTGTATCTTTGCTGACAACTTCTGCGAGGTCAGGGTTCAAGTAAATGCAGTAGAGCCTTTAAAGAGCCTTTATCTAAAGTTCCCTATGATCTTTATTGCCAACTTTTATTTATTTATTTATTTATGTATTTATTTATTTATTTATTTTAGTTTTATTGCTTAAAGTATTACAAAGGGTATTACATATGTGTCCTTTTTTCCCCCACCCTTGACAATCCCCTGGCCTCCCCTACCCCCCAGTGTCTTATGTCCATTGGTTATGCTTATATGCATGCATATAAGTCCTTCAGTTGATCTCTTACCCCCCCTTCTGCCCCCCTCCCCTCCCCAGCCTTCCCGCTGCAGTTTGACAATCTGTTTGAGGCAGCTCTGCCTCTGTATCTATTATTGTTCAAAAGTTTATAATGGTCTCTATTATCCATGAATGAGTGAGATCATGTGGTATTTTTCCTTCATTGACTGGCTCATTTCACTTAGCATAATGCTCTCCAGTTCCATCCATGCTGTTGCAAATGGTAAGAGTTCCTTCTTTTTTACAGTAGCATAGTATTCCATTGTGTAGATGTACCACAGTTTTCTAATCCATTCATCTACTGATGGGCACTTAGGCTGTTTCCAGATCTTAGCTATGGTGAATTGTGCTGCTATGAACATAGGGGTGCATATATCCTTTCTGATTGGTGTTTCTGGTTTCTTGGAATATATTCCTAGAAGTGGGATCACAGGGTCAAATGGAGGTTCCATTGTTAGTTTGTTGAGGAAATTCCATACTGTCTTCCATAGTGGCTGCACCAGTCTGCATTCCCACCAGCAGTGCATGAGTGTTCCTTTTTCTCCACATCCTCTCCAGCACTTGTCGTTTGTTGATTTGTTGATGATAGCCAGTCTGACAGGTGTGAGATGGTACCTCATTGTTGTTTTGACTTGCATCTCTCGGATGATTAGTGACTTTGAGCATGTTTTCATATGTCTCTTGCATTGCCAACTTTTAGAATAACAATGTCTGCAGCACCTTAGCTCAGTCTGGGAATGGAACCAAGAGCTGAGTTGTGTCTGCATCCCCTGTGCCCCAAACTGTATGTGTAAAATCCACATTATTTATCTGTGTAGCCTCAGAAGCTTTACATTTATAGATTCATTGTGTCATTGCTTTATGATAATTTGGAGTCTTTGATGGTATTCTAATTAAATTATAACTTCCTAGTTACCATGACACTGTTTTACACTGCCTAAAATAATAACCTCACCCAGTTTGTTGTTGTTGGTTTTTTTTATGTGTTGGTAATGGGTTGAATTAACATTATTGCAGAAAATAAATAGTTTTGACTAATGATATAAAGATTAAAAACATTTATCCAAGATATATGTCGTTATCTTTAGAGCACACACACACACACACACACACACACACACACCATAAAGCTGTATATATTTTTACATTGACTAATTGATCACAACATTTATCCATATGTCTTACAAAAATGAGCCAGTGTGTTACATCCATACACTGGCTATTACTCAGCAATAAAAATAACAGACTATTGGTGCATGAAACTACTTGGAAGGACCCCAACGGCCATATGCTAAGTGAAAAAAGCCAGTCTCAAAGGTTATATATTGTTTGACTCCATCTATGTAGCAGTTTTGAAATGACAACATTACACAGGGAGAGAAGAGATTAATATTTTCCAGGAGTTTACAATGGGGTCGGGAGGAGGTGGGGTTGGTGGTGATTACAAAGGAGAACATGAGTGAGACCTTTATGGTGATGGGATAATTTTTTTATCTTGATTGTGATGATTCGTTGAGTCAATACCTGTGATGAAATGGCATAGAACCATACAACACACATTGTGCCAGTCCATTTCCTGGTTTTGATTTTGTAATATAATTAGGTAAAATGTAACTATGGGAGGAAACTGGGCGAAGGGATGCAGGACCTCTCCATAATATTTTTCCAACTTCCTGTGGATCTATAATTCTTTAAAAATAGATATTTTTAAATGAACCAGTAGATATAAGGAGCCTTAAGTAAAACAGGGACTTCCTTACTGATGTTGGCTAAAGTGCAGTAATTGACTCTCCGAACTGGAATAAGGCTTTATACAACATTCACACACAAATGCCAGAATAATGTGCCCATCCTAGCATTTTTGTTGTAAAATTTTGTTACTGTGGTAGAATTTGTTTACTTTCTGTTTAATGCTTTAAAAAAAGTTCCACATTCAGGCCTTTAAGCTAGCTCAGCAAAGCAAGCATTTCAAGCTATGGCTAAGGGAACCTGGGAAACCCGTGAGGAAAGAAACCTCGACAAATGGTAGGAATTTTATGTAAAACTGGCAGTCCTAAACCTAGGGAAGGGAAGAGAAGGGATATCAACTTTCATGCTTTTCCTAATTTAAGTCATTCTGGGAATATGCTGTATGCACTCTTTCCAATCTTTTCTGCTTTCCCCAGTGAAGTAAAAAAGAAAAAAAAATCATAGAACAACCCTCAGGAAGGGGCAAAAAGGGTGTGCCTTCCTCGCCTCCCTTAGACTTACAGAGTCTATACTTCTTGGAGGGCAATGCATTTTATATGAACTCTGTCTCTCACTGCCGTATCTCAGCAACTGCCATAGAGTTGAATATTTAACTATTGACACTTAGTTGTTCTTAAATAAATGGGAACTGAATTGTTCTTTTGAAACTGAGTGTAGTCTAGGGGAAAGTTATGGCAATGATACAAAATTAATGGATTCTTTTAGTATAATTTCATTTGAAGTATAGAAAAGAAAGAAAAATGATTTTAACCCAAGTATCCTGACGGACTTTCTTACTGAAATCACGATATTCATGGGAAGAATATTGAAGGGGCTAAGGGCGAGTGTTCACAATTCATTGTAAATGACAGGGATCCGCTGTCTCTAAAGGATGGCACGTACACTGTTCTGAATTCTCTTTGAGACAAGCCAGTAAGGCAGGACGAGTGGACTAGGAAAACTGAGACAGAGCTGGGACAAACTGAGCAAATTACAGCAGGTTCAGAGGGCACCTCCCTAGGCATAACATCTAGGCCTCAGCAGTGTTTCAGCTCCAGACTCAGGAAAGCGGCAGAACTGGGTGGGCGACACCAGGACCGTCTATGATGACAGACGACCCCCTGCCCTGACACTGACCAGTTGGTGGAGACCAAGGCCCTTGAGGAGCACTCCTAAAACACTGTTAATATTCTGCTGGAACCCTCCCCTGAGACCTCCCCTAAGATTCCCGCCTGCGAGAAAGAGGTGAAGCCTTAAGACCAGTGGTTCTCAACCTTCCTAATGCCACGACCCTTTAATACAGTTCCTCATGTTGTGGTGACCCCCGATTTCATTGTTACAAATTGAACATAATTAAAGCATAGTGATTAATCACAAAAACAATATGTAATTATATATGTGTTTTCCGATGGTCTTAGGCCACCCCTGTGAAAGGGTCGTTCAACTCCCAAAGGGGTCGCGACCCACAGGTTGAGAACCGCTGCTCAAGACAAAGGACTCTGCATGCTCTCCCTCTGGGGAGCAGCTTCCCCCCACCATTCCCTTTCCCCTCCTTCCCCCCCACTTCTGCCCCCATTTTTCCCCCCACTGGATGCATCTCCTAAATCCCAAAGGAGCCCAGGAGACTTGCAACCAAGGGAGCTACGGGCAATGGCAGCTAATCCCAGGGTAGCCTCTGAACCTGACCCAAGGCCCCCTTTTCTCTGACTTCCCAGAGAATTAGGGCAGCCCAGCCTAAGCTTTCCTGTTTCTTTTTCCACACTACGCCTTTTCTCGTTTTACTGTCCCCAGCTTTAATAAATGGTCCCTTGTAAGCACTTGGACTCACGCTGTGAAATTTTTCCTGCACAAAGTTAAGAATCCACACACTGCCGGCTGGCCCTAGTAGACGCGCCAAGGGCCAGGTCCCCTTCCCGGTAACATCTTCACCAGGTAATAGCAGTGGCCCATATATATGCATTGATTGTTCCAAGTAATGAGAACAGGTTGTAATATTTTGTAAAATACCATAGCCATATGTGTGATCTCCTAATTGTTCTGGTTTGCATTAAGAGAATGTGATTTACAAATTGTCCCCTGTACAAAACTAATTAAAGTTATTTCAAAAAGACTTCACATTAACAAAGGATTTCCTGCGATTAATTTAAGAGTGAACTTCTTTAGGGTGTGAAAGTGAATTTTTATAGATCATTAACAACCTGACAGGTTCTGTGGGTAGAAAAATATAAAATTGATGTGCTAGGAAGCAGTGGATGTTGAAGATCAATCAAAGGTGACATAAAGTATTCCTGAAACCTTTAGATGAATTAAGCAGAAAATAGTTTATATGCAATTTTACAAGATCATATCAATTATATATTGTACACTGTCTATAAATTCTTTAGATGTTATCATAAATAATAGTTGAAAAGATTTCTAAAAGACAAAATAAGTATCTCTCTTTTTCCCTTTGTGGCTAACATTCTTGCAGAAGAAATCATTCCATTTACATGCTCCTCATCTTTGCCTCCTATTCTCTTCTCTATCCAGGTCAATCTTCATTCTGTCCTATCAGGTCACTAAAACTGAAACACTAGTGTCTCTTTTTACTAGACAAATTCAACAGAAATTTTTAGTTCTTACATTAATTGACTTCTTTGTGGCATCTGATGGCTTTAATCATACAAAAATTTGGAAACATTTTCCTTTGGTTCCACTTATACTTTGTCTTCTGGTAAAATCCCTTTGATATTTTTACTAGCCTTCCCTGCTTTCCTCACTGGCTTTTCTTTCTTGGTCTGCTCCTGAAGTGTGGGCTTCCCCCATGACACCACTCCTAGCCTCTTTGTCTTTCTCTACCACTCTTGCTGGGTGATCTCATAAGTGCCAACATTTTTAGTTATAACAGTATTCTTGGCTCACATATGTATCTATAGTACCTAATTTTCTTCTGAGCTGTACACCTGATTTTCCAATATGGATATTTTATCTTCTTCAAGAAGCCAGTTTCTCCCCTATATACCTGTTCTTACCAAGCTCCCAAGTGTGTAGTTTTCATCTTTTCTTTAGCGCTGTTCACTCCTTATTTCCCAGTTCACTCCCTCATATTGCAACCCTACAGATCCCTCAGATCCAGAAACTTCTCTATATCTCTACTGCCAACTATTGAAGCCCTCAAACTTTATCACTTGAATTATTTCAATGGTTCCCTAATATGTATACTGATCCTTCATTCCTTTCATTTAACACCCACCCTCTTCATCAAGTAAAAAAATATCTCTAATGAAAATCTAATCATTTCAATTATAGTTTTTAAGACATTTTCCAATCTGAGCATTCCTTTCATTTCTAGATACATAAGTTGACTGCAATTCCAATACTCAACTTAATTTTTAACACCTCATCCTAAAATCCATTGTTACTTTTCCTGGAATGCCCTGTCTCAGCCTTTGTCCACCTGGTGAACTCCTGTTCATTCCTGTGATAGAGTTTGGTTGTCATACAAGGTGAAGTGTTCCCCGATTTTTCCAAAGTCTACAACTTTTTTTTTTTTTTTTTTTACAAACAATCCAATAGTAGTTGCCTTCATCTACTTCACCTTATCATCCTTGGGATTTTATTTAATTATTTATTTAATTATTTATTATTTTTTAGAATATATTTTTATTGATTTCAGAGAGAAAGGGAGAGGGAAAGAGAGAAACATCAATGATGAGAGAGAATCATTGATAGGCTGCCTCCTGCACACCCCCTACTGGGGATTGAGCCTGTAACCCTGGCATGTGTTCTTGACCGGAATTGAACCTGGGACCCTTCAGTCCTCAGGCAGACCCTTTATTCACTGAGCCAAACCAGCTAGGGCCATCCTTGGGATTTTAGACTCTACCTCTGACAATTGCCTTTCATGTCACCAGAGTGAGGTCTTTTTTGTGCTTCCAATTTTGTGAGATAGTCACTCTTTCTATTTGGTACTCACATTTACTGTTCAAAAGCTGGGGGGAATGCCCTCTGCCTCCACGTCTATTGCATTCTCTTCCAATTTATGCACTGATCACAAGCAGAATTAACCTCTTACCGCTTTAAGAATAATACCCTATCCCTTACTTACTGTTTCTTACAGATGCTCCCTCTTGTGAACCAGCTTAAGCTCCATTGGAGTGCCAAGTTGAGTGACTGGCACTGTGCTTTTCTGAAAAGTATTTCTTCCCTTCCCATGCTTAACCATTGTCCAGAGGCAAAACTTGTATAGTGTGTCTTCTCCTTTTTTTGTGGTATACAGCCTGGGGCATTAAAGAGAGGCCCCTATCCATGATAGTTTAACAGCTTAGGCATCCTAGATCTGCAGACTCATCCTAGGGTTCATTCATTAGCACCTTGCATGGATTCCCAGGGCACTCATTCCACCAATTTATCTTCATGGGCTGTGGAGACCCAACTTAAATCTTCCACCGGCAAGTTTGATGCAAGAAAAATTGCACCAAACCAGTTAAATTAGCGAGGAATATTTTATTCAAGACAATTTCAATAAGGGAGTGATACTCATGTAATCAGAGAGAGAGTTTGAACTCAACTCTACTGAAACAAAAGGCAAGAGAGCTCTAAGTTCTGGGATGGGCTAATGGGGAGGGTGGTCAGTGTGAGCAAACCATCTGTGTAGCCAGCACTTGTGGAAGTTAGGCCTCTCCCTCCCACTGAGACTGGGAGATAGGGATGCCATCTTTCTTGATGGTTACATTTCAAAAGGATAGCTCCCATATCCAGTAGAAAGACATTCATGGGTTATAGGTTTTATCTCAAAGGGGCAGAGAAAGAATTGATACTTGCAAGTTTTCTAACGTAAATGCTCTAAGAACAAGGAGGTCAGGGTGTATAGTCAGGAAGAAACTTGTTTAAAGTTTAGTCAAGCAATTTTGAGTCCATCTTGGTCAGGTGACTAAGCATAAACTAAAAGACAAATGACCCACTTAACTTGCTGTCACGTGGCTCTTCATATTTCATCAATAACAATAATATGGGTCATGCAATAGGGCAGGTGCCATAATTAATGAAATTTATATGTACTTTATCCCAATAATATGATACAGTTGTGAGTAATTTCCCTCTTAGGTTATGTCCTTTTGAGGAGAAATGAAAGACACTTCAAAATAAATGCTTTGCAATTATCACTATTTTCTTCCTTCTGACTCACTGCTTATTAAAGGTGAATGCATTTATCACATCGGCAAACACTTGTGGTTTGATTGATTTGTATTATTGCTTTCTCTTTACTGTAGAAGTACCCATTAGTGTAAGTCTTTCTGCAACACAGAAAATGATTTAATGACCTAACTCGGCAGTTTCTATTATAAGTGACTCATACCAGACCAGAAAGCAGGTAAGTTATAGAGAAAGGGTAGCAGTTAATAAGAAAACAAAAAAAAAATATTCATGGTTCAATGTTATCATCTTTCTAAAGGCTACACTTTCAAGGGTGAATCTTAATTATATCCGAAATTTTTATTTTTTTAACTTGGTAGAAATGGTGTTTGACTTAGTTTCCCCATGCCTACTACATGAAATAAATTTAATAAATACAGCTAGTGATCCCAAGGCTTATGTTACATTCATACAAGTTTGGTTATGGCCTGATCTTCTAGATAAAGTTGCAGAAAATGAGGAAGAAGAGGAAAGATTGGAGCTGGGTTCGGGTACTGAATGAGTGGTCCGTAAAGGCTCTTTGAGGACAATCAGTAACTTGTGCTCTTTAGGAAATACCATTGTTTATTCCTCCACATTTGTTCACTGCTCCACTTCTTTCCTGCTGCATGGCTCCCATATTAGTCTGTTTCTCCAAACCCCATGACATTGCCATCTCTATTTCTATCTCCACCCTATTCCTAGTCAGCTTCCCACATCTCAGCTGAACTACTGCAGTATCTTTATTAATACTTCAATTTTTATTGCCTCTCTACAGTCAAATTTTTATTCAGCGTAGCTTTAAGAAATATTAACTGGACCAAATCATTCTGCTTAATACCTATAAAACTCTCGCACTGTTTCCCAGTATACTAAAAATAAATTCCCACCTCGTAACTGTGGTCCTCAAAACCCAACTGACTCTAGACTCTGCCTCATCCACCTAACTTCTTACCACATTTTAATACTTAAAATTACTTGAAATTTTCTTGTTTGTATTGTTTTACTTGTTCACTACTTTGAGACTGTAAGTCCCATGAAGACAAGGACCTTGCCTATCATACATACTGCTGTAACCTAAGCACGTGCGCGCGCGCGCGCGCGCACACACACACACACACACACACACACACACACAAACCCTCACCAGGAATCGAACCTGCAACCCTTTGGTGCCCACAATGGTCAGGGCAGATAGCTATCCCTCCCTCCCTCCCTCTCTCTCTAAAAATCTATGGAGAAATATCCTCGGGTGAGGATTAACAAACAAAAAAACAACAAAACAAAAAAAAAAACCCCACCAACCCTGGAACATTGATACACTCAGTAAATATTTGAGTGAACTAATTACATTTACTAGGTAAATATCATTTATTAATGTCCTACTGTCCTCCAGGTCCAATGAAACATTCCCTTGGAGATCAGAAATGAATATTGCATAGTTCCATACCTCTCCCAGCTTAATGGCTGGCTGTTTTCTTTATCTGGGCATTTGGTTCCCAAACATTTTTTAGGGTTTACTTTGGGGAATAAAGATGAATTGATAATATTCATACATAGTTAGATATATTTGGTTCTCTAAGTATATTCTATGTCTACCGCCAAGGAAACTAAAAATTTAGCTTCTTGTATACACATTATATATTCACTTTAATAGTCTTTATCCAGCAGGAATCAGACACAAGGCTTTTTACTGCTTATTATGAGGTATAGACATAAAGGTAAGATCTTTACCCTGTCTTCAAGGAATAAGAAATTTAGTAGGGAGAGATAAACTCTCTATTCCAATAAACATAAGCTAAATCTTGTAAATGCCATAAAAGGCAGAACAAATACTGGAAGAATCTAGAAAAGGGAGTGATCACACAGAGGGAAAATGAACAGGTAATGCTTTATTAATAAATTAGCTTCATGTTGGGTTTTAATAATCATTAAGATTTTGACAGATGGAGGAAATGGCAACGGAAGAATAGGAGTTTTTCCGTTGAGCATCAGCATCAGCATGAAGTTTTGGAATGGACCTCTTCCTGGAAGGCTTTGAAATGTCTTTGGTAGATGGGTGAACGCCACTGGAGATTTGTTAGCAGGCCTAGCATAGCAGTGCTTCGCAAGAGTAAATTAGACTTCTTTTGGCAGAATGATTTGGAGTGAAGACAAGTGGAGGCAGGAAGACCAATGGACTAGCAATCTTTTGTGGTATGATGATCCAGCGATGACAGAATAGGGTTTGATGGAAGGATAGTAGTTTTCCTAAAGAAATGTATGAGAGAGAGAGAGAGAGAGAGAGAGAGAGAGAGAGAGAGAGAGAGAATGAATGAGAATCATGCACCTACAAGGAACTTTTCTCTTACTACATTTATCATAAATTGGTGTTACACTGTTCTTTAAACCCAGGTCTTTTTACCTTCACACTCATGAACTATCTCTGACTGTGCGTTACTTTTTTGGAATAAGTGTTTGGGGTCTATTTTATTATTCTCAGGTGTTTAAAAGCATCTTTAAGATCTCTAGAGTTCTCAAAATATTCCATATTTCTGGCATGCTTGAAAGAACCAGACTAGAGTTTGGCCATCAATGCTCTTTATTTTTATGCATTACTATTTTTCTATTTATTAGGTTTTGTCAACAGATAAACATAGATGGACTAGTTTTCTCTGTAAGTCTGTCACACCTACCTACATGCACGCGCGCGCGCGCGCGCGCGCACACACACACACACACACACACACACACACACACACACCCCAGATTGAATTGTAATTGTTTCAGAGATGTTTTCCTGTACAAATCACATGTCTAACCCTAGGACATTTTGTTTATATCTCTCATTCTTATATTTTGGTTGAGCATGTGCCATAGCTCCAGCTAATGGTCCCAAAGTGCTAAATCTACTGTGCTTCAATCCTCACCTTATTTGAATCCTTAGAATATCTGATGCTAAGCACTCTGTCCTTGAAACATTGTTTTCTATCGGTTTCCATAACATAGCATTCTTTTGTTTTCTTTTCTCCGTGCCTCTTAGTAGTCTGTTTTTCCCCCTACAGGAACAGTCTCTACATGGCCATTCAATACTGACGTTTCCCAAAGACTAAGTCCTCTTCTCTTCTAATCCTGCATGTCTCCCAGATGCTACCTCCATTCCCACATCACTGGCCAGTAGGAGCCTCTTCAAGTTGGCTCCTGAATCTTTTTCACATGATTCTGCTCATCTCTGATAGCTTTCTTGTCATCTAGTTTGTTAAGATATTTTAGGCTTTCCTTATACAGCTCTGCCCTAGACCTGGGATCAGCGATTTCTCCAAGAAAGCCTGGTTTCTTGTAGTAGGAAATGGTATTTTAAGACCATAATTTGGGGCCTAGAGTTGCTTGCAGTGATAGAATTTGCCATTATTTCTAGGCTTTTTTTTGTTATATATACATAAATTAATACTAATACTTATAATTCAAATTTAGGGCTATGTGGTTCCTATTTCATCTCTTGTGTATTATGTCTGTGTTTCCTTTCTTCCACATTGAGACTCTTGGGGGTGATAGAATTAGAATATCCCACATTGCAAACCCAACAGCCTCAGAATAACAATTCTAACACTGTCACCGCCAGCATGATTTATACACTGCTTTTGGTTCAGGAAATGTCAGGGAGAATATTGATGAATTTGTTCTGTGCATGTTCTAATCAATTTAGAAAGTTACAGACCTCTGTATTATTTATTTGTGTAGCAGATGGTACTGACTAGTAGGAATAACTTTTCCTCAGTATTTCCTTCTCTATACTTGAGGTTGTCAGTGGCTTCCAAGAGAGGCCTAGTGGGAATGCCACACTCAACCCATAGGTTAGTATAATTAGGCTTAGTGTAGTATTTCACTTCAAGGAGGTGCCTGGTGGAGGAGTCTAGAAATAGGCTCTCTACTCCTCATTATTTTTACTTTTCGTGCAATAAGAATAACTTCCAAACTTATGAAAATAGTGGATTCATCGGGATCAGCAATATTCCTTCTGTATGTTTTACTTCCAATGAATATATAGTACTGATTTTCTGTTTCCTGCTAAGATATTTTAATGGCTAATCCCTTGAAAGCCACTTTGAGAGGATCTTAATTATTTTTCAAATAAGGATAGAGGTGTGTTTGTAATCTAGGAATAACACATGTACCTATTCATCCTTTTGGAGGAAGAACAAAGCTGAAACAGATTTCAGTGGGAATAATGAGCAGGCTGGAGTTTACACCTGGGCAGTGTCCCTTGAGTTTCCAGCCCACAAATGATCCCCACTGAGATTTGTTTTTTAAGATTTTAGTTTTTAGAGTAGCTTTAGGTTTAAAGCAAGAGTGAGAGGAAGGTACAGAGCTTTCCCATATATGCATGTCAAGGATAATTTATGCTTCTGTTTTAATGAGACATCACGAATAAGGCATTTCTGTCTACTTGTACACTTGAAAGGCAGTAAAAATAAAGAAATGCCATGTAGAGCAGGAAAAAAGGAATTAAGAAAACATGAGTATTTATTTAAGAGGAAAGATTAATACATACAACTTGAGTTACATCAGTATAAGAAAGGATTTAACCTACAAATAATGAAACGCAGCAAAGAAGAAATTCAAAAGTAGGGAACACTTATTTGATGCTGTAGTGATATATGACTAGAAGGAATAAAATGAAATTAAGGTATGGGAAATTTAGTTAAAAAGTATTTTAATACTAACCAATAATGATAATTTGAGAAGATACTTTTTTATGCTTGTGTACATTGACTGTAAATGTGCACACTGCATGCATACCTGCCAAGAAAACGGAAGTACCTATAATGCCCCCTTGGGAAGCTGATCTGCATTGAGTAGTGGAGTTTGTGAAGGCTTTGACTGGGGTGGATTGAGAAGGCAAACCTTAAACTTGACAATTTCATTGTATCACATTATCTTTCGATTTAAGTAACCTATATTGGATAGCTAATTCTTTTCCCAGGGAATATTAAGTTTCAATTTTTTTATACCCCTCTCCTCCTTTTCCTCTCCAAGGTGGCATCTGTTTCTGTGGGGGTGGGGCTGATATGATCTTAGAAGGACAAATGGGGTCACACAACCAATCCACATCCTCTGGCCCTTCCTGGGTCCTTGCTGTGCAGTGACTGGTTTGTGTTGCTTTTGCGACTGATTGATGCTGCTGAAGTCTGTCTGTCCGGGACCTGCCATATGGGTGCCATGGACGCACTTACAGCCAACCTTCCTGGTCTCAGCTCTTTGCCATTGCTCACCAAGTCCCTGCACTGTGCTGATTTTGTCCCACCTCCAGTCCTATTAGCGCCTCTTTATCTGCTGCCTGGAGCATATGGAAACCTCTGGATTCCCTGTTTAGGAGGCTTGGAGCTCTACCTCAGCTCACCCATTGAACCACTTTCTTCTACTTGTGCCTCTGCTGTATGTCGTACATGCTGGGCATGGGGAAGTGAACCACTTCCTCAGACAACATGTGTAGAATGTGCCACCAACCAGACTTCTGGTGTTTCAGAGCTCCCCATCCTACCTGGATGTTAGTACAATATTTGCATTATGTGCTATGCCAGTGATTGCAAATTAGACATTAGGTAATGTTTCATATTTGATTTTTTGTAATTAGGATAATTAATGACTTGAAAGTGCTGTAAATACAATTATTCAAGTGTTTCAACAAAGTTTGCAAAATGTCTGAGTGCCAGGTTGAAGGAATCAAAATAAGTTCCATTTCCAAAAATGGAAAAGGTGGCTTTGTTAGAAAGGAGTTGGATATTTCCACAGAGTTTATAGAAAACTGTTAGAGAGGCCATGGTTTTAAAAAGGTTTTGTCATTTGTTTGTATAATTTTTGTTTCTGTACAATGTTTATGAAATAGTTGGCAAATAAGGAAAATAATTTGCTAGTGCCATCCGTACTCAATCATTAGGTTATGTATATCACCTTTCCTCACTCTCATATACTCAGATATGATTTAGGGGCCACTTAATCATCAACTTCATCATCAGTGTCCAACTAAAGGATTGTCTTTGCAGTAAGGTACACAAGGACCATATCTATTTCTTGTAGAGTTGTCCAGAAAAAGGCAGTCTTTTAAATGTTGTATCAATCCTTTATTTTTCATTTATAAGCCAACTTGATGAAAAAGTTTGGTATACTGTTGAATAATAGAAGAGATAGAAATGTCCTTTATTTAATTCCTGGCTTTAGTTTTCACTATAAATATGGTTACTTTTGCTTTCTTTTTTTAAAAATATGTTTTTATTGATTTTAGAGAGAGAGGGAAGAAGGGAGGGAGGGAGGGAGGGAGGGGGAGAGAGAGAGAGAGAGAGAGAGAGAGAGAGAGAGAGAGAGAGAGAAACGTCATTGATGAGAGAGAATCATTGATCGGCTGCCTCCTGCATATCCTCTACTGGGAATCGAGCTCGCAACCTGGGCATGAGCCCTGACTGAGAATTGATCCCCAATAGGTTCATGGGTTGACACTCAACCACTGAGCTACACCAGCTGGGCTACTCTTGCTTTCTTGTAGCTTCCATATTGAGTCAAGAATGTTGCTTAGTTTGCTATGAGTTTTGTTTTGAATTTTTTGAAATTTATCTTTACTGTTGAAAATCTTACAGATGTCTCCCTTTAATTCCCCCATTGACCCCCGCCACCCCACACCAGCCCCCCCCCCAGGCTTTCACCCCACTATTGTCTGTGTTCATGAGTTATGCATAATGCATATAAGTTCTTTGGTTAATCTCTGTCCACCCACTCCCACTTCCCTATGAGATTCATCAGTCTGTTCCAGGCTTCTCTGTCTCTGGATCTATTTTGTTCATTAAATTCCACTTATGAATGAGATCATGTGATACTTATCTTTCTCTGGCTGGCTGATTTTGCTTAGCAAAATGCCCTCCGGGGTTTTGGGATTTCATTGCTTGAGGTCCGCCTATGGGCTTCCCCACTTCCTCTTGTTTATACTGTAGTGAATTGCATTGATACACAGTTTAGTATTGAAAAACTATTGCATTATTGGAATAAATGATCTATTTGGTTATGATGGAATCGATTTGCTATTGTTTTGATTTAGAATTTTTACTACATATTTGTAAGTAAGATTGACTTTTGGTTTCATATCTCCATGTCTGGCTTTGGTATAAGAGTTATTTTAGCATTATAAATGATTAAAATAGCTTTTTCATTTTCCATAGTTTTCATTTTTAGTTTCTATAAACTGGGAATTATCATCTCCTTGAAAGGAAATAGAAATTCATTGATTAAACTATTTTAACAGTTAACTTTTGAGGGTTAGATATTTTCCATCTCTTCTATTTTTTCGAGCTCTTTAATTTTCTGATTTATTTGTGCCAATTTTGATAGAAAGTGGGGCAAAAGTAAGTTTCCAGTTGTCCGTATGAAAAATAATGAAATAATTAATAAGTAATAATACAAGAATAAACTCTGTTTTGTGTACTCAAAACTGTAAACCCACCTTTGCCTCACCCTGTATATTTTCCTAAAGCAATTATTTGCCTAGATTTTTAAATTTATTGTTAAGCTTCTCAGTGTTTTATTATATTTTATAAGTCTCTTACTATTTTTAATTTTCTTCTTTTTATTCCTTGTTTCTCTCTCCCACCTTTTTTAAAAATGGACTTGCCAAACCATCTGGATTTTATGTAAGTAGTCCTATTTTTAAGTGTTGGCAAGTAATTTCATTTAAAAAAAAATACTGAATTGGCCAGGTAAAACACTGGCACTGGTCAAACTGGAACTGATAATGATTGAAAATTACATTTTCTCTTTCTATCCTCCTAGTAGATTGTCTTCATTTATTATAAACACTTAAACTCATATTTCACTTTTAATGACTTATTCAGTAGCTACATTTTTCACTGAGTAAAACAAGAATCTGAGAGCACTTTAATTTTCTTCTCCCTTTCTTTTTTCTTCTTATATTGATAGCATGTGAGATTTAAATTCTAAATTATTACTGTGATTTTTAAAAATTACAATTTAGACTTATTTGCACTTAACCATCCATTTTACTGTTTTCTTTTTGTTCACCACTACTTATTGTGTTCAGTTTTCCTCATATTTATTTTTCATTTTACTTTGGTATCTCTCGTAGTAATTTTTTCAGATAGCATCTGGGAGTGATAAACTTTGTTTCACGTACCTGAAAATGTCTTTATTTTACTTTCACATATGAATTCCAATTTAGGAATATGGAATTTTATGTTCAAAGTAATATATCTCATAGCTTTTAAGATATAATCTCACTATCTTTTTGTATCAAATATTACTGAGAATTATGTTTAAACCTAATGTTAAATTTGTTTTCTTCAGTGTTTATACTAGAAGCTTAGTATTCATTTTCTTTATTAGTTTTCCCAAACTGCTGGTGATCTGTGTCTGCTTATCCTCCTCTGAACTCTCTCATCCCTTTGTTTGTGAGGATTAATGTGTTTGTTTAGGTTTAATAAATATTCTTTATTCGTTAAGCATTTCAATATATAATTTATTGAAGCATTTTCTCCAGTCAGCTGTATCTATTCTCTGTTTCAGAAGCTACTATTACATAAATGTTTAAAGATTTATATCTAGCCAATAGTTCTCTGTATTTTTCTTTCAAGCTCGCATTTTCTTTCTTTTTTAATGTTTTTTTTTTAATTGATTTTGGAGGAGGGGAAGGGAGAGATAGAAACATTGATGGGAGAGAATCAACATTGATCAGCTGCCTTCTGCACGCTCCCTACTGGGGATTGAGCATGCAACCCTGGGCAGTTGTCCTGACCAGGAATTGAACTAGTGACCTCTTAGTGCATGGGTCGACACTTTAACCATTGAGCCACACCAGCTGGGCTCTTTTTTGTTTTTTATACATTTTGGTATACCTTCTTTGCTCAATTTTCAGCTCACTTCCTTAATCTTTTTTCATTGAGTTGTAATTTACATACTTTAAAATGCATACAATCCACCCTAGCCAGTTTTGCTCAGTAGATATCCAATAGAGTGTCAGCAGGCTGACTGAAGGGTCCCTGGTTTGATTCTGGTCAAGGGCACATACCTCAGATACAGGCTGTATCCCCGGCCCCAGTCAGGTGCATGTGTAGGAGGCAACTAATCAATGTGTTTCTCTCACATCAATGTTTCTCTCTCTGTCTCTCTCTCTCCCTTCCAATCTGTCTAAAAAAATCAATGGGAAAATAAAGATCCTCGGTGAGAATTAACACACACACACACACACACAATGCATACAACCCAAGTGCTTAACACTCTAATCAAGGTTCAGAGCAGTTTCATGATTCCTTTTGGGACCCTTTCCAGGCATTCCCACCCTCCACCAGAGACAATCACTATTTTAATATAAATAAAATTATATAGCATATACTCTTTTGTGTCTGTTTTCTTTTTTCCACTCAGTATGTCTGTGAGATTTTTTTCCCCTGGTGCTGTCTCAATAGTTTGTTTCTTTCTGAGAAGTATGTCATCATATGAATACATTTTGATGTCTTTATCCAGACTTTTGTTGATGGGCACTTAGATTATCAAGAAAGAAGCTACTATAATCATTCTTGTATAAGTATTTTATAGACATATGCACTTCTTTCCCTTGGAATGAATTCACTCTTCAGTTATATCTCTTTCCTTCCTTCCTTCCTTCCTTCCTTCCTTCCTTCCTTCCTTCCTTCCTTCCTCCCTCCCTCCCTCCCTCCCTCCCTCCCTCCCTCCCTCCCTCCCTCCTTTCTTTCTTTCTTTCTTTCTTTCTTTCTTTCTTTCTTTCTTTCTTTCTTTCTTCTTTCTTTTCTTTCCTCAAAACATTTTTAATTACAAAGGGGGAAACTTAATATAACTTTAAGCTTAAAAAGTCAGGACATAATTTTATTTATATATGTAAATATGTATGTATAATAGCTTTGCTTCGGTGGTAGAATCATGGGTGTGTTTATTTCAATTCAGACTTTTATTATTCTATTATTATTTTTCATTATTATTATTTTTCTTTATTGTTGAAAGTATTACATATGTCTTCTTTTTCCCCAATTGACCTCTCCCAGGCCACGCCCATCCCCCAGCCTCAGGCCCTCACTCCCTATTGTCTGTGTCCATTGGTTATGCTCATATGCATGCATACAAGTCCTTTGGCTGATCTCTTACCCCATCCCTCCTTTCTTTCTTCTGAGATTTGACAGTCTGTTCGATGCTTCTATCTCTATTTTTGTTCATCAGTTTATGTTGTTCATTATATTCCACAAATGAGTAAGATCATATGATATTTAACTTTTCTATTTTTTATTTTTAAGATTTCTTGTTGACCTTGGTGGGTGATTTGTTCTATGAAATGTGTTACTTCGTTTTGTTTTATTTTCTGTGTATTGGGCTACTTCTGTGTGTTCTAGTTGGGCCTCTCTTTCTTATGGTAATTTCATGTGGTGTTTACACCTTTTTCTGTGAGTGTTAGACCTGTTTACAGCAACTGCTGCTTTTCTGTCTGTGATTGTGAGAAAGTGACAGGAGACACTTGGGGATGAGACATTCTCATTCCTGGATTGCTAGAGGCCTGCTCTGGAGACTCTGACCAGCCACACCTGCTCATGTCACCCTGGAGTCGGACACCACTGCTTCACTGCTTCCTCCTCCTGCACAAGTGAGGCCTGGGGTTACGGAGAGGCTGGCTTGGTAATGGGGAGGCACATGACTGCTGAGGCAGCTGACCGACCCCCTTTAGCCCCTGAGCCACTTGGAGCTGGCCTCCATCTTTATTTATTTTATTTTTTTAGCAATCTGAATCTGTCATTGAAATATTTCTCCTTCACTTAGGTCACACCTTATTTTCTACCAGCTTTTTGAATTTTTTGTTTTTCAAATCTGTTTCTGTCATTTGCCTAAATTTGGAATGGGACGGAGGCCTTAATGAGTTATTCTGCCATCTTGCTCCCATCTCTTCCTTCATGAGTTAGATTATAGTAGTAACTTCCCTGTCATAAATAAAAACATTAGAGCTGTTAAGACTGAAGAGTCCTTACTGAAATTTCTAAAAAACATGATTCTTGGCCATATTTCTGTTATCATTTACTTGCCCTTTCCAATCAGAAGCGTTTGGCTCCTTTTAACTTTCCAAGGCTATAAGCAATTTGATCTTAAAACTAAGCATGCATATTTCTGTTTCTTTGCTATAGACACTTTTTTTGCTAGATTGAAATTAGTTGTTTAAATGAAAATCTTCACTTAACTGAATTTTCATTTCTCAGGAGTTAGGTTCACATAGCCCAAAATATACTATTGGGAAGTTATCTCTGATCTATTTAATTTTAATTAAGGTTTTAACACATGGATGATAAACTTTGAGAAACTGGGTTTATAAGTATAATACAGGAAGCTTCGTAAATAATGAGGTATTTGAATCCTAGAGATGCTGGCTGTGGTTTTGGAGACAACAAGCTTTCATCCACTTACACTGGAATCTAGTAGAAGTTGGAATAAGTCCTTGGCTTGTTCCTGTAGAAACTCGCTGAAAAATAACCACTGACTTAAACAGTGGCATGTGGGCATGCTGTGTCATAAAGCATTCGGAGCACCATACGTCACAGAGACTCCCCGAGATTAAAGGCAATGACTGTTTCACTTAGCCAGTTGCTTGTTGCAATTTCAACAAACTTGAAGCCATTTTATTTTTTGTTTTCCTTTTTACCTCTCTGTCAAAGTTTCCTGTAATAAGGTTTACAATGACTTGACTTTTGGTACAGTATCATAAATTTCAGCAGCTCCAAAAAGGTGAAGAATCGGCATTAACTTGAAATCAATATACTTTTTAGATGTTTAAATAAAACCACAAATGAATTTTTAAACACTGGTCATGAAACCCAGACACATTATTCTTCTCTAGGTTTATTTACACAGCTTTTTGTGTCAACTCTAGCTTTTACACTGCATGTACCATTTCATATATTTTATAATGTTGCTAACTCCTTTTATCAATGCTTGCAGCGGTTCTCAACCTGTGGGTCGTGACCGTCGGAAAGCACATATAGCATATCAGATATTTACATTACAATTCATAACAGTAGCAAAATTACAGTTATGAAGTAGCAACGAAAATAATTTTATGGTTGGGGGTCACCACAACATGAGGAACTGTATTAAAGGGTCATGGCATTAGGAAGTTTGAGAACCATTGGTTAGGAGATCAAATGACTATTAACTGCTTCTTAGCGGTGAGAACTTAGAATGTGTTATGATGACAAGTGTGTATATATGCATAAAACTGTGAACCTGGAAAATTTTTTAATTCAGTATGTCCAAGATAATGTTTGATCATTATGGATAATACTTACTAAGGTTAGGATAACTCAGAGAAAGAGGAAAAGCTAATATGCAGTGAAACTCTTCGTCTTGGAACTTGAAAACAACTTACTCTGTTCCTTTGTTTGTCAGTGGCTGTAATAGTGTGTTCATTCCTCTGTGTGCTTTGTTTCTCCTGACTGAGATGGCCGTGCCCATGAGGGCAGGAGTTTTGCTTCCCTTCTGTATGAACAATTACAGTGCTGTACACTCTGTTCACTAGGAAGGAGGCTTGGGAGCTTTGGAGTCACTTGCACAGCCCTCGACACTCGGGGTGCCAACCTTTGTGTGGGAAAGGATAGCGACTGAAACCCATTAGTTGATGCAGTTCCCAGATTTATGGAATAACGAGTTTCAATATGACATTTGGAGAATTGAGCTTCTTTTTTTTTCTCACAGTAAAGCTTAAGTAGTTCAGAATAATTTGGGAAAGGCTATTCACAGTTACTAAAACCTGTAACTGAACGAAAAGTTTAAAAGAAAAGTGCTTTTGTAACATTCAAATACATATACATATTATATATCAAATTACATTATAATATCATAAACAGAGATCCTGCTATGTCTATGTAAATGAATAGTTAAGAAAGCTAATGTACAAATATTTATTGTCTAAGTACTTATGGTTTATTTTCTTAGCAAGGCTTGCCATGCATTTTAAACTGGGTCTCTGCCTCCTGCAAAAAACCACTCAGTTCTTCCTTTACAAATAAATGAGAGCAAGGGGAAAAGGATGGTTTCAAAGTGATTACAGGAAATACACACACACACACACACACACACACACACACACACACACACACACACATATATATATATCAGGTCTTTTTTCATAGGAAAAAAGTGACCTTAGAAAGTTCTAGAAAAAATTGTCAAGTGCCTTAAGACCCTTGGCAGTAGGGTATCTCAGCATAGCCTGAATGGTGCCTCCTGGAACACCACCTTAGTTCAGTATGAATGGCACCCCTTAGAGTTTTACATCACACGGGCTTCCTCAGAGAGATGAAGTGAGTCCAGTTTGCATACTAAATTCCCTTTGTCTGAGGCACATTCGGTTGTAGGCTTGAAATGATTATGTATATTCACCTGAGAAGTCCAGGTAGAATAATGGATACTACCGGGAAAAATGAGTGAGGCCAGGCTAGGGTCAGGGGGACCTGGGTTCTCGGCCCAGTGACTGCAGTTCAGTACTACACACCCTGATTCAGCCACTTGGAAGCATGAGCTCTGTCACCATAGCAACACTAGGGACCACTTCTGCAGATCTTAGCTGTGTCTGCCAATCAGCTCCAGCCCTGAGCCATCGAATTCACGATAAAGCCAGATGCTACATACTGAAGGATGCACAAACCAAGCATAGATGAGCAAGAGGAAGGGGGGATTAAAATTTTTTCTGAAGGTGATTTTTTTTTATTGATAGAAATAATCAATGTTTATAGAATACAACTATTCTACTTTGTGTGAAAGCACAGTAAGTTCAGCAAATCCTGACTTCCATTGCTTATTAATTGCTTGCTTTAAGAGCTCCTGAAGAACATTATTGTATTGTAAGAATGGCACTCATTACTATGATGTGTTTGTTTGTAGTGCACATGCAATGTGCACATGTGTATGTCCACTGCATGTTGTGTATCTGTTCTCTAATAGATTTTGAGTGCTCTGAGGATGAGAATTATGTGGTATTATCCTTGTGTCCTTTGTATCTACCACACATCTAGCATTTACTTAGGCTCTGCATCAATACTATTTAAATTGTTGAATGTAATGAGGAATGGCTAAGTTTCGTGAACAATAGAGCCACTCCTGACTAAGTTTCATTGGCGAGTGGACTGGAGGTGGTCATACAGAAGAGGAAGTGTTACAGAGCAAGTATTCAGAGAAGCATTGAGGTCAGACAGTATTAAAAGAAAATTGTCAATTTTATGTGTGCAACTTGTAAACAATAACATTAGGAGGCACTGTTCATAAAGAATACAAGAACATCTCTCAAAATGTGTGTTTTCATAAATCTGATTGTGGTTTGCTAACGGGATAAGAACACTTCCCAAACCTCACAATAAGAGTACCCATTTTAAAACAAAACAGGCTTTTAAATGATTTTTTTTCTGATAGCTTATCGGGTAATAGTGATCAGCTCCAGCAAATCATGAGCTTGATGTGAAGAAACATTCAGAAGCCACTAGACAAGCATAATTGTTCCTGAAAAGGCAGAAAAGAATTCAATAGTTCAAATCCCTTTACTGTTTTTTAGAAACCAAAGATAAATCTGGCAGTTGCATAACCTAGTTATACATCAGGCTTTAAGACAACCCACCAAAGGCCCTGTCTGTAGCACCCATGTTTCTTTCCCTCCATCGTGCTGTCTTATTATAATTAAAATGCATGCAGATGATCAAGAATTTGGCAGAGAAAATGAGCTCTCCAAAATTGTAAATACAATGATTTCTATAGGAAAGCCAACTATTCTGTTAAAAATCCAGGCTGACTGACCTAGATCTTCACACGGAAGGTTTGCTGAGACACGGGCAGCCATGTAAATCTCTGCGATGTGGGTGATTTAAACAGATGGTCACTGTGACACAGTGAGCTCTACATGCAAATTGGCAGAGACCGGAACCAGAAAGGAAGCAAGCTAGAGAGGAAACATGATCTCACTGTGAACCTTGGAGCATTTTAATTAAAACACAGAACAAATTTCAGAGTGCTAGGATATACCTCTTCAGAATAGTAATGGAGCATCAGTATTGGTTGTATTGTTGCTATGATACCAATAGTTGGGCGAGCTGAGGAGTTTTTAGAATCTCCTTTAGATTTTACTAACTTTGTGGATGTATTTGGCCCTGCCTTTTGTCTGCACAAAGATAAAATCTAGAAGAAGTAAGTCATGTGTGGGCAATGTCTCTGCTGTGGTGTTAACGTTGGCAAGTAAAGTTGTAGAGTTTTGTTTTGTTGTGTGTTTTTATAACAGCATTCTATGGCCAAGGTGCTAGTTTGGCAAGTGTCAGGAGACTATTACGACAGAGGGATGAGCAACTTCTAGATTCATGGATCTGGAAATCTAAAAATTCCTGATATGGGGGACAATCCTGTGATCTTCTCTGGTGGCCTACCCTAAAGCCTGCTACGCCAGTCCTGTCAATGATTTTGTAGACTCCTGGTTTTCTGTCTTAGCTTTTTTGCCTGCAACCCAGACCTGATTGATAGAGCACGTATATAAAATACAGCTCTTTCCAGCTGCATTCCCCTCCCCCAAATCTGTGCTAAGTCTTTAATGAGTTCTGTTTCCATGCTGACTTGTAAAGTATACATCTTTACCTCATTCATCATTCTCTAGAAGGAAGAAGAGAATAACATTTTAGGAGAAAGGGGCTAAGCATATATATATATGGCTAAGCAACTGTCTGACCATCCAACCATCCGACTGGCGGGTAAGTATGACGAGCACTAACCACCAGGGGACAGACGCTCAATGCCGGAGCTGCCGAGCTGCGGTGACTTGGCAGCGGTGGTTCTCGTGTGACACACCCTGGAACCAGAGAGGAGGGAGCCTGATTCCTTGTGGGCTGCTGTGACTGCAGATGCCCTCTGAGCTGTGGCACTGCCCCAGGTGTGGCCAGCCGGGAGGGACCATGGGAGTTTGGCTCTAGGGCATGTCCGGCCCGTCTAACCCAGTCCTGCCCCACCAGCCACCTTCTAATTAATTTCCTTACAATGTGTATGAATCTGTGCTGGGCCTCTAGTTCATTAAATAACTCAGAGAAACCATTTTAAAAAATGAGAAAGTTATCAAAAGAGATAAGGATAAAACACTTTGAGAAGTGAAGTTTATAAGGGTTTAAAGGCATGTTTACAACTTACATGCATTAAGATCGAAGATGAAAGAATGGCTGCTTCTCCCAAAGAGCTCTTATCTAAAATTGACAAGAAATTTCCTGGAATTAGGGCAATGAAGTTCAGTTTTATTGCATGTTTTCTTCATTGCATCAGAGTCAAGGGACAAAGCAAATACAGGACTGTTCGGTTTATATTACTGGATGCCTCTGATAGAAAAATGTATAATCAAGTTCATACTTGATTACTTTATCTGGCATTTAAAATACAAGTGTGTGCTTAATACCTTTATTTGTTGTTGTTTTTTTCAATTACAGTTGACATACAATATTACATTAGTTTCATCTGTACACCCCAGTGATTAAACATTATATAACTTACTAAGTGATCATCTGATTAATCTTGTACCCATCTGACACCATACATAGTTACTAGAATACTATGTTCCCTCTGCTGTATTTCACGTCCCCATGACTATTCTGTAACAGCCAATTTGTACCCCCTCACCTTTTTTACCCATCCCCCCAATTCCCCTCCCATCTGGCAGCCATCAAAATGTTCTGTATCTGTGAGTCTGTTTCTGATCTGAGGGGGAGCTGAGGCAAGCAAACCTCAGAGGAGCTGAAGGCTTTGGTGAGCTGGTTAAATATGCCATACTCTATAAATGCCTCAAATACAGTGGAAACTGGCAGGAAGTTCTAGTTTCTCCCTCAGCAAGTTCTTGAGTTTCTGGAGAAGGCAGAGACCTCCCCATTTCTCTGTCTGTCTCTTTTTATTCCTGCCCACCTCCAGGCATGTGAGGTGGCCTATAGAGCAAATCACAACACGCAGCAGGGTGACTGGGAGTAAGCACTGAAAAGGGACCATATGAAAGCACAGGCCTTAGTTCCCACATCCTAGCCAAGAGTAGAATTGGGCGCTGAACAGTGTCGTCGTCCCACAGGTCCTGGAAGGTGAGGCGTCTGGGGGGACTCTTGGGATAATTCCTTATGGAGACCTGTCCCCTCCCCCCAGTGACAACTGGCACACAATCTCTCCCTTTAATTGTCAGCATGTTGGACAAGTTAAGTGAAGCTCATAAGACTGGACAAGTTAGGTGAAGCTCATAAGACTTTAAAGCAGGGTGCTATGCCCTGATTGTATCTCAGGAGTGTGGATTTGGTCACAGTATCTCCACATTTACCATCGGAACTGGGGGGATTGGTGGGCCATCGGCATACACAGGCCAACCTCACTAACCATTGTCTGTGAGTTTCAGTTTTATGTCCCACATATGAGTGAACTCATATTGTTCTTAGCTTTTTCTGATTGACTTATTTGGCTTAGCATAATGTTCTCAAGGTCCATCTGTGTTTTTGCAAATGGCAGTATTTCACCTTTTCATATGGCTCGAGATGTGTCTTTGCTGGGAGCCGGTCCATGCTTGCTGTTTCAAGGGACCTGGCATATATGGCATACTGTTCTTAATATGTTTGCTCACCTTCTTGGCACTATGTGTTTTAACCAAGGTCTCTGAGAAAGGTTGTTTCCCCAGGTAGGGATTTTCCCCTGAAGTTAGGGAGGGAATATAACCTCTTAACTAAGTGCCAGGCGGGTAATTAATCACTTTAACTATGAACAATCATGCTTAAGCTACATAATCTTTACTCCCTGGAATGGAGATAAGAAACGCCCTAACCTTTGGAATAGAGATTGATAGGATTGGAATCAACTGGTATAAATACAGATGTAACAGAACAGAACTAAGAAGACAGAACCAAGAAGACAGAACCTACACAGAACCTAGAGACAGAAGAACTTCGCTGGAGAGAACATGGCAAAAGATCCTGGACTGAACCTGACTACAGAAATTGGCAAGTGAACCTGACTAGAACCTGGTGACTGAACCTGGCTGGAGAACCTGGACAGAACCTGGCTGGAGAACCTAGCGAGGGAACATGGCTACAGAACCTGGCTGGAGAACCTAGCAAGAAAACATGGACACTGAACCTGGCTGGAGATCCTAACCAGAACTTTGCTGGAGATCCAGACCAGAACTTGGCTGGAGATCCTGGCTAGAGATCCTGGCTAGGCTGCTGATCAACTGAACACTATCTCCGTGTCCTTCCTTCTTCGCCAACTCCGTCCACACCTTTGGGGACCCCTGGACCCGCTGGGGTTGGACCCCAGCATGTCTTGAGAGCACAGGCAGGACTTAGACAGATGAAGAGGGTGAGAAATGTGCTTCAGGGGCAGAGAGTGGGCACATAGCACAGAGGCAGGAGAGATGAAGATGAGACCAGAGCACAGGCCCCTCAGAGGCCTGTGAGTGAGGGGACAGGGTAGGGAAACAGAGACCCTCCATGGTCCCCTGTGCCTGGCTCTCTCCCCATGTACTCTCCATGGAGAGTCCCCTACCTCCCTGTCCTGACTACTCATGAAGACTCAACTTCACAATCTTTGTCCCAAATACAGTTAATATTTGATCCATATAATGGAAAGTCTTCTTTTAATATGATTTCAACACTTTTGTAATCATGAATCTGCAAATCTATTTATTAGTAAATAGTATACAATAATCCAATTTTATAATAGTGAAGCCTATTAATAATTAGAAACTATTGCCCTCCTTCAATATAATTACAAGAATGTAAATCGCTTTACATTCTTCTGATAAATATATATTATTGCTCATTTGCCCCATAATACACATTTTACATTTCAAAAAATTGCTTTATTATTGACCAATAAATTTAATAGTGCTTTTAATTCAGAAAAGGGATAAACATCTCATCATTTTTCAGAAGGTTTTTGTATTTTGATAACTTTCAAAGCTGTAGATAAAAATTTACAGAAGCTAATGATTAATTAATTAGTTCTTATGAATACTATAATGATATATTCTAATATAACTTTGTTTCATTTCTGTTCTGACTATGATTGAAAACCATTAAAATAGTCAACTAAGTATTTTGATAATATGCTTACATTACTATTTCCATCTTCAGAATTAACAATATAAGATGAGGAAAGTTGACATTTACTAATCTGTGATGTATCAGTGTGTTTACAATGAACCAGAAACAACTACACACAACTGAATGAGGCTTCTCAATCTTGATATTTTGATGAGGTAATATCAATTTAGATGACAAAGTGTAATTTCTGAAATGGATTTGATATAAAAAAGATATTTATGTCAAAAATATGAGAAGACAGTACTGAATGATATGACAAATGGATAACATACATAGCTCCATACGGTGATTTCTGTTTAAGACCCTTTGTTTCCTGATAAACATTTTATCTTGTTTATTGCTGGATCTGCTGGGAAATTATTCCATACTTTATTTGAAATGCAATTGGGTGACCTTTTGGACAGAGTTCTTTAAGAAAAAAACCCTTGTTAATTGAAAGGTTTTATTTCCTCAAAATTGGTAAGGAAGGGAAAGGTCACTGCTTGCACATATAATCAGAAACTTTTGCTAGCATTAGCTTTTCAGTTGATTAGGGAGAGAAATAGTGAGCTACTTTAATGTAACATACTACTTGCCTTGTGCAATTTAATGACTATTGATTTGTTCAGATTAATTTGAAATATTAACATTGTGGGTGGCGAACAGAACAGAGACACCCATGTATTAAAGAGTGTTTTTCTATCTGACTAGGTTAGTCTTCAGTAGGGATTCTGTCATCAGATACAATAAAGGGAAAAAGAAGGAAATTAAAATTAATTTAGCTCTATTTCTGTGCTTGGCATTGTGCTGGGCCTTTCTCAGAAGATACCTCACGTAATCCTCATGAAAACGTCGGTTTTTGAGGATGGTGATCTCCATTTTTGACATATAAAGAAAGTCTAAACCTCATTTTTATCTCTTTTCCTGTAATTCTCAAACTCACTAATTCTTTGCCCCCAAGTGCAGAGGAAGACCTAAATAAATATTAGCTTGGAAAAAATGATTTTCTGTTTGGCAGTGTTTAGACAAATTCTAGTATACTTTGTTGAAAAGGCTCATTTTCAGTCTTTTCCAGTCTGCAGCCAGTGGCAGCCTCTTCTGCTAAATAATTTGGATTGCCACCTGAATGACTGCAATGCCATAGCCAGAATCCTTTTTGTCTACGTAAGCAAGTTACACATGCTTTACTGCTTTCTCCTGGGCTTAAAGTTAGAGAGGGCTCCAAAAAGCTTACCGTTTTGTTTGGCTCATTAGGCAATAATTAGATGTCATTTCTAATTAATGTAGGCAGCAGAATAGACCACTACATTTTAGCCATTAAAGATTGCATTTTAGGCTAACTCAAATTATTTCATGGTCCTAATCAAACATTACCAATAATAAGGAGAAGTGTGGCATTCTCCCAAGGGACCTCCAATGATTTCTAATCACACCAACACCCTGGTGTGTGGCCCAATGCTCTGAATCCTTTTCCCAACCTCCCTTGGCCATTCCCACGTCATAGGGATGAGGCAGGAGCTATGACCAGCTCCCTAGGGAAGACAAAGCATCCGCCCAGTTTCTTTTCCGTGACCAGCCTTTTCCAGTTTCAGGTCGGGGCTCTTTGTGATCACCACTGTCCCACTTAATGGCCTCAACCATTTAGCCCCACCCCACAGACATTTTCGCAGGGGACCCCACCTGACATTTGGAAACACACATTGAGTTGTAACCTCCTCCCCCTTCACTTTTCCTTTGAAGATTAGGACGCCGATTTGGCTTTTTCTTTGAACTCAGAGCCTCTGATAGAAGATGAGTCCAGCTCTTCCTCCAGCTCTGAGGGCTAGACCCTTAGCTCTACGTGGATGCTGAGGTAGGAGAATGAAGATGCACAGAGAAGGCTCTTATACAGTCATATATGGCGCCATGTTCAACTGGAGAGCTTTATTCTTTGTTTAAATTACTTATTTTAAAAGGCAGTTTCCGCCAAAGCCGGTTTGGCTCAGCGGATAGAGCGTCGGCCTGCGGACTGAAAGGTCCCAGGTTCGATTCCGGTCAAGGGCATGTACCTGGGTTGCAGGCACTTCCCCAGTGGGGGATGTGCAGGAGGCAGCTGATCGATGTTTCTCTCTCATCGATGTTTCTAACTCTCTATCTCTCTCCCTTCCTCTCTGTAAAAAATCAATAAAATATATTAAAAAAAAAAAAAGGCAGTTTCCTTAGGACTACATTATAGTTATATTATTACAAGAAAAAAGAGATTGGAGCCTGTAGTGTATCATGATCCTTTAGTGGCATTGATAAATCATGGGAAAGGGGAATCTATAATTTTAATTGATATTACATTTTCAGGGATAGAAATAGGATTATTCTAATGTTTCATAGGTATTTAAATGTTCCTTGGAAGGCTGAGTGAGAACCAAGATTAGAACAAAAAGTGAAGACATTTTTCCTACACAGTAAAAATGGAATTGTTTTTGTAATTGCATCCTGACATGTTTTGTGGTTTGAGAATCAAGAATATTCAGGAATGTATTTTGAAATTTTTAACTGGTTTAAGTTTGTTTCCTTTGCCTTTGACTCAAAAGCAGAATGTAAGGAAATTGCTGATGAGACATTTAAAAAGAAAAAAACAACAACTACTCACCACAGGATAGGAAATTCTGCCAAAATGATACAAGAGCTCAGAAGTGAGGAGACCTCAGGCTTCCCTCTTTATAAACTCTGAGATCAGCAACCAGGAATAAATGCCTATTAATGCAGTTGATAAGCTAATATGCTGGGAGAATTTCTACCCAGACGCTAGGGAGGCCTGTGAAACTGGAGGCCGACTGATGCAGGGATGTGGACATGCCAGAAAATGGACATAACACTTAAGAGTTACATTGCAGAGTGAGATGAAGCAGTTCAAGGTAGTTTCAAGTCATCCGGTGTGCTCAGGCAGATCTATTTAATGGGCTCTTCTTTCAAGGGCTTTATTATTGCTAACTCTCCAAAGTCCACAGTTAGTGTGAAATCATGGTAAAGCCTATAGTTTTAAGAAAGAATTTGGGTCTTCATAGGGAAATAAGCAGTACTCATTGTTTCAGGCTTGGTCTTTAGGAGGTGTTTTACACTATTTATTAATTAAACTTTTAAAAAATCGGTGCATTAACCAATAAGTTTTATAACACAAACTTATATATTTCTAAGTGATTTGGAGTCTATAAAGCATTTGAACTTATGTGATCCTTACAATGAGCATGAGAGGCATAGGCACTTTGAGGGTCAAGGAGATCAAATGATTTGCCTGTGGTCAGGAGTGAGTTCATAACTCCTATCACCAACATTGCTGGGCAGTATCCCTGTGCCAGGCCTAGAAGTTGTCAGATAGCAAAACCCCAAATATGGTTCCTGTTCTCTGGGATGAGTAAGCAAGGTTTATTGAATACTGTGTACGGAGTATAAGACTCTATTGGGTTGATTGCCTTAAATAACTGTGAATAACAGTTATTTTATTTCCACCTGAACTTGATTATCTAAGGGGAAAGGGTAAGAAGACATTATTATGTTTAGGGGGCAGGACCAACAAACTGGAAATGCCAAGTTCTGCTCTCAGTCAGAAAAAAATTTAATTCAGACATCACTGTCCAGAAGAGCAGCATCACTTCTAATGATAAGATTGACTCAAACAATCTGGCATTAATGAAAGAAACATATGGTACTATTAGAGAGAGAAGTGGCTGTGCTGTTAGTGGAAACAAATACAAATATCTGAAAATAAATCCTATATGATAAAAGGCTAATATGCAGATCCAAGCGGTGGAACGACCAGTAGCTATGATGTGCACTGACCACCAGGAGGCAGATGCTCAACACAGGAGCTGGCCCCTGGTGGTCAGTGTGCTCCCACAGGAAGAGCGCCACTCAGCCAGAAGCTGGGCTTATGGCTGGTGAGCGCAGCAGCGGTGCTAAGGATGTCCAACTGATGGGCCTAGGCTGTCAGTCAGACATCCCCCAAGGGCTCCCAGACTGCAAGAGGCCACAGGCCGGGCTGAGGGACAACCCCCTCCCCCCAAGTGCACAAATTTCGTGCACCAGGCCTCTAGTATGACAATAATATAGGTCACACTTGAAATCCTAAATGAATTAGAAACAGTTTGAATTTATCGGTTTTATTATGACAGATACTGTTGATAAGGATGGAAAATAGTAACTAGGTGGAAGTACCTGCATTTTTATTTTTCTTCTTTTATCACAATATTTTCCTTTTTCTTTCTTCTTTCCTTGCATCCTTCCTCCCTTCCTTTCCTCTGCCTCTGCCTCTCCAGTTTTCCCTTCATCCCTTTTTTCCTTCTGTTCTTTCATACAAGATTTAAGGCATTATTATGATAGAAATAATAAAGAATAGAGAGTTATTCATTCAATTTTTAAAAATTCTTTAAATTGATATTGCAGGTCTATTATATGAAGAGCACTAGCTGATCACAGGTTTTCATTATTAAGTCACATTAGGAAGACACATACATGTAATGATATAATACAAAGCAGTGTGTGATGAGTTCTGTAATGGTGGGGATCTAGAAGATTAATTCATCAATTGAGAAAGTATTAAGGTTTCATGATGTTTCCAGATAAACAGCGATGAAAGACTATGTGTCTTAATGAGAAATCCTAAAACATGGAACAGAGATTTCCATCTCAGCTCTGCCTCCTATGAGTTATCTTTTTGAACAAGACATTACCTTCCCAAACTATAGATTATCAACGATGAATCATATAATGTACCTTGCCTCTTTGCTGGACTGTTGTGATGATCATAGCAGATTATTCAATTATAAAATATTTCTTGAACTCCAACTATATATGTCAGGCTCTGTGCTAGGCAACAGGGGACATAGATCAATAGGATCTTAATTCAAGGAGTCCACAGTCTGTCTAAAAATCTGCAGACTCTGATGCTTACAGAGGCCATGCCTGCAGTATAAGTGAGTGAAAAGACATTAAAGACCAAGGGGGCTGATGGGTTTTCTGACACACTGTAGAAAATACATCATATCTTGATGGGGCAGCGTTTGCCATAGACTTAGCTGGTTGTGGTATCCAGGAATGCTAATCCAATGTTTCTGGCTTTAGTGTTCTTAAAATGTGAGGTGTCTCTGTTTTTAATGTTGACATCTAATTACAAAAATTGTCTAGACATTTTGTAGGCAAAATGCACCTGTAAAGGGTGAAATCAACTTATGAGATGCCATAATCTCAATGGCATTAGCTCTGGTCTAAACAGGCATGCATGTGAATAAACCACAAAGCAGGTATTAGGTACAGATGTGGACCAAGTTAGCTTCAAATGACTCCAGGAAGGAATGAAAAGGATGTGGTATGTGTGCCATGGGAGGTAGCCAATAAGAAGTGATGACCAAGCTGAATTTAAAGAATGACTAAAATCTTGTTAACCAGAAAATTGGAGGCGGTGATTTAAACAAAAAGGGCAGGATGCTCAAAGACTGAATGAATTTGGTGTTGCTATGTATAAGAGGGAGGGCCTGAGGAGGTGAGGCAAAAAAAAGGGGGGGGGGCGCAAAAATGGTAAACGGTCTCACATGAAAAGCTAAGGGATCTGAACCCATTCACTCTCATGGGGATAGTGACCATGGGGAGACACACGGTCAGATTTCTACTCTAGAAATATGGTTCTACTAGTAGAATGGAGGAGGACTGAAGGGGAGTGAGATTAGGCCTATTTAAGAGACTGTGGCAGTAGGGATGGGAATTAGGAAGAGATTTAAATTGATTTGTAACTGACAAAGCATCCTATTAATGTGTGGTACTATTTATATTTTAATTGATACTAAAATGCAAAATCTTCCACATTTTTAACATCTCTGCAATCAGAATGCATCCTTCAGTTCATGGGATGTGGTTGTTAAATGGGGGCAGGTTCTTTCTTTCAGGGATCATAGCATAATGATGCCTCTTCACATTGATGGCATCTTTGATACAGTGAAATGGAATAATAATCATGCTCTTTTAACCACTAAACTGAATTTAAAAGCAGAGAAGTGGAAGAATTTCTACAAGTGATAATCCCACCTACCTCTCTGGAAGGGAGCCTTTAAGACATTTCTCTGCTTTGGTGAGCAGCTGTCCCCACTTCCTAAGTACTCATTAGAGCAGGGGAGGCACCTGTGTATGCCGCAGGAGATGGGAGGTGTGTGAATGGGTAGAGCTGGGAAGGGACCACAGGCCCTCTCTAAAAGACAGTTGCTATTTGTGTTGTGCCAACTGCTGCTGGATGCGAATTAAAAATTAGTGTTGCCAGATTCAAGAGATGATGGAAATATGAAATTTTTAATAAAATGTCTCAATATTTAAATGTTGGCAGCACATCCAACATTTTAAATAACCCTGTGCAGGCCAAACAAAACGTATCTGTGTGCTCTGTAAGCTACCAGCCTGGTCTCTCTGCTAAGCCTCTTGCTGAAGGAGTGATCATACTGATTTCTAACCCTTTCGGTTTCATAATATTAAATGCTAAATGTCGCTGAATGCCAGTGATAAGACTACATCTCATCTGGGAAGATGAAATCTCCTCCTTGACTGTATCAGCCATCTGGTACAGCTCTCAGCCACATGAATCCTTTAGAAACAGCTGTGGGGGTAGTCTCAAGGCCTGTGATCTAAAATGAGTTAGTTATTTTGTTCTAAAATATGTCTGTCTGATCATCTATTCAACAGGAAAAATTCTTGGGCATAGTCTTTTGAAATAATAAAATGATATCTCTCGCCTCACAATTCCTTTCTTCTCCAGACACAATAACAAAAGCTGTTGGTGTTTTTAAAGCGGCCTGGAATGCCAAAGGGGGCTTTCTTAATTCAGCTCTTGTAGATTTATCATTTGCTAATCCCCTGCAATCACAAATATTTTCAACATTTGTAATGTACTATTGATAAATGCATAAAACATAAACATATTGTTTTTCTCTTTTGCAAGATTAATGTCTGATTCAAACTCAGTAAGGTGATGAAAACTAAGACTGTAAGGGAGGTGCTGCTCTGCCAGTGATGGAATGGCAGGAACGGTACTTGACCTTCTTCCGTACATGCCTTGGACATACTGCAGGAGGCAGCTGTCTTTTGTAACTGAACAATTGGCAGTATAGGGCTGTGATTCCTGAGAGAAGGGAAACACAAGGTCAGTACCACATTCACCTTGGCTTTCTAACTGGGACAGGTATGGGACTTTATGAAGCTAGGCAAGAGCAGCTGGGAAGGAGCTGTGAGCTAACAAATATATCAGAGGGGAGATAGGCATATATACTGTTGGAAGATCCTGGATCTATGGCCAAGGATTGAGAGACTTCACTGAGCATCTCAGATATTTAGTTGAGATGTCAAAAAGATCACTTAAGGGTGAAGAGCATACCTTAGAGAAGGACCATGACATAGGACCAAGAACATAACTCAGTTAGATCTGCTGTAACAACAAATAAAACCAAACTGAACAGGATCAAATAGATTGGTCAACAATTTAACTGCCTGCCACTAAAGGTCAACTCTCTTTGAAAGAAGATAATATAATCCAAACTCCCTAGTGTGTATCATTTTACAATTTTGATCACACAATAAAAAAAAAAGGTACCAGACATTCAAAGAAGCAAGAAATTGGACCCTTAATCAAGGGAGAAAAAGACAGCAGTCAATAAAATTGACTTGGAGATAACCCAGATGTTGGAATGAACAGATGAAGAGTGTGAAACAAATATGGTAAATTTATTCAAGAACATGAAGCAAAATATGGCCATAGTGAGTAAACATATGGGGCATCTCAGCACAGAAATAGGAACTATAAAAAAGAACCTAATGGAAATTTTAGAACTGAAAAGTACTTACATGAAATTAAAAATTCATAAGCTTAAGACTGGATTGGAGGCTGCAGAAGAAAAGGTCAGTGAACTTGAAGATAAATCAATAGAAATTACCTAACTTGAAGAATAGAGAGACAAAAACTGGTAAAAATGAACAAAACCTCAAAAACTTGTGGGAAAATACCAAGTAGGCTACTCTACATATAATGTGTGTTCCAGAGGGAGAGGAAAGAAAGAACTAAACCGAAAAAAATTTTTAAAGAGATAATAGGCAAACATTTCCAAAATTTGGTAAAGAATATTGCAGATCCAAGAAGCTCATTGAGCAGCAATCATAATAATTTAAAAGAAAACAAAACATCAGTATGTAGTCAAAAGACAGAAACTGAAGAGAAAGAAAACATCTTTAAAGCAACCGAATAAGACATGAGATATACAGGATACAATGATATGAATAACTAATACCTCATCAGAAAAAAATGGAGGTCAGACACACTAGAATAATACCTTTAAAGTTGTGCAAAAAAACTGTCAGCCAGAATTCTATGTCTAGTAAAAATATGTCTCAAAACTGAGAGTAAAATAAAGACATTAAAAAATATATTCATTTTTATTGATTTCAGAGAGGAAGGAAGTGGGAGAGAGAGATAGAAACATCAGTGATGAGAGAGAATCATGGATCAACTGCCTCCTGCACATCCCTCCACTGAGGATTGAGCCTGCAGTCCAGGCATGTGCCCTGACCAGGGATCGAACTGTGACTTCCTGGGTCATGGGTCAATGCTCAACCACTGAACCACACTGGCCAAACAAATAAAGACGTTTTTAAAATAAATGAAGCAACTCCAAGTAGGAGGATATGCCATATTTATATATTCCTGATACTGAAATAGGGTGCTTGCCCGCACCCGTGCGGGCAAATAAATGGCCCAGAGAAGGGGAGGGTAGTTATGGACAGAGTCTGAACCCAAACTTATTAAAACCTTGGGCTGGAATGCTTCTTAAAATCTGGAGTTCAGTATCATTCCTCAACATGATATTTTTGAGATTTACTTTAAGACTGTAATATTGAACTTCCTTGGAAAACCTCCAGGTCTAATAACAACTTCTTAAATTCTAAAGGTTAGCCATTCATTCTTCAAGTTGTAGATTGAAAATGCCAAATCAGTAATTAAGTCATCTCAGCAGTTTTCCTCCAGTTCTTTATTGGCTTACGGTTCCAATTTCTTTTGTCTTTGGTGACCAAAGAACATTTTGAAACCAGTATTGAAGAGCATTGAGGAGTTACCGGCTGACAGAGCTGGAGGATGGAACAATGGAAACCTGTCATTGGGATGGGGCAACGTGTGTGCTGACAGTAAACACGTAGAGACCGACTTGTTCAGGCTCCTGTTCCCGAATATGACTCACTTTCACCCCCAAGAAGAAACAACTGTGAGGTTATAACCAGTCTTCCTTAATAATTCATCTAATTAAAAAATCAATGAAAAGAGTAGGCTTGTTAAACAATAGCAAGTCAATCATGTAGAAGCAATATAATGATATGTAGAATTGCACACATTATCTTTTCAACAGGTGACTGACAGTTCTTATAAATCACAGCTTTGCTTTTAAACCTTTTCATAATGAGCATTAGGAGGCTCTTTCCTGCAAGCACATACACACATTGAAAATAAAAACATTAAACATCAAATGCAAAAACAAACAAACTAAATGCATTATTATGTTTAAAAATGATTAATATTTTGATATATAGTAACTATATTCTTTAACCAAGCACCTACAACATTAGAAAATGACAACAAGATTCTTTGGGTTCAAGACCCCTCCCATTAAAAAAAGAGTGAAACTCTTCAATAACATACTGCCTTGATAGCCTCAGCAAAGATAGTTTTACATGGCTATGAAGCATGTCATTGCAGAAATACAGAGGGAGCAAAGAAACAGTAGTCAGCAGTGCCTCCAAGACTTCAGTCTTTTAAGAGATTCTGTATCTGAAGTTCTCTTGCATTTCCAAAGAGCAAGTTGTAGGTTTGATGGGAAGGGAATCCAAGCCTCTATTGCTTCAGCCTAAACAACCACCAATGTCCCATTAGGTTTGGTCTCCCAATAAAATCATTCTCTGATTTATAATCTCCCTTACTGGGAGAATGCCCATGATGCTAAATTGTCTTCACATTGTGCAATCTCATTCTGATTCCCTAAAACAGCTATGTGAGTTCAGACTTCTGCCTTCCTGCTTCCATTTCAAATCAGAATTGATCTCTACCTGGCCCTTTGAATGCATTCAGATATCTATCTCTCAGCTGGTGGGTAGACAGTTATAGGTCAATATGCTTGGATTTCTTTTGCAAGAAAAAATAAAATTGAACCAATCTCTCCTTAAGACAAAGAAGGAGAGCAAAGGGGAGAATAAAGGAGTGAGATTATGAAAAAAGAAAAGAAAAAACAGCCCTGACTGGTTTGGCTCAGTGGATAGAGCATCGGCCTGTAGATTCAAGGGTCCCAGGTTGGATTCTGGTCAAGGGCATGTACCTTGGTTGCGGGCACATCCCCAGTGGGGAGTGTGCAGGAGGCAGCTGATCGATGTTTCTCTCTCATCGATGTTTCTAGCTCTCTATCCTTCTCCCCTCCTCTCTGTAAAAAAATCAATAAAACATATTTTAGATTAAAAAAAAAAAGAAAAAAGGAAAAAACATGTTTTATAAAAGAGATGAAGCAAATTTTTAAAGTTGTTCTTTAAATGTTGAGTGGGAGGAACATGTAAAGATAAACTGTAGGTTAAACCTCCCCCCCCCCCACTTTTTTTGTACCAAGTAGTCCTAAATGGGTAGCAAAGGACTCTATACTTGAAATGTCTCTAGGCAAATAAATATATATGGAGCTTTTTCCATACATCCATAAGTTTGGCCAGGTATCAACATCAAGTGCTTCTTAATAGCTTAACAGGGGCTATAATGTGTGTACATATAATATCCTATATAATAAAAGCCTAATATGCAGATTGTCCCCTTGACCGGGAGTTCGACCAGGGGGTGGGGCCGACTGGCCAACCGTGCGAAAGGAGACCCCATCTGGCAGCCAGCAGCCGTTAGGGACCCTACCCATGCATGAATTTTGTGCACTGGGCCTCTAGTACACATATAAAATAGCATATACATCACATTACGGTTATCATGTACACATGATAAAGTAGGTTTGACTACTTTTTCTTCACTCTCTGACATGAAACATTTAGAGCCTGCTGCCTTTAACTTTTTAAAAAATAACCATACTAGACAAGACTAGAGCTAAAAAATGATTTTTCCAAGATTTCTGTTAAACAAAAACAATTTGAAAGTAGAAGTCAGGTTCTGATTCCCAAGGAGTATTGATTTTCTTTCTCATCAAATGATAGCAGAAAAATTTCTACTTTCTATATTTTTTGGCCTTTTTGTTAAAGAGTATGTTAAAAATGAAGAGACATGAGTAGTGAAGCATATTTTTTTCAGTTGAATAACTCTGACTATAATATCCTCCAATCTCTGATCTCCTTTCTTCCTTTGGATCTCAGGAAATTTTGTTTATTCTATCTTTATGTCATCTATTTTGAAGCAAGAATACAGCATTATAACAAAATGTTATTTCTGTTAAAAATGAACTGTTACTGTGCATAATAATTTTTATCTCTCTATATAAAAGCCTAAGTGACCATTACGAGCAGACAACTGGACAAGCAGGTGACCAGACAGTAGCTATGACACACACTGACCACCAGGGGGCAGACACTCAATGCAGGAGCTGCCCCAAGCTGGCCAACCTCCTGCTGTCCCTCTCCCGGCCAGCCGGGTGGTCAGTGCACTCCCACAGCCAACCTCCCACAGCCAGCCAACCTCCTCCAGCCGGCCAACCTCCTGTGGTTCCCTCCCCCCGACTGGAACTGGGTGAGACTGGGACTGGGTAAGACAGCCCCGATTGCTGGCCAGACTGAAAGACCCCACCTGTGCACGAATTTGTGCATTGGGCCTCTAGTTTTTATATAAACATACTAAATTTATATAAAATTTATATATTTCTGAAATTACATTTATACACATTATGATAATCATTTAATTTTAGCAAAGAATGTAAACTATAGTTTGGAAAAAATACTGAAATATTATTTTACATAAATTTATATGAGCTCTTCTATTCTTTTTGTTGTTGTTAATCCTCACCCGAGGATATTTTTCCATTGATTTTTAGGGAGAGTAGAAAAGAGGGAAAGACAGAGAGAAACATCAATGTGAGACAAATCAATTGGTTGCCTCCTGCATGCATCCTTATCAGGGCTCAGGCCCAACTGGGGAGGAGTCTGCAACCAAGGTACGTGCTTTTAATCCGAGTCAAACCTGGGATCCTTTGGTCTGCAGACCAACACTCTGTCCACTGATCCAAACTGGCTAGGGCTATCTGATTTTTTTAACTTAATACTTCCACCCTTTAAAAAGTTTTTTCTAAAATTTTAACTATGTGAGGTGATAGATGTTAATTAACATTATTATTATTGTGGTAATCATTTTACAGTATTCATATATCAAGTCATTACCTTGTATACCTTAAACTTTCACAATGTTGTATGTTAATTATATTGCAACTAGAGGCCCAGTGCACAAAATTGTGCACGGAGGAGTGGGGGTGTCTCTCAGCCCAGCCTGCACCCTCTCCAATCTGGGACCCCTCGGGGGATGTCTGACTGCTGCGGGATCAGGCCTAAACCAGCAGTTGGACATCCCTCTTGCAATCTGGGACCACTGGCTCCTAACCACTGGCCTGCCTGCCTGCCTGATCTCCCCTAACCACTCACCTGCCTGCCTGATCACCCCTAGCCACTCTGCCTACTTGTCTAATCACCCGTAACAACTCTGCCTGCCTGCCTGATCACCCCTAACCGCTCATTTGCCTGCCTGATCGCCCCTAACTGCCTCTGCCTGCCTGATCACCACTAACCACTTGCCTGCCTGTCTAATCGCCCCTAACTGCCCCTGCCTTGGCCCCCGCCACTGTGGCTTCATCCGAAGGATGTCCGGAATGATGTCCAGAAGGTTGTTCAGCTGTCCGGTCTAATTAGCATATTACACTTTTTTTATTATAGATAAAGTTGGAAAAAATTAAAAGATCTGTAACATTAATAAGTCCATTACTTAGCAAAATAAAATGGGACTTTCTTAATAGATTCCTCATGTACAAAAAATAAAAAGTTAATTCTAACATACTTGTGTCCTGAGGTCGATGAATCAAGGGTATATTTTGTTGAAAAAGTTTTCTTAAAGCTTTGCTAAGATAACAGCTTGTATACTGAAATTATTGATAAGTAATGTGAAGAGTCATACAGCCTATAGCCTTTTGAACATAGCTTCTTTCACTTAGGGTATTAATTTAGAGAATCACCCAAGCTGTTATGTGTACACTCATTCATTTCTTTTTATTTCTGGGTAGTTTTTCACTATATCACAGATTGTCAATCATTTCTCAGTTGAGGGATATTAGAGTTGTTTGCAGTTATGGGTGATTACTAATAAGCTGCTATAAAGATTCATGTTCAAGTTTGTGAGTGAACATAGCTTTCATCTCACTTGGGTAAATACCTGGGAGTGAGATGGATGGATCATATAATATTCTTTTTTTTTAATCTTTATTGTTGAAAGTTTTACATAGGTCCTCATTCTTCCCCCATTAGCCTTTTCCAGCCTGCTCCCATTCCCCCCTCACCCACCCTCACCACATAACCTGTGTTCACAGGTTATGCATATATGCATACAAGGTCATTGGTTGATCTCTTCCCACCCACCCTCCAAAAACTGCCAAGCTGTTTTCCAAAGTGGCCCTATCATTTTGCACTTCCACCAGCCATGTATGAGAGTTTCATTGTTTCTGCATCCTTGCCAGCCCATGATATTGTCTCTCTTTTTATAAGGTGTCAAATAAGTATAGTATAGTTGTATCTTATTATGGTTTTAATTTGCATCTCCCTCGTGACTAATGATCCTGAGCATCTTTCCTTGTGCTTATTTTTCATCCAGATATTTTCTTTGGTGAAGTATATGTTTACGTATTTTGCCCATATTTTAAATGCATTGTTTGTTTTCTTATTATTGGGTTTCAAGAATTTTTATAATTCTAAATACAAATCCTTTGTTAGGCATGTGATTTGTATATATTTTTCTCCCTGCCTGTGACTTTCAAATAAAAGTATTCTTATTTTAAATAAAGACCTATTTATTCTTTCATGCACTGTACTTTTGTTCTTTATAAGACAGCATTACATATTTAAGGCTACACAATTTTATCCTTTGTTTTTAAAAAAAGTTTTAGAGTTCTAGGTTTTACATTTATATTTGTGATCCGTTTTAAGTACTTTTTGTATAGTATGAGGTGAATGTAAAGATTTTTTTTGCATATGGGTATATGTCTAGTTGTTCCAGCATTATGAATAGTTGGAAGGACTGTCCTTTCTTCACTAAATTACCTTTCCACCTTTGTCAGAAACGAATGGGTCATATATATGTGTAAGATGATTTCTGTATTCTTCCTTTCTGTTCCATTTGTCTCCATTTTTATTATTCCTTCAATACCACTCCTTTGATTACTGTAGCTTTATAGTAAATCTGGGAATCAAGTATGTGAATCCTCTAACTTTGAACAGAATGTGTATTCTGCTGTTTTTATGTGGAATTCTCTCAAATTGCCAATTAGGTTAATTTAGTCGAAAGTGCTGTTCGTGTCTTCTGCATCTTTAGTGACAATTTGTCTACTTTTTTCTTTTTATTGATTGTTAACAGTGTGCTTTGAAGTCTCCAACTATATAGTGGATTATTTTATTTCTCCTTTTGGTTCTATCAGTGTTTGCTTCATGAAGTTTGAAGTGCTATTGTTGGGTGTATACACAATTATAGTTGTTATGTCATCTTGGATAATTAAGTAATATCTCTATCTCTGTTCTGAAGTCTAGTTAACCTAATATTAGTATGGCTATTCCTGATTTATTTTCATAGTGTTTGCATGGTATCTCTTTCCTATCATTTTATTTTTAACCTGTTTGTGCCTTTCTATTTCTTTCTTTATTTAAACTTTATTTTTATTGTTGACACTATTACAGATGTCTCCATCTCTCCTGTCCCCCACTTCCCTCTGGCCATCACCACACTGTTTTCTGTGTCCATGGGTTATGCATACATGTTCTTTGGCTAATCCCTTCACCTTCTTTCATCCAGTCTCCCCTGTCCCTCCCCTCTGACGGCTGTAAGTCTGTTCCATGTATCCAGGACTCTGGTTCTGTTTTGTTCATCAGTTTATTTTGTTCATTAGATTCCACATGGTTTCCTATACACAGCCTATAGTTTGGTCTTGATTTTTCAATCTAATCTAGCCATCTTTTTTTTTTCTTTTCAAATGAAAATGAAAAAAAAAAAGCAGGGGGTACAATTTTTTAATTGATGTGTTCATAAGGTTTAAACTTAATGTAATTATTAGTATGAGTTAATTAAAATCCACCACATTATTAGCTTATTTTTAATCTCTTAATTAAAAATAAATAATATCATACTACTGAAATAATATTATACTACTTAAAATATAGTATAAGGACAATACTTGTATCTGTCTTGTTCTCTTGCTCTCCTATTTCTTTCCCCCATTCTTTATTCTTTATTTTATTTTATTTTTTTATCTTTCACCCATTCTTTATGCTATTGTTGTCATGCATTTTACTATTACATGTGCTGTAAACACAATGCATTGTTAATATTTTGGCTTTAGATAGTTGTCTTCTAGAGCAATTAAAAATACAACGAATTATATATTTACCCTCATTTATTCCATTTCTAGAAAAGTTTATTTCTTTATGTATATGTTATATCTTAAATGTTGAAATTTTTAAATCTATTAACATTTACAATACCAATTCCTGACTCCTCCTGACTCTATTTAAAATGTGTAGTGTGTAGGCATCTGTTTGACTTGTATACTTCTGTTCTGCTTAAAATTTCAAAACCGCAGGACTGTATATATCGTAAGAGGTCCTTCAGCTTAATCTTCAAAATCTGACAGATTTACTTCAACTGACCTTATTTTAAGATTTATCTGAAGTTCTCCTTCCTAAGTTGAGATTTAAACCTGCTTGTCAGTGAGTCTCTTTGTATCTGTCTTGTTCTCTTGCTCTCCTGTGTGGAGAGGGAGCATCAGGATCACACTGTCCTGCTTTTTAGTATTCTGTCAATAACCTGGCACATACATGAAGTTAGGTATTGAGCCCCTTCTTACCATTTTCTTTTATAGATAAAAAAACAACAACAAAAAAAAACCCCAAAAAACATTCTGTACTCCTTAAACCTTTTTTTAAAAATATATTTTTTATTGATTTCAGAGAGGAAGGGAGAGGGAGAGAAAGATAGAAACATCAATGATGAGAGAGAATAACTGGTCAGCTGTTTCCTGGACAACCCCCACTGGGGACTGAGCCAGCAACCCGGGCATGTGCACTGACTGGGTATCAAACAGTGACCTCTTGGTTCTTAGGTTGACGCTCAACCACTGAGCTACACTGGCTGGGCTCCTTCAAGCTTTTCCCCCCATATATCTCTCACCATTTTAAATAGTATTTTCTCTTGAACATTTCACAGAACTCTTTTTGTTAGGGCATGTGAAATGAGTAGTAGCAGTATTTACCAACACAAAGGAGCCAGGATCTCTGTAGGACTAACACTGGCTCTAGGAGAATGCCAGGGCACCAAGTGGTGTAAATTCTCAGAGATCCCCAGCTCCCTTGCCAAGTAGTGGAGACTGTCCTGACCCTGAGAGCCAAGGGCTGAACTTAAATCCTCTCACTGAAGCCACCATGCCTTCCTGTACTCCAGACTCATACTTTTAGGAAAGCTCAGGGGTTCTCAAGTTGAGTGGATATGCACCCAACAAGCCATTCTCACCTGAAGGCCTAGTTTATTCCAGAGCCACTGACTGCAACAGCTGTAAACATGTTGCTACTTGTGTAGGGATGGGGCAAAGGAAAAGAGCAGACCAGAAAAACCTCGGACTTTTTTGGAGCCAACTATATTCAGTTGCAAGAGAAAAAAATACTCTCAACAGTTGGGCGGGTTCTATAGTAGAACTTACAAACAGCTGTCAACTATGAGGGTAACTGCAAGAGATTTGTATTTTCAAGGTTTCCCCTTTATTGCATGTCCAGAGCATAACGTTTTCTTTTTGTCTCTTTCCCCCTCAAGGGGTGCTACATCCATTGTGTACAGATGCAAACAGAAGGGGACTCAGAAGCCTTATGCTCTCAAAGTGTTAAAGAAAACAGTAAGTTTATTTCGTTATATATACTAGCATCACTAAGGGATCTGTTACCTGAAGAAGCCAAACGCCCTGATTCCAAGGGCAAAGAGCCACTTTGTTGCAGTTAACTCATTTGAATTTCAATTATGAGGGTGCAACCAGATGAATGTTGTTGTCTGATGCTGCTTGTGGCTCTGAAAGCAGCTGGATCTCAGATTGGATGTGGGGAGGAGGAGGGTGGAAAGGAAAAGCATGTGGAGCTGGCAGGGGAACCTTGCTCTGTGTATCAGTCATGATTTTAGATATACATATAGGCCTAGATTTCAGATGTTGGGTTTGCTTCAGTGAGTTACACCTGGACAAAGGCTAATGTCTCTGGGACTGAACTGGCTCATCTAAGAACGTTTGTTTGGGGGTTTCTTCTTTTTGCTCTATACCTGTAGGAGAGCTGAGGAGGCAAAAGTTACTTAGGCTCATCTCCAGTGAGTGAGAAATGCAGGTGAAAGTTCAAAATACAAATGCCAGTAGGATGTAACTACTACACCGCGTGCCCTAGAGGGCATTTGTCATTCTAATGCCCCACATACATTTTCTGTCCTTAGGTTGTTTCTCCTTATAAAAACCACAAAAAGACAACATTTCCTTTTATAGCACATTCTTCTTTTCTCAAATTTTATGTCAACAAATATGTGAAATATATATACTTTGGAAGCTCAGTTATAAAGTATACTGAGATGTATCATAAATTTGAAGTCAAATAATGCTAGCTTTAGGGCAATGGACTTTTTTTTTCTTCTAAAGACAGCTTAGTATCACCAGCTGTTTATGCATCGTCTGGCACAGGGAAATTTTAGAATCTCATATAATGAAGATGAGAATAATAGCACAGGGTTTTCAGTCGAGTAGAAGTAGCATGATATTGGGAAACAATCTCTGAGAATTTAAAGCCATAGCAAACTAACAATGACAGCGTAATTGAAGTTGGTAATATTTTTAAAAATATTTTTATAGATTTCAGAGAGGAAGGGAGAGGAAGAGAGAGATAGAAACATCAGTGATGAGAGGGAATCATTGATTGGCTACCTCCTGCATGTTGGACCAAGCTCACAACCCAGGCATGTGCCTCCGATCGGAATCAAACCCGGGACCCTTTAGTCCGCAGGCATACGCTCTATCCACTGAGCCAGACTGGTCAGGGCTGAAGCTGGTAATTTAATGGCAATTGCTACTACTCAACTCTATATTCTGGATTTCCTGTTTGGTGTAGGCAATGATTTAAGTTATTCCAGAATGTGGAGGAATCTTTTGATTAGCAAGGTTTGGAATTTTCTCTTAAATCAATTTCTTATAATCATAAAATTTATTTGAACTAAGGAATATTAATTTTTTTATGAAATAGAATTTTCTGTTAAATATCTACTTCTTATCTCACTAAGTTGGCATGCTTTATCCAGAATCACACATGAGACGTTTTTGGACTTGGTTGTATCCTTTCCTGCAGGTTAAAAGCATTGTCATTAAAATTTGTGAGTGGTTATTTTTCATCTCATATTTGAGGAAACCTTTAAAGGGACTAGATATATGAAAATATAGAAAAATAAACATTCAGAAATGACTTGTGAATGCTCAAGTGAGTGCTGGTTTAAGTCAAAAACTTTGGATGAGACATTTGGTAGGCTCCTGACTCATTCTCATTGGAAAGTAAAGCTCTTGTTTGCCTTCACTGTATTCTCTTCTCCACCTCTGTTGTGGAAACATCTTCCTCAGAAGGCAGGCAGGAAGAGAACGTGGACGGGAACCAAGAGTCAGATGGAGCTGCAGAGCGATGCTGCAAGGCAGACGTTGTCAAACACAGTCACTGCTATGCCAAATGGAAGGAGAGAAAATCCCCTGGAGAAACCCAGCTTTGAACATGCATTAGATAGAATCCCCGGCATTGTTTTCTAGAATAAACCATGCATGGAGAAGACAGAGAAATAGCAGGCAAAACTTCAAGGAGGAGGAGAGGAGCACGGGAGGGGGCAGGGGAGAGGAAAAAAAAAACCTCAAAGGGCAATTGCCCCCAGTGTTTTATTCCACATAGGTCATGGAGATGGTAACTTTCTTATCTGAGTGAAGTGAATGAAGCTGAAGAATCTATAGAGGGAAAGTGATGCAGGGAAAACAGTATTTTCCTAGCAAATCCAGCCAAGGATCTGCTCTTGAGGAGAAAAGGGGGTTTCAAAAAAACTTGAATTATTTATGCAATCTATTATAGGAGCCACATAAAATGACCTCTATTAAATTATTTTTTTCCTACAAAATGGCAATTTTATGTGGCTCCATCTAGTAGATACATATTGTTTAATTCAACAACTTAGGGACCACTAGACTATTTCACTGGCTAGTTTGTTAGGTTGTCATTTTATGACTAGAACTAAACTTAGGAAACCTGAAAGGTTGTCTGTCTGTCTGTCTGTCTGTCTATCTATCACCTATCTGTGAGGGTTTCTTAAGGCTGCTGTACTAAGTTACCACAACTGACTTAAAACAACAGAAATTTATTCTCTTCCAGCTCCAAAGGCTAGAAGTCTAAAATCAAAGTGTCAGCATGGCTGGTTTCTGCTAGAGCTCTGAGGGAGAGTCTGTCCCATGCCTCTCTCCTTGCTCCTAGTGACAGCCAGCTATTGCTTGGTGTTCCTTGTTGTAGATGCATCGCTCTACTTGCTGCCTCCTTGCCACATGGCCATCTTCTCCCTGCACGTCTGCACATCATCTTTCCCCTATGCAAGTCTGTGTCCAAATATCCTTCTTCTTTATAAGGACACCAGTCCTATTGGATTAAGGGCCCACCCTACTCTAGTATGACCTCATCTTAAATTGACTACTTATATCTACAACAACCCAATTTCACAATAAGGTCACATTCTGAAGTACTAGGGGGATAGGACTTCAACAAATCATTTTGGGCACAATTCCTCCCATAATACTATCTAAGAAGTGCAATGAAAGTTTCCTATCTCTTTTACAGTTAATTATTTGATAACAACAATAATCCTCTTTCCCAGGATTTATTTAAGTAATTTTCAGGACAGTTTACCCACATTTTATTTTGTGGTAGTATTAGGAACCTTTCTCATAGCTTAATATTTTATAAAGAATTCAGTTTACATTGGCAATAAGAGACTTATTTCCCTATATAACACCCTGATCATCATTGAGAATACATTAGGCACTTATATATTTGTGCGGTAGACAAATACTCTAATTTATCCCTAGGAAGACAGACTAAAGCACCAGCTTTTAGGGAGAAATTCATATCCCATTGTTGGTCAGGTATAGGACATAGTTAATACTGATAATGAACATGACTTATCATGTTCAGACCATTGGGTATTTTAGCTAATAAAATATCCCTGTGGGAAATTAACATGTAATTATAATACAGATATTTTTATTACCATATATTTTATAAATGGATATAATACCATATATTAGGAAAACTATAATCAGAGAATTTGACTATATTGAAAAACATACCAACCAAAAGAGAGACAGACAGACAGACAGAGAGACAGAGACAATATGGGAGGGGGATAGAGATAGAGAAAGACAGAAAATGTAACAAAAACCATTAATGAATTTAGGACAGTATGTTAGTGTCCATGATGGTATTTCAATATTGCAGCATATATGAAAATTCTCATAACAGAAAGTTTGAGAAAGACATAGCTTCAACATTGAGATCCTGTTCTATATAACTTTTAACATTACTTTCAACATTCGGAAAGCATTTCTAGATCTTGCAGCTTCTGAATGTTATGGTAAATATTGGTGATTCTCTATTATAGGTGTATTTTAGTGCCAGAAAATAGAAAACGATAGTTGACCCAGCTTTTTCTGTACTGAAAAAACCTGGATGTGTTCAGAAAAAATGTTATCTTGTCTCATTGCATCTTTAATGAGGATAAGGGCTAGAGAGAGAAAAACTAATTGAGTGGCTGTTTTAGGTGGGTATTTATAACTTTTTTCCACTTTGGATTAGTGATTCTTGTACTGTAGAAGTCAAATCACTAGGAGTGGCATCGATACTCTCTCCTCTTTGGCAAAAATGGCCTATTTTGTACCTTTTATTTTGAAATAGTTACAGGCTCACAGGCAGGGCCGTTTACTCCTGAATACCTCATCCTATATAATAAAGAGGTGATATGCAAATTGACCATCACACCCTCACACAAGATGGCCACCCCCATGTGGTCAAAGATGGCCGCCCCCATATGGTCACAAGATGGCCACCACAAGATGGCTGGCAGGGGAGGGCAGTTGTGGGCGATCAGGCCAGTAGGGGAGGGAGAGCAGTTGGGGGAGGGGGGACCAGGCCTGCAGGGGAGGGCAGTTAGGGGCAATCAGACCAGCAGGGGAGCAGTTAGGCGTTGGTCAGGCAGGCAGGCAAGCAGTTGGGAGCCAGCAGTCCCAGATTGTGAGAGGGATGTCCACAGGAATCGGTCTAAACGGGTATCCAGACATCCCCGAGGGATCCCAGATTGGAAAGGGTGCAGGCTGGGCTGAGGGACACCCCCCAACCCCAGTGCATGAATTTTGTGCACCAGGCCTCTAGTTTGCACATAAGAACGAATTGGTTTGCAGGCGGGGTGGAACTTACTATGACTTTGTAAAACAAGAATCAAGTATGAAGGAAAGAAGGTGATTTTTTCCCTTTATGCATGAGCCCTTTGTCATCCCATTTAATGTGATATTTAGAAGAAATTGAGTTAGAGTTCAAAGATTTACTAAGCTACTTCTTCAGGTTAATGACTTCGGGGTATTAAAGGAATCTGACAGACACAGCTAGTAGGACAACCAGTGATTTACAGGATGGAACCTTTTAACTGATGCTGCAAGGCTGAATATGCTGATCTTAAAAACTGCACAAAAGGGAGTGTGTGTGCTAAAATTGAAGACATTAAGCACCTGGAACCTTCAGCCTGGACCGAATTTTGCTGAGTAAAATGGAATCTCAACTTTTGAAGATTGACATAGTGATAAGGAGCCACTATTTCAGGGATGATTTATTTGCTTTACCGTCTTTAGGAATACACACCTCAGGGTATATTTAAATAATCAGACACGTTGGTGCTATCAGTAACGCTCATTTTAAAGAACTGATTGAGATGTAAGAAAATTATGCTTACCAGTAACTTATAGTGTCCCTGGAATTTTGGAGACAAATGTTTGAATTCTGGAATTCAGATGAAATTTCGAACTATGTGGCTTAATTCTTGGAAAAGGTTGCATTCAGTTTACTGCAGAGCCTTTGCCCTTTCTTGAAATACACAGTATTGAATCTAAGAATTAATCTCAGTGTGTAAATTCATAATGTATAGGTATTCTGACTCTCCTGATGAATGGCTATGCAGTTGTGGGCTCTGGAGCCAGACACATTGGGTTCTGGATCACTTCTGCCACTACTCCCTGTGTGACTCTACAATGAATTATGTAAATCTCTCAGTCTCACTTCCTTCAACTGTAAAATGGGTTTAAGAATGTCTAGCTCATGGTGTTCTATCAAAGATAATAATGAGATAATGTATGTAACATATTTCTCATCACCCTGAAAGCATATAATAAAGGTGAACATTATTCTTATTATTAATTATAATGGGATCAGACAGATATTTTATAATAGTACCAGTTTAGTCTATGCAATTCTAATGCTCTCAGTAGCTTGATTTAAAGCTGTACAGTTATCCTGGCTGGTGTGGCTTAGTGATTGAGTGTACACTAATGAACTAGGAAGTCATGGTTTGATTCCCAGTCAGGGCACATGCCCAGGTTTCATACTCGATCCCTGGTAGGGGGTATGCAGGAGGCAGCCTATCAGTTATTCTCTCTCATCGTTGATGTTTCTATCCCTCTCTCCCTCTCCCTTCCTCTCTCCGAAATCATTTTTAAACTGCACAGTTAGCAGCACCAGACATATTGTGCATTTCTGTATGAACAAAATTAATTACATTGTTTTTGGAATACCCTTAAAATTTCTGCTAAAAATGGGGATATATAGTGTATCCATAAATTTAATGTGGAACTTAATAAAGATTTCTGATCAGATTGCCTCACACTTAAACAAATCTTGAGTGCCTGGAATCCCTACATTTGGAACACTTTGAACTCTGTAGCTCTTACCACTTATGATTCTTACCACTGGAGCAGTGTGACTAGACCACAGTGTAGAAGCTGCTCCAAGTCTGAATTTTGTCATTTTTTAGTTATTATAATATAAAGTTACCTATAAATTTCTGGAAATGTTTTTCCTGAATAATTTAATTGACATTCACCTAGTAAATGCCCATAACTTATATAAAATTTTTCATAGGTGCTAGTTTGGCCTTTTATGCTCTTCTCAGTTAGATGAAGAACCATGCATTGTGACTTGCTAATCATCCTATGAGATAGTTTTTAACTTCTAGTCACTTTTCCTTATATTCTTATGAGTTATCATTTGAGTATATGTAACTATGATGCTGCAGGAGAATTTGAAAGGTTGCTCTAGATTAAACTATAGAATGTACACAGGCCTCCTTGCAACTCTTATAGGTGGATCTCTGGGACATCTCCATTAGAGGAGGTTTTCAGGTTCCTTAGTTCCAAAGTAGAAATAGTACCATTTATACCACTGGGTAAACTGAGGAAAACCTGATCTTTTCTCTTTTTATCTAACCTGTGAGAACATAGAAAACTAACCATGGGTCATTCATTTTTCAGTTGCTATGATGTACATAAGAGAGAGGGCTGGGTCAATTTGGGTTAAAGATATGCATTTTTACACCACTCTAGCCACTTTTGACGGTTCATGGGTATGCTCAAGATGTGCAGGAAAGGTCACCTTTGGTCAGTGATGGGGACGAGAATAAGAAATCACTGACTGAAATGGACTTTTTTGGCCCAATTGAGGTCTCAGAACATATTAAGGAAAGTAGTTTGCAGATAACAAGCCGCATCAAGTGAAGCGAAACATCTCAAGCATTCTGTCAGTTGGAACCTATTGATTTTCATAGGGACTATTAAACCAGGTTTCCTGGAATAGGAACAGGGATATTTCTGTTCAGTTTGTGACAATTATATGTCTGCAAGAGAAGAAAGGTAGCGGGTGGAATGTTAAAAGCTTGGCCTGATTGGTATGCCTCACCAGTCAAAGAGCCACTTGGAAGTCTGAACATTCTTCTAGAGAATTCGTTGTTAGAGTTTGATTTGTTTTCTTTTTTGATAGAAATATTGCTAGAATGTGACAAAGTTCAGCTTGCTTATCCATCATGCCATTATATTAAACTCTTATAGATATTTTGTTTAAATTAAACACCATAATTCAGAGGCAAGCTGAAAGAATGGACAGGATAAGGAGAGAGAGAGAGAGAGAGAGAGAGAGAGAGAGAGAGAGAGAGAGAGAGAATGAGAATGAATATGAGAATATAGGCATATGCCTGTTTTCTGTTGCCTAAAACAAAACAAACTTTACACTTACACCATCCACTCAAGTTATCACACGTAACCCACTAGTACTTTTTTAAGTAGTAGGTTGTTGGAGTTAAAGTGTTCTTTACCCTTCTTATGGAGTCTATGGAGCAGAAAAAGGAGATGTGTAACTAGCCAAAATAGAGGAAATCTTAGAGGGAGGACTTATGTTACTGTACCCAAGTAGAAGAGAAAGACTAGACATTTCTCAGAGAGCTGTACGAGAAAGGTCTTGTAACCAAAGGAGAGGTGCTGGGCAGCAGAAAGTTGACAGGGGCCCAAGGTCAGGAGCCTGGGGCTGGGGCACTGGTACCCAGAGGACCACAACCAGGGGAGCTGAGAGAGCCTGAGGAACAGAGCCTGTCAGCCTCAAAGCAAACGTAGGACTCACACCTTGTGAGAAGGAGAAAATCTAGAATCTTCATGTTAACGGGGAAATCATTTTTAATCCGTTTTTATTTTTGTATTTCTTCATGGCACAAAGTTGAATGGTGATCAAAGCTGCATCCATCCATCCAAAGCGGGAAGAAGAGAGGAGAGAAACAAGGCTTACAAAAGGCCAAATCATGGAACTCCAAAACCTTTCCTTTGTTAAGAGAGAGGAAGCAATGACTATGTGTAGAGGATATTAATTAGAAGAGGTCCAAATAATTTTCAGGATTGAATTAGCTTTCAGCTATCTTTTCCCCCCCTTTTTTTAAGTAAGCACTCGAATCAGCATTTGCCACTTCAGTAGTTTTTAACAGTAAAGGAGCATAATGCTAATGAGAATGGAGCCTGTATTTCATCCTTAAACACTGTGTGGTAGCCCCTGTCACATGTTAACCCAAGTGCCCCAGGGGAGTGGATTACTTATAGGAGTTTTAGAGAAGTGACATGTCCAAAGTACATAATAGCCTGTAGAATTTGAACCCAGGGTTTTCCAGTCCCCAACAGGCCCTTCCCACTTATACCAGCTAGGTCCTGAAAAAGACAAATAAGAGGTCAGGAGTGTTCATGGCCCATATTTAGGACCAAAACTAGATGATGGGGGTTGCTACGCGTATAAAAGATGAAAAAGCTCTCATGTACACACAGACACGGAGAAGCTGAGTGCAGTTCTAAGTCACACTGGGAAACAAGGTTACATAATATTCCCTATGTGCAGAGAATACAAGCAGCATATCTCTTTTCCAGTGCTGTTAAAACCTTCGTTTAAGGAGTATCTGCATACAACAGCCACTAACAAATGAAAGAACAACTGGAGGTGTACAATATACAAAATAGAGGCACCGCTTGCCGTGGCTCTTCCTGCTCTTTGTCTCAATGGTAGAGGCGATGCAGTGATGGTCCGGGTGCAGTTGTGTATGTCGAGCTCCAATTTCCTTTCTGCTGCAAGTGTCAGTACCACAGGATACATTCAGTTCAAGCTGCTCATATTTATCTCTACCCCAGAAGTTTGAAAGCTCTATCGAAGGGATGGTTATATCTACAATGGTTTTTATCCTCCTACAACATCTCCAGCTGTCGCTGGGAGGACTTTTCTTTGAGATTTGAGATCAGAATAGTCTAGAACTGTTTCTCCAGCAAGGCATCAAGACACATGTAGGTGTTGTGATGAGTTTCAAGATGTGACATACATACTAGAGCACTATAAGCTGCAAATGATTTCTTTTATTGATAAATCAAAGCAGATTCAAGATTATCATCTTCACCTTTTAAATTCCAATGTATTTTTATGAAGGGGAATGTGGGTGTCAAGATTTACCTACCATACTTACATTTGAAAATTTATTTTAAAGTATTCTCTGTTTCTTATCACAATTGAAATTTCTCATAAGACAAGCACCACTGGATATCTGGGAGTACAAACACTTAACATTTTAGTCAAAGATATTTTAGGGTTTATTTTTCCAGTTTGAGTCTCTTTTCATTTAAAATAGTCCTGGTAAGTATCGGAGAGGGAGCAATGCTGGGACATGGGCAGGAATGTGCGCTTATCTACCCAATTATGCATAGGGGGAGCTTTTAAACTATGAGTCCTTTCACCGAAAAGAGGCTTAAGGCCATGCTGATGGGAGTGCATTGAGGATGTGCACATTCCTATAAAGAAAAAGATGTTGAAAAGGACTGAGCTGAAACTTTAGTTGCTAATTCTGGAAAGACCTGGGAGCAAAGTAGAGCTCTGGGGTTCACTCATGTTAGGATGCTTCCTCAGGAAGGGAGTCAAATCCACGCTTCCATGTGGAGGGAAGAATACTGCTGGGCAGCAAAATCAGTAATGGTGTTGTTTCAAACCTTAAATCTTTAAGATCTCTTTCTTTCTGATTCCAGCCCCACAGCAAGCATGATTATTCTACTTTTGAAGTCATTTAAAAACATTTCCCCCCAATAGCTGTTTTTATTTTAGGGAGTTTTTAGCATCCTTGAGTAATGTTAATTAGGGTATTTGAAGGTCTTAATTATCTTAGGAAAACAATAGGCAAGGTTCTAAGCACGTCTGGGCTTTCCCCTATTCAAAGCTACCCTCAGTAAAAGATTCAACCCAAGATGCAACTGATGGGCCTTCAAATGCAATTCTTCCAGGAGTAATTTTTGTATTTGTTAATTTACAAATTACAAAGTCATAAGCTTCTTGGATCCCTAATTACTCAGTTTTATAACTAAGAAAGAATCACTTCATTTTAAAATCGAAGGGGTATCTCAGGGCCTCTGAGAGTATACATTGTTCTGCCTCTCACTTCAGATGGTTGGGAATTGTGCAACTGAGTACTTGCTGCCCAATTGAAAGAAATGTAAAATTAAGAGTAGCCCTAACTGGTTTGGCTCAGTGGATAGAGCGTCGGCCTGTGGACTCAAGGGTCCCAGGTTCGATTCCAGTCAAGGGCACGTACCTTGGTTGCGGGCACATACCCAGTAGGGAATGTGCAGGAGGCAGCTGATTGATGTTTCTAACTCTCTATCCTTCTCCCTTCCTCTCTGTAAAAAATCAATAATATATATATATTTTTAAAAAGAGTAAATTCCCTTATTTTCATGCCTTCTTGGTAATTTAAAAAGCATTTTGGGAAAACTGTTGTCTTAACCATGTAAAAATTCCTAATGGCACTACAAAGAAATGGTGCCGGTTTTCACGTTTCTATTAGAACCTGAATGTCCGCAGGGCATGGCTGATGCCCAGGTCTGTAACTCAGGTGTGACCATGGTGGTCAACAGTAATTAACAAACGTAAGAAGTGGTTTTTTAACCTCCCTGAAGCGTAACCAAAGTAGTACAGCTCTTATCCCAGTGGTTGAAAGAAAACACGCAATCATATTCATTGGCCCCATTTTAATTTATAAGGCTCTCTCACTCTACAAGAGAACATTTTACACTTTCTCACTCAAACCTCCAATTTAGTCCTCATTACTTTCTTCTTCACATATTTTTCACTCTTTTCTCCCTTCTCTCCCCCAACCTTCTCAGCTCTCAGCACAGGAGTATATGTATTTTTTAATTTTGGAAAATGTAGTTATTTTTAAAGACAATATTACTTATGCTAAAATATAACAAGTTTCTTATTGTTCTATTTTAAGTTATTAAAATACATTTTTTCTCTTTAACATATTTTTGTTGATTTCAGAGAGGAAGGGAGAGGGAGAGAGATATAGAAACAGCAGTGATGAGAGAGAATCATCGATTGGCTGCCTCCTGCACGCCCCCACTGGAGATTGAGCCTGAAACCTAGGCATGTGCCCTGACTGGGAATCAAACCATGACCTCTTGGTTCATGGGTCAATGCTCAACCACTGAACCACACCGGCCAGGCTAAGTTATTAAAATACTTCTTAAAAATCTGTTTTAATCTCCAGTATAGTAGTGTGTGTAGCTATTTGGGAGAGGCAGACACTAAGACCTTTCTTTCTAGTATATGACTTCTAAAACTTCAGTTCACTGTGGTTAAAAGTGTCAATCATTGACCTAGAAAGGGGAATACTCCTAATTTTTTAATATCCTAAAGTAAATGGCTACTCTTTTAAATATAGAGATCAAGTGGTGCCCAGCTAGGATTCCTTAATGGCAAGCAACAGAAAACTAACTCTGGATAACTTAATAGAAAAGGAAGTTTAGTGGCTCATATAGTAAGAAATCTCAAAGGCCAAACTAGTTTATGCATAACTGAATCCAGTGGATTACATTATGTCACCAGTACTCATTCTTCACCCCTCAGAAAAAAAATTTTTTTTTTCTATTTTGGCTCTATTTTCAGTTAAGTAGTTCTCAGATGGTATCAAAATTGGACACTGGTAGTGGCATATTCTATTTTTTTTTTCTGATCTCACAATTTCAGAGAAAAAGAAAATACCTATTTTTTTTTTATTATTTGAGCAAAATTTCTAGGGAAGACCCTGATTGGGATGACTTGGGTCTGGTGGATATCCATGACCCAATCACTATGGCCAGGAAACAGTACTCTGATTGGTCAGGCTGCTTTATGTGGCCACTGCTGAATAAAAAAGGCAGGTGAAGTGATTGACAGCTCCAGTGGGTTTGGGACAGGGATTCATAAAAGAAAGGGAGAGAAAGAGAAGGAATAGGTTGACATGAACTTTTGCCTTAATGGTGATAGCAATGACTTTTGATAGGAAACGGGGCAGGCAAGGGATCTGGTAAATTGTGTCCCGTATGTGTAACTAGTTCTACTTTATGTATAAAGCAGAGAGGAAAGACATGGGGAAAGACAAGGAGGGTGGGAGTGAAGGAGACACAAGAAAAAAGCTTAGGAATGCGCCTCTGCCAATTACCTGATTTACCAAGGTAGTGAGTGATTGCTGTTCCTGATTCTCTGCTATAATTAAGACATTTCTAAAGTGGGAGTTTCTTTCAGTTTCTCTCTTTCATTTTGCCTTTTAGGTGGACAAAAAAATCGTAAGAACTGAGATAGGAGTTCTTCTTCGCCTCTCACATCCAAACATTGTAAGTGATTTTTTAACTACTATTTCAAATTGTCTCTAAAGTAATAAAATGGGATTTCTGTTTTTTACTGTCCACGCTGATCATGGAAAAGAGATTCACTCACCACCCATAAACAGCCACAGGTTCTTGTCCTCATCTGACCACAACTTTCAATTCTTTAGCCGAATGAATCTTAAATATAGTGCCTTTTCAAAAGAGTTTAAAAATGGACAGATCAGCAATATATACCCTCTTTATTTTTATGCATTAAAGGATAGCTAAAATTTGGATAGCTTTGTCTCGTGCTAGTAAAGCCATGTCTTTTTCCTTCTGTGTGTCCATCTTATTAATACACCATTACTGAAAAAGCCTGTAAAAAAAAATGCATTGCTTTCAAAAGTCATTTCAGCCTCCTCAGAGGGAGTGTCTGCTTCAGAAACAATGTGAAGGTTCAAATAAATGCTGTGCTTGAATGGGGAAAACAAAAGGTTTTCGGAAGCTGTGCTTTAGGCTGTGTCCAAAGGCACTGAGGGCAAGGTCTGGAGAAAAGCTTTCTCCAGCCAGTGAAGTGAAAAGAACAAAGTCAGTTTCCAGGCCATCACTTGTTTTTATGAGTTGAGCCAACTACTTAGAGAAAGTATTTTACTCATTTCTCTGGGAAAGTTGCATCCAGGAGGGTGGCTTTCAACGCTTAGGCTCAAAGCCAAGTGCTTAAAACTTAATATATGAGTTAGCAGTGTTATTTATAGCATAAGCTATAAATAACAGAAAACTTGAATATATTGGTCTAAACCAGTAGCCCTTTAAATACAGTTCCTCTTGTTGTAACCCAACCATAAAATTATTTTTGTTGCTACTTCATAACTGTAATGTTGCTACTGTTATGAATCGTAATGTAAATATCTGATATACAGGATGGTCTTAGGCATCCCCTGTGAAAGGGTCGTTTGACCGCCAAAGGGGTTGCGACCCATAGGTTGAGAACTGCTGGAGATGTTTTCCTTAAGTTATAAGAGATCAGAAGGCGGGCCATTCCTAGCATTGGTTCAGCCCCTCAGTGATGTCATACAAAACCCAGATACCTACTATCCATTGGTTCTGCCACACTCATTGCCTTTGCTTTCATGCTTTTCCCTCATGGTCTTCAAATGGCTGTTCCATATACTTCTCACGCCTTCAGGTCTGTATTCAAGACAGAATGAAGTGGAAAGTCCCCAAAGCAGAGTCCTATGAGAAGAGTAAACGTTTTTCTAGAATTTCCAGTTACAATAAAATTCTCTTCAGATTTTATTGGTCAGAGCTGGTCACAGGAGCAGCATTAACTTCATAAAGCCTGGGAAAATGGGGAGCAGGGTTATAATAAGTGGCTCAGACCAATTACCATCCATATTTGGAGGCCAGGCACTGTTCTTCCCTAAACAAATTCAGAGTTCTGTTTGCAATAATGTAGGGGGAGAAGGGCTTTGCGTAGGCAATCAATGAAATGTGCCACATACAATCATCAACTTTTCACTGTCCATCTTTTTTCTTTCAAAGAGAAGTCAATGTAGAATTGTCCTCAAATGTAGATCAGTCCTGTCACTAGATTCTCAGATGTATTCAGGAAAATATCCAAAATTAGGTGGATTATCTGAATGTGTTGGAATCCCTGTTATGGTCAATCAAATCATTGCCACTCTACATTTCTGAGGATTCCTTCATCTATCAGTGACTTTTTAGCAGTTGAGGTTCCTACTTTCCACAAAGACATACTTTCCCCTGGTCCTACTCTGTCCTCAGACCCAGATTCCAAGTTCCTTCCTGGAAGAAGATGAATTTGCATTTCCAGCAACCATGATGCTTTCCAATGGCTTAAGAAGTTTTGTTTGCTTTTATTTTTAAACTAGAGGCCCAGTGCACTAATTTGTGCATGGGTGGGGTCCCTTCGCCTGTCCGGTGATTGGGTCCAATCAGGGCCATGGGAGGTTGGCCCACTGGAGGGAGGGGCTGCAGGAGGTTGGCCAGCCATGGGATGGGACCACGGGAGGTTGGCTGTGGGAGCACACTAGCCACCAGGGGGTAAGTCCTTCATTGAGCATCTGCCCCTTGGTGGTCAGTGCACACCATAGCGACTAGTCAACTGGTCATTTGGTTGTTTGGTCGCTTAGGCTTTTATGTGTATAGATTCTGCAGCAATCCAGAAACCGAGATATTTTGATAAAAATTAGAAAGTGTTTCCAAGGCAGGTATCTTTCATCTGTCAAAAGGAATAATATCAAAACTCAAAAGGACCCTTGAAGAAATGAGGTCACTGATAATAACAACCAGAGAGTGACAAAAGGCTCCCTGATACTGGCATATGGACCTTTCATTGACAATGATCCAACACATTACTGTTAGAGTTTTGTTTTAGCCATAGCTTTAGCTATTTCTTAGAAAGGTGAAAATAAGGAATGTGTGATCATTTTTTATATCTTTCTCCAGATAAAACTCAAAGAGATATTTGAAACCCCTACGGAAATCAGTCTGGTCCTGGAACTTGTCACAGGAGGAGAGCTGTTTGACAGGTGAGTTGGTCCTGGAAATCCAACCACAGAAAGGCTTTGCTTCTAGTCACCAAAAAAAGAATTAAAGGGAAATTTCTCCTGAAATTTTTTATGACACATCATACCAGTTAATAAATTCTACTAAAATAAATCTTAAGAGGAGTGTAGAACAAAAGGAGAGTCAAACCTGATAAGATGTAAGTGGATGAAAAGTTGGGATGTTTAGTGAATAAAAAGGGAAGCATTATATCTACTTACTTTTGCAAAAATTTACTTCCCCAATAAACACAGAATTTCTAAAGTCATAATAAATCTAAACTAAACAGTAAGAATTATGACAATATTTTGTAAGAAAACATTAGATTAAAAAGTATAGAAAGTTAGAGGTGTTATAATTGTATTCTTTATTATGATCCAAAAGCTCTTAAAAATCAATACTCTTCAAATGGCTATTTGAGGCCTACTTTCTCTATTAGGCTCTGTAAAGAGTTCCAAGTTGCAGAATACAACATGTTTTTCAATAATAACCAATTTTAGTTGTCTGTTCATATGTTCATCACTCAAGACAGAGGTTTGAGGATGGCTGGGAGTGTGCCTAGAAAACTGGTAGAGCATAATAATATAGACAAACTGTTTGTCTAAGAGACACAAGCTTCAAGTCTCCATGGCTTTCCACCTTCCCCGTCTTCTCAGGAGAATTCCCTGTTTACCCTGATTATCTTTTGGGACCCCTTTGCTGTGTTCATTGGCATAATAAAGAAATAATGAAATTGGAAGAAGTCAAAGGACTGAGTAGGTATATATTAGAAATTATAAGAAGTTATGCACAGATGTAAAGGTCCTGTTGATTTATAAAATTGGTTAAGAAGATGTGGGCTGTAGACAGAAGACAGAAAAGAGATTGATGTATCTGCTGATGTATCCAGGTGCCTAAAGCACAGCAAATTCTCAATAAATATTTGCTAAATGAATGAATGAACGAATGAGCAACCACTAAGATGAGTGGACTCTGAGAAGGAAGATACTTAAAGGGGATAGGTTTAGCCTTAGATGGTTTGGCTCAGTGGATAGAGCATCAGCCTGCGAACTGGAAGATTCCAGGTTCGATTCTAGCCAGGGCACATGCCCGGGTTTTGGTCTTGGTCCCCAGTAGGGGGCATGCAAGAGAAGCAGATCAATGATTCTCATCATTGATGTTTCTCTCGCTCTCTCTCCCTCTCCTTCCTCTCTGAAATCAATAAAAAAATATTTTTAAAAAATAATTTAAAAATAAAGGGGATAAGTTTAGATTGTGTTGGGCGAGGAAGCACTTCTCTCAAGAGCTTCTAAAAGTAATTATATTGGTTTTCAAAGGTTCTGTTTTAAATGTTATCCAGTGAAGGTTTGGATCATCAAGTAGGAAGGAGCAAAATGGCACAGCTTGATTGGAGCTACCTGTATATCTTTAACAGATACATAATTTGTTCATTACATATGTTGAAGTTTCCTTAAAATAAGTGCTATGAATGAGCAGACTTTGAGAGTTGTAACATTTTCAGTATATTCATTCATCACCAATAAATGAATCAACTGAGGGAAGTGGGCATCAGTTTTTAAATATATATGTCTTGTGGCAGTTGGCTAGTAGCTATACTTAAGGGACAAATAACTAACTAACCTGATTTGCTTAACTTCTCCGAACCTCAGAACAAATTTGATACAGTTCTCTGATGCTAAGGAAGCTGAGACACTCTGTTCCACTCAGTTCTCGGATCTGACACAGTCTGATCACTCTGATTATATCAGGAAAGTCCTGTTCTAAAACCACCATGTTCCCACGCTTAGTCAAGACTCATCTGGACTAGCTTATTTGAATGTTGCCAAAATTTGCCAATAGCAGCTCCTTTTTTAATACCTCTTTAGCTGACTCTTTCATGAACATATTCCTTCTTTAGGTACATTTAGAATCTATGTATAGTTAAATCCTGCTGGCTTTGTGGCCATGAGGTCTCTTGAAGAAGAACTCAGAGAGATCTCATGTTCTTTAATTGTAAATAATTGCAGGACAGGGATGTCACACTGAAGCTCTTGTCTACCAACAGCACATGTTATTTCCCTACCTACCTCTCTTTGTACAAGTTATTTTGGAATCATGAGTCTCTTTCCTTCCTTATGTCCCAACCTTTTTTTCATGAAAGAATTCTGGTTCTCTCATCTTGTAGTCTAGTTGATTTTGATGGGATAGAGTTAATTCAGCTTTAAACAAAAATGAAAAAAACTGTATGCTGGTGATAAATTTCATTTACAGAGAAAATTGATGAAATATTCAGAATTAACAGAATACATCTAAAGAATGGCAGACAGCCAGTGAAGCACTCAACTACTCTATAAACTCTCAGTGGTCTTAGCCAGTAGACTGTCTTTCCCCGTTAATATTGTTGTCTACATGTCTGTTGCCATATCTGAGGTGAACTTGGTTTCTACATTATATTACTTAATTCTGCAGTTATCTTTGAAATTGTATCAAGCTGAAAACATATCATTTATTATTATCTATGCATTGTTTTCTTTCTGAGAGTTAAAAATCATAATATACTTTCTTTTTCCTTACCCAGGTCAAAAACCAAATTTATTTAATTGTGATGATAAAAATTCATCCCTGGTCTAATGATGGCCTTAATTGTATCTAATGAATGCACTAATGGAGCAATTGATGAAAAGATAATCGTGTTAGTACATTATGGGCAAAATGGTTGTATTTTATTAGCAATAAAAGATTTATCTTATGGTGCTTCTAAAAAACTAAACTTAGTCAAAATCCAAGTGAAATTTTCCATTTCATGTAGACTATAAGCAGTAAATTGCATAGGAATATTGATTAACATTTTTGGAATAAAATCAGTGATTTCGTGTGTACATCCAAGAAAATCTGGCCCCCAAAAAGACTTCTACAAAATTATGATATAATGTGAAAAAGAAAGTTCCAGAGGTTTTGGTCTTCCATCCTGCTTGGGCTAGTCACTACTCTTAGAAATTTATTGAACATTATAAATAAATTAATTAATCAATTAATAAAATAAAAGGGTTAGAAACATCGGGGGAGAACCAAGATGGCGGCATAGGTTAACGCCAGAGTTTGCTGCTTTGAACAACTACTTCAAAAGTGAAACCAAAAAACGGAAGGGACATCACCCAGAACCACTGGAACGCTGGCTGAGTGGAAGTCCTACAACTAGGAGGAAAGAGAAACGCATACGGACACTCAGAGGAGGCGCAGTGCTGAAGTCAAATTCTGAGGTGCGGAGTGCGCGGAGCCGGAGTGGGCTGGCGGCGGAGGGCGCGGTTGGCGTTTTCAATCGGGAGGGAGTCGCAGACTCTGAGCTCCAGATCCGGGCGAGTCTTTAGGGACCCAGACTCAAACGGGAGAAGCGGGACTGTCTGGCTTCGGTCAGAGCGAGTGCAGCTTTCTCTCCGAGCTTTGCAGCCATTGCTGGGACTCAGAGAGGCAGAGCCCCTGGGGACAGGACTGAGAGCCGCCATAACTGCTCTCTCCGGCCCACCCTGTTGATCCTGTGGGACCCGCCCTGCCCAAGCCCTGCACAGAGGCATTTGCCGGATAGCCTCAGGCAAAGGCTAGATTAGCACCTCCCTAGAGGACAGAAGTTCTCTCACTGCTGACACAGCTGATTCTCATAGCCACTTGGCCTGGAGGTCAAACCCTCCCTGATATTAACTACAAGACTGCACACAAAGACCACTAGGGGGTGCACCAAGGAAGCATAACAAAATGCGGAGACAAAGAAACAGGACAAAATTGTCAATGGAAGATATAGAGTTCAGAACCACACTTTTTAGGTCTCTCAAGAACTGTTTAGAAGCCGCTGATAAACTTAATGAGATCTACAAGAAAACTAATGAGACCCTCGATGTTATATTGGGGAACCAACTAGAAATTAAGCATACACGGACTGAAATAACGAATATTATACAGACTCCCGACAGCAGACCAGAGGAGCACAAGAATCAAGTCAATGATTTGAAATGCGAGGAAGCAAAAAACACCCAACCGGAAAAGCAAAATGAAAAAAGAATCCAAAAATGCGAGGATAGTGTAAGGAGCCTCTGGGACAGCTTCAAGCATACCAACATCAGAATTATAGGGGTGCCAGAAGATGAGAGAGAGCAAGATATTGAAAACCTATTTGAAGAAATAATGACAGAAAACTTCCCCCACCTGGTGAAAGAAATGGACTTACAGGTCCAAGACGCGCGGAGAACCCCAAACAAAAGGAATCCAAAGAGGACCACACCAAGACACATCATAATTAAAATGCCAAGAGCAAAAGATAAAGAGAGAATCTTAAAAACAGCAAGAGAAAGAAACTCAGTTACCTACAAGGGAATACCCATACGACTGTCAGCTGATTTCTCAACAGAAACTTTGCAGGCCAGAAGGGAGTGGCAAGAAATATTCAAAGTGATGAATACCAAGAACCTACAACCAAGATTACTTTATCCAGCAAAGCTATCATTCAGAATTGAAGGTCAGATAAAGAGCTTCACAGATAAGGAAAAGCTAAAGGAGTTCATCACCACCAAACCAGGATTATACGAAATTCTGAAAGGTATCCTTTAAGAAGAGGAAGAGGAAGAAAAAGGTAAAGATACAAATTATGAACAACAAATATGCATCTATCAATAAGTGAATCTAAGAATCAAGTGAATAAATAATCTGATGAACAGAATGAACTGTTGATTATAATAGAATCAAGGACATAGAAAGGGAATGGACTGACTATTCTTGCGGGGGAAAGGGGTGTGGGAGATGCAGGAAGAGACTGGACAAAAATCGTGCACCTATGGATGAGGACAGTGGGTGGGGAGTGAGGGTGGAGGGTGGGGCGGGAACTGGGAGGAGGGGAGTTATGGGGGGGAAAAAAAGAGGAACAAATGTAATAATCTGAACAATAAAGATTTAATTAAAAAAATAAAAAAATAAAAACAAAACGGAAAAAAAAATAAAATAAAAGAATAAATAAATGAGAAGGGACTAACAATATATACAGATAAGAACTGGCACAGAAAAGACATGTAATATGATGCTTTGTATTTGCTAGAGGTTGGCCACGGATTTGGCTATAAGGATTCACATGATAAATGCTGTGATTGGGAAATAAACAGTACATGGGATACAAAATATGGGAGTCTTCTAAATCAGAAATGGCTTCAGGGAGGAATAGAGTCTTTGAGCTGAATCTTAAGTGAGAAATCATAAATCAGCAGGCAAAGGGAAGAGGGAAGGACAAAGTGATGTCCCAAAGCAGGTTGCACTAGTGGGGGATAGGTAGAGAACCTTAGTCTCCATTTTAGAAGCTGTTTGAGACAGGAAGCAAGAAGTTGCTGGATATTTGTCAAATGAGTGATTCAATAAACAGTGGACTCTTGGGCACTTTATATAACGTCTTTGGGTCAGACTTTCATTGTATAGTAGGAGAGAATTGAACTAGAAATCCCTGGTCTCTGTTCCCAGGTCTACAATTTGATCTGGCCTTCCCTCCCTCCTGCACTGTCAGCTCCCGGCCAGCACCCACATTGACCCACAGTCTCCTCACTCTCTCCCTACCTTTCAAATTTAACAGGTGGTAATAATACCTTTGAAATTATTTTTTAAATATATGAATTTAATACTCTTTGGGAAAGTTCTTAGAAAAAGCATCAATACAGACCAATGGGCCATCGATGAAATGAGGAAAAGCAGTGAATGAAGCTTATAAAGGAGTGGTAGGTTTTATTGGAAACAGTGGAATTCATTTTAGTGTAATTTTTTTTTTGTATGTAACAGCATAATGATGTACTAGCAGTCTTTAAGACTTGGTTCCTAAAACTCATATTATTTGGGGATTTTTACCCTTTGTCATTCAGTCTTTTAGTACACATTTTCATAAGAGCGATGTCTTTCTCACATTAACCTACAGTCACCTAATCATAATAACATCGCCATTTGAAAAAACGCTGCCATTGGTGGAGAAGGCAGTAGGCTCCCAATGTACGTGCCAGGAAGTCTGAGGCCTCTGGATATGATCAGATTAGAGCTCTTCAGCTGCGCTGCCTGTGCTAACTGCCCAGCTGGAGATGTGCTCAATTCAATTTGCAGCAATTAAGGTGACAGAACAAATGCACAGAAGTCGTATTTTAGAGCAGATCCATGGAGAGAAAGAGGCATTGCCTGTGTTTTCTCCTACAATTTTAAAATGACGAGAAGGAAAACAACCCAGTTGTGGGGAAGAGTAGCATATGAGCTAACACAGCAAACAGTGGCAAGAAAAGGCACAGCCTGGAGTAGAAGGCCTGTTGGGGCCACGGAGTCACAGCCTGGAGCCCAGGGAAACACACCTTGATGTGCTGCCTTCCCAGATCTCCAGATGTCGGCTAGACGAGCTAGCGACTCAGGGACCTGAAAGAACTAGGATCCCAAAGCAGCCTTTTGGGTCAGGTTTGTTATTAAAATCCTAGGAAAGATTTTGCTTTTAGCACTGAGTCTTCTAACCAAAACCGCATGGAACTATGGGAAATTGTGTGGCGTAGCAACGAACTACATGGCCCTGGGCCTTTAAAAATGATCTTAAGATGCTGGTGGCATTGTAACTGCCTTCTTATTATTTTACAAAGCATGAAAAGGAACTTAGTTTATTAAATATGAAGAGAAATACAGCAATAAGTATGTTTAAATATAAAAACAAAAATAACCATAATTATCCCCCTATATTTACAGCTCTAAAAACGCTATCATGATTAAACATTTTATTGCTTCTAAAAATTGAAGTCCTGGTATTTTCTTTGTAAAGCTACAAACTCTTTACTGTATATGCATGTTCAATTCATGGGAAACTAAAAAAAAAAAATTCCAGCTAAATTTTAGGTAGGAATTTGTGTTGCTTCATGGAACAAAATTATTCTATTTTAATGAATTTGAATCATTTTGATTTTGCTCAAAATACGATTCTAAAAAGGTTTATGTATTACAATGATATCTAGAAACTATGAGACTCTGACTTTCCTCCTAAGGCCAGTGTAACCCTTCCACCTATGAGTTTGGGAAGCATCTATATGATTGTTCTCCCCTGGATCCATGGCCGTGTGCTTCCCAGTTCAGTGCTTTTGTTCCTTATAATAAGGAACATAGGCAAAGGAGTTGTCCAAATGTCCACAGTCTGAAATTTTTCTGGCATCATTCACTTGGTAATTAATATTGATTCCATGAACATTTATTGATTACTTACGATGAGTAAGTCTTGGAGCTAGTCTCTCTGGGTGATCAAAGCAACAATCTAGTGAGAAACTAAGAAGTTTGCCACCATACCTGTAGAAGGCACTGGCTCAACACATCTACTGTAGTCATGCTACTACCTAAATGGAAAGATAAAGATTGCAGAACTTCATTTTCCTTTGCTTGGTCACTAGTATCTTCACTTATCATCTTCGTTTTGAGTGATAAACCTGCATTTGCAACTTGAGAAGTTCATGCTATTGATTTTCCTAGTCAGTCATGGATGGCCTTGGTGGTAGCGCAACTTATAAAATATTTAAAATTGAATATCTGAGTTCCAGGAACCTAACTCTGCGACACTCTGATGAAAAATCAACTTGGGAACAAAGTTCCTTTTAGGAGAAGGGGCCTGGAAGAGAAACAGTCGCATTCTGATGATAGGGCCAAGCTATGGTGCACAGAATTCACACTGAGATGAGGCAGGGAAGGTGCCTGCATTTTGTGCTCCTGCCCCACATGTTACTCTAGAGACATTTCTGACAACAGAATTAATAAACCCTTCATCCGTACAAACCGTAATATAGCATGAATTGCATCTATGATAATGTTTTTGTTAATAACTTCTCCACTATGTGTGGTCTCATCTGAGGCTTGCAGGTGCAGTACACAGAGGAGACACTAATTACATTTGTGTTGGGTGGTGGTTTTCCCACAAAATCCATATTTAGAGCAAAATGCAGTGGTTAATATAATGGTAGCCAAAGTTTTCAACTTCCTCTGATGCAACAGTCCTTTTCTCCTTCTCTTGTACTTAATTTTAAAATGTTCAGAAAGTATAGTTCAAGAAATTATTTCAGTTAAATTTTTAGTAAGTAGACTATGAACTCAAACATGAATTCAAGAAAAATGTGTATTCTTGGAAGGAAATATCAGATGAAAATTGATTTTCAAGAACCAATTAATAATAGTCCCCCAAATATTTTAATGTATTTTCACATTTTATTTGATCCTGTTGCATAACAGTTATCTAAGAAACAAAAAAGGGAGAAAAATTTTCTATCTTCTATCCTTTGAAAAGATGAGTTTGTGTTTCTTGACAATATTCTAAATAGTTGAATGAAGAAAATAAAATAATTGGATTTTCTGTATCAATATAGTTTTTCTGAATCTTGACAATTATGATCATTGGGAAATCTTTTATTTTTGTCATAATGTTGGGTTCTGCATTTCTCACCCTTAATCCCCTATTGTGAAAACATTTTATAGATTTTAAATTCAACTTTTAACACCAGCTGTTTTGAGAACTTACAACTTCTTGCTAATTTCTTTTTCAAAAAGGAAGATAGTTTCTGAAAAATAACTATACTATTTGAGGAATCAATGATCTAAAACAAATTTCAGTCCAAAATTATGAAAATTGGTTGTTTTGTCTCTTTTATGTTTTGAGTTGATCTTTTTCACGTCTTTACTACTAACTTTTTATTAGCTAATATCATCTTATGCAAGTTGCTAATCTACAATGCCATCTCCAAAATGTGTTTTCTCTTGAAATTCTGGTAAGATAAAAAGTAATTTAAGAATAGACAGAGAAACTAGGACAGAAAAAACAAAAACTCACAGACAACATAACAAAACCAGGTGACAAGGCATCCCCATGAAGCCTAACGTACAAGTGAGTGAGGAAAAAATGACAAGCCCAAGAGCCACATGGTGTTAGCATCTACGTCAGAGGAAGCCAAGGTTAACAAGAGGTCATGTGACCTAAGAGTGGCAGAACCCTCAAATTTCTAAAATCTCCAAATTATTGGGAAGCAGGATGAGCCAATACAAGGAAAGCAGCTGAAATCCATTTTGCCATCCGAATTTCTGAGAAGTGTAAAGGCTGGATCCACATAAGGTCTGACGTGACTAATGCATTCAAAGGTCCTATGAACTCTTGAAATTAATAACTGACACCCCTTAAGAAAAAGCCCAATATTTAGGAGAACCTGCTAGGGAGAAACTCCAATAATCAGAGTAGAGATGGTAGAGGCAAGGGAATGAAGTTCCAGATAGAGGAGATGTCAGAAAGTATGAGATCATACTTTTAATGCTTCATGAAAAAACAAAAACAAAACACAAAACACAAAAGGTCAAAAGCCATGAAGCTAGAAAAGATAGCCTGGCCCACCTCTCTGTCAGAAGGGTGAAGGGGGAAAGGAGATACAAACTTCCAGTTGTAAAAAATAAAACAAGTCATGGGGATGTAATGTACAGTGTGGGGACAATAGTCGATACCATCGTATTAACTTTGCAAGTGACAGATGGTTACTAGACTTGTGGTGATCACATTGTAAGGAACATAGAGGTCAAATCACTATGTTGTACACCTGAAACTAATAAAATATTGTTTGTTAACTACATTTTTTAAAAAGCAAACCAATTTGGCTTAAACATAAACAGCAAGAGAGAGGTGTCTCACTTAATTCTAATATAAAATGATTATAAGAGCACAGAAAATAAGCAGGAAAAAGTTTCCTTTAGGCAGTGAAAGCATGCCAGGAGGATGTGCCCATGGTCTGGCTAAAAGTATAGCTCAATATTGCAAAATAAACTAAAATTAAGAAAATTATAGAAGAATCATGTAAATCAAAAGTTGAAAAACATTTATATGTGTATAAATGCATAACCCAACGAAGAAAACCAAAGTAATAGAAGAAAATAAATTTAAAACATTCCTGAAAGTACAGAAATGGTTGATGTCATATTGTCAACTTGGTATATGCTTATAATGATTCACAATACAAAGTTTAAAAATAAAAATAAAAATTTGTCCTCTTTATTTTTATAATGTTAATAGAAAATGAATGTCTTTTATTTTCTTAAATAAACCCAAAGGTTTCAAAAGTGCCAATTTATGGAAATTTTTTTCCTGGTGTTAGGGTAGCCTGTTGTAATTATTTGGATGCATCCTCTTTAACAGTAATATAACTAACTTCTTTTAGCATCCACTCAACTGAGCGCATGTGTATTTTTTAGGATTGTGGAAAAAGGATATTACAGTGAACGAGATGCTGCAGATGCTGTTAAACAAATCCTGGAGGCCGTTGCTGTAAGTATGAAGTGACAGCTGTAGTGCAACTCCTGGTAATATCTTCCTTCCTTTTTTAGAATCTTACTGAAGAGGTATGTATCTGTGACAAGCCATAAAATTTACAGCAAAACCATGTGAAGTATTTGTGAGAAATTATGTTCAATAAATTTATATTTTCTATTGATTACTCAGACTCTTAAAGATGCAGCCCATCCATGTAATGCCATATGTTTGTTGAAATATTTTCTATTCTATTATTATGAAATCACATCAGACTTTGGTGCCTATAGTTGTTATTTTCTTCTCTCTCTCTTTTCAATTTATTTTTTGTTTCTTGAGTTTGTTCCTTTATTGTTTTTGTTGTTTGTTAGGAAAGGGGAAGAAGGTTGAATGTGATAAATATAGACCTTGGAGCATAGAGATTATTGATTTTTCTTTCAAGACAAAGAATGAGTGAATTAGAAGGAAAAATACTGACAATTTTGTTGAAGTGAGAAATAGAAGTTAATATTTTAAAGTGGAATAAAGTTTTATAAGTTAATGATGGAAACATGCACACACATTTACAAAATATAGATTTTTGAAAAGCTTGTTTGAATTGAATTAATAAGGAAATATTTGAGATAAAACTAACTCCACTGGTAAGGAAAATTTCCCATATGTTAAACGGTATCTAATACATGCTAAGACACTTTGGTGACTCATTTACTGAATATAAAGTAAGAACAAATTCTTCTCTGAACAAACAGGATGGGGCTCAAGGGGAGATATTGGTCAAGATCAGTTAGAGACAGATCTATATGAAATATACCCCAAATTAAGATCTTTTCTGTTTTTCAGTCAGTTATCCAATTAAAATCATTATTCAGTATCTTGAGAAATCAGCCGCAGTGACTCAAGCACACATCTTGTGAATTTCACCTACAACCAAAATGGGAAGGAGGGGGCAGAAAGGCAGAGAGGAAGGACAGAAAGACCCTGGAATCTAAGTAACTTCTATAACAGCCTTCACTGTCTTTGCATAGGGCTCCTAGAAAGAGGGGATCTCTGGTCTAACCAAATCCATTATTGAGTTATCAACACCAAGTTCAACCGGCTTTATAGCCCAGTCTTTCCAAATTATCGCTTCCTATAAAAGTGTTTTGGTCTTTTGCTCTGGTGTGAGATAAAGAGTTTGAATTGGGGGTGGATAAAAGCTGGAGAGGATGCCATAGAATTGTACTCTCTAAATATACAATGCAGCTCCTGATTATGTGAACATTGAATATCAGATTCACCTTTTCACCATACCCAAAAGAATCACTTCATTCCATTTTTTTATCAATCATAGTATACTTACCACCCCTGGTTTCCTAAGCTTGCCAACTAAAGAATGATTTTTAACTCTTCCTTTACCTTAGCACCTCACCTTCACCTTCCCAGCTTCGGATGAATTTTCCTTCAAATTGTCCATAAACCTAATCTTGCCTCATATCATGCTATGACTATTACCGGCATGCCTTTTCAAAAACAAACAAAAAAAAAATCACTTCTACTTCCTTCCAGTTCTTTAATTAAAGAAGTCTAGAATCCTCTTTTGCATTGTTGTTACTTTGTCACTTCTGAATTTGATAATGACAGTCTTATGCTTTTATTAAATACTAATTTTAAAACTTCATTTTTCATTACTATATACTATAGATTATCTGTTCAAGTAAACTCACTGGCAGCGGTACACTGTCACTTTGCCAAACTCTGGCCGGCAGCTGGGGTGGCAGTTAAGAGTAGTTTGGGAGTCAAATAGAGATGGTTCAGTTTCTAGATGCGAGCTTGGGCCCCTCACTAAACACCTCTGTGCTCAGTTCCGTCATGTAAAATAGGCATAGCATTCCACCTACCAGGGTTGTGGAAAAGACTAATGAGGTAGGTATGGAAGCCATAGCAATGTTCAAAAGAGAGGGAAAAGAAAATAGGCCACCTCAGAGTCAGTACATTCATCTAAAGATGTATTAAATGTTGTTATTCTGTATATACATACCTACTTTCCAGCTAAGTACTAAAAAACGCACACACACAAAAAAATAAGTGCTCAATAAATATTTACTGAACAAATAAATGAAAACAGTTCAAAATAGAAATAGGCATGATCTATATTTTACCTCTCTAGAGGATGGCACATTTACTGAAACATCCTTACTATCATTTTTCTACTGATCTCATATGAAACAAAGCTAAATAATTTGCTTCCATTCATCAGATTATTTTCTGCTCCCTTACGATCAATTAATTATCTTCCTGCCATTCTAAACTCACCTTTTTCAATATGTTCTTTCTGGCTTCCTCCACCCATTCAGATCAGCTTTGGATTCTTCTTGCTTATCCGAATGGGCATGTTTCAATCTAGTTATACCTTGAGTAGCTGACTGGGAGAACATTCTTCCCATTCAATGAATGAGAAATGGATGCTTTGAGCATCAACATTTTCCACCTATTGGAGTTACCAATTAATAAATAAAAGGTCCCCCAACTGGGATGCCCCAGAGGGGTGTCCTACATAGAACAGAGGGACTAGAGTTCCTAGAAATCTGTTCCAGGTCTGCAAAGATAGACTGTTATTTATAAATTTAAAACAAAAATTGTAATTTTTCCTACTCACAAAACTGCACCAAGCTCCAGTTTAAGAAGTAGTTACCACATTCAAGTAGAGCATTCATTGAAAGAAGTCTTATACAAAATCAAATTTTCTCTGATTGCTGCAACTAAGGGTTAAGTTAGAGAAAAATTTAAAGTCATTTCTCTAAGTGTTTCACAGGTAGAAAGCAAGCAATTTAAACTTGTGAGAAGTGGCTGACATTTATAAAATAGTTTATTGTCAACTACATAGCTATAGATAGCTATAAAAAATAGGACAGCTGGGAACTCAAAGTAATCAGTGATATGTCTCACATTGCCTCTGGATTACACACTTTTAAGGCCGGTTTTTGAAAGCACAGAAGCTGAAAACTTAAAGATTGAAATATCCCTGGGAAATATGTTGCAGGCATAATTATATCCCTTAGGTAACAAGTCTTGCAATCCTTTTCTTCCTTCCTACTTCATCCCAATTCTTACCCCAAATATTTCACAGTATTAATTGACTGTGTTCTTGCTTCTTTGGCTTTTTAGCTTTAAATAGCATTTTTGAAACTTTTTGAAGTAAATTTGGAAGATATTTCCCCCTAACTAATTCATTCAGTTAGTCTTTGAGGTAAAGGTCCTTAATCCTTCTTGAGTGTTCTATCTTCCTGAAATGAATTCCGGGTGGTCCGAAGTTAAAGTGTCTAGGCCAGTGGTCAGCAAACTCATTAGTCAACAGAGCTAAATATCA